>NC_141697.1:379041231-379641231 GCF_964263255.1 Lissotriton vulgaris
GTCATATATTTCTTGCTATCCCTATTATTCACTTATTCAGCCTTATATGCCTCTCACTATCCTGAAAGTTCCCTTTCTCAATGCATTCACTTATTTGAGGTTTGACCACCATACATATTTTAGCACGACAGCCTGAGCATTTGGGCATGCCTTACAATATGGCAAATGCATATATAACAGTGTCATCATGCCATTCTCAACAGGAATAATAAACTATACATAGTTCTTTGCGTTGACTTGCAGTGAACATCACACATGCAATTTCCATATGGATATTGCTGGCCAACTTCCACTGTGCTTTGAATGCAGACCATAAGAAAATGTGTTGGATGCCCCAAAATTGCATGTCCAGCATGATTGGAAATGTATGACCCGAGCCACAACAGGTCTGTTTTCATGGCCTGATCTTATCTAGATGTTCTTCGTTCCCTAAATGCATAACAAGGGTGTGGAAGTATTTGCAAGTAACTGTGTTTTTATCACTCCCATCGCTAAACAATGAACAGGACCAGTTGGAGGAACTGGGCAATAAACAATAGAGTGATCTGAGTTCTGCGCCAGGTCTGGTGGCTTAGTTGACTAATGCATTCACTGTAGGGGCCTGTGTTTAACCTCATGGTCACTGGTTCAAATACTGATGGATCCACTCAGCCTTTCATCCTTCTGAGGTTGATACAATGAGTACCATTGAGTTGGGTAACAATAAACATCTGTAATTCAGCGCCAAGATTCCCTTCTGGGAGAATGCGCACTTTACAAATACACATGTTATGTTAGAAGAAGAGGTTACTCACATGGAGCACTCCATGGTTCTGTGGCTTGTCATGGAAGGCCACACACAGAGTCTTTCAACCATCAGTACTGTCGTTAGCACCAACATGCAACTCAGATTGTCCTGAGCACAGGAGCGAACCAGGTTAATTGCAGGGGGCCTGATTATCAAGGGTATTCCTAGATATTTTTGTAAGTTTACTATTATGTTGGTATTCACAAACTACGAGTTGAATTTTACTAATAGTAATTTTACAATGGTGGAGAGTCCGAAATCGTGATGGAGAGTTCACAGATAAAAAGATAGGCCTTATTTGGAGAGCATTACACCCCAACTGTTCAGTCGCAAGAATCTTAAAATAACTGTTAGTAAAATTAAATTCATAGTTTGTGAATACCAAAAAAATTGTAAACTTACACGAAATTGTGAATGAGGCCCACAGTAGCGAAACAAAATTCAAAACAACCACAATTCTCGACTCTGGCGAAAATGCCCAAAATGGAAAATCTCCGCTCATTTCTCATTTTGACTGAAACATTTGCCCATCATCTTGTGCTGAAGCATAGGTCAGAGCACTTTAAACTAGCAGGATATCCCGTATCAAAAGAGCGACTCTAGATTGAAACATTCATTCACATCAGTCAAATAAAGTTCTACATTTTCAGGAATGTGATCTGTACCAGTCTAGTGAATATTGACGATGACATAAATTAATGATTGATTGGCTATACATTTAGAAATGTGCTCTGGAAAAGACTAAGCAGCGGAGTTGTAATGCCACACATGAAGAATCAGATGCACTGACTGCACTGCCTTAATTTATTCAGTTTAACAAGTGCGGAGTGAGGGACAAACAGTCATTGACAGCTTTAAAACCTCCCTATAATCATTCGGTTTACTGTATATTTTAGGGGCAAGAACAATCAAATTGTCAGAGGGAAGCATTGTACAGTCTTTCAAGGGAGTAGCTAAAGAGGGTGATTTAATGGCTGCATGTTCCAGGAGAATGATGGCATATCTTTACTCCCTTTTATGTGGGAACATATGTGGGCTTCAAAATGCATGTGTCTGAGTGTTCATGTTTTCTTTTCAAAGTGCAATGTTATCTAGTTCCGACAATACATTTGCAGTGATTAGTTAATTTGGACTTGCTATGGATGCCTATTTTTAATTATTTGAAAAAAATAAGAGTACTTTGTTACTTGTAGGGCTTGCAAATGCATTTAAATTCTAAAATAACAGCTATTTGCAACAGAACATTATACATTTACACTACTTAATTTCCCAGTGCTCCTAGCGGCATCCCAAATGTTTCTCTTCATGAACTAAAGCAAATGTAACTTCTTGCACTTGGACTTTAGAGCCCCTTTTGTGACGGTTAACAGGAGAAGGAGTTGCTGAACACGCTCAAGCCCTTTGTAGTGCGGCCTCATAATTTCTGTGCCTTTACACAATATGCCAAAAGTAATCCTCCTGTCTGCAGTGATTAGCATTGGCTTTGGTGAATTATTGAAGACAATCATTTACAGGGGTTCAGTCCCCAAAAAGGTAAATCTAGGAGAGTAGACTAGAGTTTCTGTTTGTGATTTACCCTTTTTTGTGAATTTGACAAACTCGGACTCCGGCCATGCACATTGTCATCAGTGATGTCATTTCAGATGTAAAAAGCTGTGATATTGTTAAAGATGTAATTGGAGGAGCGTGTCCAAGATGGCGCCCATGCAGTAGCTTCCATGCGGAGCTCTGCCGTGCCCATTTTGTACTAAGCGGATCCGAGGGGACTGGCCATCCTGAGACACCGAAAATCGGCGTACAAACAATTAATGACCCGGCGACCCCAATCTGGGCAAAAATAATCACTGGCAGCTGCCCTGGCATCCATCGAGAGAGGGCCATCTGGATTCAAGCAAGCCGGGCCGAAGAAGGCTGAAATGCCAGAAACCGGTCCCCGGTAGCTTGTCTCCTTTCTGGTGAAGAATTGGCTTGGTAGTTTAGTCTGCCCTGTTCCCATGATGCACTGGGCCAGGGACAGACTGATTTGCATATAGCCAGGTTCTGAGCTGGGATGGGGCAGTGAGATAAATAACGGTGATGGATCAAGCCCTGATCTTTGGACTGGGTAAGAGTGGTCTGTTTAACTCAGACACTCTGTTCATCACCACCCCCTTTTCTAAATCGTTTTTGGCCACTATAGGTGTGGCAGGGTATACTCAGACATGAGTCCCTTTCTCACTGCTCCATCAGGATTCAAGCAAGCCGGGCCGAAGAAGGCTGAAATGCCAGAAACCGGTCCCCGGTAGCTTGTCTCCTTTCTGGTGAAGAATTGGCTTGGTAGTTTAGTCTGCCCTGTTCCCATGATGCACTGGGCCAGGGACAGACTGATTTGCATATAGCCAGGTTCTGAGCTGGGATGGGGCAGTGAGATAAATAACGGTGATGGATCAAGCCCTGATCTTTGGACTGGGTAAGAGTGGTCTGTTTAACTCAGACACTCTGTTCATCACCACCCCCTTTTCTAAATCGTTTTTGGCCACTATAGGTGTGGCAGGGTATACTCAGACATGAGTCCCTTTCTCACTGCTCCATCAGGATTCAAGCAAGCCGGGCCGAAGAAGGCTGAAATGTCAGAAACCGGTCCCCGGTAGCTTGTCTCCTTTCTGGTGAAGAATTGGCTTGGTAGTTTAGTCTGCCCTGTTCCCATGATGCACTGGGCCAGGGACAGACTGATTTGCATATAGCCAGGTTCTGAGCTGGGATGGGGCAGTGAGATAAATAACGGTGATGGATCAAGCCCTGATCTTTGGACTGGGTAAGAGTGGTCTGTTTAACTCAGACACTCTGTTCATCACCACCCCCTTTTCTAAATCGTTTTTGGCCACTATAGGTGTGGCAGGGTATACTCAGACATGAGTCCCTTTCTCACTGCTCCATCAGGATTCAAGCAAGCCGGGCCGAAGAAGGCTGAAATGCCAGAAACCGGTCCCCGGTAGCTTGTCTCCTTTCTGGTGAAGAATTGGCTTGGTAGTTTAGTCTGCCCTGTTCCCATGATGCACTGGGCCAGGGACAGACTGATTTGCATATAGCCAGGTTCTGAGCTGGGATGGGGCAGTGAGATAAATAACGGTGATGGATCAAGCCCTGATCTTTGGACTGGGTAAGAGTGGTCTGTTTAACTCAGACACTCTGTTCATCACCACCCCCTTTTCTAAATCGTTTTTGGCCACTATAGGTGTGGCAGGGTATACTCAGACATGAGTCCCTTTCTCACTGCTCCATCAGGATTCAAGCAAGCCGGGCCGAAGAAGGCTGAAATGCCAGAAACCGGTCCCCGGTAGCTTGTCTCCTTTCTGGTGAAGAATTGGCTTGGTAGTTTAGTCTGCCCTGTTCCCATGATGCACTGGGCCAGGGACAGACTGATTTGCATATAGCCAGGTTCTGAGCTGGGATGGGGCAGTGAGATAAATAACGGTGATGGATCAAGCCCTGATCTTTGGACTGGGTAAGAGTGGTCTGTTTAACTCAGACACTCTGTTCATCACCACCCCCTTTTCTAAATCATTTTGTACTAAGCGGATCCCAGGGGACTGGCCATCCTGAGACACCGAAAATCGGCGTACAAACAATTAATGACCTGGCGACCCCAATCTGGGCAAAAATAATCACTGGCAGCTGCCCTGGCATCCATCGAGAGAGGGCCATCTGGAGCCTAGATGGCAATGAGCGGCACTGCTGCGATCGGGAAGGTGAAGTAACCACACCCTAGCCCGAGGAACAAGGCTGCGAAGAAGAGTCTGCCCAGAGGTGATGCACGGACTCTGGACTGGCGCCCTGACCATTGCATCTAACCAGGCTTGAGCAAGTTGGGGGGTGGAGAGCCGCCTTCACCGAAGACATTGCGAGGTGATGTGGGCTTGGAGTCTGGAAGCCGATGAGAAGCCAGCGGCTCGGGCGGCAGTCTATTCAATACAGTGGGAGGTTCGGAGCACAGCCTGGGCCCGGGGACAGTGGAGATCAGTTTGGGGAAGCTTGCTGATTCCCGTGTGGTGCCAACCCTGAAGGAAGCTCCCAACCGGGCCATACACGTTTTCCTTCACGTTGAAGATCCTGGACAGTAGGAAGCACTTCCCGGGACATCCGGAGACCAATGGAGGATGAAGTGTAGTGGTGAGTAAGCAGTGGCAGGGCTTACAGCTGCTTTGCGCGCAGGTACTGGGTTTTAATCAGCGGTCGCGCTGGGCTTTTAACTACGGACTGTGTTGCACAGCAATATTTTAATTTAATTCCCTGTTTGTTTTTCGGTGGCATTCGTGGCGGTGATTCCGCCGGGGTCAAGTCCTAGTGGGCTGTTGCTCCGTTAACCCACCCGCATCCCCCCCGTATTACCCGACTCACCGGACGCATTTGGGGTGACTGTCTTGTCTTCCCTCCTCCACGCCTCGGTCCGACAGGGTGACTAGCACCATTGAGCGGAGGGCGTGGAGGTGAGAGACAGTCACTTCCGCTTCCGCTTCCGCCTGTGAGTGACCGGTCAGCGGTCTAGTGGTTGTTAGGCAGACGGGCTGAGGGCTTCAAAAGGAGGATGCCCATTCGGAAGCGCAGCGGACGAGCGCAGCGGGCGCGACGAAGGCGCGCCGAAGTGTCGCCAAAGTCGAGCCCGTCTGCGCCCGTCCGCGGCCGACAGCGGGCTGGGGCTGGATCCCCTGGTCCGGTTGGTAACATCTGCTGGGATAGGGAACAGCTCCTTAGCCTACGGCCGGTGATTCCATGCCCCTGCTTGCATGGTATGTCAGGTGAGGATAAGGAGTGTGGCCAATGCCGGTATCGTTTCACTACCGGGCCGGATACCATCGAGGAGTGTGCCGCGCTGCTATGCGGACTTCTCAATGTGAGGTCGCTGTGTAAGCACAGACTCGATATTTTCGAGCTGCTCACAGAGAGAAAGTTTGATCTTCTGTTCCTCACGGAAACGTGGTTAGATCAGTTTTCCGACTCTGATATCATCGAGGCCATGCCTGAGAATTATTCCATGGTCAGGCAGGACAGGCCTGTGGGGAAGGGAGGAGGAATAGCGATCCTTTTCAAGAAAAATCTTGAATGCACACTGGAGCCCACCCCGGTTGCAGAGAGTGAGGCAGGCACTTTTACCGTACATACTCATGGGGGGACGGTGATTAAAGGCTATCTGGTCTACCGACCTCCTGGGCCTTGCACCAAGTTTAGAGAGAGCCTGGTAGAGAGTCTTACCGAGGCAACGCTACGCAGGGACAAATTTCTTTTACTGGGAGATTTGAATCTCCACCTTAACAGCCCAGAGGACAAAGGAGCGGAGCAGTTTTGTAGGGACATCCAAGCACTTCAGCTTGAACTCAAGCTCTCTTGTCCCACGCATCGCCAAGGCCATTTACTGGATCCGGTGTTTGCTAACTGGGGAGGGGTGCAAGTCTCTACAATTGAGCCGATTCCCTGGACAGATCACTCTCTGGTGGCATTCTCGATAAATAATATAAAACCAATAAAGTGTAGTCAGGCACCCCTGAACTATTCCCGTAGGAAGTGGGCCAAATTCTCTCTAGATGATTTTAATCTAGCACTGACAAGGGAAGGTCAGCCTGGAGGTGCGGACATTGAATCTGCTGTGTTCAACCTGAATAGGCGCATTACCGAGGCGCTAGATCAGACAGCGCCACTCTGCCGTACATCTGAGGGCGGCCGCAAGGAAAGATCTGCTCCTTGGTTTAATGGAGAGCTGCGGCGGACAAAGGCAGAGTGTAAGCGTGCCGAACGAGCCTGGAGGGTATCTTATGATGCTAATGCCAGGGAATCGTTCTTAGCGAAGAGGCGGCTGCATCACAGACTGATCAAAAAGTCGAAGGCTGCCTTTTACGCAGGGAAAATTCTAGGGGCAAAAAACTCTGCTAAGGAGCTCTTCTGTATCTACAAGTCACTGACTACAATCGACTCGTCCGCTGACCCGAAGAGCTGTTCGGTTGAAACATGTGACCGCATCGCCAACTATTTTTCCACCAAAGTGGAGAAAATCTACTCGACCTTCCCCAATCCGCCTCCCACGGGGGCTGAGTTTGAAGCCACGGCAGTGGGGATGGAGATTCTGGGATCTCTCACAAATTTCATCACGCCACCCCCTGAGGAACTGGTCAGGACGTGCCTCTCGGTAAAATCTGGCTCCCCTATGGACCCGGTGTCTCCTAAGCGGTTGGGGGACAGCCTGAGTGTCCTGGAGCCTTACATTAGGCACGTCTTGGATATCTCCTTTAAATCGGGCATACTTCCTGAGGGGTGGAAACAGGCGGTGGTACTCCCCCTTCGAAAGAAGTCTCACATTGGTTTTGAGGTGTTGGAAAATCTGAGGCCCATCTCACTCCTACCTTTTTTGTCCAAAGTGGCTGAAAAGGTAGTGAACACCCAAATCATGAAGCATGTAGAGGAGGTGGGTTTGCTCCATGACACACAGTTTGGTTTCAGGCCGCGTCATTCCACAGAGTCCGCCCTTCTCATGGCAACCGAACATTTGAGACAGGGCGTAGACGAGGGGCAAACCATGGCCTTGATCCTGCTCGACCTCAGCGCGGCGTTCGACACTTTAACACATTCCACCTTGCTGCAGTGTCTGAGCAAAGGTGGTATCGCTGGTACCGCGCTGAGGTGGATCCAGTCCTTCCTTACAGGAAGGAGCTTTCAAGTGAGGCAGGGGGACCATTATTCTAGAGGGGTACCTTTGGGCCAGGGCGTGCCTCAGGGCTCGTCCCTGAGCCCGACCCTTTTCAACTTGTATGTGGCACCTGTCGCATCGATAGTGGAGAGCCATGGCCTCCAATTGGTAACCTACGCTGACGACACGCAGCTGGTCATCTCCCTGTCGCACGCGCCCTGTCTTGCTGCAGATGGCTTCCAGTCGTGCATGAAAGATCTTGCCGACTGGATGGCCAAGAATTGTTTGAAGCTAAACGGCAGCAAGACAGAGGTGCTGGTGGTAGGTAGGGCCCAGTCAGCCTGGTCGTCAGCCTGGTGGCCATCCTGTCTTGGACCAACTCCTGCCCCTTGTCAGGAGGCCAAAAACCTGGGTGTCTGGTTCGATGCGGCTTTGACCTTCGGGCCGCAGATCAATCGGGTGGTAGGAGTTTGCTTTGGGGTCCTGAAGAGACTAAGGAAAGTTCTTGACCTTCTGCCAGTGGAAGCCCGCCAAACCTTGGTGCATGCCCTGGTGACCGCAAGGCTTGACTACGGGAACCTGCTGTACCTTGGGGCACCGATTAAAAGCGTGGCACGCCTTCAGGTGCTGCAGAATGCGGCGGCACGCCTGATTCTTAGGCTGCCCAGAAGGGCGCCCTCGAAGCTGGCACTCCAAAAATTACACTGGCTTCCAGTAAAGAGCAGAGTTGAGTACAAAGCCCTCTGCACATGTCACCGGATTCTGCAGGATAGGGCGCCCCGACCCCTGCAGAAACTGATCGAAGCCTATGAACCATCTAGAGCGCTCAGATCTGCGGGAGGAGGACTGCTGAGGACTCCCAGGATAAAGAAAGCCCGTATGGGAGGTAGGTCCTTCAGGCACCTGGCCCCCAACTACTGGAACAAACTCCCAGTGGACCTTCGCTTGGAGCCAGTGGAAATGAAGTTCCGAGCTAAGCTAAAAACTCACCTCTTTACTAGATAATCCTGATCTGCCAGCACTGTTTTCCCTGTCTTATGTTTTTCTCACTGTCAGCGCGGGGACACGCCAGTGCGCGTAACTCAGCGCTCTACAAATGCCCCTATTATTATTATTATTATTAACCGGTGAGCACAGGACACTCTTGTGGAGGGGGGCTGTTTCTATTTCTCACAGTCAATTGGGCCATGGCTCCTACCCCTCCCTCCATATATTCAACACTATACTGTGGGACCCCTGCAGTGGGACCACACACTGAAAAAAAAGTGGGGACTCTGTGAGGTGAAGCCAAGGCGCTCAGATGGGGCCCTTCTGAACCTGCCAATTTACTCACGCAAATGCTTAAGTCCCCCCAGCCTAAAAGTCGACCAGCCGAAGGGACCCGGACACCACACAACGGCAAAAAGTATGTGGTGTCAGAGTGGACTTAGCCAAACCCTACCGGCAAGTCTATCTTTAGAAGGGGAAGCCAGGAGTAAAAGCATATATCGCAGCCCTACAAATAATCAACAGGCATTGCAATTGAAGGGAGGCTTGGATTAATAACAGCTGGTGCTAAGCAAAGAAGGGATTGAACGTTTTAGGTGCCCCCCCCCAAAAACAGACGTGCTTGGTGAACTGACCCATGCTTGTGCTGTGACGTAGGTGGTGAGCATAATGACGAACACCAGGCCAAAAAAGGACGCTACAATGAAAGACCTCCTCACCAAACATCCTACCAAGAGAGCAGGGACGACCCCATGCGCGATGATGTGTCTGGGGCATTTCAGCCAAGTGGAGAAATCAGATGAGAATGACGAGGCCCCTGTTACCCATGGATTTATGGAGGCCCTTTTCAGCTCCTTGCGGGATGATAGAGTGGCCCTGAGAATAGAGGAATCGAAAGAAGTAAAGGAATAGAGCCACGACATGAGCGAATTGGAACAAAGAGTGGATTTGTTCGAATGATCAGGGGATGCCTGAGAAGAAGAACTAGAGGAATGTCACAGAGAGATCCTGGAGCTCAAGGACCGCAATGCTGACTTCAACTATCATTTGGAATATTGAGAAAATATACGCATTTATGGCATTCCATTGCCAGCTGATCCTGGTTGCCTGGAGGACTACATTCCTCGCTCATTTCGTCACATTGTCCCGGAGCTGGAAGGCAAAGATCTCCCGCTAGATCGCACACACAGAGCTGGAAGACACTCATCGGCTCCTGGTTACCTACAGGACATTCTTATGTGCCTCCACGATTATAAACAAAAATAATTCATAATGTCTGCAACACGTGATCAATCCTACATTTCCTTGGTAGGGAATAAAATTCGGCTCTTTCAGGATTGGTCTATTATTACTTTACAACTAAGATGTTCCATGATGCCTATAAAAGACTTTCTAAGGCACAAAGGTGTGAAGTATACATGGAGGCACACCTTCAGACTGGTTTTTACCTGCTATGGGCAGACACACACAGTCCGTGCTCCACCTGAAGCAGTGGAGATCCTGGGATAAGAGCTGGAACAGTAGACCTTGTTTCAGTGGGCTGACTCCCGTGCAGCTCCAGGGGAGTCATGCCAAAGGCGCAACCGGAGGAGTAGGTCGCAACAGCAAGTGAGCACACCAATCAAAACAGAAAGCTTCCGGGAATGCTCAGCATTGTTACAGCCACTCAAGGATCAGAAGCTGTCCCAAGAACACATAGATAAAGGAAGAACACACACTCGAGAATGCGGCTGAAGGATGACAGCCATAGCCAGAGGCCCTATACGGAATTAGTAAGATTGAAGACATGGAGAAGATGCTGTCTGGTGGAGCGGCCAGGTTTTTGCGAGGCAGGATGCCTCCCATGTCCAAGCCTAAACAACTGAGAGAACTCGCAGTGGCGGAGGCATCCGTACCTTCAGCATATGTTGGGACACTGATACGAGTGGCCGATGACGAGGGCCCCTACTACGAATTCACATGTTTTGCACCACTTGATGTTGGTGTTTATTTCGTTTTAATGTTTGCACAGTTATCAAATGAATCTTGCATAATAATTTGTCAATTGCTGTGTTCCACCATATTTATAAGGTACACCACTACAACCTACTACACTGTGGACCTAAACAGCAATTACTAATTTTGCATGCAGGGAATACTTACTCTAAGCTTGAGGGGACTGAATAGCATTGTTGTCCGAGCTAAGGTCAGTGGACTTCAATATATGCCTCCTACAGGAGACCCACTGCCTTAAAAAAGATTGGGGCAGGCTGTGATCTAAATGGGTTGATCGACAGTACTGGTCAGCAGGCCCAGGGTAAAAAGTGGGAGTCGCTCATTCCAAAATCACTGGCCGTATGCTCTCACTGCGCATTTCCTTTCATTCCTACATGTTCACAAAAGCATGCCTTTCTTGTCCCAGCGACCATCAGGAGCCCTTTTTGAAGCAAACAAATGGCTCTAATATGATGACACCTGATGCACGAAATGTGATAGGGGCGGCTTTAACTCCTTAAGTGCTCCCATCAGCCAACAGCCGTCGAGGGCACTACCTCGGTAGTCCTGCGCACATCTGTTGGCTGACGCGGCCCCGCCCGCTCAAACGAACACCTGCACCGAGGCAGAATTGCCGCCGCGGTAAACAGGTTATTATTGTACCTGACACCTTACTGGACAGATCACCCCAACAGACTGGGTTCACCAGAACATTCTCTCTGCAGTGTGCTTGTTGGTTAGCAGACACAGGACTGGTAGACACCTGGAGAGAATTGCATCCTACCACATGGTCATACTCTTCCTTCTTGGCCGTGCACCAATTTTGTGCTAGAATTGGCTATTTTTTTGGCTCAGCCTCGCTACTCCCATTGGTGACACAAACTGAGATCGATGTAGCGTCTATCTCAGATCATGCTCCCATTCACCTTACACTTAATCTGCCCTCGTACAATCCGAGATGCAAACGTGGCGCCTTAACCCAAACTGCTATCCTACGACCCAGCTGTTAAAGAAGTAGCGAAGGTCATCACAGAATACTTAGTGATAAATGATGACGCACACACAAAAATAGAGGCATTATGGAACATCCTCAAGGCAGTGGTACGCAGACCACATTGCCATAGAGGCACAACTTAATAGGGAACGCATGACGAGGCGAACGGAACTGGAAATGGCAGTGAGGGGTTTGGAGACAACATATAGGACAACAGGTTCACCCCGCACTAGACGACAACTGACTATTGCCCGTAAACAAATTAAGACCCTTGATATGGATGCACCTGAGCACACTTTACTCTGTACATGACAGAAGTACTATGCGGGGGAATAAAGCTGGGAAACTAATGGCCAACAGGTTGCAAGCCCAAACCGCCTCCCGTCAGATACACAGCTTGATAGTCCACGACCAGACACTTAAAACCTGGAATGAGGATATAGCCACTGAAGTGGGCCAATTCTTTGCCCACTTATATAGGAGTGACAAACTTCTCACCAAAGATGGCACCACATATGTAGCACAACAACCAGTGACCACCCTTGCAGTAAACATTGCTGCTCAATTAGAAACAGACATAATGGAACGCAAATTCCTCAAAGCGATTGGGAGACGGTGGCTGGTGAAGGCCCCTGGGAAAGATGGATACATAGCAGCCTTTTATAAGCAATATGCATCTCTCTTGCCCCCAATACTGGCTCTACTATCTAACTCCATCGACAATTCTGGAGCGCTTACAGAGTCTATGCGGACTGCAATAATAACGGTAAAACCAAAGCCGGGAAGGATCCCCAGTCCTGTGCGTCATATTGCCCCATTTCGCTACATATGTAGATGCTAAGATATTTACAGGACTATTGGCACTCAGGCTGGGTCAATATCTCCCCAATCAATCTGTTTTTTTTCCAAGCAGCAAGTGTGGGGATAATGCCAAGCGTATTTTCCATCTATTAGACAAAACCCCTAGCGCCCAGACCCCGACACTACTTTTGTCGATAGACGCCGAAAAAGCATTCAGCAGAGTACACTGGCCATTCCTGTGGGCAGTGCTGCAGGCCTATGGCTTGGGACCCCACTTCCTGAGCTGGATCTGGGGCAGCTATGAGAAACCGACGGCATTAGTGCGTGTCAACAATTCATTATCTCCCTCCTCTCCAGTCTCTACAGGAATGCAGCTGGGGTGCCCACACTCGCCACTCCTGTTTGAGTTATATTTGGAACCATTTGCAGAACACATTTGCAGGCACCCACTCATCAAAGGAGTATGGATGGGAGGTCAGTCACATAAGACAGCTCTCTATGCAGACGACATTATATTAACTATCACCATTCCCCGACAGTCGCTACCACCACTACAAGAGGAGCTCACCACACTTGGAGAGGTTTCTGGGTTTAAAATCAATAACACCAAATCTCAACCCCTAAATGTCACTATTCCCCATGATGAACAAGTGTGATTCGCATTGGAATTCCCTTTTATGTGGACCACAAGAGGGTTCTCTTATTTGGGCGTAACTATAATGTTAACTGTAGATAAATCAACATAATATGACTACTCCGAACTCCTGAGAACAGCATGTTCGCTCATTCAGTCTTGGCATGGGCGACCCACATCCTGGCAGGGACGTATAGCTGCTGTAAAAATGTCTCTCCAGCCCAAGATTCTATATCTGATGCAGGTGATGCCACTACAAATAGCTATAGCCATGATCAAAAAATTGGAATCCACCATTATATCATTTATTTGGGGTGGTAATTTGGCCAGAGTGGCCAGGGAACGAGCATATCTACCGATGGCTAAAGAAGGACTGGGTATACCCCACTTAATGTGTTACTACCTGGCAGCACAGCTGTGCTTTTTGATGGAGTGGCAACATCCACTCACCGAGAAGCATTGGTGTTTCTTGGACCAAGTAGTGGCAGGAACACACACATGGAAAATTCCATGGCTTCTGCGTCATTTGCGTCCTGCAGGGGTGTACATCTCCCCAGTTTTCCGGGCTACGGTGGCAGCCTGGGATAAGACCTATGCCCCCAAACAGCTCTCTAATCTGATTTCTCCCCTGACCCGATCCTGGGAAATCCAGACTTTCCACAGGCCCTAAATAAACAAGCGTACGTCCAATGACAAAAAGCCAATTGCAAACGCATTGGTAACCTGTTGGATGAGCACGGCCTATTAAATTTCAAAGACATGCAAGAGAGTTTTGGAATCCCAGATTCGGAGCACTGGTGTTACATAGCAGTACGACATTGGGTCACATCACTGTCCGTAAGACCACATGCTAGCAGGAAACTCTCCCCATTTGAGCCCTGGCTACTATCTAGAAAAGACAACCATCGGCTGCTATCTTATATATATGCATTCCTAAACGCCACCACTAACCCCTCATACACGCCCGCTAGGAAAAGATGGGAGGAAGAATGCAAACGCAACTTTATGAAAAAGGGATGGACATATATTTTACATCGAGCATGCACAACAGCTACTAGTGCATCAGGTAAAGAAACACTACTAAAAACTGTCCATTATTGGTACTACATTCCGGCCCGCCTGGCTCAGTGGCAGAAGGGGAAGGATGGCCAGTTTTGGCGCCACTGCAATTGTCTATTTGCTGTCGCTTTGCCACAAATTCCATCGCTACTGGACAGATGTCTTAGCAGATGTCGACCAAAGGTTTCACACTGAGACACCCCGCTTCCCGAGCTATATTTTGATAGGCCTTCCCAACATTCAAACATATCCACTGCATTCCACAAGGGGGAAGTCCATCACCCTGGCCCTGGTGCAAGGAAGCAGGTTATATTGTCTAGATTGGGCACGGACACAGTACTAGCACACACCGACTGGCTACATAAACTCTGGAAATTACAGGGCATGGAAATTTTTACAGCTGTAATGACTCATATTAAGCCCAAATTCGAGAAAACATGGGGAACATGAATCCAGCACCTCTCTGATATCTATTTCGAACTCACCTGCCTGCGTCTCACTTCCACAGCTCACACTGATGACTAGGTTGTCTTCACAAATGGATACTGATAATATTTAAAAGCATTATTTAGAAGGGCATGTTCCATTTTGTTTTCTCCCGTTTGTTAATTTCCCCTTCCCTCCTCCCCACATTCCTACCACCCCTCTTGTGTTATGCTCCTCGCCGGCCATTGGATGTAGGCAATGGCTGTTGTATTTTTCCTCTTTCAAAAATTATTTAAAAAAATAATGCAATCCTAAAGATGTCATTGAACATGTCACAAGTGATGTAACAAGTGAGGTAATTAATAGTGCATGCAGAGGGCTCGAATGATAGTTACTTTAAGGATTGCCTAACTGTTACTTGAGATAACTATAACTGGCAAATTTCAGTGGTTTTGTTGATTTAAACCAGTATGTTTTAACTGACATTTTAATCTAACTATAATGTCCCATTAACATTTGTTTTTTTCAGTGAATTTCAGTTTTTGTTTTATTTAAGTAAGATGTACATTGCCGTATGAGGCCATGCCCTGCACTCAACCCCAGCCAGCAATAAGTAGTGTAAGGCAGATCTACTGGCTTTGTTGAAGGGTAAAGGAACACTAAAATATAAAAGCAGGGGGCCTATTGGCTTTATCAAGGGTCATCACATCAACATGTATTATGCATATTTGATAAATTCACAAATTGCAATCTTTAATAATTATAATTGTCACAGACTCTTCACAATAAAGCATTTGTTATGTAAAAATGGTAACATCGATTTTTTAAAAATATTTCTGAAGCCATAAAGTACAGCTATAGAACCAACCACAAGGGAGGCTCTGCACTCCAGCTGAACAGCCTACAGATTCAGATCGGTATGCTTTAAAAAAAATATGGTAAGTACTCTTGGAGGCATGGGATCCATGACCCAGGATTTTAGGCCCTAATTACGATGAGACTCCGAAAGAGTCTCATCGTGGGTTTAACTTTCGACTGCTGCATTACGATGAAGGTGGTCGAAAGTGAGACTGGTTGGTCATTCCAACTGGATTCCAATAGGCCCAAGGAGCCCTTCTGTCAGTCGGAGGCCTGCCCCTAATCCCTATGGATGGCGTTTCCGCAGCAGGTATTACGATGTCAGTTTCCAACAGGCTTTCCATATTGGGCTTTCCGACATGAAAAACCTGTCTGAAAGTGACATTGGGGGCCTCTAACAGGGCTCCTTTCACCCTGCGGCCTTCGGATGGGGGCTGAAGGGGCACCTGAGGTGCCTGCCATGCAGTGCAGGGATTGACAGATGCTCCCATTTCTCTTTGGGAGCTTGTGCTATGGCCAGTTTACGGCCACAGAACAAGCTCCTGTAGACAAATGGCAGTATGTGACCGCAGCATGTGCAGTCGCATTGTAATGCTAAGGTCAGGACTGCCAAGTGGAGGTCGGTTTGGCCCTGATTCCACTATGTGTCGGTTGGCCGACATCCTAATAAGGCCCTTAATGTTTTTTAATGTTGCTGGGTGTGCTGTGCCCCCTGGAGATCTTCAGAATATTAAACAAAATGCATGGAGGTGCCCCTGCTCCTTTTAGGAGCACAACAATGATCATACAAATATGATTGAAAAGCCCTTGCCAGGCATTATGGGATGCTCGTTGCTGGAGCAGTGACTAATAATTGAATAGATCCAGACTTTCATGTAGTATTCTTTTTTTTCTTCATTTAAAACGTTTTGGGTGCCCTGTTCCCCACACAAGGCATCCACAGTTCCTGTTTGTATTTTATATTAGTTTGGGACTATGAGGGGAGCCTCAAGGCGCCCCCTAGGGCCCCTGCTGGCTCCTCAGCCAGTTCTAACAGTGGGTGCCAGCAAACGCTAATAGTTTTTAAAAATGGGTGCCACAGTACCCACCCGGTGCACCAACAACAGCCTTTATCGTTGGGGTTTGCTTTGAAGCACCAAGGCCCCTGTCGGTTCCCGAGCCATCACCCATTGTGATATTAGGAGGAGCTGGCTCTTTAACTTTGATCCCTCCTGGGCGAGATCAGCATTTTTCTCTGCTCCCACCAGGGTGGGAGCAAACTTTTGTAGTAATGTACTAGTTTATAGAGCAATATGTGCAAAAGAAGCTTGGATGATGTAATCAGTGATGTCATTTGAGATTTTAACAGTGATGTCATAAATGATATAATAGAACATGTCATGTGTGATGTAATACGTGTGGTCAAAACAGTGCATGACGGATGCGCAATTCATAGTTAGCTATGCTAACTATAATTGGTGAATTTCTATGTTTCTTTTTTAGTTCAAAACATTAATGTGGTCGGTGATATATTCACCTAACTATAACGTTACTTTAACCTTTGAATTTTGTCTGTGAGATATTTATTTATTACATGGGTGAGCTTCTTGTTGAATGTTTGTCAAGGGCTTAAATACTCATATTTCTCAGAAAAGAGGTCACAACTGTAAATTATTTCCCGTAATCCAGAGTACTGAATTAATTTGTAGGATATTTAGCACCCCTTAACAATAAAAAAAATAGTTACATTGATGGTACTATAACAGTTGGTTTTTCCTTCACTGCTGAGAAAGCAAAACATGCTTTCATGAAAGTGTTGCTCTCACGCCATTGCTCTGCACATCTGACAATGCAGCCATCCAAGCCCATCCTTGATGCAAGCATCCACCAATGAATCCTCCCCAGTGTTTGAAAATATACTTTTCAACAAAGAACCCTGTCACTAAAACTTTATCCCGCAGCTAAGCTGTCCCGCATTGCACTTTATTTTCTTTCTTTATGTATGTCTTGTTAAATCTGCTCCGTAGCTTCATTATACTATAATAGAAAAGCACATTTTAGAATATGTTTTTCATTTCCTTACAATGTGCATTGCAATCAAAATGTGACTTAGAATAATACACATTGTTGCATAAAACACATTTTAAATATTAGCATATTATTCCCAACAGAAACACACATTGACAGATATATCTGCAGTTCTAAGCAGACAATGGTTGCTCAACTGATTATGCTCTAATGCTCCAAATCTTTCTGCTGAGTACTAAAATCACTTAATAGATCTTGTAATATAAAAAATACATAACGAGTAACAGGTGTAATATGGTTCTATATTGCCATTTTGGGGCTCCGCCTGGGGTGTTTAAATGTCACCTGAACCCCTCATTAGCAATATAAGACCCTATTACACAGTTAGCCATTATTTATTCTATATATAAAGTCAGGTTAGAGAGAATTAGAGAATACCAAATCTATACTTATCTGTGTGTATTAACCTTCAGAACATTTATGGACACAATATTTTTGTGCTCAATATTCTTATACGCCTAGATTGATCATGCCCTTTTATGATTGATATTGACCTTCAAATGGAATATTCCAAAGCTGCTGGAATCTGGTGATGTTTTTGCATGCATTGCTTATTACTGCTGAATTTGAGGTCGGCATTTCTCAGTGGCATGTTTTACTAGACTTTTGTGATGGTGAGCAACATTCCTGTTTTAAGTCCAATCTGGGAGGAGTGAGATATAATAGGAAAATCCCTCAACCATTTGTGCATCTGTGACATTCCTGACACTTTTCACTTTGAAGCAAAGCTTTCCTGTGTGTTTTTGATTCTTGACAACGATTTGTTGGTCTCCAGATCTCCCCAGACTCCCAATTTCTAAGAGATACCCTTGGTCGGCCCTGAGACAAGGGTGAATCTATTAGTCCCTCCCACTCTGACCAGCACAGTTTGCAAGTCTATATCCGCAGGTCTTTGTTAAGGCAAGGGTTGGGCATTCAAGGGCGGTTCATGTTTCGGGAAGTAACCAAAATCAGCTACATTCCTCTTTCTCTCCTAAGGTTAGCAAAGTCCTGGGTGTAAGTATGTTTTTTGGGAATGTGCTCTTCACAGAAGAATATAATAAAATATTTCAACGTACCATGCATAAATTGTATAAAATATGACTTGGATGTTAGAAATTATCCAGACTTAATAAATCCCATTTTCACACCACAGATTCTTATTATTGGAACAGTACATTGTTTGGAGGCTATTAGAGGTCTCTTATTATTTAAAAATGAAAATATTAACTTTGATAAAAATTGCTAAAATATGATTGCTATCCTGAAAAAATGTGTACATGTTCACTGTTAAAGCAGGACTAAACTTTCTTATCTGTATATAGAATTGAGTTTGTAGGTTTATACCTCACGCTGAATGCTCTGTGAAGGTGTTTTCATATGTGGCAGAAGAGTGTTAATAAAAAGGAACACACTAAAATTAAACATTAATTTAGGGTTTGTTTAAAAATATTGGGACCAAAGGCATGTAAGAGTACATGCCTTTGTAATCCTGCCTCCTGCAGTGTTACTTCACTTACTAAGAAATGCACTTTTGTATTAGCCCCATAGTTGGGAAAAGACGAGCAAGATATTTTATTTCATGTTCGTCAAAAGAGTGATCATTATAACGTAAGCTACTGAATAAAGAGGTTAATTTAGACCTAGCTTAAAGATGATAGGGTCCATTTTCAAAGACACTTAAGTGCATCAATTAGCCCGACATGCTCATAAAGCCTTTGTGAATTGGCCCTGTGGTCTAGGTGGTTCGGTTGCAACAGTGCAAGGAAGAGTGTGGGTAATTTCCACTCTTCACGGCTTGAATCATGACCTCTTACTGGAACTGCCAAAGGGAGTGTGTCAACGAATGGTGCATTGTTTTGTGGGATCTTTTGCATGTGTGTGTGGGTGGGGTGGGCATTCAAGAGCGTGACAATGTGCAGCAGATGAGGTGGCAGAGTCTAGAGGTATTAGGGACCTTCTGACAATAATTGTTGCTGCATTTCACTACCTAATTACTGGTATAGAGTCAAAATATCGAGTTTTTATTATCGACTAGACATAATATTGAGTACAAAATATAGAATAGACATAATATCGACTAGACATAATATAGACTACCAAAATATCGACTAGAACATTTTAATATCGAATAGAATGGACATATTATCGAATCAAAACTATAGAATGGACATAATATCGACTAGACATAATATAGACAACAAAAATTTCGAATTTAAGGTAAGTTAATATTAATTTTTAATTTTTGTGTAATATAATTCTGTAGCGGGTTGTGGGTTTATAGGGGAATAGGGTGGGAAGTAATTTAATTATAATTAACTAAATATGTTATTTTATTTATTGGTATTTATTTAGAATTAATTGTTAAATATTATTAATTGGTAATTAATTAAAATATAATTGGTAATTAATTTGTATTGATTAGTTGAAAAATATGTTAATTTTAGTAATTTATTCTCTGTAGTGGGTTGTGGGTTTATAGGGGACTAGGGTGGGAAATAATTTAATTATAATTAATTAAATATGTTATTTTATTTATTGTTATTTATTTAGAATTAATTGTTAATTAATTATTAATTGGTAATTAATTAAAATATAATTTGTAATTTATTGTAATTGATTAATTGATAAAATATGTTACTTTTATTACATTATTTTCTGTAGTGGGTTGTGTGTTTATAGGGGATTAGCTTTGGAAGTATTTTAATTGTAAGTAATTACATTTGTTAAATATTATTTTTGTGTCTAATTTTTATTTATTTTTATATTGTAAATTAATGTATTGGTAATTGGTAAATAATTATTATTAGTAGGTAATTTTTATTATTAGTTAATTTTTATTTGTAATTTTAATTGATTAATAAATATGTTTTATAAAATTGTAAAATATTTTAATTATTTTGTAATTGGTATTAATATTTATGATATTTATATTTATATATGAATTATTTACTTTCCGTACTATTGCACTCACAGGAGTGGGAATAGTAATTTTTACCCCTACGCTACCCAACGCTTTCCCTGCTGTTGCACTCACTGGAGTGGGAATAGTAATTTTTACCCCTACGCTATCCAACGCTTTCCCTACTGTTGCACTCTCTGGAGTTGGAATAGTAATTTTTACCCCTACGCTATCCAATGCTTCCCCTACGGTTGCACTCACTGGAGTGGGAATAGTAATTTTTATCCCTACGCTATCCAACGCTTTCCCTACTGTTGCACTCACTGGAGAGGGAATAGTAGTTTTTACTCCTTCGCTATCCAACACTTTCCCTACTGTTGCACTCTCTGGAGTGGGAATAGCTATTTTTACCCCTATGCTATCCAATGCTTTCCCTACTGTTGCGCTCTCTGGAGTGGGAATATTAATTTTTACCCCTACGCTATCCAACGCTTTCCCTACTGTTGCCCTCTCTGGAGTGGTAATAGGGTGAGCACCTAGCAGACCGAGTTTAGTCTACGTCTCTACAGAGCAGTTCGCAGATTAGGTTGTGGGCACAACCAATAGCTGGGCAGCTCCCCAAAGGGATTAAGATCGGTTGAACAAACAATTAGAGGATTTATAAACTGAAGGTGTGCAGGTCGAACATTTACATAGCAGTTAGGTTCCAGCCCATATACTAGACCAGCATCCACATAACAGATAAATATGGCATCTTTCAAAGAAATAGCAGATTTAACATTAAACCAAGCAGACATTAAGGTATATGGCACAGATGAGGCAGCGTCAATTTATTCTCTAATCGAACAAGTACGTACCTTCAGTACGTCAAAGGGCACGACTACGCAAATGCTGAAACAATTGCAGTATACAATGCGAAGGGAAATTAACCAGTGTCTTATCGCAACTACACTAATCGAATACCATAAACTAAAAAGAATACCAAGGGGGCTACGAATTGCTTTGAAGCCAATGCTGTTCAAGTTTAACAAAACGTTTGTGACAAAATTGTATGCTATCCTTAATAAGTGTTCCTTAGATCTTATATTACTGATAATAGAGGAACTATCCCAGATTCTGAATGATTTGAAGGAGGATATCCACAAGCTCCAACATGAATTATCCACCAATTTGCCAGAGGAAGATTGGGCGAAAATACTAGAGGACATCAATACAAGTCTAGATAATCACGCGAAAGAAGTTTACGACCGAAAGATCAGAAAATTCCGCAGAGGCCTGCACATGGGCGGAAGCCTATGCACAGAAGAGATTTTTCACCAAAACTCCTAAGAACACCTCCTCAGAAGAAAGTGTAGTCCAAGACAAAGATCTCTCTTTACAAAGAGCACCTGCACTGGTTCTAGTCTCGCAGGATTCAAGTATCACACAGGTTTCTGGTACCTCAAGAAGTGGGAAACCGTCTTTTTTGGCAGAAGGCCAATCGTCAACACATCCACCAGACCAATCAACAGAATCAAGAACAAACGGATCCGGAGGGGACAAAGTCACAAAAAAGGTACCAGAAAGCGGGCGACCACAACGGATCATAAAAAAAGTAACCTAGTGGTGAACATTTCTAAGAGGAAATTAACATCTGAAGAAGAGAATGTACTAAATAAGGGCACATCATTTGTCCCAACGTATGTCTCCAATGGATTAGAAACAGAAATAGCCTTATTCAAATTGCCACAAAAATTAAGACTTAAGTGGTTTTTTTCCACCATTACCACTAACGGAGATATACGACCACCAGACAAATTCAAACCAAAAAGTAAATTCACGTCTCCTATTTCACACAAAACATTGGACAACTTTGAAACTCTAGTGAAAAAGGATCTCGAAACAATCAAATATCAGACACCAAAGAAGAAGAACTTATCCAGAAAAGAAATGAGGATTTTGAATAATTTAAGACAGGACCCAGCAATCACTTTCCAACAGGCTGACAAAGGTGGAGCAATAGTAATGATGGATACCTCACTGTATGATTTCAAAGTTAATGAACATGTATTGGACAGTGAAACATACATTAAATTGGATCAAGATCCTACGAATGAATTCAGCAAACACTTGGAAGAAATCATCACCAGAGCTGAAAGCATAGGAATAATTAATGCCAATACTGGAAAATACCTCAGAACTACCACACCACAAGTCCAACACATATACATGTTTCCAAAAATTCATAAGAATGTCAATAATCCACCTTTTAGATCCATCGTGGCAGGATGCAGTTCTATCCATGAACCTTTTGGACGTTTCATTGACCATCACATGCAACCGTTAGTACAATCTTGGCATACATATTTAAAAGACACCACAGACTGTCTTCTCAAGATTGCATCTGTAAATGATCAAATAGATGAGACAACGTTACTTCGCACCATCGACGTAGTAGCACTATACACGTCTATAGCGCATATGGAAGGATTGGAAGCCATGGAATGGAGACTCCTGAACTCTGACCTTGATCAACAATTGAGTGTCTTTCTAATAGAACTTTTACATTTCTCATTGTACCACAGTTACTACACGTGGAAATCACAATATTTTTTACAAAGAACAGGTACATCTATGGGCTTTTCGGGAGCCCCAGCGTATGCAAACACCTTCATGGCTTACTTTGAATACCAATTCATCTTAAAAGATCCTAAGTGTACGGACAAAATATTGTTGTTTTTGAGATTCATAGACGACATTCTGATCATTTGGCGAGGAAGTAAATCAGAATTGGTAGAACGGATCACAGAATTAAATGAACGCAATCCTAAAATCAAGTTCACCCACAACATTCAGGAAAACAAGATACAATTCTTGGATATAGAAATTTGCAAAACACATGAAGGAATTTCCACTACAGTATTCCACAAGCCAACAGATGTTAATAATGCCTAGCATTACACAAGTGCACCTCAGAGTAACTTGAAGAATCACTTACCTTCCTCACAATTCATCAGAATCAAAATAATATCCTCAGATCCAACTCAGATTAAAGCTCAGGTTGAGAGATACAAGGAAAGGGGTACCCGGCAGCAGTACTAGAGTACTCTGAGAAAAAAATGTTGCACAGTTGGACAGATCTAGTTTATTGCAAAAATCTCAAAAGTCAACAAATGAGCGCATAGTATTTATTATGAAACACTCTACACAATTGCAGAGAATTAAACAGATTATACGTAAACATTGGGAAATCTTTGCCAATTAACCTGATTTTGTGCACCTATTCAAAAATCCTTCCCATTTTTGCACATACCATAGGGGAACATATCAGGTAAATGTTGAAAAATCCATGCACAACCGACGAAACCAACTACAGAGGGATGTGAAAATGCCCAAACTGCGGCCAATGCAACAATGTGATAGCGAGTAAAACTTTCAAACACCCCAAAACTGGTCAAGAAATAAGACTCAAACACAGTGCTGATTGTAACACAACAGGGGTAATTTATGCTATTCGCTGCCCTTGTGGATTGTTATATGTAGGTAGCACGTCAAGGAAGATTACAACTCACATCATAGAACATAAAAGCACCATATGCAACAAAACTCTCACATCAAGCTTAGCCACTCATTGGTTAAAGGAATCACATACCATACCTCAGATTAAGGTTTACAGTTCTAGAATTGGTCGAAAAACACACAGCTAAAGATCAAAATAATGCATTATCACGTAGGGAAACATTCTGGATTAAAAAACTTGGCACCCTTAATCTGGGTGGGCTCAATGATCAATATGAATTGTTTTGTTTCCTGTAAATAATGTTCAACAATGTGGAGTTTTGGATCATGCTTGATGTAACTTTTGAACGCTACTGTCATTTCTGAGTTAATTGTGACAACTTTAACAACGGAAGCGTTACATGCTGATATGTAACCAATCAACGCGACACAATCGAACTAGGATGTAACAATACTCTTTTCCCTTTTGTAATGTAATTTCTAGAGAGAGGCTATATGACATACAAGCTGTATTAAAACACTTGCTTTTATTGACATTGTTCGAATTGGAACAAATAGGAGATAAATCTGATATATATCTTTTGTAATGAAACATCCACTAGTGATTTGAACAGCGTCTTTATTCGCATATTGATTATAAGAAAGAATCTTGAAATTTTATTAGTTCGCATTTGCTATATTTCAATATTTCAAATTGATGAAAATGTGATTATTCATCATGATACGCATCTAGATATAAATTCATTGTACATGATTAGCACATACTTTCCTTTTCTTTAATTTTTTTCTTCCTAACTATTCACCCTCACTAGCCAATTGTGTGGTCACTTTAAAACATAATTTCAGTCTTTCTCCTTGCACACATAACACATGGACTTTAGAGGTAGCGGCTTTAATAGTACGGTTATTTAGAAATAGAGGCTAAGGGTGACCCAAAGCGCATTTTCGTGAACTTTTGTTTAAGTATTACCGGCATTAGAAGTTGTGTATAAAGTTATGTTAGTCTTAAATCACGGCCGTATAAGATGCTGAGTAGAATGGAACCGGATGTTGTGACCGGAAGGAATTTGGTGGTTAGAGGTCAACGCACGCGGGCGAGAAAGGTAGGCTGTGATGGCGTTGCGGTTAGACAGAATAGTTTAAATCAGTCGACTTCCTAGAACTCATGTTATCCTCCGTTTATTTCAGCTCACGGTTGTGTTGTACTCAGAATCGGCACAGGGATAGCGATTTCTGCAATCGGGGAGAGCTTAAATACACTTGTTAAGCGAATACAGACGTACGCTTTGTATCTCACGTAGCTAACTATTCAGCTTATAAATTTACTTAGGCTTCATTTATTCATTACAGATGGGGGCACTGATTGTTGCCACTTAAATGGTTCAGTCGAGCTAAATAGTTTTCCGGATGGGGTAAGCTATAGCGATACATCTAATTAAAACACACAGTGCATACTTAAGGAACATAGGTTCTTAGGCAAACTGTTTTTACCTTCCTTAGATTTTGTATCGGCAGCGAGAAAGGTTATGACATACAGGAGTTATTGACCTTTTATGCATACTACTAGGGTAAGAAAAAATTGACGGTTAAACTTACAATTCAGATGTGTGGGTCACTGGTGGTTAAGGTCTTTCTGTATAATCAACTGGCGGTGAATTCATGATTACGAGCTTTACATACTCACATTTCTCCCTTATATCTTTTCTACACGCACTTCTCTCTTTTTAATTTACATCCCACTTTTCTTAAATTTGTAAACCTTTTCCTCATCTCCTACATCCGTCTTTTCTTTTGAGTGCTAATCCTATCTAGATTAATGTACAAACTATCATGAATTCTATTGTAACATTTAGTAATGTGCTTTGTAGTGCCCGAGTATAGAACTGACCTGAAAACTACAAGAAAAAACAAGATTATAAGATTTAATTATTTGAACCCCTGAAGAAGGGTTCTGTTGAACCCGAAATGCATAGGGCTGTTTTCTTTTTCTTTTTGTATAATTAACTTTTGTTACACATGATATTAACCATTTTGCATTGACTGTTAATTGTAACAAAATACAACACTTATCAAATGATTTGTATAACGATAATACAATAATTTTGATTTAATGTCACACTAAATATTCTTGAGTAAACTTTTCGTCTACTTACTTTATTTAATGAGCAAAAAGTGAAATAGTGTGATTAAATGTACATAAGTCACCAGAAACCCTAGGGACTTATAGGGTGAGCACCTAGCAGACCGAGTTTAGTCTAGGTCTCTACAGAGCAATAATAATTTTTACCCTCTCACTACCAACGCTTGCCCTACTCTTGAATTCTCTGGAGTTGGAATAGTAATTTTTACCTCTACGCTATCCAACGCTTTCCCAACTGTTGCACTCACTGGAGTGGGAATAGTAATTTTTACCCCTACGCTATCCAACGCTTTCTCTACTGTTGCGCTCACTGGAGGGGCAATAGTCAATTTTAACTTTACGCTATCCAACGCTTTCCCTACTGTTGCGCTCTCTGGAGTGGGAATAGTAATTTTTACCCCTACGCTATCCAACGCTTTCCCTACTGTTGCACTCTCTGGAGTGTAAATAGTAAATGTAACCCTCTCGCTACCCCACGGAAAAAATATTGTATATGATTTGTTAATAATGTGTATATATATATATATATATATATATATATATATATATATATATATATATATACATATATATGTTTTAAAATTAATATATATTTTTTTAAGTTACATTAATTATTTATTTATTTTAAGTTTATTTAAGTATTTTAAGTATGTTTAAATTACTTATATTTATTATTATATTACTTTTAAATTACTTATAAGATATTTAAAAAATTCTATATTTTGACTGTCTATATTTTTTCCTATCAATATTTTGGAGTCGATATTTTTGTTCTTACCTGTTTGTAGATAGGAAGTCGATATTCTGGCATTCTATATTTTTACCTCGATATTTTGGCAAGTCGATACTTTGATTGTCGATATTCTGTCAGTGATCCCTAATTAGTAGTTGTGGGGCTATATTCCATGCTTGCATTAGTCTATAGCCCTCTTGCTACACAACTAGGGCAAGTTCTAACTTCCAAAGCCAACCTGAGTCAGAATGTCTCTGTCACCTTTTGTTCAGTTCCAATAGGAGTAGACACTGTTTACTCTGACCCTTCTAATCCACTTTTTCAGGGGTGCATTATAATCGCTTGTAGTCAGCACCCGCATATTTAGAGGACATACTAATGTACCCTTTTAGAATATAACAGTAGGCCGGGGATCAGTGCAATATGTAAAAGTGTATTCATAATGTTTGCAGATTAATGTAGAGCCTTAACCTGGAGTGTGATGCTTTATATATCGTAAAAATGCTATTAAATATGTGTATTGCTAAATCAGTAAACGTGCCATATTAAGAATTGCACATGTAGGAGACAGAATGTAACGCTTTAACATGGAAAAAAAACTTGCATTTAGAGCTGAAGTGTAATGTTGTTTTGTAATGAAATAGAGTGCATTGCTTATCATGTAGAATCACTTAGAAATGCATTTAAACGTGTAGAGGCCTGGGACATAGAGAAGCCAGTAGAGGCCTAACTGTGATTTCCTTGCTTAGCTTTGGTTTTCCTTGTGAAATAATTTCTTGCTGGGAAGGGTGCTGTTCTCAGAGAATATTGAATTGTAACTTTGAATGTGCACAAGATTGCTTCTCACGTATTTCAGTTGCAGGTGCAAGGCCACAGACCTCATTAGGTAGAAAGATCCATTGTTTAGAAGTTAGGCCGGTAGGAGTGAGGATGAGTAACTGCCAGAGGAATGTCCATCTGCAACATTTGGTGGGAAGGTGCCTGGGATCCAAGGACACCTCAACGTACGCTGGATTGAAGAGTGCCATGCTGGAAAAATCCTAAAACCGACACCTGCCCAGAGGGGTGTGCCTTGAGGCGTACCTACGATTTTGGGAGTTTTGTATTAGGGACTGTACCCGAGGGTGGAGAGCAGATTTTGTTAGGAGGTTGCCAGAGCAGGATGTAGGCAATGTTAGACAGCGTTGAGGGAACTTAGGGCAGAGTGGGGTGTAGGAAGGAGCATCTTAGAACGAGCTCAGTAGCTTAGGCTACTTACCTAAGAAAAGTTAATGTACTTCTTCGGAGGTCTTCACTGTTGACACCTTTACTCTTGCCTGAAGGGAATTGTTAAGTCGGCATGTCACCTTAGAGTTAGTGTAGGGACAGATTAATGTTTCCTTTCCTTTTTGTAAATGCAGTCCAGATTTCAAGTAGGGACAGTAATTGGATGCCTGATGTTTCTTGAACTAACGTTGCTTTTTATTCTGAGTCATCTGAACCTCTCACTGAGGTGTCTGTATGTCCAATTAAATTTCGGCTTTGTAATAAATCCTTAAACTTCAGTTCGTGATCAGGGGTTCTTTAATTTGGATTTGAATGTTGATTACAAAGCTGTTTTAATTATGAGTTTGGAAACCTCCCCCTACACTTCTTAGCAGACAAAAAGGCCCAGATGACCTGTTCTGGGATTCTGGAGGATTGATAAGGTAAAAATCTACACAAGAATCCCAGCTCCTTCAATAGGACTATTTATTAATATTATTGCCACGGTCTGAGGCTTCTATTGTTATGTGAAGAAACAAGGACCCCCTGATACGGTTAAGGTTCCTGGGTCAGGGCAAATAATATGTGGAAAATAATGTACCCAGGCAAACACATAAACACTGGCACAGTTCAATTAGCAAACAAGTAATAATTAATGATAAGACACTGAATTAGCACAGAAAGTACAATTTAATAAATTTGATAAAAAGTGTCACGAAATAAATCATTGACATATTGATAAAAAACAGTAAAAGAATTTTAACAGATATACATTATTTGTTTATATAATAAGGTAATATAGTGGAGGGATGGTTTCCTGTCTACGCATTTCGACATGTTGAAGGTGTCTTCCTCAGGACACTAAAAATAGATAAACAATATTTTAAAAGTATGCCTCTGTGCTAGGCAGTGTACAGTAGGTAATACAGTTTACTAGAACATTTGAGCCAGTAGTTTGATAAAATATCATGATATACAGCATAAAATCAGTTCATTTTATTTATCGTACAGAGAGATATTAACAGAGCATAAGTTAGTTCATTCTAATTGTTGCAGGAAAAGATTTTAATAAAACATAATCGAGTTAAGTCAGACAGTTGATATTTCGTTGTATGGAAACATAGGGAAAAAGGAGAACACCAGAAAGGTCAAAGAGAAGGATAAAGATAATACAGAAGTATTAGACAGAAGGGAAAATGGTGTTTATCTATTCACTGAGAGTATTGAGATAGTCAATGGTTCTTTTTTACTTATTTAGTAGTATTTCAAAAAAACTGTCCTAAAGTGACTAAAGGGCAAGGGGTATTATAACTGTTGGCGCAGGAAGTTTCTAATCGATTGAGGATGTTATTTAGACGAGCAAAAATGTATGATGTCAGTACTTACCAAATACTGTATTTTCTAATAATGTGAAGAAGAATAGATAAAATAAGTTCGGGTTCAGTTCGAGTCTAAATGCTGGACTTCTTTGTCTGCTTGTTTCAATCATGGAAAAAGTCGGAGAACATAAACCTAAATTACCTGTTAGATTCAAGGCAAGATTATATTGAACAGAATGGAGATACAAATGGTGAGGTAACCATGACCTGTCTGTCTAGTATTTTATGATTCTCATGGATACAGTGTTAATAAATGGAGAGAAACTTTATCACATGCAAAGATGTATATTAAGATATATAGACTCTTATACATGGGATGACGTGATGTAGGCAAATTAAGATGGGCTCAAAATGATATTAAGCTGATGTTATCCCCTGACAAATACCTGAGGTATAGCTGATAAGTAATGATAAAGCTCCTTGTGTAGAAAAGTTACATCAACGTGGCTTGTGATGGGTCAAATTATCATAAGGATGTCTTCAGTTCCTGAAAGTTTAAAGGTATGGATAATATGGTTAGTTTCTCTGGGGATACGTAGCGTGCGTGTGGATAAATCTACTAAGAGCAAGATTTGTTTATGGCTAGGTTTAGATTGACTCCATGTGTCTATGGGGTGTTAAATGCTCACAACAGGTTATTAGAGTCCATGAGGGTTTTTTTTGTTGAAAAAGACCCATGCTAATTATTTCATGTAATACATGTGCCATGCATATATGTCCTGTAGATAGTTTGATGTTTCTTAACTAACCGGAGATAGGTGCAAGAAAAAACATCCTAATTTAAGGAAAGGGATAATGTGTTCTCATTGAGGTAGACATATGAGCAGGAAGTCTTCTTTACCTGAAAATGGGTGTAACACCGCTCTCCTATCAATCGGGCGCTAATGCATTCGTAGGTGTTTAGAACTTGTATTTATATGGTGGTGGTAGAGGTCAAGTTGATGGCTATCTGGGCTGCTATTTGAGTGCTGAAAATAAAATATATGTATAGATAATCAAAAAATGAATAGATTCTCATTCATATGCGAGTGTGGAAAGAAAATGTTTTTTGAACCTAAGAAAACATATATTATCGGTTAAGCCTGGTAACTGAGTAATGTTAATGCTAGGGAAATATCTGTAGCTGGAGATATGACAAATATGGGCCAGCACTATGGATTAGGTAATGCGACTTTCTGTAATGTTCTCAAATTACTGCAGTATTCTTAAACCGGGTAATGATTACGCGGTCGTTACCTGTGTTGAAAATTGTGTAGCAGATCGGGGCAGCGTAGCTTCACATCTAGAGAGTCTAGGCAGGATCAAGCTAAAACGATAAATGAGGGGCAATACTGTGATTAAATATTTCACATATTAGCGGTGTTGTCACGTAGCGATATGTCTACGCGCTTATTACCTGTATCGAGATCTATACAGCGGACCGGAGCAGCGCGGCTTTGCAAACCGAAGCCCTGTGGCTTCGCGTCTAGGGAAATTCTAGGCAAGATCAAATTGCCGGCTGTCTAAACGTAAGAACAACCACAGATAAGGGGCAAAACAACGGTTATGTACTTCAAATACTGGCGGTATTGTTGAGTGGCGAAGTGTCTACGCGGTCGTTACCTGTGTTGAGAAATGTATGACAAGCGGGAGCAGCGTGGCTTCGCAGCTAGAGAAGGTCTAGGCAAGATCAGATTACCGGCTATCTAGAAGTAAAAATAACGGCAAATGAAGAGCAGTGCTACGGGTAAATATTTCAAATGCTAGCGATATTGTCGAGTGGCGAAGTATCTCCACGGTTCTTACCTGTGTTTAAAAGAATATAACGGACTGGAGCTACGTGGTCTAGCATCTGTAACCTCAGTGAGTCAGTTTGGTACAGTCCTAATGATTGGTTTATATACTGCCGTTGTAATAGGTAGCGTGAGTTGACAGTTCCACCTTTTAAAGGTATAAGCCATAATTGTTTGTGTGGTGTAAGAGCAGTATGGTAATGAATCAATTCCGCCTTTTAAAAGTATATGCCTTGATTGTCCGTGCTGTACAAAGGCAGTATGGAGATAGATCAATGGTTAGGGCATGTTTGGCAAGACTACATTATTGTTGAGAAATTGGCCAAGCCCATAATGCAGACAAATAATACGTTGTGGCATGTTCCATGTGTGTCTCATATAATGATTAAAAGGCATAATGAAAACATATGTTATATTACACTGCAGGTTAATGTTAATACGGGTGGCAGGGATATTTCGGTAATGATGTACATGGGGAGGGGAAAAGGGAGGGGGGGTGAAAAGGGAGAAGGGAAGGGGCGGAGGGGTCTGCGTAAAGGGGAAAGAGGGGAGAGGGGGTTTTATTTATTTGTTTTACCTGGGGGTTTATTTGTTTTACCTAGGGAGGACTGTAATTTCAAATAAGTGTCCATTAATTTCAATTCTATAGGATGGCATTTTCCCATGGTAATTCATTGTTTAAACCCTGGGTAAATGTACCCAAGGAAAAGATCCAGAATACTTCTTTTTTCTTTCTAATTTTATCGCCACCGTTGTTGTTTGGAGTGTGGATCTTCTCCAAAATGCACCATCGGATATCAGAGAGGGAATGTTTGAATTCTGAAAAATGGTTGACAAGTGGGGTTGTAAGCTTTCGTGTCTTGATGGCGGACCTATGTTCTGTAAGCCGTGTTTTTATTGTACGTGAGGTTTCTCCCACATAGCCCAAATTACATGGGCATATGATCAGATATACTATGTTACGTGTGTTGCACGTCCATAGTTCTTTTGCTTGAATGTTAAATTGATTGAAAGTGAATGACTGTCCAAGTATAATGCCGTCACATGACTGGCATGAGCCACATCGAGAGGTTCCCCTTACTTGATTGGTTCCATCGATTGATTTCTGTATAAATGGAAATTTATTGTTTGGTGCAGTATAGCGCGATCGGACTATGAGGTCTTTTAGGTTCTTATTTTGAGGGTGTGCAAACATTGGTTTTCCTAACTTAGTTTGTGATGGGTCCACATTTAGGAGGTGGCAGTTGGCATTAATGATTTGTCTAACCTTTGCATCTAGTGTGGAATGCTTAGTGATGCAAACCAATTTTGGTTCTTGTTGTTCTTTTTGGGATTTGAGCAAAGCATCCCGGTCGTAAAACCGTGCCCTTTTGTATGCTTCTCTCATGAGGCAATGAGGATAGCCTCGTTCAAGAAATTTCTGTTTCATTGCGACAGATTGAGTGTCGTAGTCCTTCAAGTTAGTACAGTTTCTTCTTACCCTAAGAAACTGGGAAAAGGGGATGCTGTCCTTCTGATTCCTAGGGTGGTAACTAGTGAAGTGAAGAAGGTTGTTCCTTGCCGTTGGCTTGGTGTATAAGTCCACCTCATGCATGTTAGATTCATTTCTGATATAGATGTCCAAAAACTCAACTTGTGTTGTGTTGATGTGGGCGGCAAAGCAAAGATTGATGTCAGCAAGATTGAGCCAGGCCAAGAATTATTGCAGAGTCTGTTCCCCATTGGTCCAGACAAAAAAAATGTCATCAATGTATCGGTACCAATGGGAAACAGACTCGAAGAACGGGGCCATTTCATTGTATATATGCTTTGATTCAAATAGAGCCATATATATATTTGCTATGGACGGAGCCATGGCTGCCCCCATGCTCACGCCATTTGTTTGCTGATACATGTGCTCACCAAACTGGAAAACGTTCTCTTTGAGGACTACAGAGAGACATTCATGAATAAACGGTTTTGAACATGGTATACAGTACGTATCTATGAACCACATGGTTGCATCTATTGCTTCTGGTTGGGGAATGTTGCTATACAAAGATTCAATTAAGTGTCACCTTGTTGGTGACATCCCTGTGACTGTGGGCACACCTTTGGTTCTTGTTTAAAGCAAGATTCCTCTGAAGGTTGATTTCACAAGTTTTTATTCAGGTGTCATCATTTATTTCATGATAACATTCTGTCTTTCAATACTTCTTTTTTTCAACACTTTATATCTTCTAATTACTCCAATGCATTTCGGGCTGACCGCCCTTCATCTGGGAGTTCTATAAGCAATTGAGGATACAGCACTGAGTGTTTACTCAAACTATAAGATAACGAAAACAGATAGTCTAAAGTCCCTAACATGCAGGTTCGTGCTAGGTGAGGAGTGTATTCAGAGTGACTAACATGAACAAGTAAATAGCGGGTGAATGTGATCACGGTTGAGTGTTCATCAAGTGATGGGGCGTGATTAAAGAATAATCAGCAGTGCTCGGCATTTTTAATAAAAAACGTTAGTAACATTCACCAAAGTGAAAACTCAACGTTCGGAGCACTCACGTGCCGTCCGACGTTTGAAGCTTATATTCTGTGGAGATTCGAACAAAACGGTACTCAATTAGGGAATGTCCGTTGGCAATACGTCGCATTGCAATGAAACTTTTTAAATATTAAATTATCGTGGCAATAGGGATTGCCGACTTACAGAATAGATGATGTGATGTCTTCGGAAAAGTAGGTGCAGGCTTTCAGCATTCGCGGTGTAACCCAGAAGGGGAGAGAGTAAATAAGGAAGTGCAACCGTGGATAAAGAAAGAGGACTGTGAAGGAGTGGGTGTAAACGAAGAGGACTGTGAAGGAGTGGGTGTAAACGAAGGACTATAGTACTAAGGTGATCATAACAATCCGTTGGGAACAATAGAAGAAAATTAAACACAAATAGAATAAATTGCAAAATGGAAAATTGCGACAATGTAAAACTCAAAAATCAAAAATGTAAAAATCACATGATTGTAGTTAAGTCGCACTAGCTAGGAGTCATGTATACGATAAATACACCCGTATAAAGGTGTTTCATAAATAACAAGAAAATTCCAGGCGATCATTAAGTCCCAATGGTTTTGTGGATTGCATTCTAAAAATCCATGCAATTTCTCTCCTTAAAAAGTGTTTGTTGTTGTCAAAGCCCTCGCCTTTATTGACAACCTCAAGAATCAGAAACTTCAGTTGTGAAATATTGTGTCTGGCTTCATTGAAATGTATCGCTACATTGGATTTGGTATTCTGCGTCCTTATATTGGATTTGTGCTCGTTAATTCGAGTTTTGATTTTTCTTTCAGTCTTTCCAATGTAAATCATACCACATGGACATTTGACTAGATATATGACATTTTGGGTATCACAAGTGGCATTCACGTGCAATTTTATCTCATTCCCTTTCATGGGCTGGTTGATGGAGTTGCCTTTGATTATGTTATTGCAATTCCCGCAGTTCATGCAGGGTCAGGTGCCTTTACAATTGATTTGGGTGGGCGGTTTTCTAGTTAGGATCTCTTTGAAGTTAGCAGTACGAGTGTAAGCAAAGATAGGCATGTTTTCAAAGGTTGTTCCAAAATCCGGTTCAGCTGTCAAAATAGGCCAGTGGCGTTTGATGATTTTCTTGTAGGCTGTGCTAAGGGTAGAAAATTTAGAGACTAACACCATGCTGGTGTCTTTGTGCTTCACGGTTCTAGATAAGAGTTTCTCTCTAGGTGTTTCTCGAGCTTTATTTTTGGCCTTTTCAATGAGGATTTCAGGGTAACCTCTGTGATTAAATCTTTCACCCATTTCATTCAAGCGAAGTTCCATAGATATGGGATTAGACGCAATCCTCTTCACTCGTAACATTTGTGATGTGGGTAAATGTTCTTTAAGAGATCCTTGGTGAAAACTTGCGTAATGCAGTGTGTTATTCCTGTCTGTATTTTTTCTGTACAGATCCGTTTCAAATCCAGATTCCGTGATGGTAACTTTAACATCCAAAAATGTTATCGATTTGTCGTTTGTTTCCCATGTAAATTGTATGCGTTCATTGGCAATATTTAGGTTGTTTAATGACTGTGTCAGAGATTCTTTTGAATTTTTCCATATTATGAATACATCATCAATGTATCTAGCGTACATTTTGATGTTTTCAGTCCAGATTGGGTTCTCGTACATATTTTCTTCCTCAAAGTATTTCATATAGATGTTAGCGTAGGTCGATGCGGCACAATTGCCTATCGAAGTTCCGGACAGCTGGAGATACCAATCATCATTATGTTGAAAATAGCTCTGATAAAGAGTAAAAATCATTAATTCCATCAGGAATTGTTGCATTCTGGTCTCAATATTGCTTTCGAGGATTGCTTTCTCTATGGCCTCTATTCCTCCATCATGGGGGATTGAGGTATAGAGTGAGCATACATCGGCTGTACATAATATTAGTTGGTCATCTTTGGAAATTTTAATTTGAGCCAGTTTGTTCAAAAAGTCTGTAGTGTCTTGAACATAGCTTCTCATTTGTCTTACTATAGGTTGCATGTGTCGTTCTATGAACTTGCCGACCGGTTCGTGTAAAGAGCCCGTAGTCGAAACTATTGGCCTAAAAGGAGGATCTTTCAAACTTTTGTGAATCTTGGGGGTCATATGTATGACCGGACTTTTAGGAAAAGGTTTCAACAGATATTTTTTGGTTCTTTCATCAATTGTTCCCAATTCATACGCTTTGTTTACAATCTGATAGAATATATCTTTGAATTGTGTGGTAGGGTTACTAGAAAGCTTCATGTAGATGAGTTTGTTTTGGACATGCTCCTCCATTTTTTGGTTGTACATTGTAGTGTTCATAACTACCAGCGCTCCTCCTTTGTCTGCCTTTATGCATTTTATTTGATCATTATTGGCTATGCTCTTTAAAGTGTCCAGATCTTTTTGTGTCAAGTTCTTATATGAGGATTTGTTTAATTGAGTTTGGAGATGTCCTGTTTGACCAAGGTCTCAAACAAATCTATGCTTTTGTGACTCATGGGAGCTTCAAATGAGCTATCCAGTCTCAATCCAATGAGTTGATCAGGTTTCCTAGTGCCCGGAGGGTTGACATGCTCAAAAAAATGTCTCAGTCGTAGCTTTCGTGTAAATTTGTATGTGCTTATATGTAACTCTAATGGATTCGTTTTGGTCGTTGATATAAACAAAGTCCCTTTAGACAACAGTTTCATTTCATGAGTATTCAAGTTGGTATTGGATATGTTAAGGACTAGGTGGTCTTCTTCTTGTCCTTTTTTGTGCTTCGAGTGCTCGGATGTAATGTCTCTTTTTCTTTTTCTTTTTCCAAGACCCCTCCTGGGTCGTCTCTGATTTCTTGTCCTACGTCTAAAAAAGGTACCGCAGTAGACGGTCCTGCAGATTGGTCAATTATATTTTTAGTAATAGTAGAGGTATCATCAGATCGGGGTTTTTCTTATGTGTTTGTTTTTCTTGGCGGACGATTGGATGTGTCACTCCCCGAGGAAGATGTGTCTGTCTGTGGGTTAAACGGTTTGTTACGCCTTCGTTGGGCATACACGTCTGCCCACGTGTATACTTCCCCTAATTTGTAATCTTGAGTGTCTCTTCTAAACTTTCTGATTTTACGATCATTGATTTCTCTAGAATGTTTGTCTAACTGTACTTTTATGTCTTCCAAAATTTTCGACAACTCTTCCCTAGATACCATATTGGATAATTCTGATTCCACCTCTTTGATTTCTTTATTGAGTTCCAAAAGAATGTTGGACAATTCTTGTACGATGAGCAATATTAAATCCAGGCTGCATTTATTGAGAATTGCGTTCCATTTCTCCTGGAAAGCTTTGGAGTTTTTACATAGTGATGGTTTCAACGCTATCCTTAGTCCCCTGGGAATTCGCATTGATCGGTGATATTTGAGTAGTGTGCTTGCATGAAGCTTTTGATTTACTTCTCGTTTGGACAGGTATAATAGTTGTCGAATACATTGTTCCTTAGTGCGACTAGACGTTGTGATGGCTATATCCTCATTAATCAAAGCGTATATTCGTGCTGTTTCTCCTTCATCGAAAGCCAGAATGTCCGCTCTGGCTTCAGTTGATTTGGCTATTTGTTCGTATTGCATATTTTAGAACTGTGGCGTGCTATCCTCCACTGGGCGGAATGTAGAAATGACCAAAAAGAGATGGCTAGGGATGCACAGCAAAGTTTATAGAATGTGTCTTGATTTGAAAGTAAGTTTAATGGATGGTTAGGGTGCTCCACACAGGTGGCGTTTCCATCCTAGTAACGTCTGTGAGTAGATTCAATTAAGTGTCACCAACACCTTCAACATCTAAGGTGACCAGTAGGTCACTGTATTGATTGAAGGGCAGATGTTCGACCTTTGTGATAATTGACCCTGTATCTTTGATGTAAGAAGGTGTCAATGGAATGTAGGGTCTCAAGATGCCTAAGTATTTACAAATGGCTTCAGTAGGGGTACCTATTGTGGAAGCGATGGGGCCATAGGGTGGTCCTGTTGATTCTTGAGTATTTTAGGTGTCTTATCATTAATTATTACTTGTTTGCTAATTGAACTGTGCCAGTGTTTATGTGTTTGCCTATGAGGCTTCTATTGTGCCATAATTTTCCATAGTGGTTCTCAATGATATATGCTGTATGTGCTTGTGAAGTGCCCAAGAGTCCACCGTAAATTAAGTGTATATTTAAAGGACCAATAGTCATGTCTTTAAAGAAAAAAGCTAAATGTTGGAGCGGGTGCTAACCTTTTTATCCCAAAGCCTCCACTTATGGTGCACGATGGAGAAAGAAAATAACAGTTCTTGAAAGAGAGAGTGGCTAAAACATGACAGGCATGTGGATACTGCTGTCCAACAGCGGGGATCGAGCCTGCTTCAGTTCACATTAATTACGCTATTATGCTCAAAAACAGTAAAAGTTTGACTTAAGCCAATTAAGCTTGCACTATTAAGACAGTGAGATTAATATAGCTCAGAGAGACTTGACCTTCGACCATGTAAATAGCTTTAGATAATGAGTGTGACTCAGAGGAGCAACTTTGCAAGAAAAAAAAGGTGTGGCTCTCAAAGGTGGCATCTATTTGCAGATGTAAATTGAAGGCAAAGCTGATGACATAAAACAAAAGGCAAGTTTTATACTAAGATGTGAATGAATGGAGTGTATAGCAAATCATCTTTAGCAAGGTATGCACATAAAAAGAAGTAGAATCGAAAACATAACATTAATGTTGTCATTTATCTTGTTGTGGAAAATTAGAACAATTGATGTACATAAGCGGCGTTCATTTCCCTTTTCCCACTCCTCTCCCTATAAGCACCATGAATACCGTAAAATATTGACCGCATCACTCCGCCAGTAAAAGCCCGTGCCCATACGTACATGACAGCCATTTTAGGCACCCTGGCCTTCTGCCCGCTCATTAGAATCACCGGCTTCCCTTCTGCGCGTATTTGAACCCCCCCCTCTCACATGCATAGACCATGAAACCCTCTCCCTCTGCGCGACCCTGCCCTGAAAGGCAACCCTCCTGCTTGACCCACGCAAACCCCCCATTTCCTCTTGAAGAAGCATCCTTCGCCTCGGCTGACATAGCCCTCCCCAGCTGCACCTGACTGCCCCCGCTCTCTCATGTACGGGTCATAAGACCTCTCTCTCTGTGCGACTCTGTCCCTGTGCGCACCCTGGCTCTCCCCCCCCTCCCCTTCTCCCTCACACGGGCAAGTCATAAACCTTCTTCTTCTGCAAGACCCTGTCCTTGGGAGTCACGGCCGCGCCTAACCAGCACCTCCTTTCCTTTCATGAATAACCCCTCTATTAGTAAACCCTCCCTCCGCGATTGACTGTCCACACATGTCTGAGGTCATCGCCTAAGCCAGGAGATACTGTTTACTGCTTATTGTATGGAGTCACTCCTCTTCAAAGGACCCACTATTGATCCTGGGCACCCCACCCCCTGGGCTACAATCAGGCGCACACATCCTAAAAATTGGCGGAACACTCAGCTGCGTGATTACCCTCCCCTCTTATCAGCAGGTCAAGGGTCCCTATTGTGAACATATGTGGGGTAGGATTGACACGAGGATTATGGGGATGTCTTTTCCTTGTTTCACAATATCGTGATTGTAATGCCAAGTGTGTTGTAAGGTATAAAAGACGATGTCTCAGCTCACTTGTTAGAGCACCTCCCGAAAGACACTGTGTTTTGTGTCCGAAATGACAGGCTCTCCTCATGAGTAATAAATCCTGTTCTTGTGACTCCTGCTTCCAGCGCCCGTCTCTTTTGTTGGTAACTATTCAGAATGGGAACTAAGAGGCGACTTGCGTCAGCAGCCCGGGCATCGATACTAGTTTGGGCTCACTTTCCACAATTGGCGTCCCAACGCGGGGTCCATCAGTGACATAAGGTCCAGTAAGAGAGATCCAGACGATGAGGTGAATATCTAAATGATCGGAGTATACCTGCCTTGAGAGGGCCCTCGTCCGGCTGCCGATTGAATGAACTTCACCGATTCTGAACGGACCTCTCTCGAGTGACCTACTGTCCTGACTGGAATCCCACAGGAATGCTGCATAGAGTAAGAGAACGATCGGGCGCTGGAAGGGGAAGACGAAGAACTATCCGCATGGTCCGGTCCGGGTAAGATTAAGTAGGGTGTTTTTACGCCTGATTGGTAGGGTGGTTTTATCCACCTGATTGATTGATTGATTGTATTGGAATCGGTATTTGAATACTGATATTGTTGTTATTGGTTCATTTAGCTTTGGATGCTACTTGAAATATTGGTTCTCTTCTCGAGAACGAGACATTCTCTGTTTGCAAACAGCGGTGAATAGGAACGTTCGTCCCTCTTTGCAGATAGAGAAGGGTAGGTTATGCCCCTTTATGATTTCGTCAGGCCTACCTTTCTCCCCACTGATTGTTTGAAATCGATTAATAATCGATTGTTGCTCTTTGAGATCTTCCCTGTCTACAAACAGAGACGAATAGAAATATTCTGTCTTCCTTTACAGATAGCGAAGGGCAGGTAATGCAGACGTTTGTCCCCGTTGTAATCCGTCATGCCTGTTTTTCTCCCCACTGATTGATTGATTGACTGGACATTGTTGTTCCAGGAATTGTTTGTTTGAGGTATTTTCTATTTGCAAACAACGTGGAATAGAAATATTCTGTCTAGTCTTTGCAAGTAGTAAAGGGTAGGTTATGCCCCTTTATGATTCGTCAGTCCTACCCACTCCCCACTGATTGACTATTTATTTGGGGGGTAGCTCACCTGGTCCGCCCAGGAGACTACCCTTATGGAGGGACATATGCTCCCCACTCATTGGCCATTTATTGGAGGTAGGCCATCTGGTCCGTCCAGGAGGCTACCCTAGTAATTGGAGGTACATCGTTTGGTCTGTCCAGGATGATACCCTAATGAAGGAATATATGTTCCCCTTTGATTGATAATCTAGTTCCACCCCGGACCATTTATTGGAGGTAACTAATCTGGTCCGTCCAGGAGTACCCCTAATAAAAAGGACGCATAAAAATATGAAGTGATCACCGTACCTTGTTAGCAGAAACTTTAGCTCGAAACACGCTAAGGAGAAGAAGGAAAAATAAAAGAAATCGGGCTAAGTCAGTAACCCCCTGTTGAGCTTTCGACTTCACTAAAAATAAGAAACATTAGAAACAGTTCGAAATAGAATTATAAAATGGCGAAAAATTTGACAGCAAGACAGCCACGAGGTAGCTAGGTTCCGCTGCCTACTCCTGCTCCAAACATGTCTGCCTCATTGCCCACCACGCCCAAATAACGGTCACATGAAATAGATACAAATCAATGGGTACCTACCCCCATTCCGGAAGCTCCCGAAGTGCAACAGGTCCGCGGTTACGCCCATCCGGAAGGCGAGACCTCGATGCGTGCAGGGCTCGCCTGGCCGCAGTCGGAAGGGGAGGCTGTGGGGCGGACGGCCCAAAAATCGTAATGACCTCTCCTTTTCCCCTCTTCTGCTGCCCTGCAGGCCACGGGGGGGGCTGTCTTGCCTCAGCCACCGACCACCCCCCCCTCTCTCGCCTGATCCGGCTCTCATCGAAGGCCGAAGCCAAGGCGAGGACGGCGGCGCTTCTTTGCGCAATCATGGCTGCAACTGCACTCGGCCCGGGGTAATTGCAGGTAGCCCCGCCACATGTCAAACGCCTGAGAGTGACAGGTAGTCCAGCCACATGGCCACCCCTGGATAGTTTCAGGTAGTCCCGCCACATGTCAAGGGGGGGATGTCTTGCCTCAGCCACCGACCCCCCCCCATCTTCATTGCCTGGCATGGCTGTACCAAAACGCTGGAGCCGAGGAATGGCGCGGGGTCGCTGGAAGGGGGAGGCGGCGCGAACGAGCCTCCCCCACCTCCCTCCAGGTGGAGGCTTCCAGCGACACCCCAACACTCCTGCTTGAAGAAGGGGTCCATATCAAAAAGCGGGTTTCCTTGCCCGGGATGGGCACACGCCCTGTACTCCACGACCTTGAAGATTCTAAAAGAGCCCGGGGGGCCGACCTCTCCACGAGGCGCCCCCCGCCCCGTCCTCCGATGGAGCCACGAGACGTCGGCGCACTCCTGCCGGCGCCAGCCTCAGTTTGGAAATGACTAAACTCCTGCAAAGATACAGATTTGTTCAGTTCCGGTGGACACCAGAATGACCCGGTAGGAAAAGATTGTTGCCTCCCTCCCCACTTTTTGACTGATGATCTGTCACCCCATTACGAAAACTTTTTGAACTGCCAAAAGAGGTTCTGGTCCAACCACGAGTCATTGGAGACATTCTGACTATACTGGAACCTGCCTGACCTCGACCAAAATGGCGCCGATACAAAATGAAAATGTCAAACTCCCTGTTCACCCGGATTGCTCAAATCTTGATGCTCTGAGATATGTATGCATTTTTTTTGGACAATGAAAGTCGATAAGATGGATAGTGATTATGTGCTTAGAGAAGAAAGCAATGTAAGACAGATATTGATCATGTGTTTGGACAATGAACTGATTTAGGGTGGGTACTAATTATGATTGGGAGCAATGAATTGGTGTAATGTAGGCACTGAGTGAGCATTTCGATAATGAATTAATGAATTAATTGAAAAACTGAATTCTTGACATGCATCATGCTTGCCCTGTAGGAAAGTTCGATACGATTTTATTGCACTGCTGCACTTTATGCAATGAACGGCCACCAACTTCGTTCCTCTTATGTACAGTTCCAGTCTGCTCCGTGGCCGGTCCACTGGGTTGTAGGCCCGTATTTGTACATCAACACTTTTTATTAAAGGTATTTTGAAAAAGAAAGTATAATTGTAGCGGTTGCATTAATGAGTTTTGAATGTATTACTACTGTGGGCGAAGAATAAGTATGATTAAGGCTGAAGATTAAAAGGGGCCGATATTTAGCAGCTACGTTAATGTGTCACAGGCAGCCGGAAAAGTGTTTTAGACGCCCTTAAACAACACCACAGAAATGCCACCTGACCGCCACCCTTGCACGCAACCTAAAGGGGTCGCGACCAAGTGACTCATGTAGATACGCAGATCGTCAATGATTATCTATCTGACACTACTGGTCCCTCTGGGCTTAAACGCCGAGATGGTAGAGAAATGCACTACGTGGAGATAGGTCGAGTATGTGGTAGGTAAAAACATTTTTCGGACTACTGCATGCTGATGTGGTTTGAATGCTGCCCCCACCCCCTTCTTTCTCCACCCTTCTGCAGGTCACGTCGGAACGACGACTGAAGTATGGAAGAGCGATGATCAAACAACAGACGAAAAGGGAAGGAGGGAATATGAGCATAGCCCTTATGTTGATGAGTGTTTAAAAGACGTAGACTTAGACATGACTGTTCCTCCTTAGAACGTAGCGACTGGGAGGATGGACTGACATAGAAACTTGACGGGTACTGTATGACTCGAAATAGCATGTTAGATAATGTAACTAGACGTTTGACTAGATAGGGAAAGGACAAAGAAGAGTGCCGGGGTAAGGGTTACCAAGGCACCACCCGTCTGGGAAGTTAGAAATGTTGCTGATGTTCAAAATGTACCACCTCCTTCTCACACTCTTATAGATATAACCAAGCTGTCCGACTGTTCTCCCGATCAATACCCGCCGTTGCCTCAGCCTGGAGAACTTCCCATCAAAGGAAGAAAATGAAAAATGGTTTAAGATCCAACCGTGGGTAAATAGCCCGACCAGGTTAATTTCTGACTGGCTGACAAAGGCGTAAGTATTGGCAATTGAGAACGCTCGCAAAGATAGCAAGCGAGAGGGAAAAGGAGGGAAAGGTAAAAAGAGCTAAGCACGTAGGTAAATAGGATATTAAAGATACGCAGGATGTAAAGATAGATCTTTCTGGCCAATATTTGTTTTATGTTTTGTTGTGAATGTCTTATATATGTAATACATGTACTGTCTTCCTTCGTCTGAGTTTGTGTGTGTGTACTGTAGGGGTTTATGTCCTCCCTCTGTTTGCGTCTCTCCGTTACCTGACCCCCTGCTGTTCTGTGTTGTGAGCGCACTAAATGACCTATTTTCGTACACGTCTCTCTCTCTCTCTCTCTCTCTCTCTCTCCCCCCCCTTTTTTTATCTATCTGTCTCTATCTCTATATCTCTGTCTCTCTCTCTCTCTCTCTCTACATGTCATACGTGTACCGAATGGCTCGTTTAGATTGCGGACGACTCTCACTCTCTATGAGAGTCGCCCTATTTCCTCTTCCTTTTTGTGGTAAAATTGTGCCCCGCCGGCACCAGTCTGATTGGATACTTATTGATTGCGAAGGTGTTCAGCGAAATTGACCGAAACTAAAATGATCGTATCTCGCCATATTACTACCTCTCCTTTCTGCAAAATGAATGAACTCGAATTGGCTGAGAAGGAAAGGACAGGTAAGACGATTAAGGTCCCCCAAATCTGGCCTTTTATAGGGGAACTGTATGTCAATGGCACCTTATTTTTTAGTTCATCAGAGATGAACGCCAACGTCTAGATTGACCCCCAATGCCCAGATTGCCCCACCCCCTTTGCACCCAAGCGCGAATGCCCGAAGCATCCCCGCCCCACTTGATTGACCCCAGCTGCTGTCCCGGATATAAACATGATGACCATGAGTAACTGTCGTCCCTCGAGAAAAAAATGTTTTACCCTGACTCTCGATGATAGCGCCCCCGCCCTGTTTGAAAAGGTTAGCCAGCCTTGAAGGGAAATGTTAGACTGTTAAGGCTCGGGTTAGAAAGACGAGTCTCCACTGGAGGTTCCGAAATGTTGAATTTGATGAAATACGCAGTTGATGGGAGTCTTATTTCTCTCCATTTGTGTTATAAATAGACGATGAATAAACTTGGCATGAACTCAGTAGGAATGCCGACATATGCACTGCTTGGTAACCAACGTCTGACTGTGACCGATGAGCGTAGCTCCCAAGTGCGAAGGATTGAGGGAGGAATTCACATGCATAAATGTCTTCTTCTGCCAGTTCTCTAAAAGCTTGTTTTGTACCTATTCAAAGATTTATGATCACCGGAGGAGAAGGGTCGGACGTGACGTACAGCCTGGCTGCAGATCTTGAGACACATGTGACCTCGACCAAAGGTGGAGCTGCAGAGCAACAAGATACGGGACGAGACAGCAATTCCAAACGTGGAAAATGAAACTTGACGGGCTGCCCTGAAGCCCTCCGTCTGCTAACCCATGTGTGCCTGGAGTCTCCGTCCCCCTTCTTTGGGCCCGATTGATGGGCCTGCCTGCTTGTTATCCTTTGCTCCCTTGGTCCCTTTGGTGTGTCCCAGGAAATATGACCCCACTCCGCTCTCTCTCCTATCGACTATTTGAACCACACACCCTCTTTTCCATGTGACTTCTTGCCAAAAGGAAGAACAGCATTCAGGTGGGAATAGGGTGTTGCCACGGAAATATAGGCGCCGAGCATAAGGCGCCACTAAAAGGATTGGTTAGGGAACAGGACTGTGGTCTAACAGCAGAGGACAGACCGCACCTTGCAACGCGAAAGGTTAAATCCGAGCTGGACCTATAGCTCCACCGCCGGTGCTCAACAGCGCCAACTGAAGGATACGGTTTAGAGCCTACCAGTGATGGCTCACTGCTAAAAAGACACTGTGACGAAGAGATCTTGCGTATTGAACTGAATTCCGCCCTCAACTACTTGGTCAAAATGTTCATTGGTCACATTTTTAAGTCAGAAACATTTATGCTATATAGTGCGTTTGAATGTTAGGAACTCGACAAATGCAATTTCCTATGTGCTGCATCCTGCCAATCACATCAACTGTCTATGATTACATGCCAAATGTTAGTGTTGACAAATGCTAATTCTTCAACCGCGCCTGTTTATATGTACCCCCATCAATTACAAAAATGAACTCTGTTATGTAAAAAGGGGCGACTGTGGAAAATTAGAAAAATTGATGTACATAAGCGGCGTTCATTTCCCTTTTCCCACTCCTCTCCCTGTAAGCACCATGAATACCGTAAAATATTGACCGCATCACTCCACCAGTAAAAGCCCGTGCCCATACGTACATGACAGCCATTTTAGGCACCCTGGCCTTCTGCCCGCTCATTAGAATCACCGGCTTCCCTTCTGCGCGTATTTGAACCCCCCCTCTCACATGCATAGACCATGAAACCCTCTCCCTCTGCGCGACCCTGCCCTGAAAGGCAACCCTCCTGCTTGACCCACGCAAACCCCCCATTTCCTCTTGAAGAAGCATCCTTCGCCTCGGCTGACATAGCCCTCCCCAGCTGCACCTGACTGCCCCCGCTCTCTCATGTACGGGTCATAAGACCTCTCTCTCTGTGCGACTCTGTCCCTGTGCGCACCCTGGCTCTCCCCCCCCTCCCCTTCTCCCTCACACGGGCAAGTCATAAACCTTCTTCTTCTGCAAGACCCTGTCCTTGGGAGTCACGGCCGCGCCTGACCAGCACCTCCTTTCCTTTCATGAATAACCCCTCTATTAGTAAACCCTCCCTCCACGATTGACTGTCCACACATGTCTGAGGTCATCGCCTAAGCCAGGAGATACTGTTTACTGCTTATTGTATGGAGTCACTCCTCTTCAAAGGACCCACTATTGATCCTGGGCACCCCACCCCCTGGGCTACAATCAGGCGCACACATCCTAAAAATTGGCGGAACACTCAGCTGCGTGATTACCCTCCCCTCTTATCAGCAGGTCAAGGGTCCCTATTGTGAACATATGTGGGGTAGGATAGACACGAGGATTATGGGGATGTCTTTTCCTTGTTTCACAATATCGTGATTGTAATGCCAAGTGTTTTGTAAGGTATAAAAGACGATGTCTCAGCTCACTTGTTAGAGCACCTCCCGAAAGACACTGTGTTTCGTGTCCGAAATGACAGGCTCTCCTCATGAGTAATAAATCCTGTTCTTGTGACTCCTGCTTCCAGCGCCCGTCTCTTTTGTTGGTAACTATTCAGAATGGGAACTAAGAGGTGACTTGCGTCAGCAGCCCGGGCATCGATACTAGTTTGGGCTCACTTTCCACATTGTGATACGTTGAAGGTCTACTAACTTTAGGAAGAGTAGAAAGGCTACTCCGGTGTATTCATTTTCAACTAAAAAAGTACCTATTATCCTTCTGCACCTTAAGGTATTGTTTGTAAATTGACAACTAGAATCGCTGTTTTTATGAAACACAGCCCTTTTAAGTTCCGCAGCACTGTACAACAGACTTTCTTTGATGGCATTTAAATATGCTCCATTTTTTCTTATGGGCATTTTGTAGCAGTAAATTACATATGACATAAAAGTACACATATCAAGTTGATTGCATTTGAATCTTGAATGTCTATATTACCTAGGCATAATATAACAGATTCCTTTTAGTGCATTTCCTCAGGCAATACAATGTACGTGTTATATATACAGACTGTCACCTACGCAAGAAGAGCGGATAGATGCATGCTGGTCTCCATTAGAGTGAGCAGGTGTCTCTGTACTCCACCTAGGGGACACATTTTCTAACTGTTCTCTGCAGTGTCACCTGAAATATCTTCTCACCAGACAAGAAAACTTCAAAAACATATTGTGCTTAGATTTGTGGACACCAGAGAGAAACACTCAGCAATTTTATTTTTTTAGTGGGTGTGATTATTTTGTTTTTTACTGAACTTGGAAGACTAAAGACCCAAACTCCTATTCACAGCACTGAAGCCCACTAAGCAGTAGTACGAATATTTCTTAAATTTGAGAGACTTGAGAATACATTTTATTCACCCTTTTTCCAAGATACCTTGCCCCTGTGGAATCGGATACCTTGCCGCAGTTGAGAGAGATTCTTGGTGGGTTCTGCTCAGTGATAGATTTGTGCACTTGACCTTAACTTTCAGTTGTATCTCAATGCACTAGGCTAGGTGAACACAAATTATGTCCTGGGGTGCTGAGTCTCTTAGCAGAAGAGCTATACTTATTATCTAGAAATTCTTTAAAGATTCCATCTTCTATGGACCATGTTCAGTGTGTCACTTCTAGCTATGATCAGAGTTGCCAGAATCCTGGATCCTTTTTGTCTGCTTCAAGCACAAAGGTTGAGCACTGAAGAGAGTTAGGACTGTGGGATAATCAGTTCTGAAGACCCACTAGTAGCATTTCATTTACATGCCCTGGGCACCAGTAGTACCACTTTGCTAGGGACTTATGAGTAAATTAAATATGCCCATTGGGTATAAACTGATTCTACCATGTTTTAGGAAGAGAGCACAAGCACTTTAGAGATGGTCAGCAGTAGTAAAGTGCACAGAGTCCTAAGGCCAGCACAAATGAGTTCAGCAAAAAATGACAGGAAAAGGCAAAATGCTTGCGGGTAACCATGCATAGAAGGCCATGTCCAACAGTGTATAATGTAGACCATTCACTCAGGAACAGACCAATGACCTCTTCATGTCTACAACCTTGGAGCATTAGCCATCAGTACTACCCTCACTCACATCACCAACACCTCCTTTACATCCACCACATGTGGAATTTTAATTTGCGATCTGAACATTATCTGCGCCAGCTTGTCACCTATGTACTACGTGCACGGCAGCCATTTTAGATGTCATGGTCTCCCTGTCCACGATCGATCGCCAGCACGTCCCTCTGACCCAGCAAGCATCCTCCGCACACCCTGGCTCCCCCCTCCTCCTCCTCCTTATGAGCATGACTCTTCTGCATGACCCTGTCCTTGGGAGTCACGCCAGCGCCTGACCAACACCTCCTCTCCTCCCATGAATGCCCCTCTGTTGATAAACCTCCCTCCTGCGCTGGATTGTCCACGCAGCATGAATACCACTCCATTGATGGCCCCTCACCCCGTGTCCGACTGTCCACACAGGTCCGAGGCCATTGCCTAAGCCGGGAGATATCATTTACTGCCCTTTATTGTATGAGGTCGCTCTCCTTCAAAGGACCCTCTATTGATCCAGGCCTCCCCACCCCCCTGTGATATGATCAGGCGCACACATCCTAAGACTCGACGGAACACTCAGCTGCGTGATGGTCCCCTCCTCTTATCAGCAGGTTGAGGACCTCTATTGTGAAGGTATATGGGGGTGGGATTGACACTAGGATTACGGGGATGTCTTTTTCTTGCCTTACAAAGATCTGATTGTATTAAAGGAAGGTCACATGCCATAAACCAGTGTATAAGAGGCCAGGCCTCGGAGAGGCTGTTAGAGCACCTCGAGACGATACCTTGTTGTCTGATCTGATGTGTTCTGCTCCGTCGGAATAAAACTTCTGTTTCCTGCCTTCTGGTCTCCGGCGCCTGCCTCATTGCTTGGTAAATTTGAATGGTACAAGGGCGGTTAGCGCCGGGCAAATCTTGAGAAAGGTCCTAGCCCTACCTTTTTCCACAATTGGCGTCCCAAAGCGTGGGGCCCATCAGCGACACGTGGATCCAGTGGGAGAGGTCCCGATGACAGAGTGAACGACTGCAACGATCGGGAAGAGCTCGTGTCCGATAGACCCTCGTCTGACAGCCGATCATCCGACCTTCACTAGTTCTGAACAGACCTCTCTCGAGTGATCTACGGTCCTGACTGGGAACCATCAGGAGTGCCGCGAACAACACGAAGGAGAGAGGACGATCGGGCGCTGGATCCGGAGGACAGGAAACCGTCCATGCGGTCCGGGTAAGGTCGTGTAAACACGACGAATTGAGGAAAATTGTTTTTTGTTTGGATAATACTAGTATTACGCTTTGTTGAAACCCTCTGGAGATTCACTGTCTGCAAACGGGGAAAAACAAACAGGCTCTCTCTTTGCAAGCAGTGAAGGATAGGTAACGCAGACTTTTGTCCCCATTGTAATCCGTCGTGCCTATCTTTCTCCCCCACTGTTTCCCGAACTGTCGTTCGTGGATTATTGTCTGGAGATTCTTTGTCTGCAAACAGGGAAGAACAAGGCCTCTCTTTGCAGGTAGAGGAAGAGTGGGTAACGATAGTTTTTCGTGCCCACTTATTCTCCCCACTGGATTGTTTTGATTGGCCGATTATTCGGTATTGGTCCTTTTGAGGTATTCACGGCCTCCAAATAACGTAGAATAGAAATATTCTGTCTAGTCTTTGTCCGCCGTGATAAGACAGGTAGTGCAGACTTTTGTCCCCGTTGTAACCCGTCATGCCTGTCTTCTCCCCACTGGTTGGTAGCCTGTTTAGCCCGGACCGCTTATTAGAGATGAACCATCCAGCTCCACTGGAGGGCACCCCTAATAAGGACATGTTCACTAAGTATGGACTAGTCGCTATAGCTTACACTAAACTATGGCATAAATATACGAAAAAGAACCCTGAAAGTCAGTGGCCACTGATAGGTTCCTTTGACGAAAATAAAATAAAAACATTAGAAATAGCGCTCCAGAAGAATAAGACCACGCCCACTATGCTCGACAGTATCGGCATGTGGCGCAAAGAAACGGAACAACGAAAGAAAAGAGAAGAAGCAAAAATAGGGAAAGAATTACGAAAGGCAGCCCACCTAGCCGCGAAGCAACTAGAAGGAGAAATAAAAGAAAGAAAAGATACTATGCAAAACCAGGAATCAGGGTCAACAGGCCAATGTCCTGTTAGGACCCCCTCTGCGCTCTACCCTGAGTTGCCCTCCAAACAACGGGCGAACGATGAGTTACTACTAGGTCCCCCAATCATCTACATGTCCCCTCCATATGCCCCCTGCCGACAAAGCTTTCACGCTCCAAGTGTGAGCGAAAGCGATCTCAGTGCTAGTGCACCAGCCCTCACGGCCTTTGCACCAGCCACATTAACAACCTCATCAGACGACCCCGAGTCTAGCAAACAATCATCAACCAGACTAAATAGGTTGAGCAAAGACGAGCGGGATGGGATTGACAAAATAGCAAAGACCTTAGTAGAACGAAGGGAGAGCGAAGAGTACACAATGAACATATATAATTCACATGCCGACAGCCACAGACGGCATTTCATTTTGCGATTCAGCTACCACACCCTGAACGCGTATGAAGATAGGTATCAGAGTAAGGGCCCCGCTAAACTAACAACGCTGTATAGGAAGATTGATGTTGGAGATGGGACTGAACGCGAGGCGACGGAGCTCTTCATGCAGATGCTTGAGGTCTTCCGCCACCTCACGGAACAGAAACCAGAAGCCAAGGCTACAGTCCCTGAAACGACCTCGGTAGAGGTAGCCAATACTATGATGCCTATCAGAGAAGCAGCTCCTTACTGGATCCCGCCACGGGGCCAGGGAACGAGCGATGATATTAATAACGAAAATGCAAAGGGAAGGGTTGTGTACAATTGGGTTTACCAACCATGGGACCGACAAGATATCCTAACCTTTAAGCAAACCCTGCCCGACTTAAGAAAGAACCCGACAGCATTTTATACCGAATTAGGCACAGCCTTGGGTTCGACAATAATGACTATAGCAGATATTGACTTGTTCTTTGGGTTATGTCTGCCGGCTGACGTGTGGAAGCAAATCCGGAAGGCTGACCACACGGATCTGTTTGGACATACCTGGGACCAACTCGGTAAACTAGATAGACAGCGAGAGCCGGGGAGTAAACCAGTGAAGGACATACTGGAACTCCCGGATAAAATAGTTCAGAAATTAAAAACACTGGTCCCGGAAAGAAAAGTAGACTGGTCGATAGTCACGGCCTGTCGACAGAAACCCCAGGAAGATGTGTCAGAATACTTCTCCCGATTTGAGACAGTGTTCTCCGACTACAGTGGCCAGGACATGACCACCGCAACCGGACAGCACCTGTTTGTGCAAAATTATGTAAAGGGACTAACACAAGAAGTCTCCCAAAAACTACAGACGAGTGAGAGTAGTTGGGGGCCTCCAAACCCGCAGCTATCCTTCAGATGGCTCAGTATTACGAGCACCAAAAGAATGAGAATGATAGGGCGTCCGAGAAAAAGAAGAAAGATTTAAAGGAAAGGGTAATGATAGCCCAGATACAGGGTATAGCGCTAGGACGGGAACATCAAAATGGGGAACTACCAATCAAACACCCCCAGAGATCTACCTCCTAAGGATCACCCCCAACATCCCACACTGGACGGAGAGACGTTAGCAATGACCAATGCGCCTTCTGCAAAGGGCTCGGCCATTGGAAATTCCAGTGTCCGGTTTTGCTAGAGATGAATAGAAATAGGGATTCCAGGGATGTGGCAGGTGGTCCAAGGAATAGAGTACAGGGACGAGGGAACTCCAACGACACTAACAATGACAGATCAGGAAGACTGAATACATTTGACCGTCCCCGACAGAACCAATATCAGCTATCCGAAGGTGAAAATGCCCCCGATTTTGCATAGGACTGCCAGGGGCAAGGGAGGGATCCAGTCGAGCTCTGTGTTGACCAGCAAGGTCCTTATGTCACTGCTAAGGTCTTGGGTACAGAGTCTCCATTCTTGGTAGACACTGGGGCGACACGTAGTGTGTTATCAAAACGACTGATTCCAAGGGCACCCTTGTCTGGCTCACACATAACGTCGATAGGTTTCGATGGGACGCCCTCCACTAACCCCCTGTCCGTACCTATTACCTTTGACCTAGAAAGCAACACTGCTGACGCGACATTCCTACTCTCCTCCAACTCCCCTGACGCCATTATGGGCATTGACTTACTGAAGCATTTTCGAGCTACCATTAGGTGTTCCCCAGATGGAATACGAGTCATCCTGTACGACAACCCAGACATGCCCAGATCCCGTCCCCCACGACATATGTGCCCCATAACTGACGCTGACATGTCCTTGCTTGACGCTCTGCCCCCGTACTTGTGGGCCAAAAACGACTCTGATGTGGGGCGAATGATGATTGATCCTATCCACATAACTGTACGACAGGACGCTATGCTCCCGAAACTCCCGCAATATCGGATATCCCCAGAGGGTGAGAAGGCACTGGTAGCGATCATTCAGTCTCTGGTAGATGCAGGAGTGGTTGAAGAAGTGGTTAGCAACGTCTGCAACAGCCCAATCCTACCTATTGTTAAGAAGCAAGGTGAAGGAGATGAGAAAGCGTATCGCTTCATCATCGACTTACGAGAGATTAACAAAGTGGTTATACCCCAATATCCCGTAGTCTCTGATATCACCACCATTTTGACCCTCATCCCGTCCACCGCCACCATCTTCACTGTTATCGACCTTAAGAACGCGTTTTTCTCTATCCCCATCCATCCAGACAGCCGTTATCTCTTCGGCTTCACTTTAAAATCCCGCTCGTACTGATTTTGTAGAGCTCCCCAGGGGTACACTGAAAGTCCCAGCATTTACAGCCAGGCCCTCAAAAGACAGCTGGATGCCTTCCAGCTACCAGAGGGAGTGGTGTTGATCCAATATGTCGATGATATCCTTTTGGCGGCCGACACCACCCCGCTTGCAACGACAGCCACCATCCAACTCCTACACTTCCTTGCAGAAAATGGCCATAAAGTCTCCAAAAAGAAGTTACAGTTCTGCCAGCCACAAGTAACTTACCTAGGCCATCTTCTGTCCAAAGAAGGGAGGAAACTTACCCCTGACCGAATCCAAACCATCCTAGACACCCCCATCCCAAAAACACAAAAACAGGTCCGCTCTTTGGTTGGCCTAACCTCTTTCTGCAGACAGTGGTTGCCTAATTACAGCCTCATTGTGAAACCATTACTTGTCCTGCTGACCAAAGATGTCCCCTCCCCGCTTCCTTGGACCACTGAGTGTCAAGCCTCCTTTAAGGAATTACGGGATGCACTCTGCTCAGCACCCGTCCTCGGAACGCCGGATTACTCCAAACCCTTCTCCCTCTTCACCCACGAAAGGGAGGGATGCGCATTGTCTGTCCTGACTCAATTGATTGGTCCTAAGCAGCGCCCTTGTGCCTACTTCTCCGCCACTCTTGATCCTGTAGCCAGAGCTTTACCTGCCTGCCTTCGAGCAGTAGCTGCCGCTGCTGTCTCTATCCGTCAGAGCGAGGGAATCGTACTTTCCAACTCCCTCACAGTACTAGTACCCCATGCAGTCGACACCCTCTTGAACCAGACAAAGACCCAACACCTGACTAGCGCACGACTGACGGGGTACGAATTGACTCTGCTTGCACCCCACATCACACTAAAGAGATGCACGACTTTGAATCCCGCCACATTGTTACCCCTGCCTGAAAATGACCCCGACGTTCCTCCCATCCACGACTGTGTGACCCTCACGGACGAACAAACTAGGAGTAGGGTTGACCTCCGAGACACCGCTTTTACTGACCCCGATGGAGAGCTATGGGTAGACGGCTCATGCATCAAACTCCCAGATGGCACCACCTCAGCTGCCTATGCAGTAACAACAGCCCGAACAGTAGTTGAGACAGCCTGCATCACACAACGATCTGCCCAGGCAGCAGAGCTGATAGCCCTCACCCGAGCATGCATCATAGCCGCAGGGACCACCACGAACGTATATACGGACAGCCAGTATGCCTTCGGAGTGGTCCACCATTTTGGGCTCCTGTGGAGGGAGAGGGGATTCCTGACGTCCCACGGCACCCCGATCCTCCATGGAGATCTCGTCTCCGCTCTGATTGAAGCAGTTCTCCTCCCCAAACGATTAGCGGAGGTAAAATGTCAAGCACACAAAAGGGTGACAGACTTAGTTGGACAAGGGAATGCATTAGCCGACATCACTGCACGAACCACAGCTGAGAATAGGACGGTGACACGCATATATGTAACCAGGTCACAAGCATAAAAATGGAGTGACACAAGGGAAATGATCAGAGACATACAGTCGGCCAGCACCCCTCACGAACTGACTAAGTGGGCAAGGGTGGGTTTGAAGGACGAAGAGGGCTGCTGGCGAACAAAAGATGCAAACAAATGGTTGCTGCCCGACTCATATCTGATTCCCATACTGACAATGGCTCACTCCCCCGCACACATAGGATCTGCACCCATGATCGAACTCGTTTCCAAAGTCTGGCATAACGACAAAATCCCTGACTCAGCCAGACGCCTAGTTCAGCAGTGCCTTATCTGTCTGCAACACAACCCCGGGAAAGGAACTGTAGTACCCCGGGGAGGGTTTGGGACCCCCAATCACCCCTTTGAGGTCCTTCAGATGGACTACATCCAACTAGAGAGATGCCAAAGCCTGAAGTATGTACTAGTCATTGTGTGTGCCTTCAGCAAATGGGTGGAAGCCTATCCAACCCGTAACAACACTGCCATGACTACTGCCAAAGTACTACTGAAAGAATTCTTCCCTCGCTATGGCCTTTGCCGAATTTTGTGGAGCGACAATGGCCCCCACTTCATAGCTGAGGTTATCCAACTAATACTAAAGGGGTTGGGAGTGAAGCAACGGTTTCATGCGGTCTTCCACCCCCAATCCGCCGGTCTAGTGGAACGCCATAATGCCACACTGAAGCTGAAACTGGCAAAAATAGTGGCCACCACTGGACTTAACTGGCCGGATGCCCTCCCACTGGCCTTGTTATCGATGCGCTCCACCCCCACCAAGCACCATTTGACCCCCTACGAGGTCGTGTTTGGGTGACCGATGAACCTCTGGACTGCTCCCAAACCGACCTCCATTCATGACGTCCCAGACGTCCTACTATCTGATTATTTGTGCAAGTTAACCAAAACGTTGTCTGTCATTCATCAACAGGTGCAGCAAGCCATCCCCGATGCTTCCAGGGGCCCCGGCCATGACATCCAACCAGGGGATTTCGTGCTAATACGAAATTTCCAGCGAACCAAGAGTCTGGAACCTCGGTGGACGGGCCCCTGGCAAGTGCTGATCACCACCCGAACGGCACTCCGAGTGGAGGGGAAGAAGCACTGGCTGCACGCGCATTATTGTCGGAAGGTCTCTGCAAACCTGGCCACGACAGAAAACGTCAGCACCCAAGAAGAGCTCCTGAGCAAAGACCGACCGATATTGGACTATTATCCCGATACTGAGGCACTCGAACTTGCGAAATTCTCCGATCCCACTGTGCCATCCAGAGAAGGGTATTTCCTGCGTCGAAAGGAGGGAGTTTCGGCTAAGTAGGCCACGGACTAAGTTAAATCTCAGAACGGTGACCTAAACACAATCAAAGGTTGCCGGGAGAGAAGCTAAACGAAGTCTGTGGTTCTGCCCGCTACCGAGCTCCTTTGAAGGTGATGGAAGCGCCAGATAAGAAGATGATGGAAGCGCCAGATAAGAAGATGATGGAAGCAACAGGAAATACCCAGTATAGAAATCCAAAGACTGACAACTTGCACAAATCAAAGACAATCGCACTCTTCATTGTCTTCCTCTTCTGCCTCCTCCTCATGACCTCCTTCTGGATTCTGGAGGAAAGCACACCGGCTCATGAGGCATTGCTACCTACTGCACAGCCGACCCCCCTGAAAGAGCATCACCTAATCGCTCTGTCGCCTCAGCTCCGAGAAAGGCGCAGGGAATTCTGGAACAATTCCTTCGTGCAACTGTTGCACCAACACAACCTTGCTGCGAATGCTACGAACTGTTGGATCTGTGGGTTGCTCCCGCATGCCACTGGACACTCTATTCCCTTCATCCCTTCACCCTTCTCAGTTCACGGCTCTTGCCTCGCCTGGTTGATCCTCATGCAAGAGAGCCACAAGGACAACGCCACCTCCAGCCGGACAGTGTCACACTTCTACTCTGGATTCTGGCTGAACAAAGCCGAAAAGACTCCTACTGCCCTGTGTCCTGCGCTCGCAGGCGCCACCTTCATCAAAGACATTCCAGCCAAAGAACGAGTCGAGGTACAAGTGCTCCACAATCCAGCCAGAACCACCTTCTCTCATCTGCAAAAACAAACTACCGCCACTCTGACTGTGGCCCTGTCTGTTATTAATGTCACCGGTTTTGTGTGCCTAGAAGGCCAGGGAACGCAACTGGTGGGTCGCAGCGCCTGCCAAATCACCAGAACATTGGACTCAGCTGACCCCCCTTCCTTTGTTGCTTCTCCAAACATGTACTTTGTGTGTGGCACCAAAGCTTACACCTGGCTCCCGAGAGGCTGGAAAGGTATCTGTTACATTGCCTTCGTTCTTCCACCCACATATGTAGCCCCTGCCAACCATCACCGGCAGAGGCGCGCAGACGACCTTGGACAAGCCGACTCCACCGGAGCACAGTTCCTGGATGCAGCAAAGGGTCTTGTTCCTCTGTGGGGCCCAATGGCAAACAGCCGCGCTATCCGGCACCTGACCCAGGCAGTAGAAACAACGATCAACATCACTGCTGGTATCCTCGCCAACAACACTGCGGAACTCCAGGCGGTCCGCCTCGTGACCCTTCAAAATAGACTTGTCCTAGACGTAGTCCTAGCCGACCGAGGAGGAGCATGCCGCATCATCGGATCCAGCTGCTGCACATACGTGCCTGACAACTCGCCTTCAGTCTACAAAGCCATTGAACACCTCCACAGACTTTCCTCAGAGGTTCACCAAGAACAAGAAGGATGGTCGCTTGGGAGCTGGTTTTGGGACACCTTGAAGAATTGGGGTTGGAAGTTGTTTTCCTTCGTGCTGATACCTGTTGTAATATTATGTGGGTGTTGCTTAGGTATCCAATGTCTGCCACCTTTGTGCGGCCTTGTTTCTAACTGTATGTGCCCAAAGACTTTGGACTTCCGAAATGAGCACATGAGTCCCCTCTATGAAGTAGAAATACGTGGCCTTATGGGGATAAATCCAAACTGACAAGTTGGCGAGACATGTTAAAAGGGAGGACTGTGGAATTTTAATTTGCGATCTGAACATTATCTGCGCCAGCTTGTCACCTATGTACTACGTGCACGGCAGCCATTTTAGATGTCATGGTCTCCCTGTCCACGATCGATCGCCAGCACGTCCCTCTGACCCAGCAAGCATCCTCCGCACACCCTGGCTCCCCCCTCCTCCTCCTCCTTATGAGCATGACTCTTCTGCATGACCCTGTCCTTGGGAGTCACGCCAGCGCCTGACCAACACCTCCTCTCCTCCCATGAATGCCCCTCTGTTGATAAACCTCCCTCCTGCGCTGGATTGTCCACGCAGCATGAATACCACTCCATTGATGGCCCCTCACCCCGTGTCCGACTGTCCACACAGGTCCGAGGCCATTGCCTAAGCCGGGAGATATCATTTACTGCCCTTTATTGTATGAGGTCGCTCTCCTTCAAAGGACCCTCTATTGATCCAGGCCTCCCCACCCCCCTGTGATATGATCAGGCGCACACATCCTAAGACTCGACGGAACACTCAGCTGCGTGATGGTCCCCTCCTCTTATCAGCAGGTTGAGGACCTCTATTGTGAAGGTATATGGGGGTGGGATTGACACTAGGATTACGGGGATGTCTTTTTCTTGCCTTACAAAGATCTGATTGTATTAAAGGAAGGTCACATGCCATAAACCAGTGTATAAGAGGCCAGGCCTCGGAGAGGCTGTTAGAGCACCTCGAGACGATACCTTGTTGTCTGATCTGATGTGTTCTGCTCCGTCGGAATAAAACTTCTGTTTCCTGCCTTCTGGTCTCCGGCGCCTGCCTCATTGCTTGGTAAATTTGAATGGTACAAGGGCGGTTAGCGCCGGGCAAATCTTGAGAAAGGTCCTAGCCCTACCTTTTTCCACAATCATTTCCAAAAAGCTGGAACCAAGCTGTGGTCAATGCCCTCCTCAAGAAGCCATTGGCCAACCCGAGCCTATCTCTCTGATCCCTTTCCCAGCCCAAGTGATAGAGAAGGCCATCAACAAGCAACTCACAACCCCCCTACTGGCCAACACTCAGTCAGGTTTCAGAAAAACACCACAGCACTAAAACAGCACTCTTCACAGCCACCGAAGAAATCAAGATCATCCTGAACCTAGGAGCAACAGCGGTCCTCATCCTGCTCGACCTGTCCGTGGCATTCAACATGGTCTCCCACAACACACTCGTCAGAAGACTCCATGAGCTAAGCGCCCAAGGACATACACTCAACTTGATCTGCTCCTTCATTACTGGAAGAACCCAAAATGTCAGACTACCACCCATCACATCGGAGCCTGATCTCAAAGTCTCCCAGATATCATCTTTCAGCCCTACCCTGTTATATGTTTACGATCCCAAAGCATCCACCTCACCTCCTTTGCCGATGACACCCAACTCATCCTTTCCCGAGAGACAAGACAACCATCACCATAGCCTACTTTACCAATTACTCAGCCATGGTAGAACCAACTACTGGAAGCTCATTGTCTACAAGACGGAAGTACTGGTCTTCAGAAACAGGACATCCCTGTCGGATGCCACCTGGTGGCTGACACAGCTAGGACTAACACCCACATATCACTTCAGAAATCTGGGGATAATCCTAGATGACAAGCTCAACATGACGACACAAGTCAGTGCAGTGAGAGCTGCCCGCTTCCACATACTAAATATTCTACAAAATATCTGAAAGTGGCTGCCACAGAACACCAGGTGCACCATCATGCAACCACTCATCACGAGCAGACTCGAACACAGAGACACACTCTACACAAGAATCTCTGAGCAGCACCTCCAAAGACTTCATATCCAGTTAGTACGCCACTGTAAGGCTCATACTTGACCTTCCCTGACTCACCCTCATCTCACCCAGAGTGTTCAGAGAGTTCCACTAGCACTCTATTCACAAACGCAGCCAATTTAATCTCCTCACGCACACATACAAAGCCTTGACAACACTGGGTTAGCATAGCCGAACAACTGCATGCACTTTCACCAGCTGCCCAGACACCTATGCTCAGCCTCACTCTCACTCTCACTTAGACCCTTCCCTTCAGAAAAGCAGAGCTGGAGGTTGCTTGTTCTCCTACATTGCACCCAAACCTTGCGTTTTGCGATGAAGGCCGCGCTACAAAATTTGTTTTATTTATTAAATTCTTTACTTACCTTCAATTATCCATACTCCAGTTTTTAGTACCCCCCACCCTGCACTCCCCTGCCCCGCCTCTCCGCCTCACCGAAACTCCCTCCACGGACCGTGGCTGGCCACCGGTAGTTGGTTGTTCACAGGGATGCCCACAACTGCAAACAGCTGAAGGCTGTGTGCAGAGGAGAGCAGAGGTTGAACACCCATGAGGTATTGGGAGCAACACAATCTGCAAAGATTGTGCATATTGGGCTTTTGGCTATTAGGCACCCACTATTGGTACAGGGCAGGGCTAGAGGCTTTCCGCAGGGTGGGTTTGGCACCTGAGGGGCTTAACCACAGGGCCTTAATGGCTGGCTAGGCCATGGCCTCAACCCTCAGTTGCGAGACCTATTGGCTTGCCAATGTCTTTTAGAGGTGTTGCACAGCATGTTTAAAAGTTTTTTAAAAAATGTTTTAAGAAAATGCAACAATGCGACCAGTCCTTTTTTTCCCTATTGCAAGCAGTAGCGGCTAGCAAGGAATGAAGGGTGGGGGAAGGAGGAGGTGGTGGGGCAGACAAAATAGGAAATAACTAAAAAATACCACTTACCTCTTTTGCCAGCCACGTCTCTCCTCCAGTGAGTCCCGGAACCAGGAAGCATCCAGGCTCCCCTTAGACAATCACAATGCTGCAATGCAGTGTTGTAATTGATCTGAGAGCCGTAGATTGGCGCTCAGATGGAGAATGGGGGCCTGGGTATGTTTCCCACCAGTCTGTGTAATGCTGCCTGGTAGGGAACATGCAAAGTACACATGATTGTTTGGCCGAGCCAAGACAGCCAGCCAAGCAGTCATGCACACTTGGAGTGTGAAAACCACTCCTTCCCCTGTGCCTCCCACTACCCTAACTCAGCCACGAACCTGCGGAAAAATTAATGATAATACCTATATTATTATCATTTTATTTTTCCTGATCAAAGAGCAGTGGGGTGACGCTCCTTTGCCTTCGTGGATGAGCTGCCCCTGAGGGCAAGTGAGGGTGGATAACAGGGACAATGGAAAAGGAGAAACACGAACATTAGGGAGGGTTGAAGGGAATGGGAAGCAGGACAGTTTTTCTTCTTATAGAGGGGGAGGGTGGGAAGAAGCAACAAGGACAACAGTAGGATCTGAGGTGGGAGGAAGAAGCAACATGGACAAAGATGGTGTTGAGGTGAAGAAGGAACAAAAAGAATAAATAGAAAAGATAAAAACAGTACCTTGATCAGAGGAAGTACAGGAATCAAGCTGAAAAGCAATCTATGCTTGGTCCATGCTGCAGCCGAAGAAGAGGAGTTGGCACCAGCACACTCTGCCCATATCAAGGCAGCAAATAAGAGTCAGAAGGAAGCAAATGAATGGCAATCAGTGGATATGCTACAAGCCCCTTGTAATACACAATAGATTTTGCAAGCGAGAGCACATGCACTGTTGCAGGGAGACCTAAAAATGGAATGACACACATCATCATCTCTTTTTCCCGATCCATGTTTTAAACTCTTGTTATTTTGCTTATTCTCATAAAAGGTATTGTCTGGTTGCTGCAGATAGAATACTGCGTCTCTTTAATGAATTTCAGCAGCTCAATAAATAAATATACTGCCAGGCACATTTTCTTATTAGCAGTGAAGGGAGCTATAAAGTTGGAAACCCCTTTGTTTGTTTAAGAAGTTGTAATTCTGCTCAGTAACCTGCCTTTCATGCTGAAGGCTGGCTCCAGCAGCAGGCACTGTGACACTAGCCCTCAGCTCTGATAATATATTAAAACAATGTAATAATGTAATTATCTTTTTACAGGTGTGTAGTGACATCACAACTAGACTCTGAAACACAAATTAGAGACAGGTTTGTTAGCCAATAATTTTATAGGTTGCAGGCATTCAAGTTTTATATATGACATAAAGAACCCTCTACTGTACCTTGTAAGTATATTGCAGGAGTTAAATGACCATAATGAGGAAGAAGATCAAATGCTGTGTTTCTCCATAAGATCGCACAACAGGTTCAATGGCAATATTGTTTTAAGCTACTACAGAGGATATTTTGTTTCTTATCACACTTGGTCACTAGAGTGGTTAATTTGTAGAAAAATGAGTGCTGGGGCTCTTGTCAGGAGGCGGCTTGCACCAGCCTTTTTCTCCTGTTAGCGCTGCCTAAAACAGAACCAACTACTAACCATGAAAGTGGGGAGAGGATGTGGCGTAATGGCTAGTGCTCCAACTTCGGAGCTGGAGAACCAGGTTTGAGTCTCGGCGTCTGCTTATCATCCTGTGATTCTGGGCAAATCACTTAATCTCCCTGTGCCTACCATAAATTAATGTGTCCTTAACTGGGGCTCATGAAAAGCATCGGTGTTGCTGATTAAATGCTGGTGCTGAACACCGGAAACCACTGGCTCAAATTAAGCACTGCGGTCACACCTGTATCCTTCCCCCAAAAAGCTTAATTTTTCGCTCTTTATATGAAAGTGAGAATATGTTTTCTGATATTTTGAATAAACAGAAAATCTTATATGGAAAAAACAAATATTAACCTAACAAGTTTTCACAAAGCATATAAGCAGTTAAAAGGTCAGTTTAAAAAACAAAAACAGTTCAGAGTGTGTGACAAAATGTAGAGAGAATACTGCTTGCCAGCAACGCACTCCTCATAGCAAACAACAAACATAATGCCATAAATTTCTCCTCCCTGCCTCTGGATGTTCACATTTAGGAACAATAGCTGAAAGGGTAGTTCTCTTTACCTTGTTTAAACAGCGGTTATAAGTCTATCTGCCTTTTATTTTGTAAGCTGGCTTTGACAGCAAGCATTGTAAAGTCAAAACTCAACTGTAATAAGTTATTACAGTAGAGTGGCTTCATGATTTTCTTATTATAGATGAGGATTGATTTTACAACTGAACTATGATAAGAAAATTAGTGATCTGATTGTATACATACATTGTAGGCTTCTAAGTACTATAAATAAATAAAAAAGCCTCCTTTCTCTGACAATAAGATGGAGAAAGAGATAGATCGAGCAAGAGAGTGACTGAGCATGTTTGCGCATCCCTAAAGGTGCCCCCGCAAACCAAGTCAATCGTGTTGATTCTTTGTTTCTGTCTCTGTTATTCAAGTGGTTGGTAGCAGCGTTCTCAGATTCACGTGACATTGCCATGTAGGTAGATAAAGATAATTACTGAGCAAAACGCCTACTACAGGCACCCCATTCATAAACTGAAAAATAGTGAAGGAAAAACATTACAGAAACATGAACAATTGAGGTAGGAGACAAAGTGGGTTCCCTCACATGGCTAAGATCCACAAGATGAAAATTACACTACTGAAACATCTTCTTAAGCACTACTCTTTTCCTCATATCACGTAAAAGACATTTGTGCAGCTGAAACAATGTGTTGACTTCTTCAAAGCCTCCCCTTATGATATTTATAAAAATTATGCAAGTTTTCATACGAAAATGTGAATTTAATAATTTTGTTTAGAAAGTGTCAGTATTATCAGAAGATCTATATTTCTTTCTGCGTGAAACTGATGGCCCTTCTGTAAAGGTAATAAATAGGTCAATAGATGTTGAAGTATTTTATCTGGATGATATGATACTGATTCATATTCAGGCATCCATACTTCCTAAAGACATTTAGCATAGGGAAAAGTACGAATTTGACATATGATCTCTGATAATATATATATAATGATTGCGTGCTGTTTGTGTGACCAACAAAGGGCACATGTTTGAACGGAGTACGGGTAATGCCTACCAATGACTTGGATGCCACTCATGCCGCCGGCTCCTGCTAGTTTTGAATGACACAGGTCACGTACCAAGGTAGGCCCCAGAACTTTTGACATTCTGGCCTCCCAATGCTCAATACATTTATGATTCTTGCAAGGAAATGACAGAGCACGAGCTGTGGCAAATTTTGCAGCGCCACGCTCCCCCAGTTGCAAAATGTGTTTTCCCTAGTGCTGGTGCTAAAAATGCTTGCGTAGCACCAACACAGACACCCGTGCACCATAGTGCAAGTTTGCCTGCATTGTAGGAATTATCGATTATGTGTAGGAAGGTGCCCCATCCCAATAACCATTTTTGATTGTTCATGTGCAGGAAGAGACACCTTCCTGCACATAAACAATCATCAAAGGAATTTAGCTCTTTCTATGAGTGCTCCATAATGCAGCACATATAGAAAAAGCAAAAATGAGGAGAAATTAAAGTATTTCTCCATGTTGCGCCATTCTAACACCTGCTATTGTATGGTGTAGGCTTCTGACGCTGCCTCAGATTTACACCTCCTTGTAAATCTGAAACAGCATCAAAAAGCAATGGGCGTTGCAGTGGACACAGCAACACCCATTGCACTCCCCTTTCATGCAGATACCTGCTTAAAAGGGTACCATATTTACAAAGCGGCGTTAAGCCATGAAAGTGGCTTACGGCCACTTTGTAAATACAGTGCAGGGCATTGCGCCACCAGAACGCCAGTAAAAGTGATGTTCCAGTGGCGCAATCCCCTTGTAAATAGGCCCCTTATTTGGGTAAGTGGCACAGGAAGAAAGAATATATTGAAAGGAGTTTACTCTGGTATCTCTCAAACGGTCGAAGGAAAGTCTGACGTCGGGGTCAACCTTGAAAATAGAAATGATCCCCATTATTGCATCAGATACTTTAAAGTGGCCCATGTGTACAAATTTGGGTAATTTTGAACTTTTTATGACACACTGTATAAGTGCTTCACAGATAATGGAAGACTGTATGGATTTGAGCTTGCTGCAGGCAAATTTTGCTTTAATATCAGGGAACTCAATAGACAACACAGGCCTATCAGACCATAAAACAGGTCTGCAAATGCCAGCGCACACACTGACCTGTCAGACCAGCCATCAGCATGGTCTGATTGACTTGTAGGCTAGGCAAACCTGTCTGACATTCAATCCTGACAGTCAAGCTTGACATATGACTGAGGCCACTGGAACTATGTGATTGAGAGGCTGCAGCGATTTTCGCATAATTATGGATTTGCTACATTTTCCACATAATTCATCATCTGTCACATAATCTGCAGATTTTAACCCGAATTGTTTTTGATTCTAGCTGAAACAGTTCGAAAGTTACTAAAAAGGCAATGACACATGTTGCCAAGCAGTGGAAGGCCTTTGCAAACCTGGACTGGTCACCTGTCTGCTGATTATTGCTATATTTTGGTGTTAAACTGGTACTAATGAGGTGCAACCAATGCCCAGACAGTCTTGCTAAGTTAAAAAATGACGAAATAATGAACTTATACTATGAGAACATGTGCTGCATTATGTTGCATAATTTGCCTTTTCTTGCTGCATAATTTACTGGACACTGATGCATAATTTGGTCCTCTCCTGCCACATAATTCCGGTAGCCCTGTATATGAATCTCTCAGACCCAGAGGCAGCAGCCTGGGAAGAATCTTCCAATCTCCATATTGGGTAATCTGCCCCCGGGAAGGCAGTTAAAAAAACTCACAAGTTTATCAGTCACACGGCACGTAACAGCATGTGACCACTGATTCTTTTTCAGAACAAGACAAATATAGAGGGTAGGTTTGTAGACCACACATGCCCATCTGCTCTCAAATGTTCTGCTGAATTACACGTTTATTTTAGTGTTAGGTGGTGTTTGCCTTGCACACTTGGAAGTTTCTAATCAACTATAACAGTTGCATACGATTCAATCAACTAAATGTCATAATTTGGAGCACTCAATGATTTTTTTTCACTGAGGACACATGCTCCAGCAGGGACTCTTTTTTTCGCTTTCTATTGCATCTCTAGAGTTGTGTTCTTGGTTTTCTTTGCTCATAGATATCAGATTGGTGTGCCACAGTACTATGCTTTTGTAACAGGACAGCCTAGGGCCGAAACATGTTGCCCCTGGTGACTCGAAGTCATCTGCTATTCCTACCACTCTCATAATCTTATTACAGGGGTATTGTCATTTTCAGAGTTATCAGTTCTCTTTATGCCCGTGATGGATCAAAGATTGCAGAATTGTTTGTACCTTTGTATCAAATGGTGTTTATTTTTATTTTCATTTATTGATGCTGTTTTTACAGTGTGAAGTCGAGAGAGCGCTTTTTTCAGAAGGCGAGATATTAATACATTAGGATGTAAATCAGTGTAAAGAAAGACGAAGAGAAACTATACATATATGCAACAAGGGATGGAGTTATTTAATATAACATGGAGGTCATACAAAGTATTTTTTGAAAGCGAAGTTTCAGCTCGCATTCGAAGGTGTTCAAAGAGGTAGTGGTTTGTAATGCTCAGTTGAGAGAGCTCCAAATTCTAGTGATGTTGTCCAGACTTTGAGAGTTCAAGTGGCTACATGATCTGTGTGACTCCTGCAGTCAGCTGTGGCTTTTCAGAGACCTAGCAAGTAGTATGTGAGGTTAACCAGTCAGATCAGGGGCGGCTCTAGGCTCATGGTGGCCCTGGGCACGGAGCGTAGGTAGGGGGCCCCGGAAGAGGGGGTCCGGGCGGGGCGGAGCGCGGAGGCCAGTGAAGAGGGCGGGTCAGGGTGTTTGGAAGTGGAACAGAGCCGGAGGCCGCCAAATCCTTGCCAGGGGCCGCCACGCAAATATGTATCCATCCTCAGAAGATTATTATAATAAGGATATATATTGTCGTTGTGGCCCCTGTGGTTTGGTGGCCCTGTGCAGGTGCACAGCTTGCACATGCCTAAGGACGCCCCTGGTCAGATGCAAGCTTTTTGGATGCCGTGTATTGTGAGGCTAAACTTAATATGCAAAAAGACGAATCTACAAGGACACGGTGCAAACTGTTAATGGCTAAATAGATAAGAAGGTTTGTCTACTTAGTAGCTGTGCAAACCTAGTTGGAGAGGAAAGCAGCATTGCGCAAAGAAGGGAGGGGGAATCCAAAAGGAGATTGTGTATCTAAAGGTCAGAGGTTATGTTTGTTAGACATCATTGTGGGCGTCGGCAGCCATGACTGTAACCTGCTTTTACGGGTTTACATAATTCTTGGACCAGGCCTACTTACCTGTGGAACTCCCTTCAAATCAATCAAAGATGCAGACATCGTTTGTGCATCAACAGGATCTCCGAAATAAACGCATGAGAATTATTCATCAGGTGAGACTGTTTTCCCAAATTATGGTTTCCATCACCCAGTTTTTTGTTTGAAGTTGCTTTCACATTTTGGCAAGAATTTTAACAGGAGCGCCATTAAGCACAGCACACAACTCTCCCGCATTCTCATGCAAAGCTAACAGACAATAAACGTGTCAACAAAGCAGCAAGGTCGCGCTGAAAAGCAATCTTCAAATCTCAAGGAGAAATTTGCATGAAATAGTTCGTGGTTACAATTCACTTTTCGCTCAGTGACACGTGTGTCAGGGCTTTAAAGTCTGAAAGAACGAGGATGTCATTGTCTCGGGCGCTCTATTAAAGGGGTGTGTCTTTCATAAAAAAAAGGCGCCATTATAGCTGGGAAAAGTAGATATAAATCGGCCCAAGGGACTCTTTAACACGGATGTCGAGGCTCTAATCGTCTCGAGTACGTTTATAGTACGCCTGTGTCGTGTTTAAAGGATAACTAGTAATAATTAACAGATATAGCTTTTTGTGCTAACGTTTTCTGAATCTAAACCAAAAAAAAACACATTTTTTTTCTAGAATAAACCGCCAATGTTCTTTATTCGTGTCAGGTACTTCGCTTTATATTCTGCATGAGCTTTTCAGTGCAACGCTAATATCGCAGAAATGGTCGAGACATTAGCGGCCAAACTGGGAATTTATCAGGAAATCCATTACTTGAACAAGCTGGCTTAACGTAGCGCGCGAGAACGTTAAACACGCGGGGTCGCGACGCGAGCAATCATTAGGGTAGGACGTACTATAAAAGTCAATGATCCCCAATTAACTTTATAAGGGCCCGTCTAATTCTTTTCAGCCGCCGAGCTCTGGGGGCCGTGCAGAGGCGGGCGTTTGAAATATGTGCTGAAGGAAATTTGCACACATGAACCTTGTCTCGGCGTGAGAAAAAGGCAGTATCAGCTGGCTCTGAAGAATGCAAATGATTATAAAATGAGATAAATGTTTCAGACCTACAACTCGATTAAGTGATTTCTGCATAGCTCCGCGAGGAGCGAGGCAGAATTAATAGAGCATGAATATTTCTCCAATAATTTTATAATCTGTTTCTCTACAGAGATTGCAGTTGGTTTGGAAAAATAAATTTAGGGTCATTTAATTGCCCCCACTGCGCGTGTGCCTGTATCTTTTTGGTTATAGGAATAAGGGCAGTTTTTTTTCTGTTTTCTCGCTGGAAGTCTTAGGGGAACGTTTGTATTACGACAACATGTATCACTAAGCGCCTGAGCTGCAATCCTGGGGTTTCGTTTAACAACATTCCGAGGGTTGTTGCTGGGGTTCTTTTAAATAGAATCAATCAAGCTAACGCCCTTCCAAATAATGAATGATTTGTTTTTTTTAAAAAAAGGTCTGAGCTAGACCACTGTGCCCTCTGTGGCATGGAGTAGCCTGCTCCACATGCATGTACCCTAATAGGGCCATCATTTTGAGTGGGCTGGGTCATGAGCCAGTATACCACCAAACCACTAGAGTTATCAATACCGGTGCTACCTGTAGTTAGGGTTGCCACTTTTTTTTGCTGGCCTGCATAGAAAAACTCTGGCCAGGCCAGTAAAGGCCAGCCGTGATGGCAACCCTATCTGTAATGTAGCCCAAGGGGCAGTGAGATACTGTCCCATTATGAGTCTTTCCCTGAATGCCCACTAGGAAATGAGGAATTACAGAACCTAAATTGTCATAAGCACACAATCATGTTATACTATGAAGATTATGTGCAGAGTTTATAAAAATTACAAACGATGTTAATATAATACTAGAAGAAGATCACATAAATTCAACACATCAATGGTCTTCTATGCAAGTGTACCATAATGGGCCTTAACACATATACAGAAAAGTTCCATATATAAAACATAAAGGAATACACTGATTATGTATCTTATACACAGTTCGATTATGTCTTGTGAGCTCAGTGAGCACAGCTGTTTCCACCAACTTGTCTTTCGTCTTTTCTGAATGTAGACTCAAAGTGAGTCCTTGAGTGTTGTAGATCTGGAATCTTTGACTGGGCCAAACATTTAAAAGAATCACATCAATCACCAAATGAGGTATAGGGTCACAGTCTGCATATTCGTATATTTGTTAAACTCATCCAAAGATATAAATGGTGGGGATAAACAGCAGAGTAGGGAAACCAAGTACCATGTCCGCAGTCCAAAGCCTTTGATACCACTACTAGGAACGCATAGCGGACAGGACGGATGCCGGTTCCTCGAAGCTCCAGGCTTGATGCTGTAACGCCTTTGGTGTTGTGTTTTTTTCCCCTATTTGTAACTGCAAGCATTTATCACCTACACCAGCGCACACTGAGTAGTTTAACAAAGCTAGGCACAACAGGTACGGTCTTTTTGTTATTTGCGTCAATGTTATAACCGTCCTTGTAACTCGCAACTACTACGTGGAGTACCCTTACTTGCAGGTACAGACATTTTGCTGTTGCAGCAGTGGACCACAGGCACATTTGTCACTATTGTAGATTTTGAACCATTCCCAATTTTAAGATTCAGAAATTTAAAGGGAAGGACCATATTATCGGTGCTAAGAATTTGTTGTCTATTTACAGACACTCAGGTCCCTTCAGCACATAGAAACCGTTGCATTGCCATTATCACCTCAGACACTTCTGCTTCAGAAGGTGTCGGGTGTCCCTTAATATAGTAACTTGCCTTGAAAAAATCCTTTGGACGAAACACGTGTCGGCTGCCAGTGTGTTTTGTAATTAGACTATGGGAAGAAAATAAAGAGACAGGAATTTCATGCCGACTTCCTCGACTCATTATGTTGGATACTGCCTACATTACAATATGAACTAAATTTGGTGTGCCTCAGCATATGTGCATAGTACCACTACTCATGTTAAGGCGACAAAGTTTCAAGGTTCAAAACCAAGTATGTGCATCCCGGGACTAACTGGACGATTTCTGAATGTTGACTCAAAGTAAATACTTAAATATTGTAGATCTGGGATCTTTGACAGGTGCAAAAAATCCTCGGAATCACAATGATCATCAAATGAGCTTTGGTGAGTCTGCATATTGGTATGTGTGTTTAACTCCTTGAAGCAGTGCTGGACTGGCCCTAGCGGGCCTTAGGTGTTTATTTCCCCGGGAGGCTGGAAGGGTGGGGCCCGGTTTTTTTACGGGGGAGGGGGTGATTTTTCAGCAGTGCTGCAATTTCAGCCCCCGGTAACAAAAGCAGCAGTGCTGGGGGACGCTTTAGTTTACACTTCACACTTTCACTCTGGCCCACCCGTTTACCCCCCCACCACCACCACTCTGACTGGTACAATAAAATTGCAAGAGCTGATTTGTGTTCCCTGCCTTCAAGTATATAAATAGTGGAGATCAACAAGGTACTGTGCCCAAAGGCCAAAGCATTTGATACCGCTACTCGTGTTAAGATTTCCAACTGTTATTTCTTCTGCAAAAGACTGTTTCTGCATCAGTCACATAAAAAACTAGGACCCTCTAACTCATTTGTTCCTGGACTCAATAATTGATGAGAGCCTGAGCATTGTGGATGGTCCTTTGGGTGAAACTGGGTGGATGTGAAATTGTCTACTAACCACACGTCATGAGGGTGAATAGCAATGAGCTTTGTTTTTTCAGCCACCATCACTAAGCAAACTGAGACCTGTAATATCAGAATTTAATGGGCATCAGCTATATTGAAAAAAGTAACCCAAGTACAGAGTTCTCAAGTTTCACAATTCCATTCATTAGTAGTTGATCCAGCCCAGGTTTCGTTTTGCATTCTCCGACTTGCAACCCTGATTTTATAAAGGATTGAGGAGAATTACTCATTCCAGATGCACTACTCACACATGGATCAGGTAAATGTTGTGCAAGTGACTGACTTGTGAAGAGCTCACGCAGTCATTTTAGGTAAAGTATCAAGTGGGTAGGGGTGTAGGGTAGAATTTTTTAGGTGGAATTGTTCTGCTAATTGATATTACATTGAGTAGATCATTTGCTTTGTTTTATTTCATCCAATCAGAATCTTATAGTGGCAAAATTATTCAATAGATATTGTTTCACTTAAGGACAATAGCTCAAGTAACTTTTTTTTAACACTCGACGGATGACAGAATAGTGTTTTAAAAGAGTTCAATAAAGAATTGTATTGTGAGAATTTTGAATTTTTTAATTATTTATATGAGACTGGTGTAGCAAGTGTCTGTTAGGGTAGTACCTGGAATGCTGCATGGCTCTTAAGAGAACTTGATGTGACAATTGGTTGGAGAGCTGGGAGGCATGGAGGGGATGCCCAACATATCACATTTTCGACACAGGGCTCAAGGGTGCTCTATGAATAAAGCTCCTGGTTTTCCATTATAAGGATTTTTACAACAAGCACAGATGTAAAATGCTGAAATATACAAGCATTCATTGCTTGTTCAGTCGCATCTTGATACGCAGAGAGTGGCGAGGTTGATTGGTTTGGAGTGACCGCGGTCCTCCTGGTTTTGAAAGAGGAGGTACTTTTTGAAATTCTTCCGGCTAGCTTGGCAAAAATACTTCAACATGCTCTGCACCTAAGTCACCTATTATCTTTCTGCAGCCTGACTGATATCAGCGACGCTAGTGGGAACATGCATTAATGCAGATGATTTCAGGGAGGCTTGAAGGGTGGTGTTGAGGCTGAAAGGAAGGCCTCTCTAGAAGTAATACTTGACAAGTAGGATGAGGTAGGTATAGAACACATTCTGAGGGGAAGTGGATGTGCACTTCCCAAGAAATTGGTTTTGTTATATGTCAAACACGACCTTCTATGAATGTGCACGTTTTTCTACATATAGTTGAAAATTCTTTGTTTTGTGAAAACACTACAGGCAATCAGTCAATCTACACTGACATTTTTAAAGACCAAAAGGGCACAGGCTTTTCTAGACCTAACCTGCTGCCAAGGATCTCAAGACTATCCAGGACTTTGCAACATCTTGCATGGGCGAGGTTGAAATGCTGGGACAAATTGCTGCTGGTAGAGCAGCAGTTACAACAAGCAATTGACTGGAGCTTGCTTCACGATGCGCACTAACAGTCCCAAATTTAGCATCAGGTCACTGATACGAAAGTCATTGGGTGCAACTTTTTCCTTTTGCCACCACAAAAAAAGTATGGACCAATGCAGATAAAATGAATAGAAATAAATATGAAATAAATACAGATAGGAATGTAAAAAAAAAATAATGCCATATAATCGGGAACCTCAACTATAAAATTCAAGAGGACCTGCATAAACATCACTTTCTATTTCAGAAAAGCTTTCAGCAGTGGAGACATCAATGTTGGAAATGGATGCCATGGTGGATAGTGTATAAATTGAAGACCAGCTACTAAAATCAAATATCATATGTCTTGATTCTCAGTTTTGAAACCAGGAGGGAATTATTGAGCTATGTCAGTACCGTTTCAATGTCCTCTATAATTTTATAAAATAATACAATTGAGGATTTCAATAACGCTGCAATTCCCATTTAGTTGATAGTGTTGAGATATCCACATGTCCCTATGAGGGAGAGCAATAGAGACATTCTGAGGGAACTACTTCTTTTGAAGGTCTTTGAGGGAGCACTCCACCCCCAATTTCAATAGATATACACCGAGTGATGAGAATTCCCTCCAGGGTGGTGGCAAAAAGGCAATAGAAATAAGCGCAACTATTGTGAATTGGGGATCAGCAAGGCAGAGGGCCGAACTCACATGGTTTTTGGCAGGAAACAAGGGTCGACTATGAGGGGTCCTACTACACATACTTCCCCATGCCCCTGGCTCACTATCCAGCTTAGTAACTAAAACCTTCACCAACTGAACAAGGACCTAATAGCTGCTGGTATCGAAGCAACACTCTACATCTGTCTAAACTGAAGGTGGTTCACAATGAGTCATGACAATATTTACTCTGCCTGATGCAGAGATGAAGTTTTTGGAGACACCCACATAGAGGATAACCTTGATGCTTGCAGCTCTGATTCCCTAGGTCTTTGATGGTTACTTACCTTTAATGTTTCTAGTGGGTTAGGTTAGTGCTTGAGAGTATGATATCTGTTGTTGAAAATAATTGCTTTTAGAGTTATTTTCCTCAAATAAGTTAAATAACTGTTGTGGTTCTTTTGAGATATTGTTAATGACTTTTACATTGTTTTGATCAATTCCCCTACCCATACCTTCTTAGTCCAATACTTCAGTTTATGCTGAGACTTGTTCCAGACGCTATTAATGCTGCTAATTCATTCTTTATCATTCTGTATCATACAAAAGAAACAATGTATGATTCTCCTGCTCTTCTGTCATAATCATGTTGTTGTCATGTGACAGTACATAGGGATGCACAAACGTAAATTAGATCAAGAAAAATTAAAGAAAAAAAAAGTGCGTCTTCCTCATGCAATCCTCATTCAGTAGCAACAAAGGCAAAGCAATCAAGTTAGGGAAAGACATTCCTAATGCCCTGTAATGACCTGCTCTGTGAGCAGGGACCTCCCCGCCCGGCATTTCAAATAGATAAAATGGAAAAAATCAACTATGGCTTCTAAGGCCAACACAGGTTAGTAGTAGGGTGAAGAATCCTCATGAACTCATGAAATAGCAGTTTTAAATTAATTGAGAGGTCCAAAAGGAACACCATCACATGCTCTCCCTAAAGTTATGTGCTTGGGAACTTTTTAGGCACTTCATGCTTCTATATGGCAGATTTAGTACGTATTTGTTATGGAATACATTTATTATGGATCTACAGTAATTGTTTAGGGTAGGCGTATCTCACTGACAGATATTGGTGATCTTATTACACAATTCATCTCCAAGCAACATACACCCCACTGCTTTATTTAGTTTTCCCACAACAAGAGATTCTCATGTAGCCTGCATCTGTCATGTTATATATAGCCTTTATTTTGAACATGTGCTGAAATTGGCTGATACTTTGCCATGGATTTCACTACAGTATATATCATCATGGATTTAAACTCTCTGTTTTAGGGGTACGAGTCTAAGTAAAGTAACATATGTGTTTAGTATTCGTAAGCTTTAATTTTTGTGAAGAATTTGCTGCTATCCTTAAACTAGATTTGTGATTATTTTTCAGGAATAACCCTACACTCTGCATTGAATAGTTAATGCTTGGTTAGACTATTGCCTAGATATTGGTGTGCAGTTGTGTGGAGGATATATGGCGTTGTGTGGCGGTTATCATACAGAATGTTTACAAGTTTAAATACATTAAATGATTTCGGATTGGAAAAATAGATTGCGACTGGCCATGGCTCACATATTTCCGACTTGCTTTATTGGGGTTTGAGTGAAGCTCAGTTGGGTGATGTATGGAAGGGCACGATGTCTTACATGGGTGAAGACATGTTTAAGATTCTTGTCTGTATCCCATTGGCGATGGAAAATCCGTCCATCCTCCAAGCATGGATATGTAACTGGTATAAAAATAAAAATACAAGCAGTACAGTCCCAGAGTCTTAGAATCGTTTTCAAGCAAGATGGATCTAAGCAACCTTTTATCCACGTAAAGGTAGAAGTTATTTGTGTACTACTGGATATTGGCTGCAAGTAGCTGCACAGATAGCTTAAATAGTTTAATGGACTCCTTTGGCCCTTGAGTGTCTCCACAAGTAACAGGTATTTGTTATGATTAGAACTCCCACATTCTATCTTAAACTTCTCTGTCAGACAAAAATGATACAATGGAGGCCAGAGGCATGCTAGACCATATCGAGGTTTGAGGCAATCTAAATACATAGAATTGAAAAAATGTGAGCAAATCCAAGATCAATCTTGCATGTATTGAGATGTTTAAACAATGTATGCCCTGGATAATTTTTAGATATTTTGATTTATTGTCCTTCTATTATATTAAATGAATATAGGTAGGATAGAAAATTGGGGCTCTGGAAGTGGAAGATTCAACATAGTCTGTGCAGGATGAAGAAATAGCTGAAAATCATACACCAGGTACATTGTGTTGCAAATATCATGCACCATTTTACAACACTGATTGCTGGGGGAGGGAGGGCTATAATGGAGGATGGCGTGCAACTCGACTGATGGATCAATGTAAGCCAATGAACTGCCAAAGATCATAATGGCTATCATCACTACAAGAAATACTGCAGCAAAATGCTGCACCAGCTGCGGGGAGTCAAGGTAGCACAAAAATGTCCCTGATCTCTTCGCGGTGTATGTCAGGTAACAGATCAATCATGTAGGCACACCAGAAAACTGCTAGTTTGCCAGGTGGTAACTTCAGTCTGATCCTTTGTTCTTCGTGGTAACCTCTGAATAGAGGAACAATAGCAACCTCACTTCGACCATAATAAATGCGTCATTGTATATCATGCATGGGTGAAATAGTGCGAAAAATATGGCGCAGCTTGCCTTTTGTACTAAAGCTTAGCACTAAGGGCCAGATGTAGGTCGCCCAATACCGGTCGGTAACGGCCGAAATTACCGAATTTCAGCCGTTATCGTCCGGTATTGGGCTTTTTAGATGTAGGTGGCATTTTTTTAGGATTCAGTATTTTACCGAATCGGTAATTTAAGGATTCGGTAAAATACCGAATTCTTAACATACCAATTCGGTAAATTACCGAATCCAGGATGTAGGGAGCACTCAAGTTGGTGCATTCCTCAGTTAAGGATTCGGTATTTACCACCAACTACAAGTTGGTGGTAAATAATGAAAACCTTTGAAAAAGCATTTTTTTGTGCTTTTCTAACAGTGCGATGTGGCAGACATACATGCCATTAGGCCATGTATGTGTGCCACATGTGCACCCATACACAATTGAGGGGTGCAACAGGGTGTCAAAGTGACACCCTGCCACCCTTCAATGTTTTCCCCCTTTTACCGATTCGGTAATTGCCATTCATTCCTATGGGCCTCCAGGCCCATAGGAATGAATGGCAATTACCGAATCGGTAAATACCGATTCGGTAATTACCGAAACTTACCGATTCGGTAATTTTTAAAGAAAAATTACCTACATCCCATTTACCTATTCTTAAATACCGAATCGGTATGATTCGGTTTTTAAGAATAGGTACATTGAGATTACCTACATCTGGACCTAAATGAGGAATTTGAATTTTACTTAATTATGCATCATTTTGCTTAATTTTCCTGGAATTTCAGACAGTACGTAAAAGCAAATTATGCAAACTTCGCACACCCTTATTGTTTATCACTTTGCAATGTTCTTTGTTTTCAACTAAAATACAATAGACAGCAAAATTACACCAAGAAGACAAATACAGATTATGGAGACTGCAATAAGGCAGGAGACTTATTTCAGAAAAGTGTATTTACTACATGGGAGAAAAATCGTGTTTCGTGAACCACCAACATAGTTTACATCTGGATACATTGTGCAGCTCTCGGTCATGTACTCTATTTATGGCGGCAGGCTGAAGCTCCTGCTTGAACTGACATGCATCTCATCGCACAGAATTAATATACACCGCCATAAAAATGAGTGATGCACTGCATCCTAACAGTGCATGCCAAGCACTATAAGTGACTAATGCAGCACATCTCTGTGCCAGAGCTAAAGTTTAGGATTGTTATTAATTTTGCAGGGACACATTCTAATTCACCTTCCCCTCTCGGTACAAAAGGTTCCTTTCATTCATTCACAGGATTCGTAGAAAATAACATAAGGCCTCTTATGAAAGTAACAGTCAGGTGCTCTTTCAAAACGGCTTCCGCAGAGAGGAAAAACTGACTTCCATTGCTGTATTTTAATTACTTCTGTTTAGTTGCCGATCTGCACCCATTGTCTTTGCCTTAGTTTAAGGGCTGTTACTTAATTGTTGCATCGGTGAATGTGGATGTGACATCTTTGATCAAGGTCAGCGCCATGGCTTGACATTTTGAATACATCAATCAGCTTCTCTCAGCAAGCAAACACAAATAAAACTGTAGCAGCCAGAAACAAGGGCTTATGAATGTTGAATAGGCGCGCATTAGCCCAGAAACTGCTTTATTCAGCAACGCGATTGAAAGGTATTCAAGAAGAAATAACTTTAATTTTTTTGAACTATTATTTTTCGGTTAATTATCATGCAGCTGAAAACCCTGAAGCATCACCTCGTGAACAATTAATTAGAGGCAATCTTACAAAAGGCACTCTTGTCATCAGTAGCCTGCCAACGTGCCCATATTTCTGAAAGTATGTGGCTAGCATGAAGGGCTGTGGCACCACACTAAGACGCGTGTGTCTATCTATCTATCTATCTATCTATCTATCTATCTATCTATCTATCTATCTATCTATCTATCTATCTATCTATCTATCTATCTATCTATCTATCTATCTCTCTATCTCTCTATCTATCTCTCTATCTCTCTATCTATCTATCTATCTATCTACCTATCTATCTACCTATCTATCTATCTATCTATCTATCTATCTATCTATCTATCTATCTATCTATCTATCTATCTATCTATCTATCCATCTACTTTCTTACGTGATTTTTTTCAGTCAGTTTGTCTGTCTTTCTATATTAATACCTCTCTGTTAGATCTGGGGGTCTCTAGTTGGCAGAGGTAGGCACCAATGTCCAAATAGGGACCCTTGTTTCTGGTCAGGATAAGGGGGAGTCACTCTTTAGATAACCCCTGCTCACCCCCTTGGTAGCTTGGCACGAGCAGACAGGCTTATCAAAGGCAATGTGTAAAGTATTTGGATCAACACTCACAGTAACACAGTGAAAACACCACAAATTAAGCATGGGCGGAAAATCCGTTTCGCTCGCGGATTTTGCGGATTTTCGGGAAATTCGCAATCCGCGAGATTCGCGAATCTCCCGCAAAATCCGCAAATCCGCGAGCAGCGGATTTTGCTCGCACTGCTCGCACTGTTCGCGTGAGTTCGCGGCTTCCCAGTACAACTTCGCGCCCCGCGAATAAGTGCTAAATTGCACTAAATACGATCTTAGCAAAACTGAAACTACTTACCAGGTTCAAAAGTTCAGGCTCATCATTAGTAGCCATTTCCTGTAGTGCTTCCTGAGGGGCCCCTCCAGAGTTCAGTTGCCAGTTGCAACTATTATGTGACCCTGCTCTGAACCTCAGAATAGTTACACATATGCCACAAAGGTCCTGAATTACAGCTAAGGGAGACAAGCAGGAGCCAGGCTGGAAGTTAAAATCCATTAATCAGCCCCTAATTCATTATTGTCAGTTGGGGCAGGGCAGGTGTTGTAACTAATTTTGCAACAATGAAAGCACTTAGCAAGTGCAAAAGATCACTAATCAGGCGCACTAAGGAAGCAGGTGCCAGCTAAAAAAATATTCTGTGACACATTAATCAGCCCCAAATTAATTCAGGTCACTTGAGGCAGGGAAGGTGTGCTTTGCTTTGCCGAAAATAATGTACACTGGACAACCAGAGGGTGTAGTGATGAAACAGAGGGTGACATGGGTGGGCCAGAGGGTGGCATGAGTAGTCAGAGAGTGGCAGTGGTGACAGAGAGTGGCAGTGATGAAGAAGAGTGTCCCAAACAGGCTGGACACGTAGAAACAACAAGTTCGCAAAACTTGCGACCCGACAGGTAAGTTTGCAAATTGCGAAATTGTAAAAACCCTCGCGAACTGGCAGAAACACGGGCGAACACAAAAAAAAAAAAATCCGCAAATTCGCGGGAATTCGCGGATTTTGCGGATTGCGAGTTTGCAAATCCGCAAAATTCGCGAACGCGAGATTCGCAAAATTCGCCCATGCTTACCACAAATGGACTCCACACCTGTTTAGAAAAATAAAGTTATTTAATCTAAACTACACAAGATCAAAACAACAAAAATCCAACATACACAGTTCAAGAATATAATTTTGAAAGAGTTCTAGGGTTTGCGTCAAAATAATCCACAGTTGAGACACTTTTAGCCAAAAGTACCTTTAGATGCGACAAAAGCTCCAAGGTGAAAGCTGCAGTGTTGAAAAACAAGCGATGCGTCACTCCTGAGACCCTGGGGAGGCAATGCGAAAGCCCAGCTGGACGCAGTGGGCGTGTTGAGAAGAATCCGGTCTGTATGGGGAGGGAGGTGATACCTTGTATGGATTCCGGTGCGCAGGTTTGGTAGGAAGCGTCTCGCAAAGGTGCGATGCGACGATCTCAGGTGCAGCGTCGATGCACAGAGCAGCGTCGATCTTCTCCTCTCACGGCCACTCGATGCGATGGCTCTGCAACGACACTCGCAGCAACATGATGCGGTCCGCAAGCAAGCTGTGCGGCGATCTCACCCAGCGACAACAGTTCCTGCGACGATGCTCGCAGCGATGGTAATCTTCCCGCACCGGGGTGATGCGTTCCGCAAGCGAAGGATGCGTCGGTTCTTACAACGGCAACAGGCGCTGCGACAATCTCGATCTTCACGGCGGCGGGCAAGAAATAATTAATGTAATCGCATTGTAACAAATTTCTCAAGACCACATTCACGTAACTTTAATTCAGAATATAGGTATGTTCTCTATGGGCATCTGGTTTACCGCTTTGTTGTTGGCACAATAACCAGAAAAAAATTACTTTCAATTGGGGAGTTCTGCCAAGCACCGTATACAGGGGGATAAGTACAGGGCAGCATACATGGAAAAATCAAAAATGAGGAGAAATAATGTATTTCTCCTGTGTCAACATCTTAAGACCAGTTTTTACCTGGTCTTATTGTTGGCGCTGCCTCCGATGTACGCCACCCTAGTACATAGGGGGGAGTGTCAAAATGAATGGGTGATGCGGTGGAACACCCACCGCAACACCCACTGCCCACCCCTCTAACGCTAACCATAGCATGAAAGGGGGCCTTATGTACAAGCCACTTTAAGTGGCTTAACGCTGCCTTGTATATAAGGCGCACCCCTATTGCCACCACAATGTCAATCTAGGTGATGTTGTGGTGGCGATAGGGGCTTATACATATGCCCCTCAGTTTCCAAATCTACTAAAACCTGTAAACCAAGGCTCAGATGTACTATGATTTTATGTAGGGGTCGCTTCAATTTTGTGATGCAGCCCCACCAGAGAATCATTGTTGGCATTTACTAAGCTACGCAAAGCCACTTTGAGTGGTTTAGTAAATACACCATAATGCAATGCAGCATGTAGTACTTCTTTGTGTTCTCTTGCTTTGGGTAGGCTTTACCTGGGAGGAGCATGGGTGTTCCAAATAATCCAACCATGTTTTTTGACCCAAAATGCTACGCCTACCCCAGAGAGGGGTAACAAAGAGAAATGTCTTTATTGCTCCTTGTTACATCCTCTTTCCATGTGTGCTGCATTCCACAGCACACATGGAAAGAGGAATATGCCTCAGTGGATGGTTTTTCGCTTGAAGGTTTCCTGTCCTGCATAAGAACAATCCTGACTATAATGGAGGCTCCTCTGTACTGTGTCGCTAGGCAGCACTCGGAGCACCAGCACAGGGAGAGAGCTGGAATGCACCTTACTTTGTAAATATGGAGCGTTTATGCTCTCTCCTTTTGAAGCAATGCATCACATCAAGTTCCCTTTTCTTTTCCCTCCATTCATCTATACAGTATCTTCTCTTGTTTTTCATCCTTTCCCTTTCCTTCTCTATTATAACCATTATTTCATTTTTCAGTTCCTGCCCTTACCTTCCCTTCTCTTCCTCCTAGCTCCCCTTACCCTTTTCTATACTTACCCCTTCTAGGCAATCTAGTTTCAAGAAAAAGGAGGCTCCTTTGCCAGTGTGTTGTCTTCAATGAAGAACCAACACCTCCGATGCCATCATTGCCAAATTGGAGTAACCTCTTCTGATCCTATCTGCATGGTTGTTGATTGCTTCGCAAGACTTTAGAATCTGCACAAACTGACCAGGAGCCGTTATCAAAAAGCTGGCCTTGCTGCTGAACTGGCCACTCTCACCTCCTGGTGAGTGTGGCCACTGTCAGGGGAAATGGGTTAGCCCATGCCCCTTCTCACTCTAGTAGGCACCTCAAATCTGCTTTGCTAATGAATGTCATTAACTTCCTGAAAAGTATGTAACAGATGTACCACAGAGAAGGATGTGCCATGCATGCCTGGTCCTGGATGCTGCGAGTAGGACATGACAGTATGCAGCCACTTTAGGTACCAATTAGGACTGAGTCACACATGGAACACAATGATGCCTGGTTCCCTTAAATAAGTATCCACAGCAGAATTCAAGCACTGGTGGTAAAATAAACAAATATTTAAGTGCCATTTGTAGCCACAGAGCTGAAGATTTTTAATGCTGTTACTGCCAATCCATGCTTCGTGGTATTCATATCATGTTCAGTAGGCCATCATAGTTCCATCGTTTATTACTATTAATTCGATTTGAAAGTGCACACTACATAGTGAATTATTTCACGGTGGGTAGAATAGACTTTTCATAGTCCTGAAGGTTACACTGGCAATAAGGAGGTGAAGAACTCAGCATTCATTACACTTGCAAGGATATCCACATAAAGTCTTCTTGTCCTCGTCATAGACTTTCAGTATTTGAGACCAAGTACTGAGAGATTGGTGAGTTGGTCATCAGTGAGACCTGAGTAGGCAGCATTATCTAAGTCATGTTTGGAGTTGACTATGGCTTACTTATGACAGTGAGTTTACAGTAGCGGCTCCTGGAGGGAGTGGTGCTAGGCGGTGAGGCAGGGGAGTGGCAGGGTGGTGGTAAACTACAGCGTAAGCCGCACAGAGATAAGTAACTAAATAAATAAAACAAATTACATTGCGCGTGCTGAGTCGCCGATGGCATTTCAGTGCATGCAATGTAATTAATTTCATTTATTTATTTAGTTACTTATCTCTGTGCGGCTTATGCCGCAATTTACTACCCCTCACCCTGGCCCTCCCCCGCCTCGCCCCGCACTGTTCCCTCCAGGAGCCGCTACTGTGAGTTTTGATATATATGAAAGGAAGGCCATTTCAGATTGTTGTATTGAGAAAATTGCTGCCTTGATGACTGAATTAATTTTAGTGTTCATACTGAGATCAGCTTTGAGGTAGAACCCTTGATTTGAGGTGGAAGAGATGCAGATGATAGATGCATTGAATAAGCTGTGGGTGACATTGAATCAAAGATGCTGTATGGAACTAGAAAAAGGTCTGCCCTTTTGTGCGTACCTAGCTTGAGTCCACTCTTTCACACCCACCCTAGAAACACAGATAGATAGCAGGCAGCTTAGGGAATCGGGACATTAAGTTAACATAACAATAATATCGAATCACTGACAAAATATCGACTACCACAAAATTGAGGTACAAAAATATTGTGACAAAAATATCAAAGTCAAGAATATCGACATACTATCTACATCATGGTAAGTACAAAAATTTTGAGACAAAAATATTGATGTCTAAAATATCGTTGTTAAAAATATCGTTTTTTTAAATGTTAAAAAATAATGTAAAATAAAGGAAATAATACATATAATTGAAAGAAACATAGTTAACAATATTTATTTAAAAACAAATCATAGCTAATACATAAAGGGGTTGATTCCAATTTGGTAAAATCCCCTAAGAATCGCCGTACGGAGCACTTTTCCAGTACGAACTGTACAAAAGACTACTTAAAAATACGTACAAATCGCATTCGGAACACGCAGTACGCGACGTCCGTATGGATTGAAGCAGCTTTTCACGAACCAGCAAGTATGATTTGTTACGACAACACTCTGTACAACTCTTTTACTAGGGGAGTTTAAAACGGCCATAAAAGCATATTTTGACTCAAACCGTGTGCGACACGGACCCCCCTGGGTACAGTGTGTACCCCATGATTGCAGGGGTGTAGGGGTACAGTGCATAGGGGTACGGTGCGCAGGGGTACAATACCTCAGGGTACGGTGCATCGGTGTACGGTGCATGGGTATATGGTGTGTAGGTCTACAGTGCATCGGGGTACGGTGCGTAGAGGTACAAAGCATCGGGGTACGGTGCCCATGATTGCAGGGGTACGGTGCGTATATGAGTGTGTGGCTCTCCGTACGAATTCCTCATACGACGTTTTCCGTACGAATCGCGTTCTCGTTCCCCGGTCCGTATCGTCCTTGTTGGGTCGTACAGCAAGTTTACGATTCGTACGGTTCACTGTGAGGGTCCGTTTCATACGGATTCTCCCTTGCTTTTCGTATGGTTCGCACACATTCGTACGTATTCTTTTCCTACAGATCGTACTACGCGATTCGTACGGATTTGTACAATTTGTATGGAAACGGCTACGAATACGATCCGTCGTACGGATTGGTTTCCCGAATCGGAATCAACCCCATAATGTTAAAATAAATTAAACATATACATATATATTATAACAGCATAACCATAGCAAAATGTTACTTCATATGGCAGAGAAGTGTTTGAACAATAACATATTCCTTTTCAACAACGAAGTATACAGGCAACTAAGGGGCGTCACCATGGGGTCGTGTTTCTCCCCCAGCTGCGCGGGGCTCCACGTAGGCTGGTGGGAGGAACACGTCCTCAAGGTGGAACATGTGGGCTTCTGGCAAAACAATGAGATTGAGTATTGGCGCTACATTGACGATGTGTGTATAATTTGGAGGGGCACAGAGGCATTAGCTAAACAATTTGTTCAAACCATTAACTTGAACTAGCTAAACCTCCATTTCACAGCAAGTATCAGCAAGTCCACGGCCAATTTCCTAGATGTTAAACTGGATATCGTCGACAACCAGATAGTCACCAGTATATATAGGAAAGCAACGTCAGGAAACTCTATATTGCATGCTGCTAGTTTCCATCCCCAGCATACAATCAGGAGCATCCCCTACCGGGAGTTCCTGAGAATCCATAGGTCATGCAGTAGTTTAATCCTTAGGGAGCGGTGCCAACAAGAAGCAAAAGCCAGGCTCATAGCTAGGGGATACAAACCATCTACCTTAGATACAGCTATGACTAAAGCCAACTCACTGAACAGGCATGACCTTCTACACCCTAACAGAGAGAGTAAAACCATCGAAAGTAAATCACAGGACGGCAATACCCTCAGACTCATTACTTGCTATAGTCGCCAAGCACGCCAACTGACAAAATTTGTGAAGCAGCAATGGCCGATCTTACTAACAGATCAAGTCCTTAGGGACATCATGCCCAAAACACCTACTGTCACATTTAGGCGTGCGTACACCAGGCGCGATGACTTAGTCATTAATAGTCCAGAAACAGCCAAAAACAGCGACTGGCTATCTCCCCGCAAAGGGTTTTACCGCTGTAGCTCCTGTAGAGCCTGCAAATTCGGGGTCAACACTAGATCCTATGAGACACCCTTTGATGTTAACCCCATAGCTTTGAGGGACCACTATACCTGCCATAAGGAACTAGCCGTCTATGTTCTCAAATGTAGCTGTAATTTACAATACGTTGGCAGCACAAAGCTACCTGTGCACCAACGTTTTTTGCAGCATTTACACGCCATTATGCACGCTGATCAAAGCTACCCGGTAGCTCGACATTTCCAGTCAGTGCACAATAAAAACTTGGCACATTTGACGTATTTAGTCATGGACGCTGTAATCCCCAGCAAAAGAGGAGGGGACAACGAGAAAATCCTGAGGCAGTTAGAATCTAAATATATAGTGCTGCTCAACAGTAAAGCCCCAGGGGGTCTCAACATGGGAGAGGACCTCCATAACTTCTTATGATCTAGAAGACAGGCTACTGTGTTGGGGCCAGCATAGTATGACCATCCAGGGGGCATTTTGCATTTATGACCATTTAGATTTATCGAGTGACACATGTTCAATTTATTCATGAGATTGTCAGAAACCCCCACAGCAAGTGAGATGAGATTTATATTAGTTAATTCACGTTGCACGAGCACTTTTGCATAAAACAATATATATTCTTTTATTTTTATTGCAAGGCCATCCACTTTATATGTTGAGCACCTTTTCTTAGCATCACACATTCTATTCTGAAGGCAATGCACTCAGCTAGGCCCTATAGTGAACCGAGTCAGTAAATTTACATCTTCCTATACATGCATTTTTACAGTATGATGGGCCGGGATTATTGAAAGGGAAGTTTACTTATGTTTTGTCCATAATAGAAGCGTATGATCCATAATGGTGCAATTGATCATTTGCGATGCTTTGCACAACGAATATATGATAGTACTGTATTTGAACCTATAAGTATGCATTTTGCACAGTGAGCTAGGCATGGGAATTTTGCAACGTATTGGTACTGTTGATATTTGTCAATGAACAGTGTTCATTCCCTTTTGATCGCCAATCAAGTATCATCACTGCACATATGCACTTTACATATGGAGTTACAGTACTCACTCTGTTGTGCTTTTTTACGCATGACCGTATTTGCACTAGTATATATATTTTAATTTCTTGTTAATCAAATGATTTTAAATTTGATTTACGCATGGACCAGTTTGCACAATTGAGTATTTGTACAGTACTATGACTTTGCATGGACAATTTGCACATTCCCGCTTTTCTATTGTATAATGAATTTTATCTAATTATTAGAGTATAATATTGGTATATGGGCTCATTTACGCATTTGGGTTTCCGTACTGGCACTCTCAGCATTGCTTGATCAGGGCGTCCATCAGATTTTATGCATGTGAAACAATGCTTATAGATAGATACTACTCTTGGCATTTGAGTTTAACAATAATGTTTACATGTGCTATTTGTTTTATAGTAATTCACATTTGTCAATATGTGGAGCAATTATGAAAATAACTGTGGCGCTTGACATTAGTAGCTCATGTGTTTTTGTTGTTCTATACACCGTGCTAAGATGGCGCCCACAATATGATCTGCAAGCTGAGTGCTTGCATTGACAGTCCTTCGACTCTGTTTACTATTCACCACTGTGGTTTGGCGCAAAATGTGAAGTCCTTTGTTTTAAAAACACTGTGTATGCTACTTGTTGATTATCAGTGAGCAAGGGCACGGACGTGCCCGAAACGCATCTGATGACATTGTTTTTCACCCATGAGTTGATGAAATAAATAGCAATTTGAAGAAGCTTGCCTCTGGAGTGCTATTTTGTTGTCTGTGTGCCTTTCTGTGCGGTCAGCACATTTAAGATGGGCTGGATCTGCATATATTATAATATATGTACTAACTTAATAATATTCAAAAATAATTATTTTATTTTAATAAATTATGAATGCATATATACACATACAAAAATAATCTAAATACAAATATACAAAATATATGTCCAACAAATTAAAACACTATAATATTTTTAATCTTTTTAAAATAAATTATACACACCATTAACTAAAACAATTGAGAAAAATATTGGATAGGGAAGGGAATAAAATTACCATTCCAACTCCAGGTAGTGCAACAGTAGGGAAAGTGTTGGATAGCATAGGGGTAAAAATAAGTATTCCAACTCCAGAGAGTGCAACAGTAGAGAAAGTGTTGGATAAAGTAGGGGTAAAAATTACTAATCCAACTCCAGAGACTGCAAAAGTAGGGAAAGTGTTTGATAGCGTAGGGGTAAAAATTACTATTCCCACTGCTGAGAGTGCAACAATAGGGAGAGTGTTGGATAGCGAAAGGGTTACAATTACAATTCCCACTCCAGTGAGTGCAACAGTAGAGAAAGTGTTGGATAGCGTAGGGGTAATAATTATTATTCCCACTCCAGAGAGTGCAACAATAGGGAAGTGTTGGATAGAGTAGGGGTTTACAATTACTATTCCCACTCCAATAAGTGCTGCAGTAGGGAAAGTGTTGGATAGCTCAGGGGTTTTAAATTACTATTCCCACTCCATTGAGTGCAACAGTTGGGAAAGTGTTGGATAGCGAAGATGTTAAAATTACTATGCCCCCTCTAATCATTGCAACAGTAGGGAAAGTGTTGGATAGCGTAGGGGTTAAAATTATTATTCCCACTCCGGAGAGTGCAACGGTAGGGAAAGTGTTGGATAGCTTAGGGGTAAAAATTACTATTTCCACTCCAGTGACTGCAACATTAGGGAAAGTGTTGGATAGCGTAGGGGTAAAAATTACTATTCCCACTCCAGTAAGTCCAAAAAGTAGGGAAAGTGTTGGATAGTGTAGGCAGAAAAATACTATTCCCACTCTAGTGAGTGCAACAGTAGGGTTAGTGTTGGATAGCGTTAGGGCTATAATTGCTATTCCAACTCCAGAGAGTGAATCAGTAGAGAAAGTGTTGGATAGCATAGGGGTAACAATAAGTTATCCAACTCCAGAGAGTGCAACAGTAGGGAAAGTGTTGGATAAAGTAGGGGTAAAAATTACTAATCCAACTCCAGAGACTGCAAAAGTAGGGAAAGTGTTTGATAGCGTAGGGGTAAAAATTACTATTCCCACTGCAGAGAGTGCAACAGAAGGGAGAGTGTTGGATAGCGAAAGGGTTAAAATTACCATTCCCACTCCAGTGAGTGCAACAGTAGGGAAAGTGTTGGATAGCGTAGGGTAATATTTATTATTCCCACTCCAGAGAGTGCAACAGTAGGGAAGTGTTGGATAGAGTAGGGGTTTACAATTAGTATTCCCACTCCAATAAGTGCAACAGTAGGGAAAGTGTTGGATAGCGAAGAGGTTAAAATTACTATTCCTAACTCCAGAGAGTGCTACAGTAGGGAAAGTGTTGGATAGCTTAGGGGTTTAAAATTATTATTCCCACTCCATTGAGTGCAACAGTTGGGAAAGTGTTGGATAGCGAAGATGTTAAAATTACTATGCCCCCTCCAATCATTGCAACAGTAGGGAAAGTGTTGGATAGCGAAGGGGTTAAAATTACTATTCCCACTCCAGAGAGTGCAACGGTAGGGAAAGTGTTGGATAGCTTAGGGGTAAAAAATACTATTTCCACTCCAGTGACTGCAACATTAGGGAAAGTGTTGGATAGCGTAGGGGTAAAAATTACTATTTTCACTCCAGTAAGTGCAAAAAGTAGGGAAAGTGTTGCATAGTGAAGGCGGAAAATACTATTCCCACTCTAGTGAGTGCAGCAGTAGGGTTAGTGTTGGATAGCGTTAGGGTTATAATTGCTATTCCAACTCCAGAGAGTGCATCAGTAGGGAAAGTGTTGGATAGCGTAGGGGTAAAAATTACTATTCTGACTCCAGTGAGTAAAACAGTAGGGAAAGTGTTGGATAGAGTAGGAGTACAAATTACTAATACAACTCCAGAGAGTGCAACATTGGGAAAGTGTTGGATAGCATATGGGTAAGAATTACTATTCTCACTCCAGAGAGTGCAACAGAGTGGAGAGTGTTGGATAGTGAAAGGGGTAAAATTACTATTCCCTCTCCAGTGAGTGCCACAGTAGGGAAAGTGTTGGATAGCTTAGGGGAAAAAAATTACTATTCCTACCCCAGAGAGTGCAACAGTAGGGAAAGTGTTGGATAGCGTAGGGGTTTAAAATTACTATTCCCACTCCAGTGAGTGCAACAATAGGGAAAGTGATGGATAGCAAAGAGGTTACAATCACTATTCCCACTCCAGTGAGTGCAACAGTAGGGAAAGTGTTGGATAGCGAAGAGGTTAAAATTACTATTCCCACTCCAATCATTGTAACAGTAGGAAAGTGTTGGATAGCTTGGGGGTTAAAATTACTATTCCCACTCCAGAGAGTGCGACAGTAGGGAACGTGTTGGATAGCAAGGAGGCACAAATTACTATTCCCACTCCAGGGAGTGCAACATTAGGGAAAATGTTGGATTGAGTAGGGGTAAAAATTAGTATTCCCACTCCAGCGAGTGCAGTGTAGGGAAAGTGTTGGATAGGGTAGGGGTAAAAAGTACTATTCCCAATAGAGTGAGTGCAACAGTAGGGAAAGTGTTGGATAGCGTAGGGGTTATAATTGCTATTCCAACTCCAGAGAGTGCAACAATAGGGAAAGTGTTGGATAGCGTAGGGGTAAAATGACTATTCCCACTCCAGAGATTGGAACAGTAGGGAAAGTGTTGGATAGCGTAGTGGTTAAAAATAACATACGTATCAATTAAATATTTTTTTAATTAAATAATGAATTAATAATAAGAGGCAAAGATTTAATTCTTGTTAATATTTATAATAATATTTTTTACGCCTCTATGGGAAAAATCTTATTCCCACTGGAAAACGAAATCAAAATGGTTTCGGTGACATCCCCTAAACAGGCTATCATCCAATGGGTAGGTGATTTTAATATTCAACCGTGCCCTTTGGCGCTGGGTAACCCGTGTGGTTTTAGAAAAGAGATGGGTAGTAATGATGATATTGAGGGTATTGATCACCTACATTTCCCCCACTGCAACTATGGTACGTTATTAAACAAATTGTTAGTAAAATTTGATTTAGATTTACTAAGTTGTAACAAGAACAAGGACAAAATTATTTGTCTCACGTTTACAGGCAGGAATGCGAATACCCACATTGATCATATTTTGATCTCCAGTAATAGTGAATACATTAATTTGTGGGTTAGGGAAGAAGCTTTAAGTGACCATACAAGTATCTCTCTCTCATTATTGTGCTGGGGAAATAAGCCTCTTAACAAAAATGTCTACACTACCGATATAGTATCCACAAGGCCAAATGGTTTGAGGATCAAGTGGGCTGGCATTGATCCTGCGAAAATGCATAAAGAAGTTGTGGTGAAGTGTAGAACCGAGATAAATTATTGTCTTGGTGACGTAGCTAACCCCGAAACTTTGCTTTTAAGCTTTATTAAGATAAACAAAATTACAGAAGGTATATTCACTAAGAAGCCTACAGGGAGTAAAGCTGTAAGGTTAGGATGGTTTGACAAGCACTGCACAATGGCCTTACATAAGTTAAAACAGGCGCTGAGTAATAAACCCCACAATAACACAAATGTTAAAAAGTTACGTATTAATTACAAACTAGCTCTCTCTAAAAGGAAAAAAGAGCTCCAAGATGAGGCATGGCATAATTTGAACTTAGCAGCTGTAACTAATAATAGTAAACTCTATTGGGAGACTATCAACAGTCCCTTCTTAAATAAAGATAGTATACCGGAAATAACATCATATGTAGACTGCAATGCGTGGATAGAACATTTTACCAACATTTTTAACCCAGATAGGATTATTTTAGAAACAATTTCCTATGAGGATACTGCTTGGTTGCCTTTACCCCTCCGAATAAGCCTAGACGAGGTATATGAAGGTCTAACTAATAGCAAAGGAGGAAAGGCACGGGGCCCAGATGGGGTCCCTATAGACTTATTTAAAACTGAAATGAATCTGTGGGCGCCAATTTTAGCGAGGCTTTTTAATGTGGCAGTGGAGGGAAGTTTCCCGTCATCATGGGGTCAGTCGGTTATTATACCTCTTTTTAAGAAAGGATGTAAATCAGAGGTGTGTAACTATCGCCCGACTTCCCTATTAGATGCATCAATTAAAACAATGAGTAGAATAATGCTGAAAAGGTTGGAAACCTGGGCTACTGAAAATGAAATTTTAACTAAGGTCCAATATGGCTTTAGAAAAGGTCTGGGTACATTAGAGCAGTGTGTTAACCTGAATCTCCTTATCAATAAATATACCACTGTCAAAGATGGAAATTTGTGCAGATTTGAGTTGTGCCTTTGACCTTGTAGACCACTCCATATAATGGCAAATTTTAACTGATTTAGGAGCACCCAAGGAAATCATACACTTTTTGGCCAGGCTTTTTGAGAAACTGTCATGCAAAGTACGCTATGGACCCTCTGGTGAATGCACCCCCTTTTTTAAAGTTTCAAGAGGCATCCATCAGGGTTGTGTTATGGCACCTCTTTTATTTTCTTTATTGATTAACCAAGTTGATTTAATTCTGAGCCAGACTCCAGCAGATGCACCACTTATCGGAGGGAAAGCGGTCCCAATACAATTATATGCGGACGATGCTGTTTTATTGTCACGCACAAAGATAGGCCTACAGTGACTTATTGACAAATTTATGTCATTTATCGAAAGTAGGAGATTAATAGTAAACAAAACCAAAACTTTTGTGATGACTTGTGGGAAGAAAGCCAAGCCAGCATGCTCCAGTTTCTTTATCGAAATAGTCAAGATGCAGCAAGTTAAAACATTCTGCTACCTTGGAATCACATTCGCCGGGGATGGGAAATGGCAACACAAGTTTGACAACATCAGCCTAAAAATGACTAAGAACACCAATAGCATTTTCAGATTCTCCTCTAAACTAGGGGTTAGAAGTATAAAAGATATGATGGCCATCTACAACGTTAGATGTGTTTCATCTGCGTTGTACGGCGCTGGTGTGTGGGGAGACCAAAATAGCTTAACACTTCAGAGCGACGAAAATAAATTTCTTAGAACGCTATTATGTGTACCACCATCAGCATCAGTAGAATTAGCTCATGAGGAAGTAGGAATTGAATATATCTCCGATTTAGCTGCCCTACGCCCTTTGCTATTATGGCGCTCCATCTGGGCTAAAACTGAAACGCAATTCACACAAGAGATTATTCTTGATTGTTTGAGGCTTGAATATTCTTCTCGGATTTTGTGGCTTAAGTACATCCATTACTGGTGTAATCTTTTATTTGAATGTAATATTTTTCTTGAACCTGAGATGTTGTATCAATTCCCAAAAAAGTGATAAAACAAAGGTTCCTAACCTATAAGAAAGAGAGCCGAGAGAGGGTGTCTGGAAAGCTACAAACTGTGGTGTTTTACAGGGATCTAAATTTAAACACTAGCTTCCAGTCTTACCTTTCCATTGCTTCTTCAAATTTGATCATTCTTTTAGGAAACTATATTTAAAACCCATCTTTTTAAAAAATAATGTTCGTTCCACAAAAACAGCTATGAAGTTATTATCTTTTTTAGAAGATTTGGATATTTGTTTTTTTGTTGCATCATATATATTAAAATTTACAGCTGCCAGGAAATCCATAGTCATTTGATGCATTTGTCTATGTTCAATTACTTTTCCTGTCTGTATATTTATAATTAGAACTTATCATTTATTTTTTGTTCACCCTTGCATTTTAGCAATTCTTAATATTATTGTTTAGTTCTATTTCATTTATGTAGAAAAAGCCTTTTATAATAGTTGTACCTCATGTAGTGAAGGAATTTGTGACCATGCTATGTCATGGTAAGACTTATTTACCCATTTTAAGGTCGGAATAAACTATGTGTCGACCATTTTGAACCTGTCACTTTGGGGTAAATAAGTACATAAATTGCACCATCAAGGAATTTATTTATTTAAGACAAGTTGCTGGGTATTTATGTCTATCAAAATAGGATTGTAAAGTTATACGTTTATGATTGTTTTAAGTCTTGTGATTTCAATGAATTTTAGAATATATTGCTAAAATGTACATGTCTTGCTTATATGGTTTGTTTCACAAATAGAATAAAGCTTTTGAATCGAATCGAATCAAATCGAATTAATAATAAATAAACAATAAATTAATTATGAATTCCAATAAAATAAAAATAATATTTACTTTAATAACATTATATTACTTCCCACCCTATTCCCCAATAAACCCACAGGCCTCTTCGCATAAAAATGAACACAATTAATATAATTATCAATTAATCAATTAATCAAAATTAAGTACCAATTAATGATTAATCAAAAATGAGTTAATTATCAATACTAATAAATATGAATTATTAAATAGTAATAACCAATTAATAATTAATTAACAATACATTAATTATCAATACCAATAAATATGAATTAATAATCACTTAATTATAATAAATTAATAACCTCCCTATTCCCCTATAATACACACAACCTGCTCCTAAACTAAATTAAGACAATTAATATAGTTATCAATGAATCAATTAGTAAAAATGTATTACCAATTAATTAATAAACAATAAATTAATTATCAATACCAAAAACACAAATTATTAATTAATTTATTATAATTAATTTACTTCCCACCCTATTCCCATATAAACCCACAACCCCCTCAAATAAAAACATTAACACAAATAATATAATTATCAATTACTAAAAATTAATTACCAATTAATAATTAATTAACTATAAATTAATTATCAATACCGATAGGTAAAAATTCATCCTCACTTAATTACAATTAAATTACTTCCCACCCTATTCCCCTATAAACCCAGACCCCACTACAGAGCAAAAATGCAAAATGTAGTTAAAAAAAAAGACTTAAAAAAAATTATGGTTTAATGTACTATAATTAAATTACTTCCCACCCTATTCCCCTTTAAACCGAAAACTCACTATGGTACTAAAATGCTAAATTTACTATAGCTAAATACAAAACATAACAAAATATGTGGCACACATAATATAAAATACATACTAAAATACATAACACATAAACATCAATATTATTAAAATCAATATTTTTGCTATCGATATTACTAACTTCAATATTAACAACAATTATATTTCTTACCTTCAGGTCGATATTCTGGTTACCAATATTCTTGATGTTGATATTCTGTCCCTACGATATTTAAAACTCGATATTTATGTAGGTCGAAATAAAAAACTAAATATTATGTCTGTGCACCAATAATATCACCTCATCCCTCCCTCATTCTTCTCCCTTTCCATTGCCACATCACTCCTCACCTGCTCAGATCAAAGCTGGGTATTTGTTTACAGAGTCAGGCTGCTGCGTACATATAATTTGCTTTTTTTTCATTCTTTATTTCCTATTTGTATGGCTTAAACATGTTCCAATGGTCTTCACATAGTACTTTACTAGATGCATCTCATATTCAACCATAACATTTTGGTTGGTAGGATTCAGAGGGACACTTACAGCTTTTCAAAGCAGTAGCTTTAAGGAATAGAGTTATTTACCATTGTCTCTGCATGAAGTTTAACAGGTGGTGTAAGGCCTTTTCCTAAGTGTTCGATGATAACGGCCACTAATAATTTGGAGTCGGCATGCTGCTGTGCACAGACTGTTATAAAGCAACATTAAAAAGCTAAGCTCTCTTATTTTTATTTTATTTAGAGAATTTGTAAAGCGCGAACTGACACCTTGCAGGCTTCCTGGCGCTGGAAAATACTCTGTTGACGGTAGACCGGGAGAGCAGTTGGGCTGACAATTTATTTGGGGAAGAGCCAAGTTTTAATGCGTCTCCTAAAAGGGAGAAGCTGTGGAGTCTGACGTATGTCAGTGGGTAGGGTGTTCCAAAGCTTGGCCGCGGCTACGCTGAACGATCGGCCCCCTGTTCTAGTTCTGTTAAATCTGGGTACCTTTACCAGGCAAGCAGAAGAAGAACGTAAGTTTCTCGCAGGTATGTACCATTGGAACAGGGCTTGCAGAGGTTTGGGTCCAAGTCCATGCAGAGCCTTGAAGACAATGCAGAGGGACTTGAATGCCACTCTTTGTTTCAGGGGCAGCCAGTGGAGCTCTGCCAGAGCAGCTGTGGCTGAGGCCCTCCTCGTCCAGCCGAGAGCCAGCTTGGCAGCGGCAGATTGGATTCGCTGAAGTCGGTCCAGCATCGTAACTGGAGACTCCAGGAGCAGGGCGTTACAATAATCAAGGCGACTGAGTATCGTGCACCTGACTATCGACGCCCTGGCTTGTGCCGGGAGAAGAGGCAAGATTTTCCGCAGTGATCGGAGCAGGGCAGTGCAGATCCCCACAGTTTTTGTCACCTGGGTTTCCATGCTTAGGTTGTTGTTCAACATGGCTCCCAGGTTGCGCACGGAAGGCACTGGTAGAGGTTTGACACTGAACTCCGGGGGCCAGAATTCATGTGGGAACTGACGGGGTATCTTAGTGCCGGAGCAGAACAGGACCTCCGTTTTCGCGGCGTTGAACTGGAGGGAGTTACTATGTAGCCATCTGGCCGTCTCTCTTAAGCAGTCGTGGAATGTTGAGAACGGAATGGCATCTTCGCCTTCCCACGAGAGAATGAGCTGTGTATCATCCGCGTAATTAATTGTTTTGACCCCAAATGATTGGATCAATTTAATTAGCGGTATAAGGTACACATTGAAGAGGATAGGGCTGATGGAGGAGCCCTGGGGGACTCCCTGGGGAACTGCTGCAAAGGCGGACCGAAAAGGGGGGAGAGAGACAGCCTGTCTTCTGTCCCGAAGATAGGAGTGAAGCCAAAGCAATGCAGTGCCTTCCACTCCCACTTCCATAAGTCTCTGCGTCAGCCTGGCGTGGTTGACCGTGTCGAATGCGGCAGACAGGTCCAGCAGTATCAGAGCCACTGGCTGGTTCCTGTCCGCTCGCATTCGAAGGTCTTCCATGGCAGTCAAAACTGCTGTTTCTGTGCCGTGAGCGGGACGAAAACCAAACTGGTAGTCGTCAAGGAGGTTGTTTTGTTCCAGGTGGGTAGACAGACATGAACTGACCCAACGCTCAGCGACCTTTGCTGGAAATGGCAGCAGGGAAATGGGTCGGTAATTGGAAAGGCAGTCTGGGTTCAGGGAGGGTTTCTTTAAAAGGGGAGTGACTAGTGCCTGTTTCCAAGGGGTGGGAACAAGGCCACTCTGCAGGGACTGATTGCAGATTAGGCGCATGGTGTCAAAAAGTTCCATACCGAAGTTTTTCCATATTTTTGGAGGTAGGGGGTCAAGTGGGGAGCCTGAAGTGATACCAAGCACAAGTCTTTCAAACTCGACAGCCGGGATCGGAGGGAATGCCTCCATTCTTGCCGGAGGGCCAGAGCCAGGGAGCGACAGGTTCCGAGGGCTGGTGTCTGGTCTCGGTGGTCTTGTGGTTTGTGGTTTGAAGGGGCTGCAGTGTCAAATTTATAATAGACTTGTTACTTATATTTTGACCTTTGCATCCTCCACAATCATCGTCAGGGTACTTGTGGATATCTGTGCTACAGCTGCGGTCTCCAGAACTGAAAGCTTCAATCCTGATGTGTCCTCTAGTACCAAACAAAAGACACCTAGGAAAGTCTCCAGGTTGGAACAATAAGCCTGAGGTGCCTTTAAAACATAATACTGCTCGATATACTACCTAAAAGAAATGTATACAATACTTCAGATCAGATGTGAATTATTTGACACAATACCTGGGATGTGACCTCTAGAACTGGACACAATATGCCAGGTGAAGCATCTAAAATCGTTACCAATATAATAATTATTGTATTGAGAAGTAAGTATGCCATTCCACATCAGTCCTTCCCAACTTGACATTGTGCGAAAGAAGAGGCCATACAAACAAGTGAAGGGTTTCAGCTAGTTTTAATGTCTCTACTCTGCTCCATAACATTCTTTTAGCTCTCATTGTATTATTTGTATACTGTTTATGCACTTTAAGTTAATTTAATTCTAAGACAAGGTTGCACTTGTTGATATCTTTACTGTGTCTATTTCCAGTATGTAAGAGATCCACAGTGTTGCGGTCATTATTTGTATCATGCGAGTTTCTATTAATGTTGTTCCTCTGTGGTATGTGTTACTGAGCAGTGTCATTATTTTAGACTCAGGGAGATGCCTCAATATCACGCAATTCTTTGATCAAACGCCAAAGCCAGGTTTAGCAGCTGCATGGTTAGTATCTCCTCTGCTAATCACTTGTGATTGTTGACACTAAGATAGAGATATATTGTCCAATGGATTGCATCCAATCACGAGAAAGACATGTTTTGATGAACATGGTATGGTGACCAAAGAGAAAAAAACTGAAAAAGAAGAGCTTGAACCTGCTTCATGTATTCCTCATATAGTAGAAGGACCAGATTCAAATCAATAGATCTAAGACTTAAGAAACTCGCACAGTTTTTCCTGAGAATTTTTCAAATTGATTTGCCTTCTAACTTAATCAGTTCTTGTAACCTTCCAAGGATCTTGTCTGCACTGGAGGACTTCTGCAACATATTTATATCTGTGACTTCTCAAACATTTCCCATTGCTAAGTTTACTTTACATGTGTTCTTTCCTTTTATGGTCCAGTAAAGTCAATGTATCAGCATTGATAACTGTGTTTGCTTTGACTTAACCCTTCATGGGGTATTCATGCTGAGCTTTCTATTTCATCAAGACAGACAGAATTGTCATTTTCAACTTTATACTTCTCATCAGATATATATAACTTCCACGCCACTCATGAGTTATGAGGGGAATAAACACCGTTAAATTACCATTCAAGTCTCTCCCTCAAAAACGCACCAGACCTTCCTCAGGAATATCTCAGAAATGGCAGATCCATGCACCATAGCACTTTGAGACGCTGCTTCCACATCTAACCCATCTACGTCTGCAGCTCTACCATCACTAGCTTTGGGGAAACCATCAATTACAAGATTTTAAAAGGATCCACCTTCTCCCAAAAAATCTATTCCTCCTGTTTCCATGGATCTCTTATTGGAGGAAATCAGGGTCTTACGTTAATATAGGGAAGACATAAGCACAAAACTACTAACCCTTAGTGACAGATTGTCTCAGATGGAAGAGCGACTCTCATCAGTTAAACATCATATCACAGTCTTTGCAGACACTAACCCAAGATGGACCCTTTTCAAAGAAAAGTAGAAGAATTTGAAAACAGAAATTGAAGAAATAATGTAAACATTTATGGTCTGCCTGAGGGTACTGAAGGTACAGATCCTATTTCCTCCTTCAAATCCTTCCTTCCTTAAACATTGAATATTCCAACAACACTCTCGCTCAACATCCAACTGGCTGATCATTTAGGTCACCTACCAAATCTAGCTTCTACTTCCAAAAACCTAGAGGGGTTATTCTTTACTTCCTGAAATACACAGATTTGCTCAAAGTTCTCTCTGCAGCTAAGATTATCCAGAAAATGCCATGGTCAGGCAAAGCTATTTTCTTCTCATACTCCTATGCGAAGACTGCTGCAGACAGATGCAAAGTATTCCTGAATATGCAACATTTGCTTCATTCTCTTGGCACCCGATTTGGATTATTTCATCTTTCCTTATTTAAAATGACTTACAAAAACAAAACAACATCTTATGAAGACCTCAGCCAATTGAAGATTTTTCTAGAGACTTGCAGAGTTGAAAACATGGATACTTCAAGATCTCCTAACTCTTAATTTATTCCTAAAATAATGTGTATTTCTCTACATAGTTATTCCCTTACCCATTTTATATTCGTTTTATAGAGTTGCTTTAGCTGCATTACAATATTGTTAACATTTATATTTATGGCTCTTTTATATCATCACTCTTCTCCACTAATTTTCTTTTCTCTTACAGGTATTGTTTTCATGTTTATACATGTACTCGTCCTACGTTTCATGTTCTGCAGATATACTTGTGACTTTCCCACATTGTCCAGACGTGCCATCCCTTCCATGTGGCTCCACAATCACCATCCTTTTTGAAATTTTTATGGGTTTGTACAACTTCTTGCTCCTTTCTTCAGGCATTCAAGAACCTCAACCTCGATCATTTCCCCTTTTCCATACACCTTCTATTTTATTCTCTAGTTTTACTGCTCTTTTCTTATATGTATATTTCTTCAAATTTTTTTGCAATATTATATCCTCTGATTCTTACGTGGCTTGCATTAAATCTTGGTAGTACCATCACTGACTCATGTCTTCATTCCGCTCCTTTCTTATGTCTTTGAAAATTGTATCTTGAAATGTCAGAGGTCTCAAATTTCCAATTAAAAGCAATGAGTTTTCACTCATCTTTCAAAGCTCTGTGCAGATATTGAACTTATTCAGGAATCGCACCTTACAGAAGATGAATCCGTAAAATTGAAAAAGGGTAGGGTTGGTGACGTTATTTTTCTCCAGGAAACAGGAAAAAATGGAGATATAACTTTGTGCCCCAAATCCTCACATAATCATTTGTTTACCCAGGAGAACAATAAGGATAGAAGATGGTAATTCCTTAAACTATTGATTGAAAAAGTTCCACTTTCTATTTTTAATGTTTATGGTCCCACTGCTACAGATTGTCAATTTTAGTCTGATGTTGCCCAAAATGTTCAGATTATTGTATATTTGCCTGGGATTTTAATCAAATCATTGATTTGTTTATTGATAGAAACCCTATATCTCAGTACATTCTGAACAAATCCCCAAAACGTCTTCTACAGGCTTTCAAACAGAGACATTTAATTGATGCATGGAGATTATGCAATCTCACATTGTAAAAATACACATACTTTTTTTTCAGTTAATCACACTCTATCTAGAATAGATCACATTTTTATTTCCCCCTCACTATTCCCAGACCATGCATTGTGCTGATATAAGCTATATTTAATTTCTGATCACGTTCTAGTTTTTATCCATTTGGACATTATTCCAAAATCTACATCACCAAAAAGATATAGATTTAATAATTCAATTTTGCTAGACACATCCTTTTCCTCATCTTTGACCATTTTTTCTATTAATACTTCCACTTTAACCAAACTGATGATGTTTCCTCTCATACCATTTTGGATGAACAAAGCAAACACAAAGAGATGATGGATGGAGTGCTGAAACTTGTCAGGCACTCACCCCCAATCACAGATCCAGGTTTAATCCATCATTGTTCTTTAGCTCACTTCGCCACCTCAGTTCAGACCCAGCTATATGCAAATCAGTCTTGACCCTGTGCCTCATGGGAACAGTCTAGTCCGAACTGCCAAGCCACGTCATTACTGAACCGGAAACAAGAATCGGGGTAGCAACGCTCATCAGGGAGGCTAGCTTGAATCTAGTGGCAAAGTGAGCAAGGGACCCACGTCTGGGCATACCCTGCCAACTTAGGGTGAACAAAGCAACCACAAAGAGATGATGGACAGAGCGCTGAAAGTTTTCAGGCACTCACCCCCAGTCACAGATCTGGGTTTAATCCATCATCGTTCTTTAGCTCACTTCACCACCTCAGTTCAGACCCAGCTATATGCAAATCGGTCTTGACCCTGTGCCTCATGGGAACAGGCCAGCCCAAACTGCCAAGCCAGGTGTTTCCGGAACCAGAAACAAGCATCCTCGGACTGGTTTCGGGTAGCACCCCCACATCAGCCAGGATAGCTTGACTCCAGTAGCAAAGTGAGCAAGGGACCCAAATCTGGGCATACCCTGCCAATTTAGGGCGAACAAAGCAAACACATTTGGGATGCCTTCAAAGCTTTGGCTTGTGACCTCAAAATCCATTATGTATCCAAGAAGAGGAAAATATCACAACATGCAGATCTCAAGCATTTACTTTTCACATGTCCTCATGTCCATAACTTTTGGTTACAAATTTGGAATTAAATAAACTCAATTTTCAGCTCACTTGTTCCCTTTTCTATTACTAATATTTTCTTGGGAAGCCTATCCGATGTCTGGGAATATATTTCAATGGATCTGCGGATACTGGATCTGTTATTGGCCTTAGGATACCAATAAATAAAAAAACATTGGAACAATTTCACCCAAATATCATTTCAAGCATGGTGGTATACAGTCTGTCACAATCACAGTTAGGATACAGCATATATGCACTCAATTTCACTTGTTTTAAAGCATACTGCATTATGGACCGCGGTCACTTCTTTATTAGACAATTCAGCAAATTCATCTTTTGCCCATAAACCTAATGAATTAGTTCCTAGACCTCCCTGACTTCCCCCTTATGACATTATCAGTGTACCCTCTCCCTCATTATTTCATATGGCAAATGCTTCTATTTTCAGGTATATTTTTATTATAGATTATGAAGCATTGTCTAATTGTATTTTGTTTATCCACAATAAAGACCGCACAATTAAACCATGATAACATTAGAGCAGCTGATATTGCAGGGATCAGTTATCCCAAATAATGTAGCAAAATTCTCAAACCTGACAATAATATCACCTAGAATATGGAATCTGCCATGATCAGGGATTATCCTGCTTTGCCAGCACTAGCCTTTTAGTTTCCAAATGCACTTTTTGCTCTCTAGTATAGCAGGTTGCTTTAATGCAATATGTAATATTGACAAAGGGGATGTTTTCACAAGTGATTTTTATCATTCTAACGGAAACATATTTTTATTGGGAACAAAGAATCTCAGTATGAAATCTCCATCACATCTACAATCTTTTTTTATTTATTTCATTATGGGGTGGAAATCTCAGAAATCCATATGTTTGCTTCCTACAGAAAAGAGAATGTAATTTGAAACAACGCATATCTTCTGCTATTTATGATTCTATGTATGCAGCAGATGAGGGGACCCATTTTGTGTCACGCTTGTTCCCTCTTTTATCTGGCTTGTTTTAAAATTTCTTGAGAGAGAAAAGTGTGAATGTATATTTAATTAATATTTGCAGCGATGAAAATCATGTAATTGGTCTCCATGTTGATTCATGTTGTACTAGCACAATCCACATTGATCCATGTAGAAAATTGCCCCTTTTTGACTGGGTCAACCCCACTTTGTGCTAGTATTGGATGTGATTTTTACTGGAATTGCACTGAGCTCCTGATAACCAGGTCCCCAGTGCCAAATCTCTTTCCCAAAACTGTGCAATTGTTTTCCCATTTAGCAAGCTGGGCTGAAGGCGGCTGGAATGCCAGAAACCGGTCCTCGGAAGCTTGTTTCCGGTCCAGGGAAGACATGGCTTGGCAGTTCGGGCTGGACTGTTCCCATGAGGCACAGGGTCAGACTGATTTGCATATAGCCATGTCTGAACTGGGGTGGCAGAGTGGGCTACAAAACGGTGATGGATTAAACCCAGATCTTTTGACTGGGTGTGAGTGTTTGATTGATTCAGATGCTCCATCCATCACCACCCCCTTTTTTACCGCTTTTGGCCACCATAAGTGTGACAGGGTATGCTCAGACGTGAGTCCCTTGCTCACTTTGCCACTGGATTCAAGCAAGCCGGGCTGAAGACGGCTGAAATGCCAGAAACCGGTCCTCGGAAGCTTGTTTCCGGTCCAGGGAAGACATGGCTTGGCAGTTCGGGCTGGACTGTTCCCATGAGGCACAGGGTCAGACTGATTTGCATATAGCCATGTCTTAACTGGGGTGGCAGAGTGGGCTAAAGAACGGTGATGGATTAAACCCAGATCTTTTGACTGGGTGTGAGTGTTTGATTGATTCAGATGCTCCGTCCATCACCACCCCCTTTTGTACTGAATACCTTTGGTACTCCCTCTAATTTGCTAGTCAAAAGTACCTCTATTTCCTAGGGCAAACTGATGATGTTTCCTCTCATACCATTTTGGATGAACAAAGCAAACACAAAGAGATGATGGATGGAGTGCTGAAACTTGTCAGGCACTCACCCCCAATCACAGATCCAGGTTTAATCCATCATTGTTCTTTAGCTCACTTCGCCACCTCAGTTCAGACCCAGCTATATGCAAATCAGTCTTGACCCTGTGCCTCATGGGAACAGTCTAGTCCGAACTGCCAAGCCACGTCATTACTGAACCGGAAACAAGAATCGGGGTAGCAACGCTCATCAGGGAGGCTAGCTTGAATCTAGTGGCAAAGTGAGCAAGGGACCCACGTCTGGGCATACCCTGCCAACTTAGGGTGAACAAAGCAACCACAAAGAGATGATGGACAGAGCGCTGAAAGTTTTCAGGCACTCACCCCCAGTCACAGATCTGGGTTTAATCCATCATCGTTCTTTAGCTCACTTCACCACCTCAGTTCAGACCCAGCTATATGCAAATCGGTCTTGACCCTGTGCCTCATGGGAACAGGCCAGCCCAAACTGCCAAGCCAGGTGTTTCCGGAACCAGAAACAAGCATCCTCGGACTGGTTTCGGGTAGCACCCCCACATCAGCCAGGATAGCTTGACTCCAGTAGCAAAGTGAGCAAGGGACCCAAATCTGGGCATACCCTGCCAATTTAGGGCGAACAAAGCAAACACATTTGGGATGCCTTCAAAGCTTTGGCTTGTGACCTCAAAATCCATTATGTATCCAAGAAGAGGAAAATATCACAACATGCAGATCTCAAGCATTTACTTTTCACATGTCCTCATGTCCATAACTTTTGGTTACAAATTTGGAATTAAATAAACTCAATTTTCAGCTCACTTGTTCCCTTTTCTAGTGCTAATATTTTCTTGGGAAGCCTATCCGATGTCTGGGAATATATTTCAATGGATCTGCGGATACTGGATCTGTTATTGGCCTTAGGATACCAATAAATAAAAAAACATTGGAACAATTTCACCCAAATATCATTTCAAGCATGGTGGTATACAGTCTGTCACAATCACAGTTAGGATACAGCATATATGCACTCAATTTCACTTGTTTTAAAGCATACTGCATTATGGACCGCGGTCACTTCTTTATTAGACAATTCAGCAAATTCATCTTTTGCCCATAAACCTAATGAATTAGTTCCTAGACCTCCCTGACTTCCCCCTTATGACATTATCAGTGTACCCTCTCCCTCATTATTTCATATGGCAAATGCTTCTATTTTCAGGTATATTTTTATTATAGATTATGAAGCATTGTCTAATTGTATTTTGTTTATCCACAATAAAGACCACACAATTAAACCCTGATAACATTAGAGCAGCTGATATTGCAGGGATCAGTTATCCCAAATAATGTAGCAAAATTCTCAAACCTGACAATAATATCACCTAGAATATGGAATCTGCCATGATCAGGGATTATCCTGCTTTGCCAGCACTAGCCTTTTAGTTTCCAAATGCACTTTTTGCTCTCTAGTATAGCAGGTTGCTTTAATGCAATATGTAATATTGACAAAGGGGATGTTTTCACAAGTGATTTTTATCATTCTAACTGAAACATATTTTTATTGGGAACAAAGAATCTCAGTATGAAATCTCCATCACATCTACAATCTTTTTTTATTTATTTCATTATGGGGTGGAAATCTCAGAAATCCATATGTTTGCTTCCTACAGAAAAGAGAATGTAATTTGAAACAACGCATATCTTCTGCTTTTTATGAATCTATGTATGCAGCAGATGAGGGGACCCATTTTGTGTCACGCTTGTTCCCTCTTTTATCTTGCTTGTTTTAAAATTTCTTGAGAGAGAAAAGTGTGAATGTATATTTAATTAATATTTGCAGCGATGAAAATCATGTAATTGGTCTCCATGTTGATTCATGTTGTACTAGCACAATCCACATTGATCCATGTAGAAAATTGCCCCTTTTTGACTGGGTCACCGCCACTTTGTGCTAGTATTTGATGTGATCTTTACTGGAATTGCACTGAGCTCCTGATAACCAGGTCCCCAGTGCCAAATCTCTTTCCCAAAACTGTGCAATTGTTTTCCCATTTAGCAAGCTGGGCTGAAGGCGGCTGGAATGCCAGAAACCGGTCCTCGGAAGCTTGTTTCCGGTCCAGGGAAGACATGGCTTGGCAGTTCGGGCTGGACTGTTCCCATGAGGCACAGGGTCAGACTGATTTGCATATAGCCATGTCTGAACTGGGGTGGCAGAGTGGGCTACAAAACGGTGATGGATTAAACCCAGATCTTTTGACTGGGTGTGAGTGTTTGATTGATTCAGATGCTCCATCCATCACCACCCCCTTTTTTACCGCTTTTGGCCACCATAAGTGTGACAGGGTATGCTCAGACGTGAGTCCCTTGCTCACTTTGCCACTGGATTCAAGCAAGCCGGGCTGAAGACGGCTGAAATGCCAGAAACCGGTCCTCGGAAGCTTGTTTCCGGTCCAGGGAAGACATGGCTTGGCAGTTCGGGCTAGACTGTTCCCATGAGGCACAGGGTCAGACTGATTTGCATATAGCCATGTCTTAACTGGGGTGGCAGAGTGGGCTAAAGAACGGTGATGGATTAAACCCAGATCTTTTGACTGGGTGTGAGTGTTTGATTGATTCAGATGCTCCGTCCATCACCACCCCCTTTTGTACTGAATACCTTTGGTACTCCCTCTAATTTGCTAGTCAAAAGTACCTCTATTTCCTAGGGCAAGGAGACTAAGGAGGGCTCTTAAGGACTGCAGCACAAACTATGCCACCCTTAAGGACCCCTCCCAAATACATACAGACTGCCACTGCAGGCTGCATGTTTTGGTGCAGACAAAAGTGAAAACACAAAATGGTCCTCATCGCTGTGTGCCATATCCACAGACCCTGCATGCAGCATAGATAAGTCACCCATACAGCAGGCTATAAATATCTAAGACAGGGTGCACTATGCTACATTTGAGGACATATCTGCATGAGCAGACATGCCCCTTTGCTGGTCAGCTCTATTGCTAGCAGTATGAGTGAACCGGGAGCCATTTCTAAGTACATATGCTGGACACTGGTGAAAATAAGTTCCCCAGCTACATGATGGCTTCACTGAAAATAGGGATGTTTGGTACTAAACATTTTGCTTGCATTAACAAACCCACATTGTTGCCAGTGTTGGATTTATTATTACCTGCACACAGAGGGCCCTCTGAAAATCTGCCAGCTTCTGGTGTGCTGACTGACTTTTTTTCAATCCCAAGGGTGAGGGCCTTTGCTCTCAAGAGATCGGGCACAGGGTAATTTCACCCCATCCCACATGATAACCTGCAGATTAGCATTCAAAGGCAGGGGAGCTTTAAATAGCCCACCGCTTTTGTCATGCTAATCTGGCTTCTTTCACAGGAGAGGAAGCCAACTCTCTTTGTCCAGAGCCCTTTTGCACCTGTAGAGATGGGAACATTAGCTAGTCAGATAAGCGTGTCCACCCTCAGGCCAGTACCATCCCTAAGATGGGCTACCTGAAGTGGAGGTGACCACTCAGAGTTAGCCATTTTGGTGATGGAAACCTTGGAATTCTGAGGCATGGTTATGACCACTTCCCCCAGGAAGTGGTCATATAGGGGGCTTAGTGATCCCAGGGGTGGGTAGCCTATTGGCTATTACAATACCCTCCCATAATGCCCCTAAATTAAGTATTAAAGGGAGCCCCTGGCACCAGGAAATCCAATTCTGCCTGTGGAACAGCAGAACTGCTCCCCTGCACCCTGCAGGTATGAAAGATAGAGCCGTGAGGCTCGGAATCCACGAAACCCAGATGCCGGAAAGCACCACTGCACCCAAGCCCGCTAACTCGAGCTGAAGTGGATCAATGGTGTCAACATGGTCCCCAGTTCCTGATGACCTATGAAGAAGAAGGACACTGCAGATCATCAAAAGCAGAAGACTAAAGAAGCAGAATTGACTTGACACCAGCCCTGCTGGCTTGTCCACTGTTTCCTGTCAAACCTGTGCCAAAGACATCTTGTCCTGCAGCTGTCGTGCTTCCAAATCTTGGAGGATAGACTCCGTTCAATACAGAGTCAAGAACTCCCATTGCCCAGTGGAACTACTACTCTGCATCCTGCAGGCAACCCAAGAAGAACTGTGAGGACCCCGGGTCCACCAAAACCTGAAGTATCAAAGCACCACTGCACAAAAGCCCTCCAGCCCTAGTTGTGGTAGGCCAACGGACTCAGCACAGTTCCCAGGCCCTCAAGAGACAGAGTCCACTTTGGATTCACTCTTCATGAACTCCCGGATGTCACCTACAGCCTCTCTTTGCAGGCCCCCTCCAATTCAAATTCAAGTGCTCCTATATGAAGAAATCCAACACCTCAAATATCCCCTGCCCCCGGCCTGCAGAGAAGAGGACCACTGGGGTCCCCAAATCCCTTAACATCGCAAGACTTGAGCCCTTTGCTTGGTTCAACCAGACTGAACCCTATTCAATACCTGCAGCCTCTTTTCCTGAAGAATGATCCCCATAGAATAACATTGGGCACCAAAGCTCTATTGCACCACTGCACCCGTCCGCCCTTGTGCCCCTAGAGGTGACCTGCTAGTGCTGCCTTGGAACTTGCACGATACTTCACTTAATACCTGGGGATTGGTCTTGTAAGTTGCTGTACTGTGCCTGGATGCTGTTTTTTTTCTTCCCAAAGGATAACATTGCATCTTCTGAAAAATGTTTTATATTGACTTTTAAAAAGGCTTTCCTGTTTTCAGTTTCTATTTTTGGTAAATGCTGGTGGGGTTTTTTCAGTGATTTCAATACCTTAAAAAACAGTTGTTATCAGTAGTTAAACATTTGCGCACCACTAAAAACAAAAAACAAAAGTGATTTTCCGGTGTTTATGGAACGTTTTCCTTTTATTATTGCTTGCTTTCTGCACTGATAGAACATGGTATATAGACAGTGTACGTATAGTGTATATGAGGTCCAAATAGATTTTTGTAAATTAAACTTATTGTAGTACACCATACAAAACTTCTTCAGTGAGTCTTTGTGTGTGCTCGCTCTTTCCTTCCCATGTAAACTTCTGTGAAAAGGCCCTTTCAACATTGGCACTTGAGATGGGCAATGCCAAAACAGCCAGTACACAATTTGTTAACTCTGGCCACTGACGTAGCTTTCCATGCCAATATTGGTACACTTGAACATTGTGATTCTCATGGCAGGTTCTGCAACATTTGCATTGAGCTGGGCGCTTATGCCCCAGAGTTATTGAAGCGGTCAAAAATGAAGCAGCACTTTTGAAACTACGGAGGAAATTCCCCATTACTCAAGGATCTAGAACTTTTACAGAGTACCACATTGAGATTTCATTGACTTCAAATGCCATTGGTGGTAAAGGGACATTTCTATGCCTCATTGCAAGCCATTGTTCATACATTGTAAAATAAATGTTCCTGAATTGCTCTTCAACATTGCTTTGCTTACCAAGTGGCAAGCACTCTAACATGGAACATGTTGCTGTGCCAAAGTCACAAAAGGTGTCGGCCAGCCTACTCTCAAGGAGATGTTTCACATCTACACCAATTATGCTGAACACTTGGCAGACAAGAGTTTTTTCAGATTCTAGTTTTTTTATCATGTCCACTACAGCAGTTTTGTTTTCCTGTAAAAATATGATAAAGCAGTAGAGGGTACTTTTTTTACATCCCTATCAATATGCGACCAAAGATCCTCACATTTTTTGCCTGTGGCATCATCACTCAGTAAAAATTCTGTAAACAGTTAGCACATGGATAATATAGCATTCATAGCCCCTTGGACTAAGAACAATCAGCTAAAGGCACAGTAGGGATGACTCTTTCTTTGATGCCACACAAAGCAAGAAATAATAAATATTTGCGTTTTAGTTCCTGTGCATAAGAAAACAGTGTTCCAGAATGTACTAAAAAGTAAACAGCATTCCTCATTAACTCTGAAGAATATAAAGATGCTTTCAGCGTGCTATCAAATAAGTGGCAAGGATCTTCTAGAGGGAATTAGTTCAGCTCCGGTATCAATTTTTACAGGTCATCACACAACTTTTTCATATATGTAGCCGAATAACTGCAAATACAAACAATATCACTCCAATCTTTGTTGAACTTGGAAAGAACCTTTTTTTTGTAGAGCATTCCAAGTGATACTGTGTTCCACGTTTTCCATAAGTTTAGTATTATGTTTTTACCACTATCCCAGATGCTTGGTGATAGCTCTCTTTATACATTGTCACTAAACCTTGCATTGAATGTTTAAAGTCTGAGGTGGTGGCAATTTGTGAGACTTAAAACATGCTTCTAAACCCTGCATCTGTAGATCAAAGACCAAAAAAACTGAAACAAGCAAAAAGAAGAAGAAACAATATTTTAGTGGCATCCCTAAACATCAAACCTCAAGCAGAATAATGTTAGCCCCGTCTTTCTTACTGCTAGCTTGTACAACAAAGTTACATTGTATTGGCCCCTTCAGGAAGAAAAAAAATGACTCTTTCACTCTCTTTTCCCTTTCTTTGAATGGCATTTAGTTTGTGCAGGTGTTTTTTCAGTGTTGATATGTTTTCACTGGTGAGGGCTATTTCTCTTTCAGTGGGGATTTTTCAGTTATTATAGGTTTAAACCTAAAACCCCACAGCCTAAACATAAAGTATTTCCTTGCAAAATGCACTTACCTGATCATATTGGTTCTGGTGCCTAAACATATATAAAGATATGTGTTATTTTTATAAATGGGAATGGATCTCTTTAATGAGTCGTATCCATCATGTATTGGCTTTTGTGCATATTTGCAGATGTCTAATCAATTATTCAGGATTTAAAAAGCATGTCTAATCACCCAAAAGGGTATTCATGTGCTAGCAGGTCCCCAAGGCTTATGCAAACAGCCAGGTCTGGATGTGCGTGGGGAGGATATTCCAGAACTTTGCTGAGATGTGGGAGGAGCATCCTCCACTTCTGCTTCTAAAAATGCGAGGAGTATGGCAAGTGAAGTGGAGGCGAAGCGTAGTCTTCTTGATGGTTGGTGGAAGTTCAGTCGATGGTTAATGTAGGCAGATCTTTGGTTGTGTAGAGCCTTGTGTGCATGGGTCAGCAGCTTTAATTGGCAACTCAACTGTATGGGGAGCCATTGGAGTTTCCGGAGGTGGGGTGAGATGGGGGGTCATCAGAGAAGGCCGAGGATGGATCTGACTGGGGCGTGCTTTATGGTCTGAAGTCTCTGTAGAAGATTGCGGTGATTCCTACGTAGAGGGCATTCCCATAGTCCAGTCGACTGGTGATAAGCACTTGTGTCACAATGCGTCTCGTGTGCAGGGATTGCTACTTGAAGATCTAATGTAGCATTCACAGAGTAAGGAAGCAGGTAGAGGAGACGTGTTGATCTGTGATTTAATGGTGAGCTTGTTGCCAATGATAATTCTGAGGTTTCTAGCATGGTTGGATTGAGTTGGTGCAAGACTTAGGTCTGATGGCCTCCAGGAACTGTTTCATGTGTTGCTCCATCTTGTCTGTGTTCATCTGCAGGTAGTTGTTCTTCATTCAGTCCACGACGTTTGTCATGTATCCGTGGAAGTTGGTTCTGGTGGTGGTAGGATTGTTGGTGAGTGAGAGGATGAGTTGGGTGAATTCATCATAGGAAATTATCTTGAGAATGTGGGATCTGATGATGTTGGACAGCGGGGTCATATACGTGTTGAAGAGAGTGAACTGAGGGATAAGCCCTGGGGGACAGCGTAGGTGATCTCCTTGCCTTCCGAGGTGAAAGGTAGGAGGTGAATCCTCTGAATTCTTCTGGTGAGGAAAGATGTGATACATCTTTGCTTTTCTCCTTGGATGCCGATGTGGTGGAGTCTTTCTATCAGTGTGTGGTGGGGTCCAGTGTCAAAGGCTGCTGAGAGGTCGAGAAGGATCAAAGCTGATGTTCCTCCTTGGTCAAGGAGAATTCAGATGTCGTTGGTGGCTGCGATGTGGTGTTAAGATTGCTGTGGACTCCTCTCTGATAAGCCTGAGGCTGCTCGACCACAATACCCCATAGAAGAGCACCCTGGGATTTCTACAGCAAGCCCTTGTTCACTCTTAAGGGAACCCCTGTGCTCTTTACACAATATATCTCATTTTGGTATATCATATAAAGAGCCAGCTTCCCACAATCCTGCATAATGAAAATCTTATACTACCACTGAGCAGAAGGGATTAGATGGCAGGTGTTGCAAAAACAATATTTGTATTTTTGTAAACCTTTTTTGAGCACTGTGTTTTTGCTTGCTTTGAGTCCTATCAGTTTAACTGAATTGGATATTAAACTGAGAAGAAGTTTCTGATATGACGCCAAGCAGTGGATGGATGCCCATTCTAGACTCACCACTAGTTAGTTGTAGTAAATGTGTGCTGAATATTTCTCATACACATGGGCCACATCCCAGCTTTGCCCAGCCCTGTAAGCTATAGAACTGAGTCTTCACTATGGTAGTCTGGCAGGTTAGGAGGAGTTGTTGATGTGATGAGCTCTCTGATGCACCTGTGCTCTGGGAGTGGTACAGAGACCTGAAAAGACTGTGAGGACCATTTTCAGTGTCATCAAATTTAAGTGTTTACTCTCTACAAAAGAAGGACAATTATACTGAAATATGTGTCTAGAGATACACAGCTCTGCCTGCTCCGAAAATAGTGAATAATAAAGACTTTCAACTAAAGTTAGTTTTATCGTGCACTACATTTACCACAATGCATCTGGGTGTATTGTGTGCTGATATGCCAGGTTGTGTGCTCACTCCCCCTTTTTGTGATTGGTTGCAAGTGGTGTATGATCCACAAAAAATGAGTCTCTCTTTTCTCAAATACTGAAAGAAACCAATTGGCTTCTTGGACAGATGCCAACTGGTAAATAAATATGGACTATGTTAACAGTGATGAAGAATATATGTGAAAAAATGTATGATTTTATATCTATCATCTAAAGCAGAATGATTATGTTGTATATTTGAGTAAATTTGACTGAAAAGACAAAAATACATTTAATTTGTAAATTCACTCACATGATATTGTTTATATTGTTTTGCTATGTAGCTTAAATTATAACTGAGAAAATCGGATATTTTGCGCTAATAACATTTCAGTCTTCTCCTTTGTGGCAGTTAAATGAAGATCTAGTGAAAACACAGCTGTAAGAAGCATTGTAGTTTTGTGAGAACCTTTAGGGAATGTGTTAATTTCATGGTAATTTTTCCAAAGATGTGTTAAATATGCAGTTTGAAGTAGAACAACAAGCCTGGAATTGTGTGGTAATCAGCTTGCATGGAAGCAACTACACTTCTCATACAACATACAACTTTTTCGGTTTGCAAGCCTAGTTTCTGCCTAGTTTTCATCATGCTCTACTATCTGTTAATGATCCATTAGGACAAGGAAACTGTAGCCAGACAGATTCTTGGTGTACATTGTTGTTAAGTATGCCCAATGATTTAAGTGAAAATATAGAAATGCACGTACTCACTAGTCCAGAGTTGTTTGTTACTGAGAAGTACCAGCACTGACCTATTGAAAGTATCATACCAAAGCTGAGAAGAGGCAGTTCTCAATTTTTGGCAGCAAGGTAATATTAGTTTTCTGAGCAGTCTAGAAAAATTACTGTATTGGGCAATTACTGCCTCATCACTTTCTTGTTTTGTTTGGCTAGAATATCTGAAAAGACTATTGTTAAGCAGCTATCATCAGACTTGGAGATCCACAACTTTGTGGACAATTTCCAAATGAGATTTTATTCCAATAGAAGTACAGAGATCAAACTACTCTCAGTACTTGACAAACTAAAATTGGTGATAGATGATGGTGATTCCATTGTTTAGGTCAGTTTGGACCTCTCTGTGGCTTTTGGGATGGCAGATCACTGTATTATGATGACTGGCCTCAAGGCAGCAAATACTGAAAGCAGAGATGTAAAATGGTTCTGCTCCTCTTCAAAAGAGCACTGCCCTTCATTAAGCTTTCCCCATTTAGATTTCCTAAAATCCTTAGTGAACAGTAATGTTACAGAGGGATCCTTACTGTCTTGATTCTTGTCAATGTTCATGTCAAACCTTTATTGCCTTTGATCAATAATACTCAATTATTGATTAGGTTCAGCCAAAACACCTTTATCACAATGATCAGCATTAACCTCTGTCTTTGGGCAGTTCAATCTTGATTGAGTGCCAATTTTCTCAAACTGATTAGAGAGAATACTGATCTCATGCCTATGGGAAACAACACTGGGAAATGGAATTATCTTGTTGGTCCTTTTCATTTGATATGTCCCCTCACTTATCAGCCCTAGTCAGATAACTAGGGTACATAAATTAACTATCTCACCTGATCTTGTTTTCAGTCTCTGTGACAATTATTGAAATCTTCATTTCGTCCTTAAGAGTGATGTTGTACCATAAGACATTGCAGTAATGTATGAAGTGCGTGGTACCTTTAAAAACATGGTATGAGCAAGTGAACTCCTGCTTTGTGGAGCGAGTTCACACAAGGAAATGCATTCTGGCTGCTACATTTGCATTCCGACTGCTACATTTTCTTTTGAAACTACTGTGTTATGGCTCGCTCTGCTGTCCCGCATCGGTTGCTCAATCTTCATTGTGCGTCTGATGCACGAGGACAGGCTGCATATGGGCTCCTTATTTATTGCCTTATACTGCACAAAATAAATGCTGTACTTATCTCCACTTGGCTACCGAAGTCTCTATACATTATTTGGCAATGATTTATTGAGACATTTGAGACTTTTGAGAATTTGGAGCTTACTGCGTACTCTGGTTAACCCACGCCATCACCAGTATCATTTCATTTGTCGAAGCCGTCATCTTGTGAGTGCTTCTCCCGTGCGTCCTGAAACCCACACAGCCCAAGGCTACTGTTGAACCATTTTGAGTCCATCTCGCCCACTTCCTCATTTTGAAAATGAATCAGTAGTAACACTACCTAATGCAGTCACATTTGGTACTCTTTGCCCAAAATATAGAATATAAATATATACAATTATACTGGTGATACAATTGAACAACTCTTAAATGACTACGGTGCTGTGTTATCATAGATTCTCCACACTGGACGTCAATTTGTCTTCTTTATTTTTCTTATAGCAAATTCCCAGCAATAGATAAAAGCCTACACGTCTGTACAATTACAAGTATGAAGACTTTTTCAAGGCAATTACGTTGGTCGAGTCAGAAGTCACTGAGGCCGTCTGGTGGTTAAACCTCAGGTGTTCAAACGAATAAAAAAGCAAAAGCATATGTATAGTCAAGAGACGATGTATAGGCCAATTATGTATAATAAATGCGCCTGATAATTTTTCAATCTCAGTTCATCAGTCAGCAGAGTCGCACTGTCCCTGCAAAGTAAATGGCGTCCACATCGTTGTGCACTGTCAGAAAAGTATCTTACAACTTGGCTTAAAAGCACCTGATCAATTCTCAGTCCCACAGGCTCATCAAAGTGTTCCCGTCCTCGTCAAATAATTGGCAATAATGCTTTGTGCCTTTAAGAGATAAAGTAGTTTATAATCACACTCGAGTATAAACATCCACGGGTATTCCAAACGATAAGCTGGCCCCCTTGTGTCTGCAATTCTCCCGCCAAACCAGTCTCGCCCACTCAGCTGCTTGCCGCACTCCTGTTGAGGGATTACTATTACCCACTGTATTCTGTACCACTTCCTCATTTTGAATGTGTGCTCCACTTCTTCCCCAACATGGGTGAACCACCAAGCCAGCACACTCATGTATGCACTTCATATCATTTCTTCAGTTTACATGCCTGTCCTACAAGTAAATACTTAGCTGCACAATACACATAGGTCCTCCTGGCACTAACTTTACATTTGTGATCTGTTTCTGCTGTAATTATTGTTGTTGTGCCAATATACCCACATTTTAATACCGGTGCTAGATTGCATTGAATATTTCAAATTTACAGCAGCATTTCTTTAAAACTTGACAGCTTTTGTTTGAAGTAGCTGAAGTGAACTTGGATATATGTATTGACATCTCAGAACTGTGTCATTACCTTTATCAACTTTTTATTGGTCGGTGGGATCTTAAAAAAAATGTTTCAATGACTTCTAACAATGTAGCTCAGACCTCACCATTTCTTCAAATTCCTAGCAAGTCTTTGATTAAGTGGAATGCTTAGTTAAGATCTTTTGAGAACTATGCAATTGCAGATGCAGCAGATGGCTTTGAACCTAAATGAATGGCTGCTATTTTGTATAGTGATTTGGGAAATGAAGGCCAGCAAGTTATTGATAACTTGCCTCCAGCTGCTGACAAGTCTGTACAATCCAGAGATTCTAATAAGTGCTCAGAAGCAATTACAAGACGTAGGGCCTCATTACGATGGCAGGCGGACCTCCATATAGGGCATCATTCCGACCACTGCATTGCAATGTAGCTGGGCAGACCGTAGAGGTGGGTGGTAGGACTGCTGCCTCCAACAGGATAAAATATCCTGACTATGGCAGTCAGATTCCTTATCCCTACAATGGGGGATGGTGTCTACGCAGGCACTGCCTTAGGGATTAGGATACCCCTTTTACACTGCCTGTTCATGGTGGTGCTCTTTTGTTAAAAGAGTTGCTGATTTTTTCTCTGTTAAGATTGGGCTCATTCAGAAATATATGCACACAATTAGTTGAAAAGCCTGCTATACCTGTTACGCAAAAAGCCAGACCTGTCCCCTTATGAATTAGAGCTCAATTGAAAAAGCTATTAGAGAAATTAGCTGGAGATGGAATTATCAAACCCACTGACTCCTCTGAATGGGTAAGTCCAATTGTAATTGTGTGCAAAAAGGATGGTGAGATTTGCTTGTGAGCTGATCTGCGCAGACTGAAAAGGAACATTTTGGTTGAATGCCATCTTGAGGCCATGGTTTAAGACTTGCTTGCCAACAATGGAGACTCTAAATGTTTCACACTTTTGGTTCACAAATCAGCTTATCATCAGTTCCCATTCCCAAGAGTTAACCACCCTTGTAACTCCTTTCGGAACATTTAAGTTTTACAGACCCCCCTTTAGATTATCCTTAGCAATTAGTGTTTTTCAGCACCTCATGAATAACATATTGGAGGGTGTGAGTGGGGCACAAGCATTTCAAGATGATTTGCTGATTGTTGCTAATTATTTACCTGAATATAATCACACTCTTCAAACAGTTTTAACTTAATCTAAAGAGTTTGATATCTCTTGCCGCACATATAAATGCAAATCTTTAGCAGAAAACCTTGACTACTTAGGACACTCTATCACTCCAAATGGTATTCGCTCAAAATGTCATTGATTAAAGCTATTGAAGAGGCACATTCAACTAGTGACAAAGATACAGTTCGCTTTTTTCTCAGGATAAGTGAATACTATTCAATGTTTGTGCAAAGTTATGCTTTTATTGTGCTGCCCTTGAAGAATTCACTAAAGGAAGCAATGAAGAATATCTGGTTTGATGATGTGCAAGAAGCTTTTCAGAAAGATAAGAATCTCTTTATTGCTGTATAACTTTAACTCCATTTGTAGCAGGAAGAAAGTGTATCACAGCTGTTGCTGTCAGTCAAGTTGTATTGGGGGCTGTGTTTTCATATTAATATCAGGACAAGGAAAACACCATTGCCTTTGCTTCTTACTCTCTCAGTAGTGTGGAAGTCAATTGCAGCACCATTGAGTGAGATGCATTGGCATGCTATTGGTCGGTGGAAAGGTTGACGACTTTCATTTGGGTTTCCCATTTTGATGTATTCACAGACCACAAACAATGCTTCACCTGTTGAGTAATGTGAAAAGAAGGGGGTTTCTACAAGGGATTTTGTTTGTTGAATATTTCAAATAGTTTATCAGATAAATCTTAGAGATTAGTTAGCAGCAATCTACCTCACCTGTATCCAAACAGGATAACACCAAGCAATGTCAATATTGAAAATCATACATGAAAGAACAGATTAATCTGAGAAAGCACACGGAAGATCTTGTTTACATGAAAATATATTTGTATTATTTCATTGGAAAAAGTTCAGGGGGATACAATGAACAAATCAATCTAAACAGAAATTGTAATGAACAGACGTATAATTGAATAAACAAATCAGTTCTGAACAAGACATCAACTCCTCAAAGAAATAGAAAGAATAGCTATGGTCAATAATGAACAGAAGTTACTCATAAGAAAATCAATTGCTTCAGAGTTGATGACAAGGTCAACGTTTCGGTCTCTCTTGAGTCTATAAGACCATCATCAGGACAGTTTGTATTGTAGATGAAGCCCCTTCTCAATTTGTGAGAATGTTCTTTAACCGGAATGAAACCGAAAGGGAATGACAATCAAAATCGTCAAAGGAAGCTGCAAATTGTTTATTGGTCCACAATCCAGCTTGTACTGTGGAGAGACTCAGCAGTTCATCAATGGACACTGTTAATTAATAGTAGTCGTACGGCACTCTGATAAAGCTCCTGTTGGCGTCTACACATCTAATGTGTAGACGCCTTTCTCCCTCGCAACAATTCAAACGGAGAGACCCCTGTCGCCACATAGGGAGTTGTATAATAGAACCAAAGCCTGCTTCTCATTGCATTGACAACTACACACTTATTGGCAATCGCCCATTGGATGCACTCCCCCAACACCTTGTTCATCCTCTCTATCAGACCATTTGTTTGAGGATGATATAGAGAACTCCTAAGATGTTTTATACCACTTGCCTCCAAGAACATTCTAAACTCGTTTTAAATTAACTGGGCCGTATTGTCCGAAACGAGAGTAGCCAGAAATCCTTCTTTCAAAAAGACTTCTTTCATAAACTCCACAACCACTCTAGACATGACCTCACGTATTAACTTTACTTCAGGCCACTTACTGTATTAATCCATCATGATTAACGCAAATCTGCTCGATAATGCATAGAAAAGTCTACCAATGTCAATACCTATCTTTCCCCGGAGACTAGTAGGTAATTCAATGGGACACAAGGGTGGAGTTCCTAATTTCAAAGATTTTTCATGACTTCAACATATCACACCATCTTTGACAACTTGATCTATCTAACGATACATAGCGGGCCACCAGAACGACAACTGCACACGCTTCCTTGTCATTGCAGCCCCTAGATGACCATCACGGGTACCCAAATTAATTGTTTGTCTCAAATCACTAGGGGAAACAAACTTGTCAGACCTCAATAGTGGGCCATCCTCAAAATATAGTTTAACAAAGGTTTTAAGATCACCTTAACAAATGTTTTAAGGTCAAAATCAAGATTCCTGTCCTTTGGCCATCCGGTCGCAATGTATTTCATGACTAGACCTAACGTGCAATCTTCCTTCACTGCTTTCCTCCAATCCTGCTCAGTTAAGGCTCCTACCAGAGGCAAATCATTAGACGCCACAATGCAATTCTCCTTTTCTTCCTCATAACTCAATTCCTTATCTTCCTCAACTCAATCTGCAGAGCGGTATAAAAAATCAGCACAGCCATTTTTCACACCATGGATGTATTTTAGTCAAATTGCAACAACTTATTCGAGAGACGTGCGATACGTGGAGTATAACCTTTGGAATTCTTACCACTCAGGATGTAGATCAAGGGTTTGTGATCAGTCAGGATGACAAAACGTTTAACCAACAAACAGTTCCTAAACTTCATGACTGCCCACCAACAAGCCAACAATTCTTTCTACATCATGAATTATTGTTTTTCTGTATCTGACAACACTCTTGATGCATATCCAATTGTTTGCATTTGGGAATTTTTTTATTTGGTTGACTACTGTACCCAACCCCACATTGCTTGGATCGTAAGAACACACTGGAGCTCTGAGTCATAATTCTTTAGCACTCTGGGTGATGCCACTTGCTCTTTCATCCACTCAAACACCTCTTGATACTCCTTGCTTTACTCATACACAACTCTTCTCCTCAACAAACTGGACGATGGTCTTAATGGTCTTAAATTAGTTGCAAAATGTTGGATACACCTAGAGTAGAATTCACAAAATCAAGGAATTATTTTAAAACAGGTTTGTATACTGGTGGTTTGGCTTGTATAATGTTGTTCACTAGGCCAGGTTTATGTTCAACACTTGGGATAATTAGATCTCACTAATATTCCACTTTAACACAATTATCTCTCCTGAGCACCACCCCTTGTGTTTGAGATCTGTTTAGCACTTCATTCAAGATCATGTCATTTGATTGTCTATCTGGGGCATAAATCAAGACATCATCCTGGAATATAGATATTCCATTGATACCCTTAAGCATGTTAACCATACCTCTCTGGAACCCCAAAGCTGCTGAAGACAACTCAAAAGGCATCCAACAGTATTTGTACGGGCCAAAAGGGGAAACAAAAGCTGCAAGATGCTTTGACTCATCATCTAATTCTATCTGGTGATAGGCTGAAGCTAGATGAAACTTGAAGAAAACTTTGGCTTCCTGCAATCCTGCCAACAGTTCAGAAATGTTGAGCAGCAGATGTGAGTCTACCCATATTTCCCTGTTTAAACAGCAGAAATCCAGACCTGCTCTCAGCTCCCCGTTGTGTTTATGGGCCACAACCAAGGGTGACAACCATAGTGAGGATTCTACTGGTTCAATTATACCCATCTTGCACAACATATCTAGTTTCTTCTAAAGGTCTTTTGAAATGCTAAAAGGCACACTTCTGAGCTTATGCTTGAAAGGCATTGTTCCCTCCTTCCCAAAATCTTGCTCAATTCACCTGAGAACACATATAGATGCTTATTCATAGGTTTTTTCCAGTTCTGAATCATCCCTAATAGCTAATACTTGCTCTGAAGTTCCTGGTTTCAAAATATTGCCAAAGAGCCCTTGACGAAACCATCCCAGGATATTAAGTCCCTTGATTGCTGCATACACTCCCCCTGCTATTCTTCTCCCTTTGAATACAAGTATGTCATCAATGTAACCACAAAGGTCAATGCTGCGGCTGTTATAGGACACAGCCTTCCAATCTATTGGTAATAATGTTCTATTAGGCCACACCTTTTCAAATATCTCCTGGGTAACCATAGTTATACGTGCCCCAGAATCCACCAACAACTTTACCATTTTACCTCTCACTGAAATTTCAACATAAGGATCAATGCCAGAACTAGGGTCCCTACACTTAATGCCATCCTTCTGAACAACAAGAACCATGTCTCTCAGATTCTTTCCATGTTGTTTTCATCTTCAACCACTCCTCCATCTGTAATGCACTTTAGAGATGATGTCACCCTAGATCTGTGACTTTGGCACACCTTTGCGAAATGTCCCCATTTATTGCATATCGTACACAACACATTTTTTAACAGACATTGTCTACTACCTTTACTATGCCTGCGATTCCCACAGCAAAAACATACATCCTACTGTGAAAAGAAGTTTTTAGCTTTGTCCAGCTGCTTGCTTTCTTTTTGCTTTTTGTTCACCACACCTACAAGTTCATCATTTTTACTATCCAATTCCTTCACCGATTCTTCTGAAGTTTCAATACTCTTTGCCATTTTGATAGTTGGAATTCCCCATTGTCAAGAGTTTTTTTTTAGTTGTTTTGTCAATGCAGTAACCACTACCTTGATCCCTCACCAAATAATCGCAAAATTCTTGATTTGACATTCTGCTAACCCGCCTTCTAAGTGATGTTATATATGTGTCAACATCTTCACCTGCCTGATAGACTTGTTTGAAGAACTTGTGTCTCACAACCACTAAGCAGGGTTGAACATAAAATCGATCCTACAAATTCTTCACCATCTCCTGGTATTCATGCAGCTCCTCTTCCCCTAGTACTATTTCATTTAAATGTTTCAAGATGGCTCTGCCCTCAAAGCCTAATGAGTGTAGCAAGAGAAATGTTTTCCTTTACGGCCGAAACCGAAGAGCACCAATGGCACCCTAATCAGTTTTACAACCTCAAACAATTGTTTCCAGGCTCCAGGAGGATTACATGGTGTTTGCAGAAAATGGGGTGGTGGACAAACAGCTTGCATTCTCAGCCAACTTTGAAAAACAATATGAAAACACTGAAGAATACAAGTAATATCAGATTACAGTTCAGCTTATTCTGCAGATGACTGATCTCCCTATGCAAAATAAATCCCAACACCAAAAATCCAGCCACCATATGAATGATCTAAAATGTTAGTGCCAAAAGGCACTAAAATCTCAATATCAATTGCATACAAGGATTTCCATTCAATTTTTAGAATAGGCCCAGAGCTGGTCAGAATCCTCCTTTGCATACATTTCCAAAACGCAAGAGGTCTGTGCATGTCAGAGATTGTGGAAATAAAAAATGGTTTTATTTTCCTGTTTATATATTTAATTTTTCTGTATTTTCAAAACAAATTCTAAAACACAAAATGCTTTTCTTTTCTTAAAAGCAACAGATCTGTATGAAACAAAGAAGATGTGCCAAAATAACACTTGCTGTGCATGTCAGCGAATGCTCCTTTAAGTGATGAGCACCAACAAACGTGACACGCATCTGATACAAGCTTGGCGTGTCAGCGAACCTATTCCCATTTGGATCAACAATCTCCCTGTAGGCCTTTCTGCTGTTGCAATCATCTGGATTTTCACTTCAAAATGGCCACCTCACATTTGTACTGTACACTGTAATGTTGCGTTCCAAGCTTCCACATGTGTTTTAGTATCTGAACATGCGCACCCCAGCTCATTCAGTAACTTGTCCATCACGCTCCCTCTGTGGCACACTTGAACTCCACAAATTGTTTCACCACACCGTACATGCTTGGGGATGTACCCCATGCGCCTCTACACATCGTGTTCCCCAATAGTAACTCTTTACTGATGCTCTTGCAGGATTCCCTTGCTTAACCATTTATCCTCAGCGGTACACATGTCCACTTGCCTCGCCTCACTTGTCGCCAAGAAAACCTGTAGTGATCCAGGAATGATGGAGACTTCGGGTAAGTGGGAAGAAACTGTAACAAGCTGTTCGGAGTGGCTCTGCGAATCTCCAACTGCCACAATCACTCTTTGTGTGGAACCTTCCACTCGTAGCGCTACGTCGCATCTTAAGATTACCACACATTTTTTAGGCCTATCACCCTTGTAATTCTCTTTACTGCTATTTTAAATACACTGGAAATCCCCCAAAAGATGAAGAAAAATAATATGAGCATGTGAATATATACAAAAGATTCATGTATGGTATTTCACTTGATTGAACCTAGCTAGAAAAAGTTAGAGCAATGTACACGGTCAAAAGTAAGCTTAAATTCAGAAAGTAATAGGAGAGCATTGCTGGAGAAACTGGGTTACAAATAGTTTGTTATTTTTAAATAGAATAACATCTTGGACTTCAGTCCTAATATCCTCTTTTTTTAACCAAGAATAACCTTCTGCATTCAAAGTATCTTTCTTGAATAGGACAAGAAACATTTCTGTATAGGCAGAAATAGCCTTGAAAGGTTAAAAAAGAGTATTCTTTATGTAGATATTTTCAAAATATGATTCGAAAATCATACTGCTCAATAAAGACGGTCCATCACACTTGTCGATTCTTATGACAATCTCAGGTCTCTTCAGAATTTAAAAGATTGTTCAAAAGAGTATCAAGTATACTGCAACTAGGCACTTCAGTACCCTTCATAGTTGACACTTATTCACAAGACAGGCCTAAAGGTGCTGTTCTGGTGCAAGACTTTCATCTTTAAGAAAAACATTCCTGGGCCTTTTAATCTTAAAATCTCACTAAGTTTAAACTCAATTAATGAGGCCCTTGAAAAGAAATCCCTCATCAAAGAGTCACTTCACGGAAGAAGACATTGTTTACTTTTAGGCCAACATTTGTTTATATTTTAAGTAGATCATAGGTATCAAAAGTTTTTTTAAAAAAAGCTGAATTAAGTCCATGTGACCAGTCTAGGATGGGGATTGACTTAATGACCTTACGAGGTAGATCTTGAAAGTCCAAAAGTAAGCATTGCTGATCTACTGATGCCATAGGGCAATTGAAATGTTTTGCGGCCCTTTCCAACTGCACTTAAAAGAGGTCTATGTCATCTGGAGGCGAGTCAGGCTATGCAGGTGAATGTCTCCCTCTTTTAGTAAGTTAGTAAGTAATATTCTTCTTATTCATGTTAACGTCTTTTGTTCCCCTTCTTGTAGCTGATCCTTTTCTGCCACTTCGGATAACTTGTCAGAATCTAAAGCATCCTGGTTGCCCTGGTCTCTAGGTGTCGATGGAGCAGGGTGGGAAGTTTGTGCAGGTGCTGGAGGAGAATATAGAAGTGGTGCCCCAAACATTGGGGAAGGTGGTGGAAGAGGTGTGAGTGGTGGTACTTGTGGAGGAGGTGTTGTCATGGGCGATCTACATGGTTGGCCAGCTGGCAGCTGCCCAACCTGCTGTTAAGGAATCAGCCTCTGGAGAATGTCCATTATTTGTTGCAGGGATTTTCATAAATTCAACATGTATTTGCATCACCTCAGGTTTTGTATTGTAGCTTTGAGGACCAAAAGATGGCAGAGGATTTTCAGACACAAAGTTTAGAGTGTGCTATTTATATTCTTGCTATTTCTTCTCTTCCTCATAAGCCTCCCTCTCAAATTGCAACACATAGCAAACATCTATTTGTGCAAAAATGTACAATTAGCCGGAGCTGTTCTGGTTGCTGACATTTAGTTTCTGATTATAAAATCTCAACAGAGAAGATGTCATGGAAAAGGAATATCTATCATTGACATTGAGGAGGCAGTAGTTGGTATTTCTGTCAACAGTGTGGAAAGGTCTGCCGTCGACATGCTTATAATTGACAGTGGGGTTATAGAAATCCATGGTGCTTTGGCCAATGTTATTGTTTTTGTTGGCCTTAAAGTGGATTGTTGTGTTGTCATTAATGGTAGTGTCGCGGGTTGGTCTTTGTTGTGGTAGACAAGATCTGCACAATAGGGTTCTGTGGAGGAGTGGTCATCAACGATCATGGCTTTTTTGTCTAGTAGCCAGCTGGCAATGGGAAATATGGGAAAGCGGTCACTGGGATCTGATCCTCTGTTTCATACTTGAAGGGATTTCTTGTTTCTACAGGTGTGTGCTGTCAGAACCCCAAGATTCCAGATCGGGGTAATAAAGCGGTCTGGCGGGACCTGCAGACAAGATCACACCCAGGGAAACCTATGGACTAAGCTAGTACGCCAATGGAACCTAAGAATGGCTGTCAACGCTCTGCGGGGTCAGCGGTCTAGCTTATCACAACAGTAATGATAGAATGCTGGTGAAGCGTGCGAGCACAGAGAACTGCGCACTTCACCTGAGCCATCACCATAGGAAGAGTGTTTTTGAATCCGGAGTAAGAAAGCCCCGAGCTTTGGTAATTCCCTGCTTTTAATCCCTTCGTATTTCTCCCCTTTTTAGTTAGAATAGTTAGTTACCCTTCACCTCGCCCCTTCCTTCCCTTATCTTCCCCTTCAAGAGTGTTGTCAGCGCTTCACAGAATTTCTGCAACGATTCTCGCCGTTCCTGTCAGACGGCTTTCTTAGGACCTCTATGGCGGTCGGAGGAGACGGCACCGAGGCAGTTTTTCCTGGGATTAAAGGTCAAGCAGACACCATATTAAGTGAGTTAAGAAGAGTCATATACTTAGTACAGGAGTTAGTAAAAGGAAGGTTAGAACTAACCACAGGATTGTCTAATTCTAGGTCAAAAGGAGGTACGCGACAGGGAAAAGAAAAACAAAAGAAGAATACAACAGGCATCACAAAGATTAAGAACATACAGAAGATATTGTGAGTAAGTAGAGATAGTTAAATAGGGAGAGGACAAGATTAGAAAAGGTACACGATATTAAGGGTGTTTGTGTTTTACAGAAAAAACTACTAGTTGGAACCAGTAAATACATATCCATCTAGCGAAGAAAGAAAAGGTCAGAAGAGGAGCAGAGTTCTGGAAAAAGCTATGGTAGGAATAAGAGATTAAACTTGAGTGATAAGTTGTGTAGGAGGATTGTAGGAGAGTTATTAAATAATTGCATTCTTACAAGTCTGCGGGACCGACTACGAGAGGAACTACCAGAACTCCCTCTCTTTTCTCTTTTGTTATTTTATCTACTTTCCCCCTTCCCCCCTAGGTAGCATACTGGGAGACTTGTTGGTTCAAGCTCCGGGTTGCTGCTTGGAGGGATTTGGGAGCTAGCATCTCTGTTCCTGTGTATTAAAACTAAAGTACTTGGTAGCCTGACAGAGTGAAGTGCCCAAGTTGCATTTTACACCTGAACAGAGATGGCAGAGGGAATAGATTTACAGGGCCTCGGAACCATATTAGACACAATACAAAAGGAGTTAAGTGCTGTCAGGGAGGAGAATCAAAACCTTACGCTAGAAGTTGTAAACTCGAGAAAAGAGACAGCGGAGCTAGCTCATCCACTAAGGCAACCATTTGGTTCTGGGCAAAATGGGCAAACCTCAGTTTCTGAAGACGCTAATAGAATGACCACCCAAGTAATTCATTCCTTGTCACCAGTTATTCCCTTAGCTGCGCCAGAGCGTTTTAGTGGAGACCCACAGAAGGCGAAAATATTTATCACACAATGCTCACTACACTTTATGTGCCGCTCTTCGATTTTTCCAGATGCGCAGTCTAGGGTCGCATTTGTACTGTCATATCTGAGTGGGGATGCAGCGTCTTGGTCTTTGCCGTTAATCACCAAAAATGACATGATATTAAGAAACTATGAAAACTTCAAGGAGGAGTTCCTTCGAATTTTTGACAGACGCCGAATATCTCAAGCTGTGGACAATGAATTACTCGACCTTAAGCAAGGAAATCGAGACGTGGTCTCATATCTGGCCCAGTTCAACAAGCTAGTGGTAGAAACGAACTGTCCGAAAGCAAGAGAGCGGCGGTTTTCTATCGCGGATTGAAGGATGAGCTAAAGGATGTGTTGGCTGGAATTCCAAATAGACCCAACGAGATCTCAGCGTTAGTGGATTTGGTCTTGGAGATAGATTTACGGCAAGGTGAGAGAAAAGGCGAAAAAACGAAGGATTTTAGACCGGCGATCCCTCAATTTGATAGAGTCAGATCAGAAGGATGCAGAAGCTATGAAAGTCAACAGGGAACCGAACCTATGCAAATAGGAACCATACGTGGTCCCCTCCCCAAGGAAGAGAAGGAGAAGAGAAGAACCAGTAATCTGGGCATGTATTGTGGATCCGGCGGCCATTTCGTTAGAAACTGTCCAAAGAAGCCCAAGACAACCTTCAAGCCGAAGGAAAACTAGAAGCTCCACCAAATACCACCCGTTTTTGGAGTTGAACTGGTGGATGCGATTCAAAATAAAACTCCTGAAGAACATCGAGTGGCTAATACCTTACAGTCTGCAGCCCCCCATTTGATCCTATCTATGGAGGTGAGATTTTGAGACATCACATTAGCCGGAGTTTCTGTGATGATAGATTCTGGGGTGACCGGAAACTTTTGCGATATAAGATCTGCAAGCAAAATAGGAATTCAATCAATCAAAAAATCCAAAAGTGAACCAGTCAGAGCCGTAGATGGAACTCATTTGTCATCAGGTCCCATAGTGAGCCGAATCGATCCTTTTGATATCAAATGATGGGCATGAGGAGAGAATCCATTTTAATTTAATCGATGCTCCAAAATATCAGCTGATACTTGGACTTCCCTGGCTCACGGAGCATAACCCAACGATTAACTGGAGTGCAAGAACAATTAGAATGGAGTCCAGTTATTGCCGGGAAAATTGCTTTGGAGTACAGGAGAAAGACCAAGAAGCAAATCCTGCACACTCATTGTGTCAAGCCGGAGGATCGATATGTGTGATTCAAATCCAGGAAATTCCAGAAGAGTATCAGGACTATAAGGAGGTGTTCAATGAAGTTGAGGCAGAGCAACTCCCACCACATCGAATCTACGACTGTAAAATCGAGTTAGAACCAGGCTCAAATTTGCCTTGCAGTCGAGTTTACACCCTCACTGAGAAGGAACATCACCATCTTCGGGAATATCTCGACAAGTATTTAGCCAATGGATTTATCCGACCACCCCAATCCCCAGTATCCTCGCCTTTGTTCTTCGTGCTGAAGAAGGAGGGGGATTTGAGAACCTGCATTGACTACATAGCCATTAACAAGATCACCAAAAAGAACCGTTATCCGTTGCCACTCATATCGGTGCTACTAGATCAATTAAAAGGGGCCAAGATCTACATGAAATTGGACCTGAGAGGGGCGTACCATCTAGTGAGAATGAAGGAGGGCGATGAGTGGAAGACGGCATTTCGAACTTAGGGGGTCATTAGGATCGCGGACTGACTTGCGTCCGTCCGCGACCACAGAGCAGGAGGGAACCTCCGCATGGCATGCAGAGTTCCCTCCTGTGCAATTAGGATGTGACCGCAAGGGTTGCGGTCACATCCTCTATTTTTAACATTGCGGCGGGTGGAGCTTCAAGCTGCACCCGCCGCAATGTTAAAAATGCACGCATTGCATTTGCATGCAGTAAGAGGCAGGCACCACGCGGTGCCTGCCGCTTTCTGCATGCAAATGCAGGGGGGTACCATAGGTACCCCCCATGTGCACCCCCCACCCCCCTTCACCTAGGGGGCCTGCAAAGGGCCCCCGCAGTGAAGTTCCGTATGCTTTTCCACGGCGGAAAACCCGCCGCGGAAAAGCATAATTTACAGGCCATCCTAATATGGTGGACGGTGTCTGGAAGACACCGTCACCATATTAGAGCTTTTCCGCCGCGGTTGTAAGCCGACCGCGGCGGAAAAGCTGCGGACGGAAACCAGGACCCACCAGCCATCCTAATGTGGCGGTGGGTCTTTGGTCAGTCCGCTGCGGTTTTTCCGCATCCTCTGGGCCGGCGGTGCCTTCCGCCGGCCCCGAGGATGCGGAAAACCCGCAATCATAATGACCCCCTAAGTTCGGACTATTCGAGTATTAAGTCATGCCCTATGGTCTCTGCAACGCCCCGGCTGCTTTCCAGTACTTCATTAATGATGTTCTGAAAGATTTTATTGATCAGTGTGCAATCGTGTACATAGACGACATTCTTATTTACTCTGAGGATGAAGGAAAACATCGAGACCAAGTCCGAAGAGTTTTACAAAAGTTGAGAGAAAAAAGATTGTTCATAAAACTAGAGAAATGTGCCTTCAATGTCTCCCAGGTGGAGTTTCTGGGTTTCATCATCTCGCCAACAGGAATTCACATGGACAAGAAGAAAATTGAAGCTGTAATAGATTGGAAGTCTCCGGAGAGTGTAAAAGAGGTCCAAAGTTTTATTGGATTCCCTAACTTCTATCGGAGGTTTATCAGTGAATTCTCTCATAAGATTCTACCTCTTACCCGATTGTTGAAAAAAGGATTCAAGTTCGAGTGGATGGAAGATGTGGAATTGGCCTTCCAGTCACTAAAGAAAAGTTTTACGACAGATCCGATCCTACAACATGCAGAGCCAGCTGAGCCCTTCTATGTGGAAACAGACGCCTCGGATCAGGCTGTCGGAGGAGTTTTGTCTCAGCTAAATAAGTTGACTGGTCAGTTGCACCTGGTAACCTATAGATCAAGAAAATTAACCCCGGCTGAGGTTAACTACACTATCACTGAGAAAGAATTGTTGGCTATAAAAGACACCACCTGATGGGAGCGCAACATCAAGTAACAGTCTTCACCGACCATCATAACCTGAAGTTCTTGAAAAAGGCCAGAACACTTACCCCAAGACAATTACGTTGGTTATTGTACTTTGCGGAATACGACTTCGTCATCACCTATCGACCTGGAACACAAAACGGAAAAGCGGATGCCTTATCCAGGTTAGACACAGAGAATCAGAAGACTCCCTTAGAAAATGAATTAGTCATTCCGAGTGAGAGAATAATTGGAGCGACCACGTCCATCCACCTAGAACAAGGTATTTTGAAAGCAATGGATTCTGAGGCTATGCAAAATTGGGCACTAGAGGGAGAAGGCAGAAAGATTCGTCATCAGTTACCCTGTTTTCAAGACAAGCTATACATTCCCACTAAGGAATTGCAACAACAAGTGATGGAAGAATGCCATGATGCAAAGTTAGCAGGTCATAAAGGAGAGGTAAAGACAAAGGAGCTGATCAAACGACATTATTGGTGGCCAAATATGTCTAAGGATATTGAGGAGTATGTGAAAACATGTGAGATCTGCGTTCAGGGAAAATCAGAACGGCAGGCACCAAAAGGGTTACTCATGCCCTTACCAACACCACCTTACCCATGGCACACTGTTACCTTAGATCTTATCACTGACCTGCCACTAAGTCAGGGTTACAACACCATACTAGTGATGGTTGACTCCCTTAGTAAAATGGCACACTTTTTGGCACTAAAAGGGGTGCCGACGGCTAAACAGTTGGCCTCTCATTTTAGCAGTCAAGTAGTGAAGATTTATGGAATCCCTAAAGTGGTGATATCTGATAGGGGTCCACAATTCATTTCTCATTTCTGGAAATCCTTTATGGAAGGGTTGCGGAGCGAAGTTCGGTTTTCCACTAGTTACCACTCAGAAACTGATGGTGAAACGGAGAGGGTGATCCAGGAGTTAGAACAATATTTGAGATTGTTTCTTCTCAAACAGGAAGGGAATTGGTCAGATTACTTATGGGCAGCAGAGTTTGCACACAATAACGCTAAGAATGTCTCCACAGGGTTTTCTCCCTTCTACATGAACTATGGTAGGCATTATTATTATATTGTTATTTTTTTCATTTGTATGGCGCGCAGCTACCCAAGAAGGGTTTCCCGGTGCCTTTGGCATAAGGTTGAACAAAGGTATATGCTGGGCATGGTTTTAGCACAGTTGTTTCTGAAAAAGCCAGGTTTTTACATATTTCCGGAAGCTAGCGTAGTTTTCCTCTTTCCGGATATGTGGGGAAAGTGTGTTCCACAGCATAGGCCCACTGACAGAAAACGATCTCCCGCCAGTTCTTTGCAATCTAAGTCTGGGAACAGCGAAATTAGCTGCAGTTTGGGAGCGCAGGTTTCTTGTTGGTAGGTAGGGGGTAGCTAACGCTTGCAGATAGGTTGGTGCCGTTTTGGATTTGATCTTAAACATATAGCTCAGGGTTTTGAAACTGATCCGGTGTTCAATCCTGAGCCAATGTAGATCGTTCAGGTATTTTGATACTCTTGCAGATTTTGTTATCCTGAACAGGAGTCTTGCGGCTGAATTTTGGATCATTTGGAGTCGCTTGATGACTGCTTGGTTTGAGCTCAGGTAGAGGATGCTGCCATAGTCAATACGCAATGTTATTAGTGCGTTGACTACGGTCTTTTGTGTGGCAGGGGGCAGCATCCATGTGATTTTTTTCAGCCATTTCATTATGGTGAAGCATAGGCCTGCGACTTTGTTTGCCTGATGTTTCATTGACAGTGCATTATCAATGATGACTCCTAGATTTCTTACCTGGGTTGCTGGAGAGGGAAGATTTCCCAGCTCAGGGGGCTAATGGGAGGAATTCCAGAGCTCCTTATTTTTTCCCAGTAGGAGTATTTCGGTTTTATCACCGTTTAATTTCAACTGGTTGGTGGTCATCCAGTTGAAAATTTTCTGGAGTACAATTTTGAGGAGAGAAGGAGCTGAGGGATTTGACTCTGATAGTGAGAAAATGATTTGGGAGTCATCTGCATAGGTCATTAGGGTTAGGCCTACGCAGTCCGCTAGGTCGGCCAGTGGTTTGAGATACAGATTAAAAAACAGCGGGCTCAGGATGGAGCCCTGTGTCCATGTGGGGCGCGAAAAGTGTCTGAGCAGGCAAGGCTGGATTTGATCTGGAAGGTCCTCTCAGTAAGAAAGGACTTAATCCACTGTAGAGCATCACTGCGAATGCCGTTTCTCTCTAGTGTGGCCAGGAGAATTTTGTGAGATATGGTATCAAACGGCGCACTCAGATCTAATAGAATGAGTACGACCGTTTGTCCGTCATCCAGGAGTTTCCTGATGTTTTCCCTGACGCCCAGCAGAGCGGTCTCCGTGGAGTATCCTGCTCTGAAGCCTGATTGTCAAGGATGGAGGAGGTCGTTTTCCTCGGCGAAGAGGGTGAGGGCAGAGTGTATGTGCCTTTCCATGAGTTTGGAGAAGGCTGGGAGCAGAGATATTGGCCGATAGTTTGTTAGGACAGTGGGGTCCGCTGAGGGTTTTTTCAGGAGTGGGGTTACCATTGCGTGTTTCCAACTTGACGGGACTGTGGAGAATTTGAGGGATGCATTTAGCGTGTCTGCTATAATAGTCAGGGGGTGGTGTCAAGTTGTTTTAGGATACTCATGGGAAGAGGATCACGAGGGGAGCCTGATGAGATGGATTTCAGGGAGGATTTTAGGGAGTCAACTGTTATAAGGGGCCACTTCTCAAGGGTGTTCGATTTGTCCGGTAACACAGGGACATCATCCTGTGGGCATTTATCGTTAGGTCTAGAGCTGAAGTTAAGGATGTTTTTTTCTATTTTTTCATTAAAGAAAGTAGCAAGATCTTGACATTGTTTTTTATTTAAAGGGCGAGTTGTAGCAGTTGTTTGAGCACCTGCTAGGTCCTTTACTGTGTTGAATAGGGTTTTTGATTTATTTGAAGCATTGTTTATGGTGTTGGCCACATAAAGGGCACGGGCCTTGATGCAGGAAGAGTGGTATGCATTTCTGGCCTTGTTGCATATTATCTTTTTTTCTTGATTGTATTCTTTGCGCCATTGCCTTTCTAGGGCTTTACATGTTGATTTTTCAGTTTTAAGAAGTTCATTGAACCAGGGGGCTGGGGGACGATGGAAGTTTCTTTTTGCCTGATTTTGAGGGAGGCATTTATTGGCTGCATTTTCTAGCCACAGGTTAGTAGCTTCGGCTAGACTTTCCACATTCTGGTCGTGAGTAGGTGTGCTATTTGTTAATGTTTGATTACATTTTTCTATGTCAAGGAGTTTCCAGTTTCTCATGGAGTTTGCTGGCCATGCTGTATTTTGAGGGGAGTATGTTCGATTTAGGCAGAAGCTGAGGAGGTGGTGGTCTGACCAACATAAGGGGCTGGTTTGAGTCCATTTTAATTCTGGGATATTGGTAAAGATGGGGTCTAATAGGTGTCCTGCCTTATGCGTGGGTCGTGAATTGAGTAGTGATAGGTTGAGAGCCGTTAGGTCGTCAATTAAGTTACAGCATGCCACGTTTGTTGAGTCCTCAAGATGCAAATTTTAGTCCCCTAGGAGTGTAAAATTTTTGTAGTCTAACAGAAATGGAGTGATATAGTTTGCTAGGTTGGCTGTCCATGTATTGGCATTTCCAGGAGGTCTATATATTAGGAGGCCAGAGAAAGTGAAGTTGGGGTTAAGGGTGATTCGAAAAGAAGCGGCTTCACAGTCGGGAATGTTTACTGGGAGCATATTGCAGGTAATATTTTTGCGAAATATAATTGCAATACCTCCACCTACTTGGCCCTGCCTGTCTCTTCGTACGATGGCTTAGTTTGCTGGGAGGGCAGTTGCTACATCCGGGCCGGAGCTTTCATATAGCCATGTTTCCGTGAGGAAGAGAGCACTAGGTGCTTCATCTAGTAGAAAGGTGAGGATGTCGAGTTTATGTTGTGGCAGGGATCTGCAATTTACGCTGAAAAAAGAGTAATTGCAAGAGGTGTACTTTGAGCGTTTGGATGGAGTTTGTGTCCGGGTTTCCGGATCAGGGTGTGGTTGGATATTAGTGATGTAAACATTGCAATTTGTACAGTGTGTGCCGCAGATGGCGAGAGCACTATGCAATCACGATGTGCTGCAGGGCGTAAGGCTTTTAATTATGTGGAGCTCATACCTGAGGCTGGGAAGGCTGTCGATGAAAAATTCCCTGCCCCATGCCCCGTACTGTCCCGGCTGGGCCCAGACGGGCATGTCTTAGGCTTGTCTTTGGCGCGGCTTTGGCGCGGTTGCTGCGCGTATTCGCTGCGCGTCATAGGGCGTGTCTGGTTTATGTAGAGGACGGGCTATTATTCAGCTCTGCCTCTACACATCCGTTTGCCCAATCAGTGCCTGCCCCAGCCTGGAAGCCGGAAGAAGGTACCGCCCTGCACCCTCCTCACAAACAAGCCTAGCGCTTGCGGAGGACCGGGGCTACAGGGGACACAAAATGTTATTACAGAAGGTCTTTCAAGGTGGGTTCACAAAATTAACTTCACACAGTGCAATTTTTTAAAATCAGATTGACGCGGTGAGTTAAAAAGTGTTGCGCTCGAACATGCGTTCGATTTTCAGCGCTGCTCGGTATGCATTCAGTGTTTCTGAGAATAAAAGCGGCGTCACTTGCAATCAGTCACGCTGCTCAGCTTTAGGCATTACCTTCGTTCGTCAAATGTCAACAGAAGGAAAGCTAAATGTTAAAGGGCTTATGTAGAGGACGGGCTATTGTTCAGCTCCGCCTCTACACATCCATTTGCCCAATCAGTGCCTGCCCCAGCCTGGAAGCCGGAAGAAGGTACCGCCTCCAGGTAGGCATCCAAACTCAACCATTAGACAAAACTGATCATTCGGTCCCAGTTGTCGAGGAAATAGTTACCCATTTAGATCAGGTACACCAAAGCGCTATGGAAAACTTAGAATTAGCTAAGAAAAAGTACAAAAAGTATGCAGACAAAAAACAAGAGCAGGCCCCCTTTTGGAGATAGGAGATCAAGTCTGGTTGAGCACAAGAAACTTGAGATTAAAAGGCAATCGGAAGTTTCAACCAAGGTTTATAGGTCCATATCCAGTGGAAGAAAAAAATCAACCCAGTAACTTATTGAATCGTCTTGCCACCTAAACTGAAGGTCCACCCAGTCTTTCATATCTCCTTGTTGAAGAATGCCCCCAAAAAATTACGAGTAAAATTACCCCCCAAACCACTACAGCTAGAGAATGGAACTGAATTTGAGGTCAAAGAGATATTAGACTCCAAAGAGCAAAAGGGTCAGTTATACTACCTAGTGGATTGGAAAGGGTATGGACCAGAGGAAAGATCGTGGGAGCATGAGGAAGATATTCACGCCCCAAGATCACACCCAGGGAAACCTATGGACTAAGCTAGTACGCCAATGGAACCTAAGAATGGCTGTCGACGCTCTGCGGGGTCAGCGGTCTAGCTTATCACAACAGTAATGATAGAATGCTGGTGAAGCGCGCAAGCACAGAGAACTGCGCACTTCACCTGAGCCATCACCGTAGGAAGAGTGTTTTTGGATCCGGAGTTAGAAAGGCCCGAGCTTTAGTAATTCCCCACTTTTAACCCCTTCGTATTTCTCCCCTTTTTAGTTAGAATAGTTAGTTACCCTTCACCTCGCCCCTTCCTTCCCTTATCTTCCCCTTTGAGAGTGTTGTCAGCGGTTCATAGAATTTCTGCAACGAATCTCACCGTTCCTGTCAGACGGCTTTCTTAGGACCTCTAGTGGCGGTCGGAGGAGACGCCACCGAGGCAGTTTTTCCTGTCAGAATTTCCTGAGACTGTTCGAGCCGGTTCACCACACGAGTCGAGCAGAAGAAGAAGATGACAAGAGCTAAGTGCAATCACTGTGTACAAATGAGAAAACGTATGTAAAGATAGTGACTCACCTGAAGGCAATAGCTGTGCATGGAAACAGGAGAGACTTCGTCCAAGTACTTTGTCATTCTGAAAAAATAGATACAAAAGAAGAGTTAAGGTCAGCTGGGCAACGTAGGCCAGACAAAAGGATTAAAGGTCAAGCAGACACCATATTAAGTGAGTTAAGAAGAGTCATATACTTAGTACAGGAGTTAGTAAAAGAAAGGTTAGAACTAACCACAGGATTATCTAATTCTAGGTCAAAAGGAGGTACGTGATAGGGAAAAAAAAACAAAAGAAGAATACAACAGGCATCACAAATATTAAGAACATACAGAAGATATTGTGAGTAAGTAGAGATAGTTAAATAGGGAGAGGACAAGATTAGGAAAGGTTCACAATATTAAGGGTGTTTGTGTTTTACAGAAAAAACAACTAGTTGGAACCAGTAAATACATATCCATCTAGCAAAGAAAAGGTCAGAAGAGGAGCAGAGTTCTGGAAAAAGCTATGGTAGGAATAAGAGATTAAACTTGAGTGATAAGTTGTGTAGGAGGATTGTAGGAGAGTTATTAAATAATTGCATTCGTACAGGAAACCCTTCAACGGAAGTCTGTGGGACGGACTACGAGAGGAACCACCAGAACTCTCTCTCTTCTCTCTTTTGTTATTTTATCCACTTTCCCCCTTCCCCCCATACTGGGAGACTTGTTGGTTCAAGCTCCGGGTTGCTGCTTGGAGGGATTTGGGGGCTAGCATCTCTGTTCCTGTGTATTAAAACTAAAGTACTTGGTAGCCTGACATGTGGAGCCATAAATGAAATGCCAATTTTAAAGAAGTTGCATATGCTAGAGCGCGCAGGTCACCCGACTCAGTTTACCATACTCACCTGGGCCCATGAAACAACACATCTTTTTTTTTTTTTTTTTTTTTGGTAGTCCTCATACATCACAGATGGAACTCTTGATGGGACACTGGCTCCTCCATGCACAATTGGCCATTCTGCACCGACCCTCGTTGGTTTCGGCCTGATGCAAGTTGGTTTACCCGTACCCTCAAGTAGCCACTACCTTCCCCTCCAAACTCCTTTTTTTTCGCCGATCTGTGGGCGCCCCATGCTACTTAGGAGAACGGGGAACCAGCAGGGCTCCAGACAAATCATTGGAATACCAATCATCGAGATTGCCATGCCACCAAGGCCGCCCAAACATTCGTCTCACTTCTGGGATCGCATGCCACATCTGATTTGCTAGTTAACATAATCTGCCTCAGGCAGTTTGCAAAGGTAGGGGGAGTTGGATCTTTCCACGCCCTGCAAATCTCGCGCCTTGCTAACAGGATGATGTAAAATACAAATTTCGTGGGAAGATCATTCACCTGATAGTTCGTGACAAGCCAGACATTACTGTAAACCTTGGGACTGATATAGGCATTAAGAGGACTTCTTCCAGAAATTCCTTTATCTTGCCCCAATAGTCCGCCAATTCAGGGCAGTCCATAAACATATGTACATCATCTGCCCTCAAGAGGCCGCACCTTGGGCAGTTGTAGTCTATATTTGAAAATGTGTCCAGTTTCTTCGGAGTTATATAAACCCTGTACATGGTGTATATGTGATTTCTTTTCAGCGCAGCCGGCTTGATTACAGCGTTTAACACCCTGAAGGAGTCATGCCAGAAATCCATAAAGGACCCGTTGGCCGGGATAAGAGCGTTACACCACAATTTACTGATTTCAGCCTCAGTAACATCCTCCCCCTCTAACATTGCCGAATACCAAAAAGATATTTGACTCTTCCACTTACCCCTTCTGGCTACCGCATCAAATTTGAGGTTAGGGGGGGTTATTATCATTGGGTGCCACAGGTCTCGTTGTCCACCAACCTGACAATTGGTAATATTTAAACCGCGTCAGGGATCCCCTAGTTAGATTCGACAATATGTCCCAGCTTAAGAGTTGGCCATCTCCCTGCAGTTCTCCCCACCTCTCCAGCCCTGCCTGCTTCAAAGGTAATGATAATTGATCATTTAGACAGGCTGGAAGGCCTGGTGAATCCCATATGGGTGCCTGCGGCGCATAGTAAGAAATGTTTAGTTTGTTCCTTACAAATACCCAATTTTTCAAAGCTGACCTTAAAATCTTCAACCTCACTTTTTTAAAGAATTTTGGGTCCCCAAACTTATAAAGGAAAAAACTTAATCCCTGAGGAACCTCCTTCAATAGAGCAGAAAATAGCAAACCCATTGATGATTGGTCCATACTGCCCGCCATGGTTCTAAAATGCTTAAAGTGAAAAGCGTGGCAATACAACAATAAGTCTGGAAAGGCAAGCCCTTCTGTCTTGAGACCTCTTCTTAATTTTTTCCACGCTATTCGAGGGCCTTTGGCATTCCAAATGAATGAGCCCAATTTTCCTTGGAGTTTTTTGATTAAAGGTACTGGAAAAGATAATGGGATGGCATTAAATAAAAAAGTTACCTTAGGGAGTACTATCATTTTCAGGAGGTTCACTCTCCCATAAATATTTAAAGGTAAAGAGGAACATCTTCTCGTGAGTTTAATTAGGAAACCTGTGCACTTACTGTAATCAGTGATTTATAAATTTCATTTAGGACCTATACCATTGACTTACCAATCCTTGTCATCGGTACCTAAAGTCCTAAGGGATCAAAAGGAGTTAGAATAATAGGTACAATAATAACATTTGCACTCATATAACAACCACAAACTCGGGAAAGGTTTAAACTCTTTATCTAAATTTCTTAAATGTCTTAATCCAAATATTAAACATCTGAAATATTTTAATCAAGAAAATAATGATTAGAATAAAAATATGCAGAGATCTTATAACGAAAACTTTACACATTTGACATTAGGTTGGGAAGAGAGAAGGAAACAGTACAATGACATACCAACATTGAATATTTACCTAATATGGCGTGAACAACTAACCCTGGCCATGGGTCAGTTTAAAGGACAGAACTTCGAAAGTGCAGGCACCATAAAAGCAAGCAGGTGCAGATCAGAATCAGAACAGGTAAAGCCAAATTGGATCAGGGCAGGACCACCACAGGCTGAGATCGGCACCCGCAGTTAAATTTGCAACGCCTGCGTTACTCCCTCTCTGCAGCTAACAGCCAGAACCCGGTAAGAGTTATCGATCTCTCCGACAAAGTGCTTCGCCAGCACTTCAGCTCTCAAACCCCGATCTGGGTTTTGAACCTTCTGACAGAGGGCTCCACCAGCACCTCTGCTCTCGATCACCGATTGAGTGCGATGGGTCAGTGGCAGGTCAGCTATTCGGACAAGTCGGACAAAATACTTAGCTAAGCCTACGCCAGTTATACTTTTTTCCAGGTCAGTGTACCACCCCCAATGTTGCAAGTGTAAGAATCCCCAATTTTGATTGGACAAAAGGATGAGGAGAGGTCATCACACCATACAAAAATGAAACTTTTAGAATGAATATTAATATTTGCGTTCTCGCCCATCAATTTATTTTCCCATGTATGTTTTATTCCACCCAGCAATGAATGTTCCAATATTTGTTACATTTTAGTCCGTTTGAGAATTCTGCTTCCTCCGTAGAGTTCGGGAGGTGAAGTTCCCAGGCGCATCTTGGTCAAGACTGTCCCTGGCACTCATTCAATGCCATGACCTGATGGTTTTCAGACTCTGGTGCGCAGGCTCAAAGGTTCCAATATGGAGTGCAGTGGGTTTCACAATGGAGTATCGGGTACATTTCAGGCTCAGAAGCGTGATTATAGGAAAGAATAGAAAAGAAACAGTTTTAGAACAAGACTAAATGAATGCACTGTATACCACTTATCTCTACTCTATTCCCATTACTTTATATTTAACTATTGCGTTAGAGTTAAGCAGAATGAACAGCTTGGCAAAAGCAGCAGTGCAAGCTTCATGCATGCTGTAACACAGAGCAGCCATCTTAGTTCTAATACGCAGAATCAAAAGATTCCCTCCAAATGCAGAAAGTACGTCATGTCATGTGAGTGTGACAGACACATGCGCAATAAGAAAACCCGCGTAGCAGCAGCCATATTAATGCAAGCAGATTATCGTTAGTAAAAGCACATATGCAAGCTTCACCTAGTTGTCATGTAATGCAATATTAATAGGACAAACATGTTGATTAGTACATTAACGTTATGTCGAGAAGCCTGAATAAAAGCAAGTCGCATTACGTGCGAACGCTTGCTCCATCAATCCCTTCTTTGATGATATTTTATATCATCACCAATTAATGAAACAGATGCCAACTTTTCACATTTCACCCAGCTCAATTTCTTCAAACTTTCTATTTTGTTTCTTTTCATTGTTTGTGTGAAAGTTTTTCACTTTCTTGTATATATTTCCATTCAGCTCTTCTAATTCAAGCTCATCAATATTTCTCTTTTTGCCTCTCTTATTTGAATCAAATCTCTTATTTACTGTATATGTCTTTTTGTGCTTCCGACATTTGCAACAAGTTAATATTACTAAAATCAGCAAGCCTATTCCCACCATTGGCATCAGTATTCTACCTACAAAACTTTTTCCTACATTAGAAAGCCAACTACCTATAGAGGAGAGACCATTGGTAAGTTTCTTCCGTGCACTATCAACCTCCAGTGGTTTAAGCTCTTTTTCCAAATTAGTAATATTTCTTACATACCTTTTAATTTCAACACTTTTGTCAGGTTTGTAAGTGCAACAATGTTGCGCTTTCAACATTCTACAGACTCCACCCACTTTTGATAATAATGTATCCACAGCAAGTCGATTTTGTAAAACCATTGATCTGATCGTAACCAATTCGGTATTGACCATTAAAAACCCTCCAGCAGTATCAGTTGATAACCGATCCACTACTGTTGACAATTTGCAAATTCTTTGCGTATTTAGAGCCACTCCCACTGTAGATATCAATGCACTAAATATATCACCTACTATTTTCTCCAAAACTAGCTCTTTTTCTACGTATTAATCCATTAATTTCTTCATTGTTTCCAGTGATTTTGTTTACATGGTATATCTTTGGGAATACTATTCCAAAATAACAGCTCCCATACCAATGATCTGGCAGTTTGTAATAAGCCTTGTTTCCGCATATAAAATAAATTCCAGGAAACACAGGTTCAGTTCCATCTTTGAAACCCCAACCCCCAATTACCTTATAGCTGTGTTCACATTCACTGGAACCAATGAATATATTGTTATAATAACTAGTTCTTTTCCTGTGGAGACAGAGTTTCCCCTTCTTTTCGAAATCCAGCAACATAGCAGCATGAGACTTGCCATTTGGGGTGAACCCTATATTTTAAGCCCATTTAGGAATTTTATAATTCTTATAATTTGCCTTTCTTTGGAAATTCTCTCTCCTTTTTCAACCATATTCAAAAATATTTTCTCTTTTTCACGGAATACGCATGTTAAAATATTCTTGTGTGCTTCAGCTATATCTATTGTACCTATAGTTAGAAAGTATTTGCCCATATAACGTGTTACATCACTCTTAGTATGTACAGGATTCAGGTTTCTAGGTATAGGAAGTTCAGAAAATATCACATCTGAATTAAAATAGTAATACTGCAAAGGTCCTTTCTTATAGAATAAACTAGCTAAAATACTACATGAAATACCATATGTTAGTGGTAAATGATGGTAAGTCACAACTTTGGCTACCGAAGTAGGTAACTGCATACAAACATAGCAATCTTCTATTTCCATAGCTTCTACATAGTGTACTAATAGGTTTGCAAATACATTTAAGTGAGTTCTGTTTTTAATTCCAGTATAAGGTAGTCCTTCCTCATCTGATGCTTCTAAATCTACCTTCTGTTGTTTAATGCTAAGTGCTTTCTCTTGTGTATCTATTCTTCTAGGTGTATCTATCGTTTGTAGCTCATTAGTATTATTCTTCATGTCTCTACTCATTATGTAAGGAATAGCTATTGTCAGTCCTAACCATACTATGAGTACTATCACTACATTACATGTGCATATTCTACAGCATGTTTTTAGACAGTTTCTTTTCGGTCTTCCATTAACAGTATGATCAGCCATTTCTGACCAAGGAGACTTAACCCCTCTATCTAGCTTTTACACAGTCTTTTAACCTGTGAAATTTTTCAAGTGGGTCTTACTTCTCCGTCAGTCTGATCAACAATCAATTCGTCATCACTTTCATCACTTATTTCTAAGTTTTCGAAATCTTCAAGAACAATGTAAGTCCATTCAGGGCCTCTGAATTTGTTATTCAGTCTTTCAGTCGTTGTACTGTAGATTGTTCAGTTTGACTTGTTATTTCATTTACTTGTTCTTCATTTAATGTTTTTAGACAAAATCTCAGTCTTTTGACAAACCTAGGCCACTTGTCTCCTTTTCTGAGTCTTTTAGCTGGCACTGTGATCCGGCCTTCTTCCATGCTCTCTTATTTTCATCCAGTTGAGGCACATCTATTTCAATGCTGTCTTCTGTATCCCTCTCTATCGGACTAGGTCCAGGTCTTATTTCTGTCTCTTCTGCCTGGTTACTAATCTGGCCTTGTTCAGGTATTTGCTGAATTTGACTTTGATTTGATTCATCTTCTTCCTGAACACATTTTTCTACTCCTATCTGGTCCTAGCAAGCTCTTCGAACCCTTGATTTTCTTCTGCCTGAGCTTCCGCCCTAATATCTGTCTGTCCCTCTTCAGACTCTGGAGTTCTTGGTGAAGTGTCGATTGTATGGGGAACTCTATCTTTCCTTATCTGGTCCTCCTCAGAATTACTGTTATCTTGGATTTCTGTAATCTGAGTACGTTCTTCTAGACCTATCTCATTCTCACTATCACTCTGACTGTCTAGATAAGTTTGACTTCTGGTTCTCACGCATTTCGCAGGTATGTCAACTACTGGAATCCAATCATCTTGACTGGTGCTTGGTTGTTCCTTTTCAGCTACTTCAGGATCGACATCTTGAGACCCCTCAGCTGTACAACCTTCAGCTATAGCTTCATCAGGTTCAGTCACTCTTTTTGTGTGACTGGCATGGATCCAGTGTGGAACTTCTTCGCACTTTACAGCTGTGGTGGTAACCAAAATTACTTTTCGTGGTTTTCCCCACCTCGGTGCAAGGGAAGATTCTCAAGTGTGTTTCTTTAACACTACCCAATCACCTGGGCTCAGGTCATGTGCTGGAGTTGCTTGTCTGGCAACAGCGTCTTCCCCAACGTGGTGAGAGAAAGAACGCACTTGGTCAGCTAGTTCTTTGCAGTACTCCAGTACTAAATCATCAAATATATTTATCAGCTTGTGTCCTGGCACCCATGCTTGCCTCATTGCTCTTCCCATTAGTATTTCATGAGTACTCAAGCCTGTGTTCCGGTCTGGAATACTTCTGAGTCCCATTAGAACAAGAGGTAAAGCATCTGGCCACTCTAATCGGGTAGATTCATACAACTTTCCCAATCTCTACTTGATTGTGCCATTTAGTTGTTCTACTACTCCAGAAACCTCTGGGCGGTATGCACAGTGCAGCTTTTGCTTAACGTTGAATGCTTCACAAATTAGGCCAATTATTTCATTATTAAAATGACAGCCTCGGTCTGATTCAATTGTTACTGGAAAACCAAAACTAGATATGAGTTCTCTGAGTAGGAGTTTGGCTACAGTGATGCTATCATTCCTACATGTGGGGTAAGCTTCCACCCATTTTGAAAATAGGCAGACAATGACAAGAATGTATTTTAGTCCTTGACAAGGGGGTAACTGAATGAAATCCATATGCAATCCTATGAAGGGACCCTCTGCCTTCCCAATCTTTCCTGGTAACACTACAGTTTTCTTTCCCTTCTCTGACAACCTAACGTTCTCCACTCTTCCTTTTCTTTCAGTTCTGCTTCATTTTGCAAATCTCTCACTTCCTCCCATTGTTTTCACACCTTCAAGCAACATAAGTTGGCAGCTGTTTCCACCTACTCCAAATTTCTTGTTTACAGCCATTCTAAATTTGGCGCAATGTTGGGCTAACTGGTCAGCATATCGGTTACCAGCTGTCACTTTGTCATTTCCAGATTGGTGAGCAGCACACTTGACCACAGCCACTTCTTTTGGCAATTGGATTTCTTCAAGCAAATCTTTTACATAATGACCATTTTTAATAGGAGTACCTGAAGAAGTCAGAAACTACCTTTGTGTCCATAATTGGCCAGAGTCGTGCACAACCCCGTAACTATACTGGCTATCAATGTAAATGGTTACTTTCCAATTTTTCCCAAATTTGCAGGCTTTTGTTAATGCAACCAATTCAGCTACTTGTGCAGACTTGACTACAGGTAAATAGGATGCTTCAATTGGACCCCCCAAAGTGCACACTGCATAGGCAGCACTCAAACCTCCTTCCTCATGTCTCATTCTTGAGCCATCTACAAATAGCTCACATTCAGAATCAATTAATGTCTCTTCTCTTATGTCAGGACGTGGTTTTGTACTGTATTCAGTCAGGTCGATACAATCATGCTCGACTTCTCCCTTCATTTCTGCAAAGTGTGAATCAGGTAGCAGTGTTGCTGGGTTCAGAATATTACACCTGGCAATGGTGACGTTTCCTGCACCTACAATGATTTGCTCATACTTAGTCAGCCAACTAGGAGTGAGGTACTGAGTCTTGGTCCTTGTTAACAAAATCACAACTGCGTGTGGAACATATACTGTCACTGGATGTCTCATAACAATGGACTCACTTTGCTCAATGCTCATGCAGGTTGCAGCTACTGCTTTCAGGCATCCTGGCAATTCAGATGCCACTGGGTCTAGTGTGGAAGAAAAATATGCCACAGGACATCTCATCAGACCGTGAGTTTGGGTCAAAACTGAAAGTGCGCAATTATCTCATGAGTCACAGAATATTGCAAAATCTTTTGAATAGTTAGGCATCCCTAATCCTGGAGCTGTACACAGACATTCTCGTAATTTCAAAAAAGCAGCCATGCTTTCATCATCCCATTCCACCGGGTCTTTTGCTCTTTTCTTTGTCATTTGTACCAATCGTTTTGCTAGGGCTGCAACTCCCACAATCCATTGCCTGCAGTAACCTACAAGTCCAAGAAACATTCTGATCTCTTTCTGAGTTTGAGGTAAATGCACGTTTTTGACTATTCTGATTCTTTCTGAGGTAACCCTTCTGACACCTCTTTCTATCTGGTGCCCCAGATATTTCACTGACGTGGCATAAACCTGTAATTTCTCAGGTGACACTTTATGCCCTCCCTCACCTAAATAAAGTGTAGGGCAATGGTATCAACAACACAGTCATTTCGAGTTTTAGACGCCACCAATAGGTCATCTATATACTGGACCAGGACTGACTGTCCGGGCAGCACCAAAGACTCAAGGCACATTTTCAAAATCTGATTAAAAATCAATGAACTCTCTGTATACACCTGAGGAAAGCGGTTCCAGACGTACATAAGACTGTTGAATTCAAAAGAAAAAAGAAATTTGCTATCTGGGTGCAATGGAATTGAGAAAAATGTGTGACTCAAATATATCACGGTAAACCATCCAGCCTCCTGTGGTATCTTATACAGAATCACTGCAGGATTTGGCACATCTGGACAGCATGGGACAACAATTGTATTGATTTTTCGGAGGTCTTGTACGACCTTATACTTGCCACTTGGATTCTTTATGCCAAATATGGACGAATTACATGGACTGCTCATTATTTCTTGTAAAATGCCTGTTTCAACCAACCGCTTTATTTCTGCTGCAACACCTGCTTTTATTTCTGGGCTCATTTTGTACTGTCGAATATTTGGGTAAACTGCACCTTCCTTTACTGTCACTTTTATTGGATCGACATTTGCCATAAGTCCTACATCTTTTCCGGTAAAATCCCACACATTAGGATTTACAGTGTCTTGTAACTCTTTTGGTATATCTTTTATGGTCAATATTTTATTTTCAGTTTCCTGTTTTGCTAACATTAATTTATAAACCCCGTCTTCGTCTGGGGTTTGAATTTCAACACCGCTTGGGGTGCAAAAGATGGTGTAATTCATTTTGCACAATAAGTCTCTGCCTTACAGGTTTACTGGACTTGAATCACACACAACAAATCTGTGCATTTCTTTAAAATTGCCTTTTCTAATTTCCATTAGTTCTGTAACTGGGGTACTAATTTGTTTATTAGAAACGCCCACTATTTGGATCGCTTTTCCCGAGAGGGGTAGGTTTGCAACGTCTGCTGTTTTCACAGTAGAATGGGTAGCACTAGTGTCCAATAGAAAGATTACATCATTTCCTTCAACCTTTCCTTCAATGTATGGACCTGACTGATCTACCGGCAAGGAGGCGCCAAGTACGCACTCCTCGTCCTCCCCTCTCAGGCACCGTCAGTATGTGTCCTCACTGAGAAACGTATCACTCAAAAGAAATTGTGATGTTTCTGTGTCTCTCCTTTCACTTCCCTCCCAATTTGTGGTATCCACACTTTGGTGTGCTTTGCTCCTAAAATTTGGCATAGGTGCAAGGGGTAACTGGTTTTGTATTACCTGCTGCTGTTGCTTCCGTGGTACCTCATTCTGCGTCTGTGGATTCAAATCATTAGTTGGAACATTACTGTTTTGCATAGTCTTACACTCGTTCTTCCAGTGCCCCAACTTGCCGCACCCGTCACAGGGAAACTTCTTTTGGCTTCTTCTCTATTGAATTTTCACAGTGACTTACCCCCATTGCCATCACCCTGAGTCTGGTTATTGTTTTTTTGGCTCAATTGAAGCTCCTGTTGCCCTGCTAATTTCACTTGTGCCCACATTACTTTTTCCTTTAATTCTTTCTGTTTATTGTCGAGTTCATTTTCACAATATTTTGCATATTTGAGGATTTCATCAATCGGCTTGGCCTGCCAGCAAATTTTATGATCTTTAATCCATTGCGAAATTTCTGGCCCTAATCCTGACACAAACCGATAGATGAAATGCGTCATGTCTTTCATTTCGATATTATCCAAACCACTATACTGTTTGAATACTTGTAACAGGCGTTCATAATATGCATGCACAGATTCATCTTTATTCGGAGTGGTTTTATCTATTCTAGTCCAATCAGTTTCTTTTGCAGGAACCTTCCCTTTGAGGTAGAGTATTACCTGGTTGTATTTCTTCATAACTTCATCAGAAAGTGCTCCTGTCTTTGGGTCTCTAGGGTACTCATCACTAGGCCAATCAATAGCAATTTTATATTCTGTCCACAAATCTACATGAACAACAATGTCAAATAATCCATCTAAATCTTTCAAAAGATATTTCGAAACCTTCACAAATCTCTTGACGTGTCTGTACCATTCTACAGGTTTTTGTCGAAGTTTTGCGAAATCATTTGTAAAAGACAAAATATCCTGTAGGGACCATGACCTCCACCTGGTACCTCTCTCATGGTACATAACCTTTCCACCTTGTCTGCTTCTTTTGCCACATATTCGGATGCAGTTTGTTTTGATCGGGCCTCTTCTTTTTTCTTTGCCCACCTAGTTTTTCATTTTTCTATGTCACCCCATTTCTGCAATAATGCCATAAGCTCCCTAATTTGTACCTTTCTAACTGACACATTCATATTTTCCAAATCCTTGTCTGAGAATTCAGTTCAATATGGTTTCTGTAACACTTAGATTTGCCATGGTCAATTCCCATATTAGGTGCAATATCCATTAATTTTTCATGAAATACTCTTGTAACTCTAGTAATGCTTTTGCATATAAACAACAATTCATTTTCACTGAATGTATTTAATCTGTCCAATCCCACATTTCCAGCCATCATTTCTTCTAATTCAACTCTTAATTTGAATATATCCAATACTTTTGGCTGTGACTTTGGTTTCTCTATTTCTCGTGTCCATCTTTCTTCTGGGGTTACTACTGTGGCACTTCTTGTACCTGAGGATGTCTCCATTTGTGCTTCTCTAGAATTTATAGGAGTGGTTTTCCTGACCAAGTCACTCACTGGTTCTCTTATCAGCAAATCCATTAAGGAAATTACTGACTCACATTCACTTTCTTGATCATCAATTATTAAAGCTTCTTTTCTTGGCTGAACTACAGGTGTAGTCAGAACGGAAGGTTTGGGACTAGGTTGTTTATCTCCATACAGAGGAACAACTGGGTCAATGGTTACCGGAATTGTTAGGGCTTCAGGACTTGTTTTTAATTGGGAAATTTTCTGACTCAACTCACTTCTTTGTTTATTGATTGCTTCTCTTTCCCTGTCTTGTAGCACTTTTTCTAATGAAGTCTCATGTACCACTTGCGGAATCGGAGGTGGTTTCAGGAACGGAGCCTTTGGATTAACTGTGCTTGGCTCCTCATTATAAGGTGGTGGATTTTTTCATCAATAAATCCCCCAAATAATCATCATCTGATTCACCACTGGTCATTAAATGTTTTGTTTTCTCAGTCCCTTTACTTCCTGTAGGTCTAAAGCTATTACAGGATATAATCCTTCCACTAACATGGACTGTCTCCGTTGTTTCATTTTGTTGGTCTTTTGTCTCTTTTGAAAATCGAGGATAAAACGTACTCCAATTTCTTTTACTTCTGGGTCTATCTCACTCGAAAGCCTCAGTATCCCATTCCTCCAATGCCTCATACTGCCTTAATCTAGGTCTGGGATCTAATTCATTCATGCAAGTTCTCAAATTGTACAACTCTACCATTAAACATACCATTTTCTGGAACTGCTAAAACATCATCTTTTGTGTACTTCATCCAATTTTCTAGCCATACACAAGTGTGATAGCCCCTTTATTCCATCATGTATGATGCAGGTGTATTTGGTGGTGGAATAATAATCCCTTCTCTTGTTTTAATCGCTTTATCTTTCTTGAAATAATTCTTAATTCTTTTAAAGAATGCCATTTTTCTCTTCTCTCCGTACATGATATAAGGTCTTACTGTTATATATTGTTCTTGCGCAAACCCTAGATATTTCCTATCCGGTCTACCTCCTACAATCGGACCTGTATGCCACATATAATTTAAACACAAATCGGTTTAGGATAACTCTCAATTTGTTTACAAAATTACTTCCAATACCAGCACGTCTTTTAATTTTCAGTGACCAATCAAAATTTAGAATTCAAATAAATCGAACCAATAGTTGCACGGCTTTTCTCGTGAGACTAGTTCTCACGCTCCTGTACCCACCTCCCCTTTACAATTATTACCTCAGCTACACGCCTGCTGTCTCAACCGATACCAGCGCAAGGTAATACGAAAACATAATTTCTTTCACTTCTAATACAGGTTTTACTATTCAAGATCGTAAAAACATTCGCCACTGTACCTGAGTGACTAAATAAAAGAAAAGATATATTTCACTCACTACGAGTAAATCCCTTCCGCTTACTTTTCATATACTACGAGTAGATCCCTCCGTCTACCCTTCACGCAAGCATTAGAGAACCTGTTACTTCTTCAGACTTATCCCTTCTGGGAAATACAAAGGCCAAAGTTTCACCAGCGAACCCCTTTGCTATCAATCAAGCTCAGATGAACCTGCTACTCCTTCCGTGTGACCCTTTCTAGGTGATATCACACAAAAAGTGTTGCTAGCGAACTCTTTGCTATCTTTTATTCACACGTTTATACAGAAAATCCCTAAATAGTGCTTCCGGTATTTACCTAACCATGCACTTATTTCTTACAAGTAAGTGACCTCACTGCAGTGTGGCTACCAATTACCACCCGCTATTCTGCCCCCGGGGATTCCAGACAAAACATTAAACAGGTACGAACAAATTATCTTGGTTAATACATAAATTCAATGCAGCATCAATATAATCAATGTAAAATCAGATTTGATCGATCAATAATCAGTAACTAACTAAGTAACTGCCTATCTTAACTAAATCCTAACCATCTTGCTGCTACCAAAAGAAATACTGATAGAGCACGCAGGTCACCCGGCTCAGTTTACCATACTACCTGGGCCCATATAACAATACAACTTTTCATGAGTTTAATCAGGAAACCTGTGCAATTACTCTAATCAGTGATTTATAAATTTAATTTAGGACCTATACCATTGACTTACCAATCCTTGTCATCGGTACCCAAAGTCCTAAGGGATTAAAAGGAGTTAGAATGATAGGTAAAATCTAATAATATTTGCAATCATATAATAACCACAAACTCGGGAAAGGTTGAAACTCTTTATATAAATTTCTTAAATGTCTTAATTCCAAATAATAAACATCAGAAATCTTTCAATCAAGAAAATAATGATTAGAATAAAAATATGCAGAGATCTTATCAAGCAAACTTTACGCATTTGACATTAGGGTGGGAAGAGAGAAGGAAACAGTACAATGACATACCAACATTGAATATTTACCTAATATGGCATGAAGGTCAGTTTAAAGGACAGAACCCCGAAAGTGCAGGCACCATAAAGGCAAGTAGGTGCTGATCAGAATCAGGACAGGTAAAGCCAAATTGGATCAGGACAAACGACCAAAGGCTAAGACCGGCACCCGCAGTTAAAGTTGCAATGCCTGCGTTACTCCCTCTCTGCAGCTAACTGCCAGAACACAGTAAGAGTTATCTATCTCTCCGACAAAGTGCTTCGCAAGCTCTTCAGCTCTCAAACCCCGATCTGGGTTCTGAACCTTTTGACAGAGGGCTCCGCCAGCACCTCTGCTCTTGATCACCTATTGAGTGCGTTGGGTCAGTGACAGGTCAGCTGTTCGGACAAGTCGAACAAAATAATTAGCTAAGCCTACCCTAGTTATACTATTTTCCAGGTCAGTGTACCACCCCCCATTGTTGCAAGTGTAAGGATCCCCAATTTTGATTGGACAAAAGGATGAGGAGAGGCCATCACACCATACAAAATTGAAACTTTTAGAATGAATATTAATATTTGCGTTCTCGCCCATCAATTTATTTTCCCATGTATGTTTCATTCCACCCAGCAATGAATGTTCCAATATTGGTAACATTTTAGTTCATTTGAGAATTCTGCTTCCTCCGTAGAGTTCAAGAGGTGAAGTTCCAAGGCGCATCTTGATCAAGACTGTCCCTGGATTTCATTCAATGCCATGACTCGATGGTTTTCAGACTCTGGTGCGCAGGCTCAAAGGCTTCAATATGGAGTGCAGTGGGTTTCAAAATGGAGTAACCGGTACATTTCAGGCTCAGAAGCGTGATTACATGAAAGAATAGAAAAGAAACAGTTTTAGAACAAGACTAAATGAATGCACTGCATACCACTTATCTCTACTCTATTCCCATTACTTTATATTTAACTATTGAGTTAGAGTTAAACAGAACGGACAGCGTGGCAAAAGCAGCAGTGCAAGCTTCATGCATGCTGTAACACAGAGCAGCCATCTTAGTTCTAATGCGCAGAAGCAAAAGATTCCCTCCAAAAGCAGAAAGTACGTCATGTCACGTGAGTGTGACAGACGCATGCGCAATAAGAAAACCCGCGTAGCAGCGGCCATATTAATGCTAGCGGATTATCGTTAGTAAAAGCACGTATGCAAGCTTCACCTAGATGTCATGTAATGTAATATTAATAGGACAAACATGTTGATTAGTACATTAACGTTAAGTCGAGAAGACTGAATACAAGCAAGTCGCATTACGTGCGAATCCTTGCTCCATTACATATTTTCTCAGGAACTCCAGGCGATATTAAAGCAGAATTTCTTCAGGGATGTGAATGGCCTACTGTCATACCTAATATGGATGGGTATAAGGAAGAGGATAGCAGTAAAAAGCAATGCCACCTTCACCCGAATGTGGGATGGGGAGTCAAAATTGGAATTATATTTCTTGGTGGCTCAATTAGATTAGTCAATGAGATGGTTAGGCAACCCAGTCAATAACACTGAAGCAATACACTGATTAGGAGCCACCAGTTAATGTTCTGCTGAGCAGTAATGTACTCCTGAAAGCCCATCAAAGGGCACTCAGGGGTGCTATATATTGTTGGCAGAGGGAAGACTCTCTGTATACTCCTGAGATTCCTTTATTTAGCCTTCTGAAGTTCAGAGATCTTGCCAGACACTTTGACAGGAAGACGTAGCCAGATGCTGGGATTTGTATGGTAGGGGAGCTATATTTGGAGGGACGTACAGATCATTTGAGTTCATTAGAGATCATTTTGGCTTGTGTGTTGGAAAATTCATGGGGTATTCAGCATTACTTATAACAGTTAGGTCAACCCAAATATATGAAGAAGGTGAGCAGGAATGTCTGCTTTTTATTCACTCAGAATAATTGTACACACCATATTTATACCCACCCGGGACTGAAAAGAGGTACCCAGGGCTGGACGACACATGCCCAAGATGTCTGCAGGTGCAGGCATACCTTTATCATATTGGGTTGAATATGAAAGCTTTTTTAGGCATACTGCATAGAGAACTGAATGTTCATTATATAGGTTTTTAGTTTGGAGAGTCCATTAGAACATTTTCAGTGTCTGCTTGGCCAATACAAATGTCCAAACAGATAAGACGTTTACGTACATTTGTCGAGGTGACACTGATAAGTGTTAAGAGAAATATTACAATGGGATGGTCAGAATGTTTGGACGTGCCTGCAGGATATTGTGAAATAATCATGTGCTTCGGTGGTCAAAATTTTAATTCTGTGCAGGAGAAATGTTGAAGGACCAACCACAGACTCTTGGTAGACACATTTACTAGCATTGCAGACTAAGGGTCTGATTTAGATCTTGACGGATGGGTTACCCAATCACAACAAAATATAAATCCCTTTATATCCTATCAGCCAAGATCTAAATCAATCCCTAAGTCAATGAACAGCTACCTTAGGTTGAACTGATGTTTCAGTAAATTGTTAATTTAGTGATTAAAAGATATGAATCTTACAGAAAAGAAATGACGTGTTTGGTCAAGTGAGACAGACAGACTGCTAAGTGATTCGCTACATGTGGGGATAAGTGAGGGACTTTCAAAGTTATGGGTTATAGTTTGAATGCAATCACTGATGTCCTGATTCACAAATTGCAAATGTACACTTTCGTGTAAGTTTACATTTGTTTTGGAATTGACAAAAACGTATTTTAATAGTAAGCTTACGACTAGAGACTCCACAGTTGGGGATGAAAACTCCGCACATAAAAAGATAAAACATGCCTATTTTTTTAGGTAAGAGTTGTCTGTGCCAAGTACACTTGTAAACTTACTGCTAAAATGCAGTGTTATAAATTGCAAAACAAACGTAAACTTACGTAAAGGTCTAAGTTAACCTTTGTGAATGAGGCCCAGAGTCTGCTATTGTTAACAAGATGATGGATATATTATAAGCAAAGGTTTTGAATGTTCTTAGACAATATGGATGTATTTACATAGGCTGGGCTATGTTATGCTTGTCACAGCAGAGAATTTATGAACATTTTAATGCATTGTTTAAGGGATGATCTTGAATTCATTTTGGCAGAGTTTAGTACAGTGTGCCATGCATTGCTTAATATAGATAAACAGTTTGTCATTCATACTTTCAACAAATGTGAACTTTTGTTAAAAGCCTGACTATATGGCGCTCTAGACAGTTAATGGGCAATTGGTGGGTAAGACCGCTGAATACTATCCTTTAAAATATTTTGGGAAAGAAACTACAGGGACATTGAGTGCCAATGGCAAAGACATGAAGCTGGTTGGTAGTCTGTAAATGAGTGATGACAATTGATGTTTTGAAGTAAGATCATTGCCAGTGAATGGTAGAAGCTTAATATGGTGGGGATTTACAATTTGTGAAAAAAGATTATATTTTGGTGTGAGGAGAATAAGGTTATTTCAAAGTGAGAGGAGAGGAGAACAGTTTTGAATGCTTAGCAAAAGATGGAAAACTAAAGTAAGAGAAAAAAGACCGAAATGATTTGCCTTTATATATGATGATTGAGAGAGGGGCATTTATTGTAGTTTGTTAGTGAGTAGTTATTAGAGAGCATAGGTATGGTGTGTGGAGTGTTGTTATTAGGTAATAGGCATAACAAGGGTTGATGGTGTCAGTGAGGAAAATGTGGTAGACTGCAATTAGTGGTCACAGCCTCTCAGTTTTGAAAGTGAAAGGCACATTATTGGGGATGATATTTTGGACCAGATTTACTAAAGCTTTGCGCAATCATTGAAGTGATGCAAAGCAACACAAATAGCACATAGCGACAGAAGCTATTAGCTATCCAGAGAAAATGGTGTTTTGTGCTGCAAATGTGAACCTTTCACAGCTCAGAAAATGCTATGCTAATAGTATAATGATACATCAATCTATACATCACATCAAGAAATCAGGGTGGAGGCTGGAAAGTAGAATTTTTCAGTGAGCAAAGCAACAGTGGAGGAACGTGGCCACGGGATTCAGGCCCCTGAGCATCACCCAGAACATTACCTCAGTTTAACAGCATACGATGTGTGCAGCGGTGCAGGACACTCAACTAATCGTTGCTGGGGTTCGGGCTGGATGGGCTCAAATATTATCTGCCCTTGCATTACCTCCCATTGAGCCGCGGCTTGAGGTGGGTGAGCCTGAGGGCCGGGCCACGGTGTGCATGGTATCAGAGGCTGGTGAGCTTGCTGAGGGGTCCTGGATAGGGCCTCTTTGACTGCTGATCTGTTGGGGGGATCCAGCTTCCACCACATGGGTTGAGGCGGCGCAGAGGAACTCTTGTTTGCAGCCCCTGGCTCTGCTGCAGCTGGTCTGGCGCTCTGCTTGGGATGCCTGGCAGGCCAGTCTATTACAGTGGCCTGTTCTCCATGTGGTTGGACCCCGCAGATGCAGCCATTGACTGTGGCTCTTCGAACGGCTGCCTGCAGAGGGGGTAAGTTGTGTGTACATTCCTCGACTCTACCTATAGTGGAGTGCAGGTTCACAGAAATTGAGGATGGAAATGCTGATACAACAAAGCCTTTTGAACGTGTGGAGTGTCTCCTCCAAACAATTGCAGCTATGAATGAAGAATTAGAGGCAAGATCCTGCCAAAATAATATTCGCATAGCTGGCGTACCGGAATCCACCAACATGGGACGATGGGCACCTTTGCAGAACAACTACTAGTGGATCTCTTTGAAAGGAAGTCCTTCAAGGATTCCTTTATAGTCGAGAGAGCACAACAGACACTTGACCCCCGGCATGTTCCTGGGGCATCACCCTGGCAGATTATAGCCAAACTCTTAAACTTTAGAGACCATGAAACCACGCTACATATGGCCCATGACAGGGGGTCCTTACAATATCAGGGGTCTGCTATTTCACTATATCCCGACTACACTCCAGTAGTAAAAGAGGCATGCGGCGAATTTACTGATGTTAAATGTACTCAAAGGTTGGACCTCAAATATGCTATGCTCTATCTTTCACGGCTCCGGTGGAGCTGGACGGTCGACATCACATCTTTAATAACCTTGCAGATGCTGAACAATTTTGTAAAAAACACCCCTCCAGCAGATCCCCTTCTGGGTCAGGTCATGGTACAAAGGCTCTTGGAGACCTGGCATCTATCTCACTGGAGACTCACACACAGTGACCTGTCTTCAGTGGTCATGCTGATATCTGATTGGGGGCATCCTACTCAATGATGCTTCTCTTATTGATTCTCCATTGGCTTATACAATTGATCTATGCATAATACGGTACTGTGCAATGCTGTTTCATTTTATATTACTCAACTGTTCAATAGTTATTCCATTATCCAATTACTGATCTTTCTGGGTTATCCTCTTGTGGGCGTTGTCACTACTCTATGGTGTATACCACTTTATGTGTAGCTCTCTTTTATTTTTGGGTTATTTGGGTTCTCCAGCTTATGATTTGGCTGGAGTTGGTGGGGGTATTCTTGTTTTTCTTTGGTATAATGTCTTGTTGAAGCCTCTTCACTGCCATGGTACATAAAAGGCGATCACCGCCAGAACCCCAATCGTCCTGCCATCAAGCAAGACTTCTATAAATCCCGAAGAGGGAGCATCGGACCGCCGCAGCAGCGAGCCTGGAGCAACTAATTTAACTCCTCGTATTTTTCTTCATGCCGGCGAAGTTACTATGCATATCTATGCAGACATTCTAAATACACTACCGGAAACCGGAGTGGAGCCAAACTAGCAGAAATGAGAGGCTTTGTAACTGTTGAAACACTCTCAAGACAAACATGACACATTGGTTTTTGTCCTGATGATGATGCATGTATTCTCAAGCTGCATCGAAACGTCGTCGACCTTAATGCACCGTATGTTTGTTTAAATTCATGAGATGCCCAGAACAATGGGTTGCTACAAACGTATCCTAGTCTGTAAAACTGAACAACATTACAGACCGCTTTGTGCGTTTTTACATAATTTGCTGTCACTTGTTTTGTCTTGTCCCCTGTGGGTCACAGGCTGTGCCCACTTTTGTATAAATGTTGCGTATATGAATTAATAAAAAAAATTGATGAATAAAATCCTGTCCGGCTGGACAGAGGTCATACATACTATTTAGTATATGTCTATCATTCACATGATCCTCAATTACTAGGGTCCTCTGTCCTGTACAATAGATATCTGATTGGGAGCATCCTACTCAATGATGCTTCTCTTATTGATTCTCCATTGGCTTATACAATTGATCTATGCATAATACGGTACTGTGCAATGCTGTTTCATTTTATAATACTCAACTGTTCAATAGTTATTCCATTATCCAATTACTGATGTTTCCGGGTTATCCTCTTGTGGGCGTTGTCACTACTCTATGGTGTATACCACTGTATGTGTAGCTCTCTTTTATTTTTGGGTTATTTGGGTTCTCCAGCTTATGATTTGGCTGGAGTTGGTGGGGGTATTCTTGTTTTTCTTTGGTATAATGTCTTGTTGAAGCCTCTTCACTGCCATGGTACATAATAGGTTCATCCTTTATGTTTATTATTAGCCTGCATCACCATGTCCCCAGCTGCTTGCATAGGCAGGGAATTCTCACGTACTTGCATGTCATGGAATATTAGAGGTTTGAACAATCCCCAAAAAGGGAAGCAGGTCCTTGCATACTTGCATCGCCACAAGATCCAGATGTCCTTTTTTCAGAAGACGCATTTATCTCCCAGTCCTGTAGACATTCAGCCACATGGCGTACGCACTGCTACTTTTCCCACTATAGTTCTTACTCACATGGCATGTACATAACGGTGTCCCATTTTGGCTGATATGGACTGTCACAGAGACTTCTGGTCGATACTTGATTGTGATGGGTGAGTTGGCGGGTCGCTCCGTGTTATTGGTCAATGTCTATGTACCGAAAACTAAGTCCCCCGATTCTTTGCAGATTTCTTATCACAGATCAGCCAATACCAGCCCAACTACATTTTAATGAGTGGTGACTTGAATCTCACCCGCGAGCCGGAACCTGATTCCACTGGCTCTACAGTCATTTCCAAACCTCATTTTACAAACTCTCATAGACGACCTTGACACATTTAACTTGATAGACGCATGGTCCCACAAAATTCTGACACATTGTGAGTATACCTTCAACTCTGCTTCACACAATGGGTGGACTCTCATTGACCACTGGTATATGTCTCCAAGCGTGCTCTTGTGGTTACACACTATTGCTTATTTCCCCCACACATTGTCAGACCACGCCATGTTGTGCCCACACTACACATACCTCTGTGTGTCCCTATGTTTCGACTGTGGCACTTTTCCTCTACCACTGTCCATGACACTGTTTTTCATTTCAAAATCCGAGAAGCGATTGTTGAATAGTTCATCATAAATACTGTCTTTGTTAAAAGCACATATACACTGTGGGAGGCCTTTAAGCCTATGTGAGAGGAGTGTGCATTTTAAAACATGTGGGGGTTCTACGCAGTGTCCATGCTGACTTTGCTAAGGTGGAGGATAGACTTTGTGAGTTAGACTCTGCTACTAGAAACACAAACCATGACCATCAGCTTCACAACATATCAAAATTATTGCATGATTTTCAAGACGTTGCTCAATGTGAAGGTGAACGTTCCGCAACACATTGGCTCAATTGCTTCATCCCCCATATCAAGCTACATCTGTAACACTCTTGCAGCGACTGGATGGTACTGAAGTCACTGATGCTGCTGCTATTCCTGCAGACTTCACTAAATACTACGAGTCACTCCCCACTAATGGCCTGGGAACTGGTGAAGAGACACTGGCTAACTACCTGTATGAAATTGCTATGACCAGCTTTCAGCAATTTCTTGGCTCCCCTATTACGAGTGAGGAGATTTCACAGGCCATAGACGACTTGAGTGGCTCCACAGTACCTGGCCTAGATGGAATCACCAGTGATTTTTACAAGGCTTGTAAATTGATACTGGCCCCACACTTATTAAAAATGTATGCTGATTCTCTTGAGCACAGACAGTTACTCCCTACACTGCGGGAAGCAGTTATCACATTCCTGCTTAAACCCAACAAGTCGGCTCATCACTGATCTTCCTATCGGCCATTATCCCTTCTCAATTTCAATATCAAAAATTGTTGGCCAAAGTTTTAGCTACCCGTCTTTCCCTATTAATGGATTGTATTGTTTCCCCACGCAATGCAGCTTTGGACCACACAGCTCCCCCTCAATTAATCTCTGCACCTTATTTGCTGTGATAAATCAAAGATCCCCTACTGGTACTTCAGTGGCTGCATTTTTGATGCCAAAAAGGCATTCAATTCCCTCAGGTTTCCGTATGCTACACTAGCCAAACTGAGCATACCTCACGGTTTTTGCAAACTGATTTGTCTGCTATATCAAGACCCGCTGGCCCGAATGCACCTAAATTGTACCGACCCTTTTCCCTTAATGAGCGGTACCTTACAGGGTTGCCAGCCCTCTCTGCTTTTGTTCATAATTGCCACGGACCCTCTTGTTCGCCAACTCTAGGAAAAACAGATACATTGAGGCGTCAGATTTTCCCATGAGACATTATTAGCTTCCCTTTATGCAGACGACATAATGTTGTTCTTTTTGCAACCCCACAGTTAATTTTCCTCCATTGGTGTGTGAGGTGCAGCAATTCGGTGTATTTTGCGGATTGTGCATCAACTGGAGTAAGTCTGAGTTATTTCAAGTCACGGACACCACAGAACAAAGTGATCTTGATTCTCCCCTGCAATGGTGCACAGAGTCTACTAAATATCTGGGCATTCACATTCACAAGGATCACTCAGAAGCAGTCAACTGCAACTATAGGCCTGCTTTGATGAAACTGGAGCAGCAAACAAACGATGGACGGAATGCTGACAATGTAAACATTTTCCCCCAGTCAAAAGATCTGGGTTAAATCCATCGTTCTTTTGCCCATTACGCAACCCCAGTTTGGACCCAGCCATATGCAAATCAATTTTGACCCTGTGGACCAAGGGAGCAGTCCAGATCGAACTGCCAGGCCAGGTCCTCCCTGGAACGGAAACAAACAGCCTAGGACCGCTTTCAGGGTATGTCACCCTTCTTCAGCCAGGCTAGCTTGAATCTAGTGGCACAGTGAGCAAGGGACCCACGTCTGGGCATACCCATCCCACTTAGGGCGAAAAGTGTTACAGCAAACAAATGATGGACGGAATGCTGGCAATGCAAACATTCTCCCCAGTCAAAAGATCTGGGTTAAATCCATTGATCTGTTGCCCACTACGCCACCCCAGTTTGGACCCAGCCATATGCAAATCAGTCTGGACCCTGTGCCCCGTAGGAATTGTCCAGACCGAACTGCCAGGCCAGGTCCTCCCTGGACCGGAAACAAGCATACTGGGTCCGGTTTCAGGGTATGTCACCCTTCTTCAGCCAGGCTAGCTTGAATCATGTGGCACAGTGAGCAAGGGACCCACGTCTGGGCATACCCATCCCACTTAGGGCGAAAAGTGTTACAGCAAACAATTGATGGACGGAAAGCTGACAATCTGACCATTCTCCCCGTCAAAAGATGTGGGTTAAATCCATTGTTCTTTTACCCACTAAACCACCCCAGTTTCGACCCAGACATATGCAAATCAGTCTTGACCCTGTGCCCCATGGGAACAGTCCAGACTGAAGAGCCAGGCCAGGTCCTCCCTGGACCGGAAAAAAGCATCATGGGACCAGTTTTGGGCTTGCAGCCCTCTTCAGCCAGGATAGCTTGACTCCAGTGGCATGGAGAGCACAGGACTATTGTTTGAACATACCCGTCCCACTCGAGGTGACAAATACACAAAGAACAATTGATGGACAGAATGCAGAACAAGGACATACATTCCCCCCAAAACAGAGCCTTGGGCCTAAATCCATCAGAATGTGTCAGGTAGTGCCCACATGGCGAAGACATCATTATGCCAGCCTTCTCTAACCATATTCCAGTACATTAATAATATACTTATGCCAGGAAATAGGCAGTTGCCACAGCCCAAGGCCCTCTGGGCCGGTCACCCCCACGCACCGCGCACACTCCTCATGAGTGAGCCCAGGCTGCCCCTCGTTCCCGCCAAGTGCCGCCGCCGCTCGCAGCTGTAACCCTGTGACACCGCTGTTGCTGCTCTTTCCCCGCCTGCGCCGCGTCTGTAATAGCGAATCCGATTGTTTATCTTTCCCCCGGTGTGTTCTCTGTCCCCTGTTATTCTGTGCTCCCCCTGTTGAATTATTTTGTTCCTCCCTGATTCCGATTCCGATTTTTCTCCCCCTGTGTATTTTGTGCTCCCTGTTTATTTTCTGTCTCCCCGTACTGTTATTGTTTTACCCCTGTGATTTTGGCGCCCCCGGCCCCTGCCGCGCTTCCCTCCAACTCCCCGCTTCCCGCCGCTGCCCCCTGCGGCCCCGCCCCTTCCCTCTGCAGCCCTTCCCATTTGCCGCACCGTTCCCGCCTCCCAGCTGCCCTTCCCTCGCTCCGCCCCCCCCCCCACTCTCCACATATGGCAGAGTGGCTAACGCGCAGCGGGCGCGCCCTAAGCACGCTGAAGGTGCGCCAAAGGTAAGCCCGTCTGCGCCCGTCCGCGCCTGGACCGTGCCCAGGGCCAGGACCCCTGGCTCCCGCAGACCCCAGCCCACCCGCCGGACCTACGACACCACCGAACTCTACGCAGTCAACGCCGGCCGAACCCCCGGGTGCTACCGAGCCACCCCGAGACGCACCCATGGACCCTTCTGCTGCAACTCCTGCAAGTTCGCCTGCATCTGGACCTGCACCACTCCAGCACTGACCAAGACAACGACACGCAACAGCAGCAGCCACCTCAAGTGCATCCTGCTCAACACCCGCTCCGTCCACAGACACGCCGTCGAGCTCTGGAACCTGCTCGACACCACAGCCCCAGACGTCGCCTTCCTCACAGAAACCTGGATGAACGCCTCCTCAGCTCCCGACATCGCCATCGCCATCCCAGACGGCTACAAGATCATCCCAGACTGGAGGAGGCATCGCCATCGTCCACAAGAACACCATCCGCATCACGTCCAACACAGACGACACCTTCGCACCCGCCGAGCACCTCCACTTCCAGATCCACACCGACCCAAAGACGACCCTCAGAGGCACCCTCATTTACAGACCCCCGGGAACACGCACACAATTCAGCCCGCACGCCCTCCTCTCCGCTGACTACATCCTCCTCGGGGACCTCAACTTCCACCTGGAGAACAACAACGACCGCAACACCACCACCCTGCTGGACAACCTTGCAAAACTCAGACTCAAGCAGCTGATGGCCACCCCCACCCACTACGCCGGACACACACTCGACCCCGTCTTCTCATCCAGCAAGGACATCACCTTCAGCCACGCCACCGGACTCCACTGGATGGACCACAGCTGCGTCCACTTCCGCTTCAGAAGGACCACGATCCACCACCACCAGCAACAGGTTGCACGCAGAAGCTGGAACAAGCTCACAGCCGACCAGCTCGCAACTTCCCTGAGCAAGAACCCACCCACCAGCGCAACGAACCCCAGCGAAGCGGCCACCAACCTCACGAAGTGGATCAGCGACTGCGCAGACGACCTCGCCCCTCTGAGGACCCCGCCTAGCAGACCCGGCAGCAAGAAAGCCCCATGGTTCACTGACGAACTCAAGAGCTCCAAGAAGAACTGCAGAGCCCTCGAGAAAGCCTGGCGCAAAGACCCAACACCGGACAACATGACTGCCCTCAAGCTCGCCACCCGAAAACACCACCAACTGATCCACGCCACCAAGAAAACTGCATTCAAGGAACGATTGGACAACAACGCACACAACAGCAAGGAACTCTTCAACATCGTTAAAGAGCTCTACAACCCCAACGCCGGAAACAACGACATCACCACTTCGCAAGACCTCTCCAACTCCCTCGCCTCCTACTTCCACAACAAGATCGCGGACATACACAACAGCTTCAGCACTCAACCTACGCACGCCACGACCGAACCACCGCCCCCCACCACCACCCTCCGTGCCTGGACCCCGATCAGCACCGAAGACACCGTCCGCACGATGAACTCCATCCACTCCGGATCTCCGACCGACCCCTGCCCTCACCACTTCTTCAACAAGACCGACACTGTCATCGTACCCCACCTGCGGGACATCATCAACACCTCCTTCGACTCCGCTACCTTCCCGGAGAGCTGGAAGCACGCCGAACTCAGCTCTCTACTTAAGAAACCATCAGCCGACCCCACCGACCTCAAGAACTACCGCCCCATCTCGCTGCTCCTGTTTCCGGCAAAAGTCATCGAGAAGACCGTCAACAAGCAGCTGGCCGCCTTCCTCGAGACGAACGGATCCCTCGACCTCTCACAGTCTGGCTTCCGGGCCAACCACAGCACCGAGACCGCCCTGATCGCAGCCACCTATGACATCCGAGCCCTGCTCGACAACTGAGAAACAGCGGCCCTCATCCTCCTAGACCTCTCCGCGGCCTTCGACACTGTCTGCCACTGTACCCTAGTACAGCGCTTCAGCAACATCGGAATCCAGGAGAAGGCCCTGGAGTGGATCATCTCCTTCCTCGCCGGAAGGACACAGAGAGTCCGCCTCCCCCGTTCAGATCAGAAGCCACCGAAGTCATCTGCGGCATTCCTCAAGGCTCCTCGCTCAGCCCAACCCTCTTCAACGTCTACATGAGCCCCCTTGCAGCCATCGCACGCCAGCACAACCTCAACATCATCTCCTACGCCGACGACACCCAGCTGATCCTCTCCCTCACCAACGACCCCGCCACCGCCAGAGCCAACCTACACGAAGGGATGAAAGAGGTAGCCGAATGGATGAAGAACAGCCGCCTAAAACTGAACTCGGACAAGACGGAAGTCCTCATCCTGAGATCTTCACCCTCTGTCTGGGACGACTCCTGGTGGCCCCCCGCCCTAGGCAGCGCACCCAAACCAACAGACCACGCACGCAACCTGGGCGTCATCCTGGACTCCTCCCTCTCCATGACCAGACAAGTCAATGCCGTCTCCTCGACGTGCTTCAACATCCTGCGCATGCTACGAAAGATCTTCCGGTGGATCCCCACCGAGACCAGGAAGACGGTCATCCAGGCCCTCGTCACCAGCCATCTGGACTACGGCAACTCCCTCTACGCCGGAACCACCGCCAAACTCCAGAAGAGGCTCCAGCAGATCCAGAACGCCTCAGCACAACTCATCCTGGACATCCCCCATCGCAACCACATCTCCGAACACCTGAGAGACCTGCACTGGCTCCCGGTCAACAAGAGAAAAACCTTCCGTCTCCTCACCCACGCACACAAAGCCCTACACAACCAAGGCCCAGGATACCTCAACAGCCGCCTCAACTTCTACGCTCCCAAACGCCAGCTTCGTTCGACCGGCCATGCCCTCGCCGCTGTCCCCCGCATCCGAAGAGCCACCACAGGAGGAAGGTCCTTCTCCTACCTCGCCGCCAAGACTTGGAACTCCCTCCCGACCCACCTCCGACTGACCCAGGACCACCTCGCCTTCAGGAAGCAGCTCAAGACCTGGCTGTTCGAGCAGTAGCGGACCCCCCTCCCCTAGCGCCTTGGGACCCTCCGGGTGAGTAGTGCACTATATAAATGCCTTGATTGACTGATTGATTGACATTATATAAAAATCATGTAGGATGGGATGAGGATTCTCCTCACCATAAAATCTGATTGAAAAATCAACCAATTGCACAAAGGCAGTATCCAGTGAAACAAGAACTAAAAACCAGGTCAGGGAGATCTTAGATCAACTTGAATACCAAGGGGTGATTGAAACATGCACCTCAACAATGAACAATCCTTTGTTTCCTGTTTCCAGACCAGACAATACATATCATCTAGTTTTGGATTACAGACACTTAAACTCCTGTTCTAAAAAATGTGCAGTGCAAAATGCACACAGTACAGCATTAATGAATAACGTTGTATGTAAAAAATATGAAACCACATTAGATATTTCTAACAAATTCCTTTGTCAAAACATTGCACCTGAAAGCAGGTATTTGACCGCTTTCTCAATAATGGGGACACAGCGTCACTCAAGGTTTCAAGAATAGTCTGGGGTAAGCATGGGCGGAAAATCCGTTTCGCTCGCGGATTTTGCGGATTTTCGGTAAATTCGCAATCCGCGAGATCCGCGAATCTCCCGCAAAATCCGCAAATCCGCGAGCAGCGGATTTTATGGCTTGCTCGCACTGTTCGCGTGAGTTCGCGGCTTGCCAGTACAACTTCGCACCCCGCGAGTAAGTGCTAAATTGCAGAAATACGATCTTAGCAAAACTGAAACTACTTACCAGGTTCAAAAGTTCAGGCTCATCATTAGTAGCCATTTCCTGTAGTGCTTCCTGAGGGGCCCCTCCAGAGTTCAGTTGCCAGTTGCAACTATTATGTGACCCTGCTCTGAACCTCAGAATAGTTACACATATGCCACAAAGGTCCTGAATTACAGCTAAGGGAGACAAGCAGGAGCCAGGCTGGAAGTTAAAATCCATTAATCAGCCCCTAATTCATTATTGTCAGTTGGGGCAGGGCAGGTGTTGTAACTAATTTTGCAACAATGAAAGCACTTAGCAAGTGCAAAAGATCACTAATCAGGAAGCACTAAGGAAGCAGGTGCCAGCTAAAAAAATATTCTGTGACACATTAATCAGCCCCAAATTAATTCAGGTCACTTGAGGCAGGGAAGGTGTGCTTTGCTTTGCCGAAAATAATGTACACTGGACAACCAGAGGGTGTGGTGATGAAACAGAGGGTGGCATGGGTGGGCCAGAGGGTGGCATGAGTAGTCAGAGAGTGGCAGTGGTGACAGAGAGTGGCAGTGATGAAGAAGAGTGTCCCAAACAGGCTGGACACGTAGAAACAACAAGTTCGCAAAACTTGCGACCCGACAGGTAAGTTCACAAATTGCGAAATTGTAAAAACCCTCGCGAACTGGCAGAAACACGCGCAAACACAAAAAAAAAAAAATTCGCGGGAATTCGCGGATTTTGCGGATTGCGAGTTCGCAAATCCGCAAAATTCGCGAACGCGAGATTCGCAAAATTCGCCCATGCTTAGTCTGGGGTTATTCTCAGCAAGAGCAACAGAGTTTCTACAAACATATGAGAACGAAGCATTGTCATATGTCATACTGGGCTTCGCCTCTGAGGGGTATAAATTAAATTTTAAAAAATCAGGAATTGCCCATCTCAACATCCTTTTTCTAGGATATGAACTATCAAGTGAAGGAAAAGGCCTGGCAGCTAACTTTTTAGAAAGTGTGCGCTGCTACATCCTCCAAAAACGCTGAAAAACTTACAATTGATTCTAGGTTTCCTGAATTTTGGAAGAACTTACATTCTGAACTATGCAGAAAGGGTTAGGCCTCTCTACGAATTAATCAAACCTGATTTTAACCCCTTCTGTGCTGCACGGATTTTCCCCCGGTGCTGAACGTTCCATTGGGCCTATGGAACCATAACGGAACGGTTCCGTCATAAGCACAGGCCACCTTATGCTCATGACGGAACCGTTCCGTCATGAGCATGGAAGGGGTTAAAACCATACATTGGACACAAAAACACAGAAATTTTGCGTTCACTGCAAACAGATATGTTACCAACTTAACACTTACAAACACGCGTAAACGTACGCAGCTTAGTGATCCGAATAATTCCGGGTCAACGCTGATTCACCTACTTAACTTTTAATGAAGGCGAAAAAGTACCAATTGCATACAAATCACATTTGTACACACAAGCAGAAAGGAAATTTACATCAACAGAAAAAATTCTGACAGAACTTCAAATCGCTGTAGCAAAAGAAAGTGCCCTAGCACAGGGGAAACACATTATGGTCATAACTCCTGTACAAGCCTTGGAGGCAGTTACAAAAGCTAGCATTCCAAATGCTAAAGCTTTACATTCGAGATGGATACTATGGGTTAATTTTCTTGCTGCTCCTGATGTTGAATATGTTTTTGATTCTTATTTGAAAACACAAGCACTCCTGCAATACGAACACGAATGTCCTCTGCCTACTGACCAGTATGAACGTATAATTCATGCTGACGGATCAGCACAACACGCTATGGGCAAACAAGATTATAGTACTGCATGCGCGATTGTTAAAGGTCGTATGCGCAATGGCGAATTCAGACCTATAGTCAAGAAAACGCAATCTCTAGGAGATTGTACAGTTCAGCGAGCTGAACTACAAGCATTCATAATGGCTCTTGAAAATACGTATCGCGAATTCCCCACGCACATAGTGTGCGATTCCTTTTACTGTGTTCAATCTTACAATGAATATTTACAGAACTAGCTTCAAAATGGTTTCAAAGATGCAAAAGGTGGCACAATTAAGCACAAGACACTTTGGGAACAAGTAGTTCAGGTGCGAAACTGACTACAAAATACTCACGTGATACACACGCTGAGTCATCAAAGTGATGGCGAACACGTTGAAGGGAATTCATTGGCTTATGAAACGGCAAAGGGGGCTGTGCAAACGGCTTCTGTAGCTGCAATCACTTGTTCGAAAACAAAAATAGACAGTGAAATAATGCTAGCTGTCAATGCTTCAAGCAAAGGCAGCGGTGCAGCGTTACCTAAAGGGTTTCCTCTCAAATACTCATATATAACTGATACAAACAGTTTTCCGTTTTCTCGAATCCCTGGAGTGGGGGATATGGTAATTCCAAACATGGAACATAGATTAGGATTAATCTTATCAGCACATGAAGGGCGCTCCTCTGCTCATGCAGGTGTTTTCGCCACAGTATCATTATTAAAACAGAGGTACTGGTAGCCAGGCATTAGAAAACAGACCAGAAACTATGTCCTGGACTGTGAAATATGCCAGAACATGAAAAGTCTCTACTGTGAAACGTCCTGCGCAGACGCCCCTGTTATTCTCAGATAAACCATTAGCGTGTGTTTACCTGGACCACTGCGGTCCCTTACAAAAGGATAGTAACTATAAATATATCATGGTCGCAGTGGATTCCTGTTCTGGGTTTCTTTGCATGTGGCCTCAGTGCTAGGCTGACCCTCGAACTGTTATAAAAGATTTGCGAGTCTTTATCGGCACATACGCAATAGGCACACTACACACTGACCAGGGCCCTGCGTTTAGCTCCCCAGCTTACAAAGAAGCCATGGTCAGTTTGGGCGTTGAATTGCAGTACTCTTCTCCATTCCATCCTGAGGGAAATTCTGTTGTAGAAAGAAAAAAACGGGACATAAAGCAGTCTATAACAGCTAAGGTATTAGGTTCGAGTAATGGGTGGGTCATACATCTCTATGGGGTCTAACGTGCACTTAACAATTTGCCAAGTAGTTCTCTAGGGGGTGTCAATCCATATGAGGTCCTATTCGGGACAAGAATGTTGGTTCCGGATCTTGATTGTCATGGAACAGTGGTGGAATATAAGACATTTGATATCAAAGACCGTTTGGCAGTTTTACAAGATTTAAATGAACCAAGAATTAAACAAAGCAATGTGTTCCTGAAGCCAACTACCACTGGGAAAAAAACAGCCATCCCAGCTAGGCCTGTCTGGATCCCAAAGCTTGGTGATCTAGTCAGAGAATAGATTGCGGACAAGAAGGAATTTGGGCCTTCTTACAGACAACCAGCACCTGTCATAGCAATCCACAGATCAAGAACAGTAAAACTGCCGCCCCTTGCTGGTAAAAAGGAGAATAGATTTGTGTCCATTGACCTGTTCAAACCACACTATGTGGCCGATACTAAGCAGTAGGCCAAGTGGACTCCGCCAATGTAGCAGACACACTCCTCTAGCTACAATCCAAGAGGTTCAAACTGAGAGACTCATCACCACTTTAGAATCTGGAGTGAAAAAAGAAGGACTAAGCAACAAAACTATGGAATTCATTCCTCTTGAGACCCAAATAACAGTTTGTCCTGATGCACCTGTCTACAATGAAGTAACAAGTGATCAAGTGGTTCCAGCGATTTCAACGAATCCTGGTGCAATTCCAACCATTGACAGAACTGCCTCTTGCTATTTCATTAACTGTGATACATTTTCTGATGATTCTAGCGAACCTGAAACAACGCCAGCAAAAAGAACATTGAAAGAACAAGCAACAGACTTTGTTCATCAGATGGGAAAGACTTATCTGGTTTCACCATGGATTGAACTTTGGATTGTGTTGGGAATATTTTTTCTTCTATTTTGGTTAGCTCTGGTAATAACTCTGGGTATGCTGATAAAGGGAAGATATGTAAAAATGGACATAGCAAGTAAACAAGTGAACTTACTTCTGCAGCAACACAAATAATCCCATTGTGAACAAAGAGACTTGTCAGCAGTGAACATCACAGCCGTTCCTATACCAGATGGTATACTTTGGGACAGACCTGAACATGACATTTTTAGCATATCGGAGCTGTTGAAGGTTCCACACTTATTCAAGATTTCATTAAGTGACTTTATTACCTCTAGTACCTTTTCTGATGATTGGGACTTCGAGACTGTTAATAACATGATGTCTGATCTAGAGATGCCCACAGTATTTCAAATCATGAATATTTAGAAGGTTCATCAGACTATGAACAAATGTATTGTTATAACCATTATGGTCATCATTTCTTGCACAAATCTGCAATGCCTAGAAATGTATTTATGTATAACCAAAGGGGAACATTGTCCTACACCTCCAAAGGGTAGCTCAAAAACTTTTGCAATGAAGTTTCCATATTTTTCAGGGTTCAATGTATCCAATGCAGAAACGTTTTACTTTAGTGTATGTACTAAATAGATTTATTCTGCAGCCTTTAATGCCCAACTGTCTAGACAGGGTTTCGACAATATTGAGACAAAAACTGTCTGGGGTACAAAAGATTGACAAGTACAGGGGTTAGAAGATTTGTAAAGAGCCTGTATCATCCCTGAGCAAATTATGTTTTTGAACGACGCTGTCCAACAAATGTCTTGCCTTGGGTTAGCCAAGATCAAGGACATGAACACACCAACCATACCTATACCTACACTTAATAGCACAACACGGGGCGGTCAACGTACATAATATTTTGCATCACAACAGATCAGATCCAGATTGGAACAAATGGTTGCCCTGGCCCATAGACACAAACAACTGTCAAGATCGATTCCTGAACAAAAGGCAGGATTTCAAAACCAATAGGCCAGACCTAAGATATGTTCAAAAAAAGCATCCTGGGGTAATAACAACATACAGTGTAGGAAAGCTATGCCTACAGGATGGAAAACAACACTTATCTTTACTTAAAGATGGCACTGACCTTAGGGAATTCTTGCTAGGACCAAAGAAAACCGCGTCAAAAATGTTTCATACATGCCGGTATATATACTGCATATAACGAATTATGGAAGATTACCCAAGCAGAGACTACTAAATGAATACAAAAAAATTGATCTAATAATTTAGAGTAATCTCTCTCTGTAGTAGACAATGGGTTAACAACTCTGTTGTACAGGATATATTCATTGCACAGCCTTTCGTCTTCTGTCATAGACATCATGGAACAAGACTTGGTCATGTTGCAACATGGTTAGTATCGATTACGTTCTATCATGCTATTAGGCTATCTGCCCTGGCGTTTAATCAGCACCACGTCACTGTTTTCTGAATTCAGTCTCAGTGATAAACAGATCAAATTGATTGGCACAAAGGGGAGCACTCTATACAGTGCTGAGCATTGAAAAACTGGAGAAATTACCATTCACAGTGGCAGAAAAACCAGCAACTGAGTGGATCATACATGGTAAGATTACTCTGCCTGTTACGATTTTCCATTTTTAGTATTGCCTAAAACACATACCAGCAGGCAAATATGAAAGGTTGGGTAAAGAATACATCAAAGACATCCTGGAATTTACTATACACACACAGATGTTGGAGTGGGGGACGTGAAGTGCTTCTTAGTGGTTCTAACTTTGAAAACGCACTAAGCGGTTCTCTCCTTTGTCGGGGTATTAATTTACACGTGGCCTGCGATGGTTCCAACACAAATTTATCCTGTCACATGCAAGGCTCTCCAGCTGCAGTGATTAATCTAATTTTGGGATTACTTTCTAATGGGAGTTACCTAATGTTGAATGATCACAGCTGCTGTGGCCTGTTTCCAGGTATTGCATATCTAGTGACTGTTACATCCAGGGTCACTTGCTGTATGCAAGTATTGTTTCCACAAACAAAGACAGCCAGGGAGTCGCCTGCATGGCCTTTACTGAACATCTCTTCTATACGAATTGATACTCCAAGCAGAATGACAGCCATTCTTTTGCAAAAAACTGTGCCTCTGACCTCGGCTAAAACACCTATGATCTACAAGTCGCAAGCACTTCTGCCGAAATACATGCCCTTTTGAACTCAAACTGCCCTATACATTTCTCAGAAATGTTAGGTAATATCTTAAACATGTCTGAAACGAGCGGTATTGTACATGTATTTAAGACCATGTGTTCTGGACTGTTAGCACCTTTTCAAGCAGTCCTCAGAATAATTCCAAACTTTGTGCACTCTGTGTTTGGCGGACTGTCCCTACTTTTGAGACTCGTTGCAGGGATACTATTTTTGCTCCTACTGCTACGATATGGCAAGCCAAATCACCAGTGACACCCAATTCACAGTGGAGAGAGCTCTGCAGGAGATAAAGTGTTGTGAGCGTATTGTCCAAATTTTGGGTTTAACTCGTCTACAAGAATTAAATACAACATGGTTTCTGTCATTCAGACCAATCTGGCAAGGTTGTATCTTACCTATTCTACGCTGCCTGCTTTGCGGTGAGGAATGTGTGCTAGACATCTGTCTGCATAAGGTGTTGTAGACCTTGCCTTTTTGAGCTATAACGTTGCAAAATACCAAAATCCTTTTTTCCAATCCCAATATGATCACTGATACCCGTTCACTAAGATCATGGTAATGGAGACTTGAAAATAAGAAAACAACATAATCAATACATATATAAGACAGCAATTGGTTTTTTAATTAAAATAAAGGTCCACTGGTTTCCTCAATATCTAAAATTCAACCCACAGGCAAGTCTAGTACATCGAGTAATAATGGCATCCCAATTGCCGAATTTATACATACTTCTCGGTGTTCAAATGGAGACTTGAATATAAGAAAACAACATAATCAATACATATATAAGACAGCAATTGGTTTTTTAATTAAAATAAAGGTCCACTGGTTTCCTCAATATGTAAAATTCAACCCACAGGCAAGTCTAGTACATCGAGTAATAATGGCATCCCAATTGCCGAATTTATACATACTTCTCGGTGTTCAAATAACCATTAAATAGTTCATGGAACATGCATTCGTAATTTTTCAAATGTCTATTATAGAGCAGGGCGTTGTATGCTTAAATCTGCCAACGCACTAGATGGCGAATTAGAACGGCCGTATAGAACAACGGGCGAGAGGCTCTGAGTAAACAAACTACATTTCCCATCATTGTTGTAGTTCCGGCGCACGCGACATGGAGTGTCACGTGGTTTCCCCGCCGGCCAACCAGAAGGAGTTTAAATACTCCGCTTCCTGTCCACTCCGGTACCTCCCACTGTCAGCCTAGACGAAGGCGAGGAGTACCGACGGACAGGTAAGCGGGTGGGGGACTAACGAACTACAAAACAAAACGGGCTACATTGACCGTTCGTTTACCAAGGGATTTCAGGCTTAAGAGGGAGACGCCTTCGGAACTTTGTAGTTCTTTGCTCCTTCCGCCTAGCCCAGATACCCGATAGCTACACACGGGTACTCTGTTCGATCCTGTTTATATTTAAGCTACCGAGCATATATACCTTCATCTAAGCACTAAATTTAGCTGCAACATTAAGGTTTAAAGAGCCAAATTGTAATACCATTGACTTTCCCTATACCGGACTGAAATTTAAAACAACAGTAAAATAATCAGGTTGGGAAAAGTGTGTGTGTTCTAATTGAGTTCAAAGAGAGCTCTTCCTCTTTCATTATTTTTCCTTTCACTTTTAATAGAGCGGTGCTCCATTTGTACCTGAGCTGTAGCCGGGTGAGGTGGAGAGTTCATTCCCCAGATTGTGGGTGAGTGTATGCAATCTTTTTCACACCAGGACTTTCTTTGCCTGGCTTAAAGGTTGATTGTTAAACAACCATTGACCAACATTTCTTGGCAGAATATGTAACATCACGAGAAATTCTCTGTGTATTTGTAGCTATCTTAATTGACTCTGTGTACTTTGTTTGTGTGTATGTCTGTCCGTCCTTTGGTGACCAATTGGATCATTTCGACTGGCGATTTCAGGTGATATGATTTTGATCACTTAACACACATTTATCAGCAGTAGCACTTTATTGTTAAGGTCCTGATGAAGCAGACAGGTATCTTGTGAACCTTAAAAACTGCAGAAACATGTCGACCTAGATATGACCTAAGTAGTCATTTGTTAACACTACTTTGCACTGTTTTTTAACCTTGGGTGTGGGTAGGATCTTATTAAAAATCTTCTTTCCACTCCCACAACCCAATATTAACTCACTTAATCACACGCTACATATAGCACTTTTTGCACTGCTAATTCTTTTTGCCCCCTGATACCAACACATAGTTTTCATTTATACATCACCAACTCCTTCAAATACGATTAGGACACAATCTACCTAATCCGTAGTGGATTTGATTCCACTTCCTTCGGGTGAAGGATCCCAAATGATGTAGGGCGGTACAGGATGGGTATCTGATGGGAACATATTTTTCACCATGAATACCTTGGATTCAGGGATTGTATCCTATCAATAGCACATAGTTGTCTAGATAGCTTCATTATGTTTCTTCTGACCCGTTGTTATATATGGTTTTTTCACAGTTTGCAGGGATCATAACAATGCAAGGTCAATAAACATTTCCCTTACACGCCTCCTCTTTGTATTAATCTGTCTAACACTCCCCTCAGTCATGCCTACAGCTGTCGATACTCTGCTGACCCAGTAACGGCCCATGCTCTGTGTTTTCCCCAGCGGCTAGCAATCCTGATGACGGCATTCATTGAGATCTCAGAGACGCAAATTGCAACTGCTGAGTTACGAGAGAAAACAAGATGCGCTCAGGTAATATCCGATACAAACATTGCTGATGCGACCAATGCCGAAGGTGATGCTTCTCATCTATGTGCGGTTAGTCTTCTAAACGAGGTAATCCAACTTTCACCTACAACGGCAAACAACATTTTGTCTACAGGATTAGAAGATTTTCTTCAAGCCCTAATACTGACTTTTGATTTTGGCACACAGTGTACTGAGAGACTCTGAATTTGGCCTTCCGTTTTTCAAAACAAAGGACTAGCTTTGGAACATTTTTCCTATGATTACATTTTTTTTTCTCCATATTTGTATTTTACATTTTTGGCACAAGAAATCTGCTTATAGTAGAACTATTCATAGAGAACAGAGTTGTTTGAATACTTCCTGAGACAATATATGACATTGTCCACAAACAAACAGTTTTATGTAATCTGACATGAAATGGTTTCGGCTTTTTCTTAAGTATTTATGAGCCATTTAATAAATGTATATTTTCGTGATTCATTCGGTTTGCATTCAAATGTCAGCATATGCTTAGAATGAAACATGGCTTCAATATGTACAGCACCAATGCATTTTTTATGCTGAGAAGCAGTTCTAATGCATTTTACATATTAATTTGGACGTGTTTTTAGCACTTCCTGTGTAGATATATTTTAGATATGTTTAACATGTTTAGGATTTAGTAATGTAGTTCATACGAAAGTGGAGTGGGTGTTGTGTGTCTATTTAGATACTGTATATAGAATTCCAGATTCATGCCCTTATATAGGTACAATTCACATTGCCCTTATTTAGGCACAGAAATCCAGCCCTTATTTAGGCTTTGCTCATGCTAACAAAAACAGGCATGATCAACTACATCCGATCCTCTTCGTCACAATGAGTTCTTGTAAAACCAGACTCTTAAGCCTTTAGGACTTCCCGTTGCCTGGATATTGATTTCTCCAAGAACTCATTTATTATGCATGAAGATCTATTCCTTAGGGGTTCATTCATGGCGTTCCAATACCCGACTTGCACGTCAATACTGAGCGATACCAAAGGGGATGCTGGAAGGAGCGTTTGAGCAAATCAAACACTCACCCCCAGTCAACTTATCTGGGTTTAATCCAACATCATTCTTTAGCTCACTCCACAACCCCAGGTCAGACATGGCCATATGCAAATCAGTCTGACCCTGTGCCTCAAGGGAACAGTCCAGCCTGAACTGCCAAGCCATGTCTTCCCTGGACCGGAAACAAGCATCCTGGGACCGGTTTCGGGTTCATAACTCTCATCAGCCAGACGATCTTGAATCCAGTGGCAAAGTGAGCAAGGGACCCACATCTGGGCATACCCTGCCAGCTTAGGGCAAACAAAGCGATACCAAAGGGGATGATGGACGTAGCGCTTGAGCAAATCAAACTCTCACCACCAGTCAACTGATCTGTGTTTAATCCATCATCATTCTTTAGCTCACTCCACCACCTCAGTTCAGACATGGCCATATGCAAATCAGTCTGACCCTGTGCCTCATGGGAACAGTCCAGCCCGAACTGCCAATCCATGTCTTCCCTGGACCGGAAACAAGCATCCTGGAACCGGTTTCGGGTTCATAACCCTCATCAGGCAGGCTATCTTGAATCCAGTGGCAAAGTGAGCAAGGGACCAACGTCTGGGCATACCTTACCAACTTAGGGCGAACAAAGCGATACCAAAGGGGATGATGGACAGAGCGTTTGAGCAAATCAAACACTCACCCCCAGTCAACTGATCTATGTATAATCCATCATCATTCTTTAGCTCACTCCACCACCCCATTCAGACATGGCCATATGCAAATCAGTCTGACCATGTGCCTCAAGGCAACAGTCCAGCTCGAACTACCAAGTCATGTCTTCCCTGGACCGGAAACAAGCATCCTGGGAAAGGTTTCAGGTTCATAACCCTCATCAGCCAGGCTATCTTAAATCTAGTCGCAAAGTAAGCGGAGTACCCATGTCTGGGCATACCCTGTAAACTTAGGGCGAACAAAGCGATACCAAAGGGGATGATGGAAGTAGCGTTTGAGCAAATCAAACACTCACCCCCAGTCAACTGATCTGGGTTTAATCCATCATAATTTTTTAGCTCACTCCACCACCCCAGTTCAGACATGGCAAAATGCAAATCAGTCTGACCCTGTGCCTCATGGGAACAGTCCAGCCCGAACTGCCAAGCCATGTTGTACCCGGACCGGAAACAAGCATCCTGGGATCGGTTTCGGGTTCATGACCCTCATCAGCCAGGCTATCTTGAATCCAGTGGCAAAGTGAGCAAGGGACCTACGTCTGGGCATACCTTGCCAACTTAGGGCGAACAAAGCGATACCAAAGGGGATGATGGACGGAGCGTTTGAGCAAATCAAACACTCCCCCCAGTCAACTGATCTGGGTATTATCCATCATAATTTTTTAGCTCACTCCACCACCCCAGTTCAGACATGGCAAAATGCAAATCAGTCTGACCCTGTGCCTCATGGCAACAGTCCAGCCCAAACTGCCAAGCCATGTCTTCCCTGGACTGGAAACAAGCATCCTGGGACCGGTTTTGGGTTCATAACCCTCATCATCCAGGCTATCTTGAATCCAGTGGCAAAGTGAGCAAGAGACCCACGTCTGGGCATACCCTGCCAACTTAGGGCGAACAAAGACATACCAAAGGGGATGATGGACGGAGTGTTTGAGCAAATCAAACACTCACCCCCCAGTCAACTGATCTGGGTGTAATCCATCATCATTCTTTAGCTCACTCCACCGCCCCAGTTCAGACATGGCCATATGCAAATCAGTCTGAACCTGTGCCTCATGAGAACAGTCCAGCCCGAACTGCCAAGCCATGTCGTCCCGGACCGGAAACAAGCATCCTGGGATCGGTTTCGGGTTCATGACCCTCATCAGCCAGGCTATCTTGAATCCAGTGGCAAAGTGAGCAAGGGACCCACGTCTGGGCATACCGTCCCAACTTAGGGCGAACAAAGCGATACCAAAGGGGATGATGGACGGAGCGTTTGAGCAAATCAAACACTCCCCCCAGTCAACTGATCTGGGTATTATCCATCATAATTTTTTAGCTCACTCCACCACCCCAGTTCAGACATGGCAAAATGCAAATCAGTCTGACCCTGTGCCTCATGGCAACAGTCCAGCCCAAACTGCCAAGCCATGTCTTCCCTGGACTGGAAACAAGCATCCTGGGACCGGTTTTGGGTTCATAACCCTCATCATCCGGGCTATCTTGAATCCAGTGGCAAAGTGAGCAAGAGACCCACGTCAGGGCATACCCTGCCAACTTAGGGCGAACAAAGCCATACCAAAGGGGATGATGGACGGATCGTTTGAGTAAATCAAACACTCACCCTCAGTCAACTGATCTGGGTTTAATCCATAATCATTTTTTAGCTCACTCCACCACCCCAGTTCAGGCATGGCCATATGCAAATCAGTCTGCCCATGTGCCTCATGGCAACATTCTAGCCCGAACTACCAAGCCATGTCTTCCCTGGACCAGAAACAAGCATCCTGGGACCGGTTTCAGGTTCATTTCCCTCATCAGCCAGGCTATCTTGAATCCAGTGGTAAAGTGAGCAGAGGACCCATGTCTGGGCATACCCTGCAAACTTAGGGCGTACAAAGCGATACCAAAGGGGATGATGGAAGGAGCGTTTGAGCAAATCAAACATTCAACCCCAGTCAACTGATCTGGGTTTAATCCATCATAATTTTTTAGCTCACTCCACCACCCCAGTTCAGACATGGTCATATGCAAATCACATCGACCCTATGACTCTTGCGAACAGTCCAGCCCGAACTGCCAAGCCATGTCTTCCTTGGACCGGAAACAAGCATCCTGGGACGGGTTTCGGGTTCATAACCCTCATCAGCCAGGGTATCTTGAATCCAGTGGCAAAGTGAGCAAGGGAACCATGTCTGGGCATACCCTGCCAACTTAGGGCGAACAAAGTGATACCAAAGGGGATGATGGACGGAGTGTTTGAGCAAATCAAACACTCACCCTCAGTCAACTGATCTTAGGAGTTTTTTGCTGCTCCATTGGCTCAGAGTGACTTACATCCATTTCCGTTTCCTGTGGATGGATTTATCACCGAAGAGCAAGTCGGTTTCCTCTGTGGTCCGCCTCTCAAAAAGTTCCGAGATGTCCGCCTTGCTTTTTCATTTCTGGTGTTTTATTTATCTTTAAGACCTATTGTCCATACATTACAGCACGGACAGATAACCTTCAACACGGTCTCGATTTCCGGTATGAGACGTTTCTGTCCTCACCCGGGAGCCGCACAGATATTGCGGTGATTGTGTTTTCCGGTTTCCGGCTTCAGACTATCCAATCATAGTAGAGGAGGTTGGCTCTCTCTATGTTCCGCTATCTCCTTTCTTTAACGGCTGTCTTGCCTGTCCCAGTACATCTCCCTCGGCTCAGTTATAGCCTGAGGCACCGACGGACAGGTGGGTGGCCTTCTTGCTAGGCAATATACACGTTTGTGCAGGATTTTTGAGAATTATTCCTGAAGAGATCTTTATACTTTGGAGGACTTTACTAGGTACAGTGTGTTTTGCGCACCTGTTTCTTCTGCGAGTCTCGGCTCGACACTCTTACCGATGAGTATAATTACTGATGAGTCTAAATATTTGGACTCTCATTGTTCCTTCCACTAGAGTGGACTAGCACTAGTTTATTTCCTCCATTATTTGGCATCAACATAGATCTCCCATTTTAAAACAATCAAGTAAAGGCTCAACGTCAGTTCTATGGGCCAGCTAAGGTCGCTCTCTTTTTTATGTTCATCATGCACTAGAGACTGCTATATAAGAGATGGATGAATTAAAGAATTTGTCTATTCATTTAATGCCAGGCAAAAAATTGATGTTTTTTTCTTTTTCCGTTTTCTCCAATCTCTTTAGAGCGGGGCCTCTCAACCTGAGCGAGCGCCAGGCGAGGTGAGGCTTTTCCCCATCAAATATTTGGGTGAGTCATTAATAAATGTAGTATAAAGTGGCTTCTATATTGGATTTAAGGCCATTATATGTGTAGATATATATAATCTCTTTTTCAGAATACTATATTTGCATGTATGTGTGTTGTTTTTTCACAGGTGAGAATTTTCACTGACAATGATTACAACCTCTAATACTTAAAGTACAGTAGGCTATTGCTTTGCATGGTACAATTTGTTTCTTTGTTTATGGACAGATATCCTTTACTCTGTCCTCACATGTTGCAGTAGTGTTTAACATCAATAGGTCCTGAAGAAAGCCTTTTTTGGCTGAAACATGTCGACCAATTCTTGGTTGTAGTATTTGTTGGCAGTATCAACACACTGTTTTTTAACTTTGCCAGTGTGGTGGCCTCTTCATTAAAGTCATTTCTTGGCACCACATTAGGCGATTTTAATTTTCACACTTTTTCCTGGTTCACACACCTTTTTGAACACTGCAACTTTCTCCCATTTCAGCACCTGTACCACAACTGTTTGGCTTCCATCACTGGTGGATCATACACTAGGATCTCTCACGATAGTCCAAGTGAGTAACCTAGTAGATACCAGTGTTACAACAAATCCCAGATGATGAGTCTCCGCCATTGAGTGGGCTGATGGGTATTTTCCTTCCGTATTTTCTTCCTCTTTAAGATACCACTTTTTGTCTTACTTTTCAGCACTTTACATGCATTACACTCTGTACTAGCAGATAATGTTTGAGCCGAACTTAGACCTTTAGCATCCCTTGCGTATTTGTTGTCAGTTAGATTAGGGGATAGGATGTTACTAGGTCTTTAAATATATTTCCCCTGTAGACCCTCTCCCACTTTTGTTTTTGTGTTATCCCCCATCAGCTGCCACCTGTTTCCTCAGGGTCCACAGCCATCAGAAGGCCACCATGGTAGTCTCCATTTTGCCTGCTAGAGGCTTGCCTTGTTTTTCAGAGGACTGCCCTGCTGCTTGAGGCTTGCCTTGTTCCCCAGAGGACTGCCCTGCTACTTGACACTTGACCTGCTCTCTACGTAGGAAGACTAGACCTGCTCCCTCAATCCCCATCTACCTGAGTTACTCCAAAGGTCAGTTGGCTGACTTCCTGTTCTGTGCTAGCAGGACAAAACAAGCTCTAGCAGCCTCCCCGCAACTGCCCATCTGGCTTGTTGCAACTGGACCTGCCTTGGTATGCAACTTGATCTCCCTGAACCCTGCTGGCATGTGGTAAATTGGGCCCCTCATCGCCAAGCGGTGTCCTCCCAGCTCCTGGATCCTTGGCTGTCATTAGAGTTCACTCCTCTACAAGAAAAGGAGAAATCCTGAAGTTCTGGTGTCTTCTCTCAGGACTTTAAGAAGGAAGCCTTTTATGCAAGCATATTCTGGTCACCCACGCACACAAGGCACTCCACAACACAGGATCAGCATACCTCAACAGATGACTCAGCTTCTACACCCCCAACCGCCAGCTTCACTCCGCCGAGCTCTCCCTTGCCACCGTCCCCCGCATCCGAAGAGCGACCTCCGGTGGCAGATCTGGAACACCCTCCCCATCCTCCTACAGCAGACCCAGGACCTGCTGACCTTCAGAAGACTCCTCAAGACCTGGCTGTTCAAGCAGTAGCTGCCCCCCCCCAGCACCTTGATACCCTCACGGGTGAGTAGTGCGCTTTACAAATGTTCTGATTGATTGATTGAATGATTGTATCCGGCCAATGCTCCATTGTGATTGACTTGAACATGTGACTTTCTCCTGGTTTAGCATCACCAGATGGTCATGAGTGGCACTTTGTGCTTTTAAGAGCAATAAATACCTGAAATGTTTAAATTACATATCTCCATTTTACTGATTGAATTTTTGTCATTTTGGTCTGATTTTATTAATTAGTATTTACTCTATTCTACTAAATTGGTTTCGGATTGTTCTTGTGTTGTGCTTTCACTTAATTACTGTTTGTGTGCTGCATAAATACTTAACAAGGTGCCAATCTACCAGAGGATGAAGCACAGGTTAATTTAGTGACTTTTCTGGTTCAGCTAGACAAGGATTGCGGTGGTTGCTTGAGAAGGGGTTTCATTTTCCTCTATCAAAAACCCAATTTCCTACAGTGGGCAGCATACCTGTTCCACGCATTAACCCCTTCGCCGCGGCGTGAATTTCACCGTGGCGCAAGGGGCTAGGGCGTGAGCGCGACGCTGCTGTGCTCGTGACGGAACCACACCGTCATTAGTCACGGGCGACGTGTGCTCATGACGGCGTGGTTCCATCACGGCCCCGCCCGCTCATTAGTTCACCCGCACAGGCGGGGAAATAACGCCGCATGGAAGGAGCGGTAGCTGCATGAATGAAACACACCGCCCGTGGCTCATGACGGCGTTCCGTCATGAGCACGCAAGGGGTTAATGTAAATGGCTGAGAGGAAGGGACACAAAAGCTATAAGGTGGTAAACATAAATATGGTTAGGGACCACGCTAAGGGAAGAAAGGAGTACCTTGTTTGGGTTGACAAATGCAGTAATTGTTACTAAGAATGGAGCACAAATTAAATTCGACTAGTAGCCTTTTCCTCCTGTACCCCTTGACCCTGGTTGTCATCCTCCTCCTCTATTCCTCCTCCTCCTCTTCCTCCTCTTGGGTTTCTCACCTGAATAAATGTACATCAGGGGTAATTTGGAGTTTGGCAGAGTGGATGGGATACTCTGTCACATACATGATGAATATCTTTTACACTATATTACAAGTGTCTCATTTTATAATGCATTTATAATACAGCAGATTGCAATGGAATTTCCCATCCGCAAAACTCTAAATCTACCTGAATACTGTGAAAATATTGCTGACCATCCTATCACTTTGAAAGGTTTACTTCTAATTTGAAACATGAATAAGGGCTAGGAAATTAACAGGAAGGCAAGGAATAAGAGAAAGAATGGGAAGGAGAGCAGAAAATTAAACAAGGATGTTACAGGAGGCATTACCCGAGATGCAATGTCTTTTGAGGAGTAACAAATATATAATTAAAACATGTCAAACATCACTTACCTGTTTCTGTCAATTCAACACCAACTGGCCAGGCAGGTGCCATTCCTGGTTACTGAGGCTAGTCCACTGATGCACAAATTGCCACTGTGTGTGGTAATACCAAGGTGGCCGTAAATGTTATGCCACTTTCACCTCTAGTAAAGAATACCTTTGCAAGGTTTTCCCTAGTGCTGGCCCCGCCATATGCCATCAATATGTGAGGGGTGGCGCAGCACATAAAATAGAAGTGCCACCATCTCCTGTTCTTCAAAGATATTGTGGAGTGTCATTCATGTGCAGGAGGAGGGTCCAACCTACTGACTGCGTCTGGCATGATTAGGAGTTAGGCTGCCAACTTAAAAACAAAAGGTGAAATGCAGTTTAACAAATATAAATGAAAAATAAAGGAACAGGGGCTGGAAAACAGGACAGAAAGTGATACAGTCCAAAAAAAGGGACATGTGGAGAGAAAAAGTGACAAACTAGTGGCCTAACAGAAAGGAAACAGGCAGACAGGAAGCAGCCTGGAGTCTAGAGCGCCACAGACTCATCAAAACGAACGGCTGCTCACATTCACCCTGTGTGGTTTTGTCCTCTTAATGCTTGGAATGTTTCCTCGTGTCCATTTAGTAAGCCAGGTGCTGGAAACTTCATTTTGTGTGGGTATCTATAATTATGCATAATTTCTTAGGATTTCATATAATTACCACAAAGACATGAGGACAGGGAAAGGAAACAAATCCGGACATCCAGTAGACTATCCAAAGAGGAATTGTAGCTGCAACTACCAGAAAAGCAGGCACAAAAAAGAATAAAGTAGGCTATCAATGCGATGAAAAGTAAAGAAATGGAAGCAATTCAATGCCACATTTGTATATGTTTCAAACAGAAACTGACATCACAGGAAAGGATTCAATTTCATCTTAGATTGAGCAGCTCAAACAATAATCCCTCAACAGTCCACCATCATAGAAATTAGATTTCATATGACAGCCACTCAGGTGGCAATGCTGCAACACATGAAGAAGAAGCCCAAACTTGGCATCTTTTGCTCAGCTCTGCAATCACACCACTACTCTTCCAAGCTGATTATTCTTGCAAGTTCCACACCATCTCTCCAGGTGACCAAAACGGTAGAAATGCTGGCGCATCCAAGTCTCAAGGATGCCCAGCCATGCACAGCGCTTGGAGAACTGTGATACATGTTCTGGCCTGTCAATAAAAGCACCGTCCTCGTCTACAGGCTCACCTCTTCAGGTAAGGCCCCGGCTCATATGTAGTAGCATACTCCCTTCCTAGACTTAGTATTTATCAGTTTGCCATTTGAAAAAACAACACACCAATAAGGGAACATGAACAGAAGAAACATCTTCCCAAGATTGCTCAATAGATGGAAATTCTTTCCAGTGAATCAATAATTAAAGCTGACTTTTAATATCGGAATCCCACAGAGTTCTTGAGCCTACTAGTCTGGATGTCACTTTGTTCAAATTTAGAAGAGTATCAGACAGAAGCTGGGGATATGTATCCAGAACATATGGCTTCACTTGAGAAAAATGAAAGACAGAATAAATCTTTCAAGTACAGGTAGCATTAAACAATAGGCCTCAGGATTAATCTGATAAACAGGCATAAGTGGACCAAAATACCATTGTAGGAATTTAACGGTCAGTGAGTAAACAGGAGGAAAATGAGATGACAGACAAGCGTTAACTCTAGCAACAAAAGGAGAAGAAGGTGATCTTGAGTTGTCAGCATATCCTTTCATCATGGTTTTGAGTGGCATAGACTTTCACAAACCAATTGTCATTCAGATTCAGCAGCTTCACCACAGTATGAATAAATAGAGTCTGTAAAATCTGACCCCGTGGAGTGATTTCCATGAAATGTGGAATTCAGTGAGTTCAGTCAGATAAGTTTTGGCTGCATGTGCACCTTCTCTTTCAGACACAATATCCCCTAATGATAAACCAATGGTCATGGTGCCTTGCCAATCCTCAACCCTTGCTTATAGTATGTGACCTGCACTTGATCATCAATTCCACTGGCTTCATTTGCGCTGCCTTTTTTTATTGTATGTCACCTTTCTCACCACATCAGCCAGTGACCTCCAAACTACCTTTAAAACCATAGCCATAACCACCACCATTTTAGCTGGTGGAGTGTTTAGCGATGTGGGGCTGAATCTACTTTCATGGAGTTTGTTTTTAAGGAAAGGGATTACACAGCCAAGAATGTGTGCAAAATATGTTTTGTCCCAGATTGCTAACATTTTGTGTCAGCGTTGCTTTACTTTTTGATGGCGACGATTAAACACAATATAAATCATTTGTTATTGAGAAATTGGGCTACACTAATACTAATGGAACAATACTAATTTAGGGATTTGTCGTCTGTTCTAAAATAATTTTACAAAGTGAAAAATGATGATCCTCTGCTGGGATATAATGAACCTTGTTTGAAAAAAAAGATTCTCAGAGGATTTTCACACAGAGGTTATGGAAGGTGCTCTAGCTGCTAAAATGAGAACACATTTTCTCTGAAATAACAAATATCTTTACCATCAATGTCAGAAAAAGGTCTGGTATGCTGAGTGAAACATACTTCCTGTAGCAACCTGGTAAGTGATTTCCCAGCGTTCTACTGCACCTTCACCACAGTATTACTATGAACAACTAGAGCATATAATGTCTGCCCCCATGGATGAAACTGCATGCAATTTTGCAATCAGTGAGTTCAGTCAGATAGATTTCTGCTTGCCATGTTTCAAGATATATATATATATTTATTTATTTAATGTTCGTATTGTAAGTGCGGTTTTGTAACTTGATATGTGGGTATATATTCTATATTTCTATACACTGAATATTTCACTTTATTTGCAGGTCTATTTACATTGATTGGTTTATGTCTGTGTTGCAACTGTCAAGCCTATGGTCATGTTTCATGCTTGTCTTGCTTGCACAGTCCCACATCCATTTTCATTCCACAAAAATATCCGAGACTATCTTGCAGTGCATCTTCACTGTTAAATGTGAGGTGGGAGCCATACACAACATTCCCTGAAGACACCAACATTCATCCTTCCCTTGTTGCAGTTAAGGTTCTTAGGGCACTAAACCTTTCCTGGCCCTATTAAGAGAGAAGAGATTAAATGTTTATGTTGTCACGCGATCGTCAACATAAATATTCAATTATGATTGACAAGACAGCTACAAAAAGTGGAACAAGAGCCACAAGTTTCTTGTCAAGTGTTTTTAGACGCGTTTAAGAACAGGGAATGGTGAGAGTGTGAAATATATTTGTTAAGTAAAATATTTGAGGATTGCTTTCTCAGTCCAAGTATATATATAAAATAAGTTGTTTACTGTTTATTGCAAATCAAGCACTTCATTCCAGGTCAATACAATCCTCAAAGGGCAAGTGAGAACCAATTGAAAATATTACATAAATCGTCTGAACATTTGAGACCGGAAACATATTTAGGCAAACTAGGACTGTAATAGAGATCTTAAGCTGAAAAAGCGTATTTTGGAGGTTAAGCAATGTGGGCGATTGAAACTCTGGTACGGGAGTGAGTTGCAGAAGAATAGAAGGAAGATATGATTACTGCGGCTTATTGATTATTCATATTGTAACCCATCAGAAACAAAACTATGGGTACCAAGTTTGCAATGACATGTAAAGTTGTCCACAGGGATCCCCTTCTGTCACTTTCAATCTTAGCTTGGGAACTCGGACTTTTTTTTAATGTACAGATGGTGAGAAAAGTAGAACTTACATACATAATGGTGGAATAACAATGATGAGTTCTGGCTGCTAATATCTCCCTGGAAGCTTGCCAGAGGCCAGCTTAGGGTCCAGGAAGCAAGGAGCTTTCAGGGAGGAGGGGGCCCTTTCCACTTGAAATATAGGCGAAATAAATAAAGTTTGGAGTGAAAACTAGAACCGAGAAATGTTCGGGCACTAGGGCAGCAAATACTGAAATATCTGTGCATGTTTTGCGAATTGGTGGGTTACCCCTGTTTGAAATGTTCATGGTGTTAAAAAGGACTATGGAACTCCGCGAATGGATTCTATGCTCAGCCGGAAAGAATTCTGCGCATTGCTCTCAAGTAGATCCGTGAAAATGTTTCCATTCTACTTGCTTCACTTGTAAAATTTCAGAATGTTTGCATTACCTGAATTACTCAAAATATCTACGATTATGCGAACGCAAAGTCTCACCAAAGTTTGGGCTGCAGAGGACAGGTTAGTGCAGAAAATGTACCAGTCCCCATGTCATTATCTCGAGTGATTTTTGAACAATAAGTATGCAGTCGTGTTGAATCTGCACTTTAGAACCCACAAATTGTATTTTACATGTAATTTTGCATTCCTTTCCTGACATTTCGTGTACGTTCACGAGAAACAATTACATGTTTACATAGACAATCTTAGATATAATGTGCACCAACTTAGCAGACGATGTGCAAAAAACCCAACTGATTCCTCATTCTCTGTAGAAAGGGTTTTGATTCTGAATCCTATTTTGTAAAGTACTGTTACTACAAGCGGCATGCATTTTTGGATGACAATTGAGCAGCAATGGTATTGTACATGTTTTAGGTAAAATTAATTCAAAGCTGCCAACTGGATACACACCATGAGGGTCACCTTCACACAGTGTTTGATTCTTAGCCACAATTACATTGAGTTCATCTTCTCTGAATATCTGTTGAATGCAGAACGAGGCAGGTGTTGTAGGTCCACTTTCTACAGCTGTCTAAGAACGTTTACTCATCCTAATGCACTACTAAGATCTGCAACATCGCTAGGCCAAGCCCTGTCCACAGGTAGGTCAGTTCATGGTTGAGTCACCTATCTGCCTATCAAAGTTTAGGATGTACTACTTTCGTGTTTCTCGAATATGGTGTTATGGACTGTCTTTGACACTTGTCTGGTTTCATCTTTTAAGTCAGCTATCAGCTTCAGAACCTGGGTGGCTCACCAGGACCCAAACTCCTGTGGGAATGAGAGGTCTCTCTTAAACAAACTTCTTTGCTATTAAGAGCCAGACCAGTGAAACCCAAGATTTGGATAAAAGGCATTCTGGGTGTTGTATATTAACTGCCTGGCGGTGAGCAAGGTCCAATCAGTTGGTCCATCTAATGAAGTATTCCTAACATTAGTGCCTTATACATACCAGCTCAACAGTAGGAAGGCATGACATCGGCAAACAATGGGTTTTGCCTAACCCTGATTTAGTGATTGAATGGCTTAAGGTGATTTTCTTTGTGTATGCGCTAGGTAAGTATTTCTCTTCACATAGACCTCAGAGATTCCAGCAAAGTTACACCCTTTACGTGGCTGAATTGGTCGGCAGTCCTCTCTGCCAGAAAGAGTTGCAACATTTAAAAAGAGTGGTAACATTTAAATCAGATGTGCAATACACTGGTCAACAATATCAATGCATCTGGTAGTGACATGATAATAAAAAATATGCCTTTGAGCCACAAACAAGTTTAAACATATCAAGTATAGTGCGCTGCAACGGCACGCTGCACCGTCGATTGGGTTGCAGTGCGCGCAATGTATTTCATTTTATTTATTTATTTATTTACTTAACTCGGTTCGGACATATGCTGGAGTTTACTACTCCCCACCCTGCCCCACCCCAGCCCCGTCCCACCGCCCCACAGCACTCCCTCGAGGAGCTGCCATTGCAAACTAGGTTTAAATGGGAGTATAGCCACTCAGCCCCAAAGAGTGAGTGTGAAAGCACAAACGTTAAGTAAAACAAAGCTAGGGAGTCGAAGTGAACATTCAAAGATGTAATGCTAATTGTCATCACTATGCTGAAAGTACTGAAGTATTACCAAAAATGCTCAAGCATGGGAGGAGTTTTGAACGACTCGTTTTCTAGTAAAAGAGCTAACACAACCTTGGGTATAAGATGTTATAAGGGGTAATGGAGATAGGTGCTAAGAGTAGCAGATAGTTTACAACAGATTAAATTTGGAGTGAGAGAAATAGATAGAATCAATGTATGCTGCCTAGAAAAAGAGAAGTTGTAAATTGACATTTATTATAATGGGACCAGTTGCCATTTTCTAAATATTGTTTCTGTTCCGCCCGAATAAGAACAACATCCTTCACTGCCTAGGGATGAGGGGAACTAATTTGCCAGTACTTAATCCCTTTTAGACACTGGCAAACTCCTTCATAAGGTGTTCCAATGCTTACTTCTTTTCTCCCTCATTAATGTATAGGGGTCATTACAATGCTAGTCAGACAGACTGTCCGACCACTGCAACAGCAATCCGATTCTGACCAAGGGGGAACTGAGGCCGGGAAAGTCCCCGTTCAATGTATTACCATGCAATTGCTGCTACCACAGCAGTCTCATCTACGGCGGTGTCCAAATCCCTGAATATGTAGCTGAATGTGCATACCAAATCACCGAAAACCTGTGAATGGTACACACATTCATGACATATGTAGAGATATGCCTTGTGCTCAATGTCCCCCATCCCTGGAGTGTAGCAGAATGTGCACAGTCCAGTCAATGGGAATACATACCACAGAAGGACTTACCTGGATTCCTGCTTCACAGGGTTGGAATAGCTGCTCAAGTGTAAGGGGGAACTGGAGAAATGGATCCACTGCAGAGACTACTGGGGAGAAGTGGAATTGAGTGAGTATGCACCCCAAAATGTTAGTTTCCAATGACTCGAGGCAGTCAATCAGACCAATGCAGTTGGGGTTGTCGGAAACCCACACCGTAACCCAGATGGCATTCGGAGATCCCTGCACTGCCCTTTGGTTGCTGATTTTCTTCTGACCAACATCTCTGTGGTCAGAGTAACACTGTCGGAGTCAGCGGCCTGTTAGGGGTCTAACGGAGTACAAGATGCATGCACCGTATTCTGCCTGTCAGACTGATCAAATCTGACAAGACCGTGGCAGTCTGACCACCTCCAAAAGGACGATGGAAGCTAGACCAACCGGCAGCTTAATAACCCCCCCCATGTCATTAGTGATGTCGACATCTATTACATGAGTCTTGGAATTATTCCCTAGATTTTCTTATGTCCATCCAAGAAACCAGCTGGTGGGTAGAGCTCCTGAAGCAGTTAATTGCTGGTAATACTACCCTCAGCTCCTCCCTGGCAATGAGCACCAGCTAGTGGTGGGACGAAGTGAGGTGGGAGAGAGTGCAGGAAAAGTATCTCAGCTCCCCCATCGTCTTTCCCAACAGCACTTCAACCAACAGAAGAGACAAACCAGGGGGTTGTGATTTGAAGTGTCTGTTCTCGGAGTTTGGGTGATGTTTGTATTTTTTCTTATGCTCAGAAATAATTGAAACAGTGTTCATCTCCTCAATAAGGCGAGGCACCTGGAAACTATTTGGAATTTATTTTGCCAACAAAAAGAAATTCAAACAGTGCCTGTCTCTTCACTGTGATGTAGTGTTGTGTAGTTCCTATTAATACATAGGATCTGTGCATTCAATTAACATAAACTAAGGGGATGGTGTCAGGACTGATTCCAGACCCCTGAAGGATATGTTAGCCATTAGACCCGCTAGCTCACAGTGTCACCATAAGCACCCTACCCTTACCAAGGAGCGAATAGTTTCAGACAACTATCAAACGTGATAATCCTTGATCCTTCAGGGATCTTGGAAACACTTCTGCACTTTTGGCTCAGTCAAACGTGCTCACCTAGTCTCAGAGAAATACACAGAATGATGGGGACATTTTCAATTAGCATTTATTGAACCAGTGTCATTCTAGTATAAAACATGTTTGCAGCGACAATCATTTGACAGGAACAGATATATAAGATTACAAGCACCAACAGAGTAAATGAAACGTAGAATTCTGCCATGGTACTAAAACAGTAAATATATGCAGGCATATCGTTACATGGCAGTAATTGAGCTATCTCCTACAATGCCAACCTTATCTAAATGTAACTAGAATGTATGCAGGTGTAAAGCCAAGAATCTCCTAGGAAAGAGACAACTGCATTACCTGATGGGAGCGAACGAAGGACCCCGTCTTGGGCTCAAGGGATGCCAGACAACTGAGTGCTGGAGTTTCTGCGTGCAGGAACTTCAGCATCTCGTGTCAGCATGGAAACTTCTCCTCTAGTTGCCCAGTGAAGATGTGGCTCTTTTATACCTGAAAGGTACCCTCAGGGGTTCTACCTAAATGTGCAATGGTACTGTTGGCCTGTCGTTCAAGGATGACAATAGTAGTGACTCTTGTACTGAGTTATTATACAGAAGATGGCAATCCTGCTGTGAATGTCCTAGGAAGGGGATTAAGATATGATACTAAGAATCCTCATGCATAATAAATTAGGCTAGTTTTCGAAGAAAACCACATAACATTTATTCGGCACATAACTAGGTAAAAGGTCAGTGCCAGAACCGTTATGTAGAAAAAGGAAGGACAAATGTAGGTAAAAGGTTGTACAGTTACCCAGGCCTACATTGGGGTACATTGAGTACCATAATACCCACTGCTCATCTGAATGGACAACACTAGGAACAAATGCTAAAATATGCCAGTTTATTTAAAAATAAAACATAAAAACATTGCTAAAAACTTGGTATTTGTTAAAAACAATGCAAAAGTAAAAAGGAAATAAGCTATATAAGTCCTCTAAATAGTCCATAAACTGTTGGACCAACTGAGCACATCGAAAGCCATAGTGGTCAGTGAGAGCAGGAGAGAAAAATAAAACAAAAGCCAGTGTTTTCCAATCCAATTTGGCTTGTTTTGGAAAAAGGCTGCATTGTTCGCATCACAAGGAAAGCAAAATGTTTTTGTGTCCTGTGTGGGAGACGCAACATCATTGTCGCTTGTATTCACAGACAATTGTCCTTGTAACACCTCTTGTATCACGTCAATTGAGCAAAGGTTCCTGCAGCAGCTGCCATGGAAACACTTGAAGCCTGTGTGCTGTTTGTAGAGCCAGTGTCCAGCATGACAAGAGCTGAAGCAGCCTGTGGAGGCTCTAAGAATGTCGTCATCAACATTGGAATACGCTGGGGACAGTGTAACACGTGGGCCTTTATGGGGTCCAGTTGTAAATCAACATCCGGTGGCACAACCGATGGAAGAGTCAGACATATGTCCAACACGCATTCGCATTCGCAGAATAGGCAGCGGAGCACAGCCAATATGCAGTTAACCCAGACTGATCTGAATGAAAGGAACCAATGCTCACTAAGCTCCAGAAGCAGAAGTGCACCCACATTGAGTACCATGCACTCACGGCAACATCGCACCAGAAGTGCTTTTTCCATCTCTTTTGAAACTGGGCTGTCCATTGCATAGCAGGAAAATTAAAACAAGCATACCCACATAAGCCCTCTAAAAAAGATTCCCAATACGGAGTGCATAAATGATGGAATAACTCGGAAGATTGTCTGAAAGGTGCTCAGTAGTCCAGAACCTAGTCTCTCAAATCGGTGCACCATCCCACTCGTATCAGACATGTTAATGATGCGATGTACATTTTTCTCCAAAATCGAGTTAGCAGTTTGTTTGGACTAGCACCTGTATCTCAGCCGAAGACCTTGTAACCTTGAGAACAGAAGTCTCTTGGCTAAGGTTAAGGCCACATACTTCTGGAACAGCATGGCTTTCAGTCTGCTCAGAGAATCAGACCGTGTATGGGACACATCAAATGAAGGCCATAGCATTGCCTCCCTAACTGCGTGGGTCGGTGGAAACAGTATTTTTATACAAAAAGTAACAAGTAACCCTGGAACTTACTGTGACCATATATGTGATGCCTGGTACCATTTCACAACAACCTTGATCATTCAACATCAAATAACTCCCATTCAGGAGTAGTTTGAACACTGGATGAATCAAGGCAGCCGAGGGTCCTTTCAAGTGACATGATAGGTTTGTAACCAAAGCATTACAGGCGTTGTGAAGCAAAATATCCTGACAAATTAGAGAACCACTTAATGAACTCTCACAATCTGAACCACTGAAAAAAACTTCATTGTTCCCATTCCTGCATCTAAATTTGTATGGTTATTCCCAATATTCAGGAATGTACCCCTCTCTCAATGCTTCATACCTGCCTACCTGGTGATACTGTAGACAGTACTGAAATTGGAATGTCGTGACTGGCAGTGTAATATGGCCAGGGATTAACCATTCTGAGAACTGTGACTCGACCACTGTAAAAGGTAATTGATCCAGTTTTTCAATGTGCAGCATTGTATACTTTGCATCTCTTAGTGTCATTGTTGTCAGTCTTTCTGTTAGATTGTATGCAGAAAACAGAGATGTACTGTTGATATACCACCAGGGTACCTGACAAGAACACAGTGATTGTAGCGTAAAACTCAATAATGGAATCGATCGCAATTGCCTATGTTGCAGAATAGACACATCCTTTTCTATTAGATCTATTGCAGAAGACACAATGTTGCCCAGTGAATAAATCCTGGATGTCAGTGTGGCCATGCCATTGTCGACAAAAGCCTTTTTCAGATTAACCTTATCAATCTCACGTAGTCTCTCAGCAGCTTCTTGCTGAGAGATTTTCCAAGCTTTGTTGTAAATGGTTTATGGGGACCTATCAAGAAATCCCTGGGATCCATGTCATCTGACAGTAAGGACAAGTGTTGTTTTAACTGGGACATTGTTGAGGTTCTTAGCCACTCTAGGCAACTTCCCAACACTGTAAGATGTCACCACCGAGTGTTCTTGTTGTACGTAGTGTTGGTCAGGCCTTTTGATACTAAACAATTTGGTGGTACCCATGAATGTTGACTGACACCTAATTGTGTTGATAGGCCAAACCAACCATCTCTTCCAATTGGAGTCTGATGAATTGTAAGAACTATTGTGTAGTGTGGCATTCAACGTATCCTCACTATGTTGTGTATAATTTTGCCAACCCTCGCAATGTGAAAGCAAGGGAATCCAACGTGTGTTCAAGTCCTTGATCTAGGCTAGACCAAGACAGGAAGTCTATTGCACTGTGTCATTCTGGAAGATAATTTAATGTGGTATGATGCATGCTCTAAATAGGGCCTCAGTTCCCCGAATGTGCCACTCTTTAGTCCCCCAGACAGATTTTGTGTCTATGGTGTTCCTCCAGTAGTCGAAACCCTATAGAGACAGTTGGAAAATAAAGGAAGCCGAGTATATCTGTTTCATATTGGTGAGCATATTTTTCTTTGCAGGTGTGGGCACCGGCTTATAATAATAAGATTTCGAGTCCGCAGTGTTAAGCCCAGAAAAATAAGCAAACGTTTGTGAAAATTGTATTGAACTACCTTTTGGCAGTGTTGGGTGATTTTCTCCATAATGGTAAGAGAAAACATTAAGTGGGATACTAGCTTTGGGCAAAAATGTATGACCATAGTGTTGGTAAAAAAACATGGAGTCAAAATCAGATGTATCATCATACAATTCATTTCTCGAAAATGCAGCAGATTGTTTACAATCAGACAGCATAGTATTTACAGTTTCAAAGTCCCAATTGTCAGAGAAAGTACTGGAGGTGATAATATTACTTAAAGAAATTTTAAACAGGTGTGGTATTTTTAAAAGTTCAGTTGGACCATGTACATCATATTAAACCCTATCCCAAAGTATTCTGTCGGGAACTGGAACTGCTGTAATGTTCACTAAGGACAGGACTCTTTGTTCATGGTGTAGTGATGCATGCAGGTTCAGGACTAAGTTCACATTCTGTACTGCTGAGCATCCTGGAAAGTAATGCCCATTTAGGAGCAGGAAAAAGACAGTCACTACACCTATCCAAAGGACTAGGAACAGTAGACCTATAGCAATCCAGAGCTGTAGCCAGGGAGATACAATGTAAGGTAAAAATCAAGAATTTTCTGTTTGTGGGAAATAGGTGGTGGTGGTAACTTGGGTTCACTTGGATCCAGAGAGAAAGTATCAAAATCGATGAAGTAGCCAGATGCAGCTCAATCTATCTTTGGTAGCTGAGCAGGTGTTGTAGAACTGGCAGTTGACACATTTTGAGACATATTAACATAGATGTCAGTATTAGGCTGAATTGAGATCTGTGTTTCATCTGTATTTTGCTGTCATTTAATTTCAACAGGCAGGAGTTTTATTCCATTGTTGGTAACTCCTTTACTTCGGAGAGTAGAATCTTCAAAGGTTATCAATCTTTCTGTCTGAACTTCCTGTATGGTAGTGCAAGGAGATTGGCGGCTACCCCAGGAGCCTACGTGGCCTACTATTGAGTACCGGCCACATAGTGTGGATTGATCAGATCAATTGAGACAAATCTCCTTTCTTTCTTGCCGGCAAGTGGCAGGAGAGAAGTACTGTTCTTGTGCCTTCAACAGCCAGGATAGGTACAGGAACTCTGTTAGATGGCACAAATTATTTCTTGTCCACAATCTTTTCACTGACCAGGTCACCATTCTCAAGGATCTAGGTAGGTCTTCCCAGTACAGCTTTAGCTTCCCCAGTGGTGGTGCGTTTTACTTGGACGTTGCTATGTAATGCCCGGAATCCATTGAATTTCTATAAAACAGCCAAATGATCATTGATGTCAAATGTTTTTTTATCTGCCACGGTGTTGCCACAGTCGAGGTCAGGTACCCTCATTCTAATCCAAAAAGGACTTTGAATGGAGTATGACCCCTCAGGGAACTTCTTGGCATGTTATTAAGAACCCTCTGGACCCCATATAGGTGATTGACCCAACTGCCACCCGAGCCTAATACCCTAGCTGTTAGGGATTGCTTTAGGTCTAGGTTTTTCCTTTCCACAATACAATTTCCCATGGGATGATATGAGAGGAGTACCGCAATGCAACACCCAAACTTCCCTTGGGTTCTATGTAAGCCCCTGAGCTAAATGCAGGCCACGGTCAGAATGTAATATGCCAATTGCGTAAGTCCCTATAGAGACTCGCAAATCCTTTATAACAGTTCTAGCATCAGCTGAGCGCTGTGGCCAAACCCACAGGAATCTAGAGCATGATTCCACTGCCATCAGGAGGTACCTGTAAGCCCTGTCAGATTGTAAGGGGTGGCAGTGGTCAAAATAGACGCATGCAAGTGGTCTGCCTGATATCAGTAGTGGTGTTTGTGGCAGACGTGCTACGGTCGAACCCTTCAACTGCTGACAGATGTGGCACTTAAGGAAAAAGCCTTTGGTCTGTTTGTTAAGACCTGGCCACTAATACCGTTGTTTCAGTAGGGAAATAGTTGCAGTAATACCTGCGTGTGCTGAACCCAGACCCTCGTGTGCAGCTAGAATTAAACCTAATCTGCGATCCATGTTTGGTATTACTCTTTCCCCCACTCCTGGAATTTGAGCATACAGAATGTTTTGCACATCTAACTTGTAGGAGTGCTTGAGTGGAAAGCCTTTTGGCAAGGCAGAACTGTTGTTGCGCCTAGCGCTCACAGCTTTTATTATATCTCTGTCTATTCATGTACTAGAAAGAATGATTGCAGCAACGGCAGCTGTTCTCAATGTCGCCTAGGTGGCTTCATCAGTCAGTGAATCCCTTCACTGTGCACACCAACACGCTGATGACTCAATGTGGAAATTACATGAACCCTGTGGCAAGCCTTTTTTCCCATAGTAACTTGTGCTTTAGCCTTTGAAATCACTAAACCCATGCTGGTCCCAATAATTAAGATATTTGTTGTATGACTGAACACAATTTCAATTTCAATTTCAATATTGCTTTATTCGATTTTGGTTGTAAACCATAAAAGCATACATTACAAATATACATGTTTCATAAATACAAATTATCAATTAAACATTATTTATACATTTAAAATACATTATTTACAAGCTAAAAAATATAATTTGATTGGCAACCTGCAAATTGAACTTAAATATCTAAGCATTATTTGTTAAATCTATAAAATTAGGGTTTCAGTTTGTTCTAGTGATTGCTCAAGGGTTAAGCGATGGCGAACAACAGATTTAAGAAAGTTTGCCACTAGGAAAACCAAACGTTCACCTTGTAGCAATTGTAAAAACAACAATGCTGGCCGATATTGTTTAAAACCAGTAGTCCTTAGAAAAGGTACAAGCCATTTTTTTCTAAGGTTATAGTAAAATATACAAAAAAATAAAATATGGGAAGTAGTTTGCAGCGAGTGACCATCACATGGACAGGGGGGAAGTGCTTTTGCCCAATTGTTTCTTGTAGGGTGTGTAACCAATCTATGAAATGAATTCATCCTAAACCTTACGAGGAGATGTCGTTCGTAACTCGTGGTATTGTAGGTGAGGTATGGTTGTATTGAAGGTTCTGTTTGTATAAGGAGGGCATGAGTAACAGAAGGTTTCATAATTTCATTAGTTAGTCTTAGAGCCTCTAGGTGAGCCAAACATTTCTTTTTTAGAACCTTTCTCGGTACCTCACTAATTAGAGAAGGATTAGAATAGTACTGGGACCAGCCAAAATCTCGAAAAAATCTCGCTACATATCGTAGCCACCTTGATTTAGTAGCGTCATCCATTTTTATACAATCGGAAAGGATTTGTTGGGTGAAAATTGTTTTTTCTGAGGTCCATATCCTGTGCCACAATAACAATGGTTCAATTCTTGCTAGGTCCGTGATGTATGAGAGGCCTAGCTCAATGTGGCAGGCAAGAGTGCCCGTGCTACCAGGTACACCAAGTAAATATCTGAGAAATGTGTTTTCCACCCGTTGAATACTGTTGAGTGCAACAAACCCCCAAAGGCCCGCTCCATACAGAGCCACAGAAAGGCATTTGGCTCTGTAAATCTTTAACATTTCCAATGGTGCTCTCTTCCCCAGCTTTCTAGCAAAATTAGTTAGGGCTGCTGTGGTTCTTAGGAAGAGCAATTTGCGAGTATCAACAGCTGCTCTCCAAGAGAGTTTATGGTCAATGGTTATGCCTAGATAGCAGTATTTGTCAGTGGTCGCTATCTTTTCTTTATTAAGGTAAATCCCCCTCATCTTGTTTTTGCGACTTGAACCCACCCTCATAACGAAGGTTTTGCTAATATTTATTTTTAGATCCAGACCTGCCATAAACTTTGAATACCTATCCAGGTTCTTTTGTAACTCAATTGGAGTGCGAGCTAGTATTACTGTATCGTCCGCATATAGTAGTGCGGGGATTGGACGATTTTTCACCATTGGTAGATCTTGGGAGTTTTCCAGCATCTCTCTTTCTAATCCATTGGTGTATAGGGTAAAAAGGAGGGGAGCCAGGACGCATCCCTGCCTCACGCCTCTTTCTATAGGGAAATCCTCCGTCAACTCTCCTCCTACTCCATAGCGGACTTTCGCTGTGGCATTAGAATAGAGTTCCCTCAGGAATTTCACTTCGTTTGGTGGTGCCCCCATATCGGTCAACAAAGACCATAGTTTAGAATAGGAGACACAATCAAACGCAGATGATAAATCCACGTAGATCATATACAAATCTCCGCCTTTAATGAAGACATATTTGTCAATTAGGAGGGAAAGATTCAAGGCCTGTTCCGTAGTCCCTAGCCCATGACGAAACCCATATTGTAGGTCTGAGATGATTCTTCCTTCCTCCGCCCAATCTTGCAATAATTCCAAAATGACTCGCCCTGCCACTTTACCAAGTGAGTCTAGGAGCGAGATTGGGCGGTAGCAGGTTACAGACCCCCTATCCCCTTTTTTAAATATGGGAACTAGGATAGAGCGTGACCAGGATTCCAATAAACCAGCGTTACAAGTGGCATTCAGGACTCTAGTAAGAAGGGGAGTCCATAAGTCCATTTGGGCTTTGAATAAGTCAATTGGAACGCCATCAGGACCTGGCGCCTTCCCACTTTTACTGGCTTTTAGGGCCTGGGCGACCTCCACCATTGAGAATTGCAGGTTGATAGGATAAGGACTAGGTATGTCATTAGATGGAGATTCTCCAGGATACTGGAAGTCCGAGCTATTTGAAAAGATCTTGGTAAAATGCTGAACCCAGTCTTTCTCTTGTATCGCTATCTCGATGTTCGGGAGATTATTGTTGTTATTTAAAAAAGGAGATTTAACCACCTGCCAGAAAACGGCTGCACTCCCTGAACCGCAACTATCATGTAGTTGGTCCCAAAGTTGATTTTTTAGCTCGCTCTTCCTTGTTTTTAGAGCTAAGTTATATATCTTCCGTAACGTTTTTATCTCATGAGGAATCCTGGTCGTCTTTCTAAGGGCGCTTTTTAAGTTAGAATAGGCCACCGTGCATGCGTGATTAAACCACCCTTTCTTCTGCCTTGGTTTTTGTTTTATTTCAGTCCAAAGGGCTTCTTTTACCGTTTTAAGAATTGCCTCAAAGTTGGAAAGGATTTCTTGATCAGATGTCTCCATGCTGAGGCATTGTACGAAGTGTGGAAGGGCCTTTTCTACCACCTGCTTTGTTATTTGTACAGGGTCTACTTTCCCCCACTTTAGGGCATAACCATTTGTCCTACTTAGAACCAAGTTATTCTGTGTTAAAAGAGAACTATATCCACTCCTTCTATTTTGAGACAACAGGATAGAAATACTAATTGGAGTATGATCACTCAATGGGATTTCGTGTTGGGTGAACTTTGCTTCTGCCGAGTTAGCACTGGAAGAGACCAGAATGAAATCTCTAACTGACTGGTATCCCCTCCCGTGGAATGTTGGGGCAAGTAACAAATCCTTCTTGTAGGTGTTGTTTGCTATTTTTAAATCTAGGTCAAACAGCACTTCATTGATAAGGTTACCTAAAGAGCAGTGCCTAAAGTGCATGATTGAATTGCCATCTTCATCTATTATACCACAGGTACCTTTACCTTCGGAAGTACAAGGTAAAGGTACCTGTGGTATAATAGATGAAGATGGCTGAACACAATAAAATTATTCGCACACAATGAGTGTGGGGAATTCCTGATCCGTATTTTTTGGTGCCAGTATCAGAGCTTTTAATACTGCCAGCTGTGCCGTGCAATCTCCTGGAGACTGCATCTGTGTATTGCTAGGACGGGACTTGCCGTCCCGCATACGTCCCTTTACAATCGCACATGCTATGCTGTATTGCTGTTTATTTCCTACAGTTGGCTGGGCAGATCCATTAGTGTAAGTTATATATTTATACTGATCTAGAGGCATTATTTCATTCAGGAGAGGATATTCTTGCTTGCACTGCAGGAATGCTTGTGTTTTTAATGCAGAATCAAATTTGTAATCTGTTGCATTGAGAGAATTTTCCCATTGTATCCACCGTGGATGCTGTGCATTTGGAACGCTTGCCTTGGTTAGAGCCTCTAAGGTTGGAACCAGAGTCACAACAATTATTAATTTCCCCTGTGCTAGTTCTCTTTCTATCACTTCAGCAGTCTGTTCTGCTGTCATTATGTTTTCTGTGGATGCAAAATGCATTTCAGCCTTTGTATACAAATGAGATTTGTATGCAATGGGTACCGTTTTGCCTTCAAACGCCAGGTTAGGTACGTGTATCCGGGTTGACATTCTATAGATCACCAAGTTCCTAGTGTTAACACGTCTGTGTAATTGTTTGTAAGCTATCATGTCTGCTTGTAAGGAACGGAGAATTTCTGTGTGTTCCTGTGTCCAGTGTCAATTTGTAAAATCAGGTCTGATTAGGTCGTAGAAAGATTTAACTTTTTCTGTGTAATCTAAAATGTATGTTCTGCCAAAATTTTGGAGTCCTAAAATGGATTGTACGTCTTTGGAGGTTGGAGCAGCGCACATAAAAAATGAGCTACCAGGCTTTCCCCTTCACTTGAAAGCTCATATCCTAAAAATAGAACATTGAGGTGGGCTATTTTTGATTATGTTAAATTTGTATCCCTCAGCAGCAAACCCCAAAATTATGTTGTTCACCGTGTATAAGCGATCCAATAATTTATCGTCCAATAGATACAATCATCTACATAGGACAATGCTTCCTCATCACAATTTTGAAGAAACTCTGCCACTATGGCTGAGAACAACCTGGGGCTATTCTTATACCCTTGGGGCAGTCTACAGAATTGGTGTTAAGAGCCTGGGCCCAAAAATGCTGAAATGTCTGCTATCAGGCACTATATTTTGGCAAAAGAATTCATTTGAGATATCTATGTTGTTATATATTTCTTTTGCAGAATATTATTCATTAATGCAGCACTGTGTACATTTTGTACTGTGAAAGTTTTTGTGCATGAGTTCAAATGCCTGTAGTCTGACACTAGACGGTATACATTTTTGGGTTTCATTATAGGAAATAAAGGATTATTCATAGAGGAGGTGCAATTTTCGATCACACCTTGGTATTGAAGTTGATCTAAGATCTCCCTGACCTGTTTCTTTGCGTCATGTTTTATCAGGTACGGATTCTGTGGTGTAGGAGTAGTTTTAACTTTGATATCATGGTGAGATGACCCTCGTCTGCTCAGGATATTGCAGTAGGTTCCAGGCTTCATTGTGGATTTCTTGTAGAAAGTCTATTCACAGACAGTAGAGTCTGGAGTGTACCTTTAGTGTTGGAAGGAGACGATTGTCACCCCACTTTAGAAAAAGCTGAACAGAGAGCCGGGTGACTTAAAAAATCGGCGCCTGATCTTTCTGCTGCCTACTCCATCTAATATCTTGGAGAAGCACATCAAGCAGGACCTGGCCCAGTTTTCCACCAACCATGAACTCCAGGACCGCTCTACAAATTGGTTCAGGAGGAATCATAACACTGAATTTCCGCTTATTGCGGCTGCTGATTCAATTCACATATAAATCTACCAGGGTGGTGCAGACATTCTGGTTAGATTGGCCTGCAGCCTTTGACACCGCTCAGACTACTGTAATGCTCTTCACATAAATACTAATCAGTATTCTTTAAATAAGCTCCAGGTTATCTAAAATGCAGTGGCTCGACTGGTCCTGAGTCTGCCTAAACACATTTCAGTACATGAGGGTTTGAGGATTCCCCATTGGTTGCCTGTAAAGAAATGGGTACCTTTCAAAGTTCTTTACCTGATTCATAAGGCTCTCCATCTGCAGGGTTCTTGCTATCTCAGGACTGCCATCAATTGATATGCTCCTAGCAAACCTCTGAGATTGGCAGGACAGTGCAAGTTGATCCTTCCTAGGTGCGGAAAAGTTAGTTGGGGGAACAAGCTTTCACAGTGGCATCAGCCAGGTTATGGAAGTCCCTCCTGGATTACATTTGAACCCTTAATTCATGCATATTCTTCCGCAGGTAAGGAAAAACATGGTTATTATCTTAACCTGACTACCTTGAGGGTCGCTATGACTGATGGTTTTACTTTGTTTAGGCCCTTCCCTTCTCTACACTGTCTTTATTGGTTCAGCTCATTTTGCTTTGGTTCAGCACATTGATGCTTTATGGTTTAATATGCTCTTACAAATCCTAATTATAATTACAGTGAATTCCCCAGTGGGTCTAGTTCTCAGAAAGATCAGAAATGTCTGGGTTGATAGATTCACCTTAGTGCTAGCTAATCCTCTGCCCAAATGCAACAGAGATCCCCCATGGAATATCTTCCTTTAAACGAATTCCTTAGTGTCTAGCATGTGGATCCTTGTTCAAACTCATGGAAATCCAACCATTGCTGATAACCCCATGCTCAAAGGTCCCTAGGGAACACACATGTGGATCAAGCACTTTTAGGGATATATTTTTGTCTGAGGAAGACTAAAGGAAATTCCATATTTTGAATTAAATTACATTTTGACAATCTTAGAAAATGTCTTGTTTGGTGCATTGTCCTGTCCAGCCAATCAGGGTGAGAGTGGTTTGACACCCAGCGAGGCAAACCATATGATGCCTAGATTTAAAAAATATATGGCTGTGGTATTTTTCTATAAATTCCATGGGTGATATCGAAGCCAAAAAAGCCTCGGGCAGATTTACTGCGCCAACATTACGACAGCTGATGCGACACGCATCTCAATCCTTGCGCCACCACGGATGCGCCGCATTTCCAATGAGGCGCATCATGGCGCAAGGAAATGCAGATGCGTGTCGCATCAGCTGTCGTAATGTTGGCGCAGTGCTGGAGTTGTGTCGCGGGCGTGACGCAACTCCAGCACTGTGCCATCCCTGCCTATGTCTAACATGGTGCGTCAAACCTTATGCCTTACGCCTGCTTCAAGCAGGCGCAGAGTTTTGATGTAGCGGGGTCGGAAAAGTGACTGAGTGAAATCCTGTAGATTTCACTCAGCCACTTTTCAGAGGCGTTCCTGCGCCAGAACGTACCTCCATGCACTAGAACGCCCACATGAAACCTGACGCAGGTTTCATGTGGCGCGGGGCTTTACAACGTGACGCATCTCCCTAGATGCATCACGTTGTAAATACCCCGCAGCATGGCGCTGGCTTTATGCCGCCAATGCATCACAGAAGTGACGCAACGGCAGTGCAAAAGTGGGGTACGGGGCTTGTAAATCTGCCCCCTGGTACCTTCAACTTGCATTTTGCCTGCAGGTTCTTTCCAAATTTAAAAAAATGCACTACAACCTATTTATTCCCTGGGGCTCCATGAGCCTATAAAAACACACACATGACTGGTACTCCCACGCTGAGGATTTCCTGCACAAGGGAGACTTGATGGAATTACCATGATTTGGAAAACAATGACAAATGGTAACTGCCCTCACTCTATGAAAAATAGATTATTTTAATGGTTTGTACATTACTACACAGCAACGACTTCTCTGCAAATTACAAATCTTACAGAATTCGGCAGCTCGTCTATTACTAGGGATACCTAGACACAGCTCAGTGGCCAAGGCTCTAGTATAACTTCAGTGGCTGCCAGTCAATAAGAGGATAGACTTCGAGGCGCTGTGCATCGACTATAAGGCACTTTATGGAGATGGCCCAGTATATTTTAAAGATAAACTAATCAGATATACTACTGCTAAAACACTTCGATCATCCTCAGTAGGTAACCTTACAGTGCTTAAGGTCAGAAGATCGCGCTGGGTGGTAGAAACATCATATATGGTACAACCAAACGATGGAATGCCATACACCTTAATTTAAAGATCAGCTCTTCCCTGTCAATCTTTAGGATTAACCTTAAGACCTGACTTTTTAGTCTATAGCTTCTGCTTTTATGGCCTTCACATTGTCGGTTGGGCTACCGGCGCCAAGATGCCCTAGGGCATTCGAGTGTTTTATAAAATTCCTTTTAATTTAATTTCACAAATGTATAGTTGTAATATGCTTTCTTATATTCCATGGTTGATATCTTTCACCAAAACACAGACATGCTAAACACGCATTTTGCTTTCAGCTCTTTTTGAAATTTCCAAAATCCATTTCAGAAAGATAATTAGTTATGGACATCCTGAACCAATTGAAAACCATGTATGTCTGGTACTCCTTAGCACAGGAACCCACGAGGAACAACGTTGGAGGGCATGTGTTCCTGCCCAAGGGAGACTGGGGGGTCGGGTTAGTTTTCTGGGCTGGGAAGTCTGTGGTATTTTTCTGAGCTGGGGGTCGGGGTAGTTGTCTGGGCTGGGGGGGTCAGAGGTAGTGTTCTGAGCTGGGGGTTCGGTGCTAGTTTTCAGGGCTGAGGGGGTGTGAGGTAGCTTTCAGGGCTGAGAGGTTTGGGGCTAATTTTCAGGGCTGGGGGCCAGAGATAGTTTTCAGGGCTGGGGGTCAGGCTAGTGTTCATGGCGGGGTGGGATCAGAGGTAGTTTTCAGGACTGGGGGGTCTGGCTAATTTTCAGTGCTGGGAATTCGAAGGTAGTTTTTAGGGCTGAGGGTTGGGCTAGTTTTCAGGGCTGAGGGAAGGTTGTAGTAGTGTTCAGGACTGGGGAGGGTTGGGCAGTTTTTTTAATTAGGGGTCGGGTATTAGGCCTAAGGGCAGTGGAAGGGGTTGGAGTTGTTTTAGGAACAGCGCAGGGTGAGAGGGGGTTGAGATAGCGTTTGTTAAGGGACAGGGTTTTAGGCCATAGGGCAGGGGGAGGGGAATGGGTAGTCGGGGTAGTTTTTAGGTCTTAGGGGAGGGAGGGGTCGTTTTTAAGGCTCAGGGGGTTGAGTTAGTTTTTCAAAATAGGGGCTTGGGTTTTACGCCTGAGGATGGAGGAAGGAGGTTGCGACCTTATCCATGCATACCCCTTTACCATTCATGCCTTTACCACGAAATTGTGTGGTAAAGGCATGATGTAAATGTAAATGTGTTTGTATTTATATAGCGCCTTCTCTCCAGAGGTCTCGTAGCGCTGTATTCATACCGCTGTAGAACCCTTCCTGGCTTTCCTGTGTAATGTCCACTCCTGGGAACCCCCAAGGCGAAGCCAAGCATCCAAGCGCTGCTGGGGCCGTTGTGGAGATTATTATAGAACAAAACAAATGCCACTACTGTTATCCCTACTTCTCCTCTTACTCTTTAATACATGTGAATTGTAACAACATGTACAACCACACTTTGTTGGACAGAATAAATCTCTTTCTTTTTATTTTTCCATTTTGAATTCTTTGTTTGGGTAATTTGGTCTGACCATATTTGTTTAGCCATAAGATCATAGACACATTTTTTTATGTGCTCCAAATTCATGTGAACCATCAGAATATCTGTCTATGGTGATTTTGTGAATAATGTAAATTGTAATGTAAATGTAAATAATTTGTGCAGAAGTTGTGTATGTATGTGAGTGAATGTTGGATGGATGAAACAGTGATGAGCATGAGAATTTATATGAATGTGTATAAGGTGTAATTTTATGATTATGTAAGGACATTTTTGTATGTTGAATATATAGGTTGAAAAGATAAATTTGGTGAAAATTAACCAAACAAAGAATTCAAAATGGAAAAATAAAAAGAAAGAGATTTACTCTGTCCAACAAAGAGTGGTTATACATGTTGTTACAATTCGCATGTATGAAAGAGTAAGAAGAGAAGTAGGGATAACAGTATTGGCATTTGTTTTGTTCTATATTGGTCAGTGGCTTGGCCTTACTGTTGAGAGCCCAAACCCAGTGATGGATTTTTGGTTGTGGAGATTAAGCAAGCTATTGCACTGAGTCACAGAGTGGGACCCATGATTAGACTAGGCACCGAGGTGAGAATTATCAGGTCCAGGGAGATTGAATCTAAGTGCTGCTGAGGCGGGAATTGAACCCTGGTCCCAGGCCAGATCTCTGCATCAGGGTCTGCCGCTCTAACCATTGAGCCACGCTTCTCCACAATGGTTTAGGCATGCATGGTTTATCCAGTTGTGCCTCTATCATACAACCAAAAACAATACATTTTGCTGTAATTCAATCATAAGTCAATTACATGATATTTCCTCCTTAAAACTGATCATGCACTGTTGTATGTATTGAAATCAATAAAACTCCTCAATATTCTTAAAACAAGGAGTAGATTTTGAACCATTTGCAGGCTTGTGAAAAGTATAGGGCTGCGTGACATCCCCACTGAACTCCCAAGAAACTCACAAAGTGCTTGCAAATTCATAAAAACATGGTGGTAAGAAAGCGCTTCAACCATTTTGGGCGTAAACCAGTAGAACCCGCTGATAATTGTCTGCTCAATACATAAGTGCTACTGTTCCTTAATCTGCAGAACCTGCAATCCCAATTATACAACCATATCAACAGAGATGAGAAGCTGGTAGCTCGGTAGGAGCCCTGCGCCCAGTGCAGTGGAATGCCCTGTGTTCAAAACTAAGGGCAGAAGTTTGATTCAGGAAACACCTGCAAATGGAAATATTCAAACTGTTTTAAACTTCCAATGAAGTAAGTGCAGAACAGAATTCATGATGGAAGTATCTCCGACAAGATCAATAAAAAACCTCACCTAAAGGGATCCTAACTGCCCCATTCTTTCTTTCAGTCAGACACTGTGAATAATCATAACGCTCTGAAGAAGGACTGGTGGTAGCACTGTGCGGTTTAGGACTCTTAAACACATTAATAAACAATCGTTTTGACAGTTGCACTCCCTATGCCTTTGCAAAGACATAGGAATAGATTTTGCATTTTAAGAGATTGTAGATATTGTAAAATATAATTTATACCTATAAAATATAACTTTCAATTCTTTACTTATTTAATTCTCATGAGATCATAGCTTACCAGGTAGTCTAATGTAGGATGAAATGAACAAGGAACTCAACTTTCATGGTTTTAAGGGTAGTAGGTCAATTCATAGAAACCCAAAAACATAAAAAACACATTGAGGCAAACAAAATCATCATGGGAAACCAGTTTTAAGGAAAGGCATTTTTAAGGAAATACAAAAAAATCAAAAATTGAAGGATGCATTTTGCATTTTAAAGGAAAGATAATTTGAAAGAAAATCCAAAATTACATTAAACTTGGGTGGAGTCTATGACTACATTGGAGGTTATAGGTTCAGGGATCGATCATGTTTCAGGTGACTAGGGGGTTCTTAGAGGTCAGGGATAATTGGTGTTAGGGCATTGAATGGGGTTTTAGGGTTCAGAGATGGGTGGAGTGCAGGGGTGGTAGGGTTTTTTTAGGGTTCACACGTGAGTGGTGTTTAGGTGTTTGAGGTGTTTTTAGGGGTCAGGGATGGGTGGAGTGTATGGGTGTTGAGAGGTTTTGGAATCATGGATAAGCAGAGTCTAGGGCTGTGAGGGTAGATTCAGTCATGGGTAGCGGCTGGGGTGGTGAAGAGTTTTAAGGGTTCAGGGTGTGGTGGAGTTTAGGGTGGTGAGGGGTTTTAAGGATTCAGGAATGAGTGGAGTTTAGATGTAGAAAGAGATTTTTCATGTTCATGGATGAGTTGTTTAGGGTGATGAGTTCTTATGGATCATGAATGGCTGGTGTCTAAGGGTGTTGAGGGTTTTTTAGAGTTCAAGGAAGGCTGGAGTTTGGGTGTGCTGAGGTCTTCTAATGGATATGGGATGGGTGGGGTATAGGCATAGAGAAGGGTTCTAGTGATCAGGAATGAGTGGATTTTAGGCATGTAAAGGGGTTCTAGGATTCAGGAATGGGTGGGGTTTAGGCTTAGAAAGGGGTTCTAGGGTTCAGGAATGGGGGTTTATGCATACTCTAGGGTTCAAGAATGGGTGGGGTTTGGGGTAGTGACTGATTTTAGGGTTCAGAGTTTTCTTGCTAGAGAGCGCTTTTAGGATTCAGGGGTGAGTGTGGTTTAAGTGTGGTGAGGGGTTGTATGGGACAGGGATTGATGGTGTTTAGGGCTTGTGAAGGGGTCAACAATGGATGTTGGTTATGGGTGGTGATGGGTCAGAGAATTAAGAGAATCCTAATTATTTTTCTGACAATGTAGACAATATAAAAATGAAATAATATCCCCTGAATTAAAGCACTGAAATACATATCTACGATAAGTGTTTCTGAAATTAAGACATGCAACCATTGTCTTTACACATATTAAATAAGCATTCAAAAGCCAATTTCCACCAAAACGACTTTCTATGAATTCACTTCTATAAAAAAGATAAATGCCATTGATTCTGATCATTTCCATTTAACAGTATAAATTAAATGGTTTCTCTGTAATGGTATTCCATGAAAACGTTTTTGTATAAAATCTCATGCAACCAGTTTAAAGTAGAACGAGAGCAATGCTTATCTCAGAGTTTACATTCTACAAGCAAAACATCTATAGCTCAAAAAGGATTACAAAGAAATGAATTACATTATATTTTAGAATAAAAGGGTCGTCAGAAAGCCACCTTTCGCCCTGTGAGACACCTTTAAAGATGTCCAACTCAGGGTACCACTTTTGAAGAAATTGAGCATAGAAACTGAGCATCTGAAAGGTGGCAGGCCCAGTGTTTAAACGCTAAACAAATGTCCGTAAATTTGTGGTAGCAACAAACGGAATGGGTAGAAATGCTGACAAGATTAAATTATTACTTTGTGAAAACTACCTTGGTATTTAGAATTTACTTTTAAACGTGTGTCGGATAATTAGTTAACTTGTTCCTAATAGTGTTGTTAAAATGTAATTTTTCACACATTCTCAGACTTTGACACTCCTGCTTTTGAAGCATCCCTTTGCACTTTGTTCCATTGTTCTATAATCTGCTGCACTTTGCATTTAGTATCACTGAAATTTCGCACTTACTATGTCAATAACATCTGGCAAAATTGCCACCTATTAAGAGTAAGTGTTCTTTTTTTCTCCTGCGAGAAATGTGATGGTGTATTATATTGGTTTCCCTTGAGATGCTGAGGAGACAATTTTAAAGCACAAAAATGCATTAAATAAATCACCCAAACTGAAAGCGAAGGTTAGCTAAAGTCAAAAACTTTTTCTTTCTTTAATTTTTTTCATGTCACTTAAAGATAATTTGAACATTCCTTTACATCGCTGGGCTTGTAATGAGAATGAAAATGATTTCTTTTTTTTTCTACGAGAGCCGTTATGAACAGCATTGGCTTCTTTCAGAGTTTCATGTCATGTTAGAGTTCAGTAACACATACATATTCGTTGGCTACTTGGCTAGAGGATGGACGAAGGGAAATCTTGCCTGGCAATATTGTTCCTAGATACACATCTAAAACACTGGTCGTTTAACCACAAAGTAAAACAAACACATATTTGTATTTGGTTTCTTTCTTTTTAGTCCATGTAGGGATATTCGATATTCCATAAACACTTCCAAGAGTAGAAAACAGTGGAAGCATTAACAATAAAATCTCATTGTGCATATCTTCATGAACATACATATAGGCAAAAGTGTATAGAAATGCATATACTGTGATAGTTAATATATGATTCCTTAAGTAAAGTAAGGTGGAATGTGGGTTCTACGGTGTAGGGGGCGCAGTCAGAGAGAGAGACAGAGAGAGAAAGACACAGAGACTGCCACCACCAGGGTTGGATGCTGGATGATATACCCATAAATAAACATACTAAACAGCATCATGCTTGTGAGTTGAGTCACTGGTAACAAGCAGAAATCACTGAACCTTGAAGCACAAGAATCGAACGCGTACTATTCGTTTGGCCACTAAAGTAAAATAGAAAAAAGTAGGCCTAGGTTAAATTTTAATTACACATCGTCATTGGAAGAAGTTTGGTAATTTCTCATAACACAATTTAAAAGTGAATTACCAAAATTAGGCCATTATGCCATATCAGGTAACTCCGGGAGAAATTTTAACATAAGATGTACCATTAAGTAATTTTTTTATGTGAGCGACATTTCATGTATTTTTGTACCTGAGCAGACCATTCATGTATTTATTTAGTGCACAACTTCAAATCCGAATCTAAGTGGCAGTGTTTTCAATGCAAGTGGCAGTTCCTATAACGTAGTCAGTCATTAAACTTTTCAGGCAATTTATTTTACTCGAGTTGACCATTAAGGTAGTTTTTCAGCGTAAAACTCCATGCGGCCTGAAATGAATTCAAAACTACATTTTCAAGATGAATATTTACACAAATAGATTGCTTTGGAAGTTTTTGGAATGTGAGATATATTTTGCACAATTTTGCCTAATTTTGCAAAAAATGTGCACAAATACGCTGGAGCAAATTAAGCAAGTTTTCTCACTGGCTTGTGAACACAAAACAGTGCACCCCCAGCCACCATTTTGTGTTCACAAGCCAGTGAAACCAGCACCCTGCCCCCCCAACAACAGGGATCTTCTACATCAGAGGAGGCTTCTGTGAGCTGTTTAAACTGTGTTTACTAGGGACCGTGCACCTCGTTTTTTGGCCAGGAGAGGGAGTAAAGTTTTATTCAAACAGTATTGTTAGATTTCAAGTTAGTGAGGACTTTACCTGCAGAAGTCCAAAGTGTGGATTGAGTCTGTCTGTCTCCTAGGAGCTTCTGATCAGGAGAAGCAGCTCCCCAGCCCCCACCCCCAGGCCAGCAGACCATTGGCTATTCAGCTACCAGGCAACTCTAAGCCCTCCCCTCACACCTACCCAGGTCCCTTAAGGCTTTGCTGGGTGTTCTCCACATCATTCTCCTCCATCTTGTGAGTTGCAGCCTACCTGTGCCCCAGATTGCAGTGAGCAGAATCCAGGAAGTGGTAAGGAGACAGACTAGTGCTGTCTCTTCCCCCCCCCAAAAGCTGTTAGAAAACAATTTTCCCTTTCTGTGATTACTGTCTTTGCCTGTGGTTGTTCAGTTTGAAATTGTAGTTTTGTCATACTTTTTTTATTGGAGATCAATGCTAGGCAATTTCATAGGATACAAAACAATATAGTAAATGAAAATCAGTATGTGACAAATAATATACATCTGTAATATGTTACAGAAGAGGAAAAAATGAGGAAAAAGAAAAGGAAAAAGGAGAAGGGAAAAAGCTATATATAGGGAGGTAAAGAAAAGAGAATTAGAATTTCAGCAGTCATGAAGAAAGGGGGTCCACAGCTGCTGGAATATTTGTTCTTGGTCTTGTATCCTATAAATTACCTGTATCATCGCAACCATCATGCCTGAAAGTTTTTTTAAAATATGATGACGTGAACAGTATTACCTGCATCACAGCCTTTGTTAGTATTGGCCTCCAGCTCAGCCTAAAGGAAACTATTAAACTGAGATATTGACATTAGTACTCTACCACACTATTGGCATGCACTCACCACAATAGTACTGGTGTTCAATCTCTTGCACACTACACACAGTGCTTAGTTTGTGAAAGAAAGAGTACCGGTGCCCGAAGCTCTGCTCATAAACCCATAGCCGGTGCATTTAAACATATCTGCTCTTAATACTACAGCAAAGTATGAATGAATTAGATACCCACATACACATTTTTGAAAAGAGGGCTGGGAGCACGATACCACATTGCTGCATGTCTGCTTACCTTGGGTGTTCTTTGCATATCTGATCTTTATAATTTGACTGATCTAGTGCTAAGGACGTTGAGCTCACGTTCTTACCAGGATTCTTCCATTCTTTTTAAAAAAAAATCTTTGTATTAGAACAGAGCAGCTCCATTAAGACACACAACAAAGCAGCAGTAGAATTGCAATGACAGTCACATAGTGCGCAAATATAAATAATACAAACCCCTCAGCTATTTGTACAGTAGTGGTCAATCCCCCTATCCGGTCTCAACTGAAGTAATCAATGATGCCATATACATCCTTACCACCTACCCAAACTCCCCACCCCGACCTAAGCCCCATCCCACCTCCCGCCACACATCAACCCTCCCCCTGTGCAGAAAACAGTTCTGAGCGTCATAGGCCAGTAACCCTGAAACCACCTGTGATTGCATATTTTATCACCTTTTTGTGTTTTAAACTTGTGGGTTTCCCTGCCTGTGATTGCTTCCATTTAACGAGTTGAATTGTATGATTTGCAGTCCAAACTCTGTAGTTTATCCCTCAATACAGTTTTCCCTCCAAATTTCTCCTTTACTCAGTGCTAAGACCTGTATGTTAAAACAGTGCACCCCCAGCCACCATTTTGTGTTCACAAACCAGTGAAACCAGCCTCCTGCCCCCCCCCCCCCCAAACAGGGATATTCTACATCAGAGGATGCTTCTGTGAGCTGTTTAAACTATGTTTACTAGGGACTGTGCACTTCGTTTTTTGGCCAGGAGAGGGAGTAAAGTTTTTATTCAGTATTGTTAGATTTCAAGTCAGTGAGGACTTTACCTGCAGAAGTCCAAAGTGTGGATTTAGCCTGTCTGTCTCAGAGGAGATTCTGAACAGGAGTAGCAGCTCCCCAGCCCCCACCCCAAGCCAGCAGACCATTGGTTATTCAGCTACCAGGCAACTCAGAGCCCTCCCCTCACACCTGCCCAAGCCCCTTAAGGCTTTGCTGAGTGCACCCCAAATCATTCTCCTCCATCTTGTGAGTTGCAGTCTATCCGTGCCCCAGATTGAAGTGAGCAGAGTCCAGGGAGTGGTAAGGAGAAACACTAGTTCTGTCTCTTCCCCAAAACAAAAGTTATAAAAAAATGATTTACCCTCTCTGTGATTACTGTCTTTGCCTGTGGTTGTTACAGTTTAAAGTTGTATTTTTAACCCGCCTGTGATTGCATATTTTATCACCTGTTTTGTGTTTTTAACTTGTGGTTTTCCCTGCCTGTGATTGCTTCCATTTAACATGTTGAATTGTGTGATTTGCAGTCCAAACTCTGTAGTTTGTCTTATTCCTGGTGACAATTTAGTGTTCCCTCAAAATTTCTCCTTTGCTCTGTGCTAAGACCTGTATGTTAAAACAGTGCACCCCAGCCACCATTTTGTGTTCACAAGCCAGTGAAACCAGCCCCCCTGCCTCCCCCCCAACAACAGGGATATTCTACATCAGAGGGAGCTTCTGGAAGCTTTTTAAACTGTGTTTACTAGGGACTGTGCATTTTGTTTTTTGGCAGGAGAGGGTGTAAATTTTTATTCAACCAGTATTGTTAGATTTCAAGCTAGTGAAGCCTTTACCTCTGCAGAAGTTTAAAGTGTGGATTGAGCCTGTCTGTTTCCTAGGAGATTCTGAACAGGAGAAGTAACTTCCAACTCCCTGGCCAGCATACCTTGTCTGAGGTCGCTGGAACCTTATATGGTCTGCTAGTGGTTGGTACATGTGTACACTGATTGGTGGTTGTATCTGGTGTTTCTATTGGATTAGGTTTAGTGTCCTCATTGGTTAGGTATTTGAGGGTTCTGATTGGTTTCTGGGTCTGTGATTCAATCAATGTAGGGTTGCAACTAGGGCTAGGGTTAGGATTTCTATTGGAAGTAGGGACTAGGGCTTCCTATGTTATTGGTTGTTGGGAGTGGGGTGGGACTTGTGCTAGGGTTAGATCTTTAATTGGAAGTAGTGATTAGGGCTTCTGGGGTGATTGGTTGCTGGACTAGTTGTGGGACCAAGAGTAGGGTTAGGCTTTCTGTTATAAGTAGGGACTACAGCTTCCTGTGCCATTGGTTGCTTGGACTTGGGTTGGGACTACTGGTAGCGCTAGGGCCTCTATTGGATGTAGAGATCAGGAGTTTTTAACTGATTGGGTGCTTGGACTACGGCTAAGATTGGCTTTAATGTCCTGGTCTCCTATTGGTTTTAGATTTTAGGGCTAGTGTTGTGATTGGATAGTGTTAGGGCTGGGGTTCCCATTGGCTGAAGGGGTCACCTGATAACTAGGGCTATAAAAGTCCAGGGTTAGGGTGTCTCAGCCCGGGCAGTGATGCTAAGGGAGGAGAGGACAAGGGCAGTTGCCTGTTTGAGCCTGTTCGAGATGGACCAGGGCCAGGTCCAGAAATGCTGCCAATTTTCCCATTTAACAATACCCTGCCCACACCATCCACTAAACACACTTATGGTACTTATGGATCTATACATTTATCACCTTCTTCTACTGTAGCATTTCAAATGCACTACCCTATCTGTCATCCTATACATCTATCAATATATCCTCTACATCCACTCTCATTTATCCCAAACCCCATACCACTACTACTCTACCCCTGCTTGCATCATCTGACACCTCTTTTACTATACCGATTCCCTAAAACAAACCTTTCTAAGCACTTTCATCTGACTCCTCCCCTCCTAAACTCCTTTTTACTCATCCAAAAGCCTCCTCCTACTGCTAAAAAAACAACCATATTTCACTCTTTTATCCCTCCACTATCCTTTTCAATCAAAATTAACAGACTAACATGTTCACTTCTCAAATTCCATATTCAACTATACTAATTCACCACTAATCCGTTACGGGTTCCGGAGTGGCGTGCTACTCACCAGAAAAGCGCTTCAACACCCATCAGGGGTAACAAGTGCTATATGAATGCAAACCTTTCTTCCCCTTTTGTCCTTCCGCTATCCTTCTCACTCCAAATAACTGACTAATATCCACCACTGAAATTACTTCATATTTCACCATATTAATTCACCACTAATACTTTTTGGGCTTCCTGAATAGCATGTGTCAACACCCCATCAGGGGTAACAAGCGCTATATAAATACAAACCTTTTTCCTCCCCATCCTTCTGCTATCATTCCAAATCCAAATAACTGACTAACCTATCTACCACTTAAAATGTACTTGCATGTTTCACCATACTAATTCAACACTAATCCTCTATTGGTCCGGGAGTAGCGTGCTACTTGCCAAAAAAGTGCTTTGACACCTTGTCAGGGGTAGTAAGCACTATATAAATGCAATTACAATATAATGCACTACTGAAAAACATTGATGGGGATGGTTGATACGCCAACGATGCACCAATGATGGTGCGCGTAATTAAATAGTGAGCTATTTAGTTCAAGTGGAAATTAGAGATGCTGGCTACTGCTAAAGTTAGTGAGTCCATTTATTTAAAATGAGTTTACATATCAATTATAAAAGTGTCTGAACGTCAATAAGGTCAATGCCTGAGACACAAGGTGCAAGTTACCCTCAGCAGCAAGGAAACACCCGGTGCTTGTGAGCAGCAGGAAAAGATGTTAGACATGTGACAGTAATCCTGAACGTCAAGGAAGTACACAGTGCCTGTGGCCAAAAACGTACTTAGACACAATATATTTCAACCTCTCTTAAAATTCTGGGGTATTGGAGGTAGATTTTACTTGTTGTAGGAATGGATGTGAATAGTCCTGTTTGAGTGGTGCATTCTTCGTTTAAGTTTCTGTTGCATTACTGTTAGACTAGGCATCCTTAGCATGGTTTCCCCCTAACCTTTTGCCTTCAGATCTCCAGTTTTAGCTGACTTCATTTTTGTTGGCTTTAGGATTCTGCACACTTTGCCACTGCTGAATAAGTGCTAAGGTGCTTGTGGTCTTTCCCTAAAACATGGTAACATTGGCTTGTACCCTACTGTCATATTTAATTTACTTCTAAATCCTTAGTAAAATGCACTACTTGTACCCAGGGACTGTAAATTAAATGCTACTAGTGGGCCTGCAGCACTGATTGTGCCACCCAATTAAGTAGCCCATTAAAAAGGTCTCCCATTGCAGAGCCTGTGTGTGCAGTTTAAACTGTCATGTCGACCTAGCAAGATAAACCCATTGCTAGGCCCAAACCTTCTTTTTTAATACATATAAGTCATCCATAAGGTAAGCCCTGGACAGCCCCAAGAGCAGGGTGCAGTGTATTTATAAACTTCGGACATGTACTTTTAAGTAGGCCTGGGTGGAATTCATGGTGTTCCATCAAACTCCGGCACGCTACGCGGAGTTCCGCAAGTGGCGGAGTTGTTTAGTTCTTGTTTGTCCTGTGCTGGAAAATCAGAGCGAGTGGCAACATGTGCAGTGTAAGAAGCGTTGGTTCTTTCTGCCACTCGAGCAGATTTTCCTAGTCGAATGGCAGCTTCCTCAAAGCGAACAGAAGGTTTCTTAACATGATTGGTAGAGGTCATCTGCGACCACCCGTATTGAGAAATCTCACCCAGAGGTCGTCTGGAGTAAGATTTGACTTGATATTTCTCGCCTACTTAATGTTGGTGAGTGCAAGTGAGGAAAAAACTAAGTATGCTACGTGGAGCACAGAGTGGGAAAAACTCAATGAGCTGAGCGGAGTTTCACCGCCAGGCCGAATTTTGACTTTTACATGTCCTGGTAGTGAAAAACTGTTACATTTTTTTTTTACAACTGCAAGGCCTATCTCTCCCCTAGGATAACATTGGTGTTGCCTTATTACATTTTATAAGTGTAATTTCCAAATAAGAAGAGATGACCCCTTACGGTTTGATGTCTCTGGAATCGTAATTGAAAATCCTAACTTATGGCAAAGTCAGATTTTAAATTACCTTTTTGAAAATGCAATTGTTAGAAAGTTGGCATTTTCTTTCCTCAGCAATTTGGTGCCTGCCGCCTGTCTCTGGTCACATGGTTGGGTGTAGTTGGCAGATGCAACTTGTTTATTCCTCCCAGACAGCCACACACATTGGGAGTTTTGGTGTGCCTGAGTGGGCTATCACTTGCAGGATGGGAGGGAGGAGTGTAGCCCAGCCTCAGGGTCCAGCTCCTCCCTCCCTGTGCCTACACAACGGGCTGCATCCCACCTGCAGTTAGTCTGGAGTCAGGGTAGGGAAGCAGATCATCGGTGCAATTCAAAGGCATGCCTCTAGAAGCTTACCACCACTTCAAAAGCACAACTATTTTTAAAAGAAGGACCTCAGAAACCACCACTTCAGTACACTTCTGGACCTGCGGATACTCTGCCAGGAGGAAGAACTGCTGTACTGCTGAAGGACTGCCACTCTGCTGGATTGCACTCTGCTAGACTCCTGCTTTGCTGTGCTCAAGTCCCACGAATCAATAAGTATAGGACTGGGGGAAAGCTTTCTCGTATCCGGAGCTGGAATTCGCTCCCGATTGCATTAAGGCAGTGCTCGGACCATCTTCATTTTAGAAAATCCCAGAAAACATTTTTGTTCTAGAGGCCTCACAGAGCACCAGCACCTTCACGTCTGTCTATAAGCACAGAGATACCCCTTCAGGGGGGATTCAGGCGCTATATAAATAAAAAAATGAAAAATAAATTATTTAATATATAACCTGCTGCCTGCTGCCCTATTGCCTGGTTGAGAAGGACGGGACTTGTATCTCTTACACCCAGAGTGACTTCAAGGGTTAATTGGCTGGCCTCCTGATCTAAAGCGTCAGGGACATAACAGGTTTCCAACAACCCTGCACCTGAACTCTGCCAATATATGAGTCTTTCCTGTCAATTGGTGTTGCCCCAGTCCTCATTGGAAGTGGACCTAAGGTGCTTACCTGCGGATCCAACACAACTTGTCTGCTGAGTGGAATATCCAGAGCAGAATCGGTGCATCTCCTTGACTGAGCGGCTCATCCATGAGCAGAAACTGATGTATAGCTACTGTTGCATGGATTGGACATGTCATAAAGACCCGCATTGCCCTCACAGTCTTTGGGGCCGATCATCGCTGGGGGAACAGTGCATCTCCAGCCCAGGTCCTTACACCTCTTGTGGATGACAGCCTCGCTGATGACACAACAGAACCTCTCACCGCAGCCTCACCGCATCTTGTTACCGATGCATGGTTGCAGCTGCTTGGTGCATCTTCGGCGTGGATGCACACAGTGCTCCCGAACCAGGATTTAAGGTACTTTGTTTAGCAGGCCTAGCAGGGTCCTTGTAGTCAGCCTGTGCTCCAACACGGTCGGCGAGACCAGATTTCCTTAGTTGATCCTTTGTTCTGTTTGGCACTATTTTCCCTAGAAACTTTGAAATTCAAATATGTTTCTCCTAATTGTATTTTTGTTGTTAATGTCTAGTTTTATTTATTAAATGGAGCTCTTTTAGTCTTAACCTGGTGTGGGATATTTTTGTTTGGTGTTTTCACAATTTTACTGTTTGAATTCTTGCACAATACTGTACATATTACCTCTAAGTTGAGCCTGACTGCTTAGTCCTTGGCTCTTTATCGTCTTACTGGGGGGTTAAGCATATGTTAATTTGGGGTTTGCTTTGGCTTTACCCTAACTAAGATTGTGTTGCTGGTTGATCACGGCTCACACCCCAGCCAACCAGTAACCCAATTTCCAACAACTGCTCTGCCTCCTTTGTGTAAGTTCACGCACAGATTGTTATTCTTCCTATTAGGAAAACCATTAAAAATAAAGATAGGACTAAACAAATAATAGGAGAAAGGAACATTAATGGTGCAATAAAAAGAGCATTGATTTAAACAAAAGAAGATGGATACTTGTACATACACAAAAATGAAAGTCAGGAGAAAATGAAGATACCCAAGTTATTTATTTTAGTTAACTGTGTTATGACATTCATGCAACGGTGACTACTTTTTTAATATTAGTTAATGGTGTTACACTAGGGTATGTGTGCTTGTAGCTATTTTGTCATTTGAATTATTTAATTTACACAAGAGTAGTTTGGTATGGATAAACATGGATTGTATTACTCTCCACCAAAATGTATTTAGAGGCATGGGGGGCATGTATGGTGTGATATAGCAAAATCGTTGCAGGAGTATTCATTTGACAGGAGTATGCCTTTAACATGAAATGTATTCCAGGAATGTGTAAGGTAAATGTAGATTGCTTGTCAAGGCTTCCTTTGAAAGCAGTTGCTGGATGTAAGGGAGATGAGTGGATGGTGGCAGGAATATGTTTGGCATGTAATGGAGTGATTACCGAAGAGCAGTGGATAGAGTGTGTGAATAGAGATATTGAATTGAGGAGAGTACAGGAGGCATTGCCTAAAGGATGCCCTAGGGTGTTGAATAATGATATGATGTTGACAAACATTTAGCTGGTGTAGCCAGAATTGTTGTTGGTGAAAGGGGTACTATATAGAATTGACTGATTTATGCTACCCAAACTGCTGCGAGGCAGGCTAATTAGCCTACTTCTTGAGTGGCATCATAAGGGGGAATGAGGGGCATGGTTGCATGATTTCTGGTGGCCCATAATGGATCAATAATTAGAGAGAATTGCTAAAGGGTGTCTGGCATGTATTAGAAGTAATAAGACAAATGTGGTCAAGAGACACATTTTACACCCATGGATGTATTCATGGGGCCATGGAAGAAGCTGCCATGGACATATGTGTTCCAATATCTGGCTTAGTATCAGAAGGAAGGAATGTCATGATGAGGATGGTCTATTCTCAATGTGGTCTGAGGGTGGGTTAAAACAAAGAGATGTATTCCGTGAATGTAAATAAGTTCCATGAGAACACATCTTGAGAGAAATCTATCTCAAACAAGTGGTGGCAGAAAATAGACTTCAATTTCTGTCAAATGAGTTTGAGGATATTTTGAAGAACAAGGTATAGTGCATCACCAAACATCGTTATATTTTCCTAGGGTAAAATGGAATATTACAACGGTTCAAAAGAGTTTTGAAGGAGTAAACAAAAAAGATTGGACTAGAGAGAGAAGGTAAAAAAAATGAATTGCAAGTAAGGGTATACACTTCATAAGTTGAAAGCGTACTGTAGTATTTATTTCATGACAGCCTCCATCAGCCACACAACTGTTCCCTCAGTACAACAGTAACTGTCTCTTTCTGACCTAACAAAGGACAACGAAATGTTGGTATGCACCAAGAGGGAAGGGATGGCAGGTGAAGCAAATGGCAGGAAAGGATCATACCAATCAGATAAAACCTGTGAGATTTATACAGGAAATAATACAATAAAATACAATACAACTCCCTCCTACACAAGTAGAACTTCCCTGTACTCACAGAACTCCTGAGTACATAATATTGGTTACAAAGGTTTCAAAATGCAACAATAAAATCCTACATTTATACTTAGGTGTGAGGACTGAACTAATTCCACCCTTCACAATCCAATCTTATAAAGTTTCACTGCAAAAATGTAATCCTTGAGTAACGCCAGAGACTTATGAGATCTTACATTTCTCTCTTTCCCCACCGCGCTAGACCTTTCACCTGATTCCTCACTGTACTCCTGTTTGACCAAAGAGGGGTGGCAGGGAGAGATCCTGTCCATTCTCCATGTCCTACCATCCTTCAGAGTGACCACATTCTTTTCCGCATTGGTCACCTTCAATGGTTTAAAGAATTTGCCGATCTCCATTTGATGAGTACCCGGAAGTTTAATAAGAACCCAATATCTAACCTCCCAATTACCATCCTTAACACCATGTTTCATGTCATACCTCATTTTCCCTGATGGAGTTCTCTTAACCTTATTAACATAATTTTTTCCAGCCACACCCATTGGGATTCTCCCCTACATAACCAATAAAGGCATCATTTTTGTACCAGAAAGTCTGCCTTTTAATGCTAGGAAGGGTGGACCATTTGTTATTAAAGCTGGAGGTGTGGTACGACCAAAGCATATTTTGAAGTGTTATATCGTCCGGACTCCCTGACATTTGGGCCAATTGCAAACAATCTTTGATCATTCAGTAAATTTGTTCCACCAAATCATTTACCCTGGGACTGTACAGTGCAGTTTAGAGATGATTCCATAGTGCAAACACTCTTGAGAAAATATATGAGGGTTTCCGTGTTAATGTTTCCCACCCCTTAGTCATAATCCAATGGGAGTGATAATCCTCCAGAACAATCATGAATTTACCCGTCCATAAATACTTTTTGCTGGACCTATAATGTCCAATCCTAGTTTAGCCCACAGTTTAGAAGGGACACTGATAAGAGACAATGGTGCATCCTGGTGGTACTGAACTTATCACTCTGGGCACATGTTAGACACTCCTTCTGTTTTCCCTTTACAGTTTCCATCCTAGGGTGCCAATAAATGACTCTAGCCTCAGCTTTCATGTTACTTCTTCCCAAATGCCCTTCATGGGTGTTTTCCGCAATTCTTTCCCTTAAATCCACTTGATGGACCAACCTGTCCCCCCATAAATCAATCATTGATGATATTTAGTTCATGTCGCACAGCCCAAAATACCTGGAGATCATCATTTAACTATCCCTGCTTGATAGGCCACCCCAGAATAATCTTTTCTTGTACTTGTTTGAGAACTACACCCTTCTCCATCCCTGACTAATATTCCTCAATAGAAATACCTGGGAAATCCATCAACAAAATAGACTCCCCTTCTCAGCTGCCAACCACATCCAATTCCTCCTTGCAGGGTATTCTAGATAAACAATCCGCCACTCCATTTCTGACACCAGGGACAAACCCAATCTTAAAATCAAAATCAAACCCCTCCATTCCTAACAGCCATTTAGCATTCAGGGAAGGAGTGGTGTCTCTTCCTTTGGTTGAAAAATTTGCACAAGAGGCTTGTGATTAGGGCTACCGGTTTTATGGTATTTTTTTTTAACATTTCCGTTTGTATTTATACATATTTATTTTATGGCCACCTTATTGGTATTGATCCATATTAATTTTGTGTTTCAAGAATAAATATAGCTTTAAAATTGTATAATTCTGCGTTTATATAACACTTCGCAGTGCACTCAAACATGGATGCCTGTCACATTTTAGCAAACTAGCAGCCACCTATAAAAAAATACTACACTCACAGGTACATATTAGCATCATACTACAAATATATGTTAGTATATGCCTGTATTTAAGGATATCTTATCCAGTATTTGAACCCTCCATGCTGTCTGTCAGCTCAGATGTTGCCTAGAATTTATGAAAGACAGCATGGAGAGTTCCCACAAGAAGCACCATTTTCAGTATTTTGCTGCTTTTAAAAATAATACAGGCAGGAAACACCAGCATCTGTGGTCAGAATTGTTTTACGATGAGTATTAACATTTCGCAGAGAAGGTGCATTTGTTATTGCTTCCTTAGTAAGGACAACAGAGTCCTGACATGCCCCATCCCAGGTGAATGAGTGGCCTTTTTTCGAAATTTTCTTTAAGGGTGCTGTTAAATCCGCAACATTTGTACCAAATTTCATCTTATATTCTACTAACCCTAAAAAGGATCTCAATTCATCTTTGTTCTCAGGTAGAGGTCCCTGTCTCACTGCAGTAACCAAATCTATCTTAGGTTTCACACCATGTTCAGCAATGGTGTGACCTAAATAATTAATGAAATCTACACCAATGTTACATTTATCTTTACCCACAGTAAAACCCACCACCTTCAAGCTTTCACTACCTCTCTTAAACTATTTTGATGGTGTATATCTGAATCTCCATAAATCAATGTATCATCCTGGAAGCATAGATTTTTTAATTCAGCCCAATACATACTGCATTACTCTTTGGAATGATGCTGCCGCTGGCCATGATCCTCAGCCATGAGGATCTTTCAATGGATTCTATAATCCCCTGAGAGACCAATCAGTTTAATTCCTCTTTCAGAGATTCCTGCATAAGGTGAAGTATCGGTCTGACTTTATGTATCACTGGCACAGCATTGTCCTTCACTGTAATCTTATGTTGAAATATTCTTAGGTATCCAAAATTTTCACTGAACACTTCAGGAAATTCATCACATAAAACCTTAAGGCCACTTTCCCTGCCCCCATCCACCAACAAAACTGGTTCAATGCTGTTAGGACCAAGTGTAATTCCCAAATCTTTTTTGTGGGCCCACGCTAATAAATTAGAATCTTTCTCTGTTAAGTACATTTTCCCATCGTTGACCTATTCTCAAATGTGTAGCTCTTAAAGCCTTAAAAAACAATAGATATCTGATTGTATGGATGGCGGAATAGGATGGCAATATCGTACCGATGAATAAAACATTATGACAGTGAAGTGTATTCTCAACTAGGAGTTGTAACTAACTACAAAAAATTGAAACGTAACCCTATACCTGACATTGCCAGACAGATTAATGATCTGGTATAACACTGGACTCCTTAATGATGATGAATATTCTTGTTTGGTGATTGACCATCAGTTTTTAGATGTTTTCTTAAGGACCTGTGTGAAAAATATACTTTCCTTTAACCAGGACTTTAAACATATTCTTAATCTACTGAATGATGTTACTTGGGTGACTGGCATGCCTATGAAGGCCATGGATGCAGTCACCCTCTACACCAATATCTCACTTGTTCTAAGCATTAAAGCTCTTAGATTTTTTAATTATCACTTGAGCTATTGAATACCTGGAACACACAGAGATGCTTTTGGCTATGACTAGGCTTATTCATGAAAATTATTGTTCAATGGTACTTGGTATGAACAGTTACACAGAACCGCAGTGAGTTCCAGATTCTCTCTGTCTTTTGCCAATCTTTTTATGTTCACTATCCTGTCATATGTCGACTTCCACCACCCCACCGCACTCACCTGCACAGACCGTGACTGCTCAGGGAGTATGTTGGATAAAAATTGTCTAAGTACCAACTATTTCCCTTACTCTGGAAAACTATATAGTAAACTAACAAAGACATCTGATAAGTCTTTATATCTGTATTTATCAACCACACCAGCATAACATTCAGATGGGGTAAAATATTAGTGAATTTGATTAGCCCAAGTTACCCACACATACATCTCCGTCCTAACTGAATTACGGATCACAATATAGATTACTACTGATCTCATCACTTTAGTGTTTGCCGTTGGGCATTAGGCAAGACCACGTTTTGTAACTGTCACAAAACTGGAACACAATAGATTAAGATGCATATTGATTGCGGCACAAAATATGTGGTATATGTGGTTGTATGTTAGTGTCATAAGAGCTATCGGGGGAGTATGATTAGACCATTTTGTGAGCGTATGTCTGAACACTTTTGTGCTATAAAACTAAATGATACAGAGTACCCAATAGCCATGCATACTTTTGATTGGGAGTTTCGTGGACATCCGCACAATTTCAGGTTTAATGGGATTGATCACATTATAATGAACCTAAGGGAGGGTAATTGTGAACTTAAACTTAGAAGATGTGAGGCTACTTGGATCATAAAACTCGAATCAGTAGAACAAGGGCTAAACATAGACAATGAGTTATAGTACTTCTTAGGTGATAAAACTAAGGATTCATTTAGAATTAATTTTGCTGACTTACAGAATGATATTGTTTTGAGTAACTGTTTTTGATTGTTAAACATTGTAATAATAGTGCTGTTAGAGTATGATGCACTGAAGTGCTATGGCAATAACATGACTTTTATTTTAATTATGCTATATTTTAATATAGAGGTTATAACCATATGCCTTCTTTATTATATATTAACAAATATTACAATTGATGTTATGGTTGATATTGACCCTGTAAGTGTCTGTAATGATGCTCGTAATATACTCCGATAGATTTACGATTGGAACTTGGTAAAATGGATGTGGTTATCTAAAAGTACTTATTACTTGCGCTATATTTTTTTCCCCCTTTCTGGAGTACTCCTTTATAGATTATTTGAATAATTGTTGACACTGCAGTACACTGTTATGGGACTACAAACATGATACATTGTCATTAATTTGACATTTTTCACTATGGTTGCCTTTGGATTACCCTTATTTTGCTCTCAAGTATATGGCTTTTTCTTCTGTCTGCATTTGAAAAATATTTACCTCAAGGATAAAATAAGAATACTTTTTAAGACCTGTGCTACTTTGTGTTGGTTGTTGGAGAGGGGTGCTTAACTTATGCCACTCCAGAGTGTTTCGTGACCTTGCACCTTCTAATATTGGAAGATAATGCGGCTCAACTGGATACTTTGGTTGAGATCATAATTTGCATTTGCTTGTATTTGTGTTGCGGGGGTGAAACAGACTTCATTACGAGATGGCTGCTACTTTTTGGGCTGGGTCACATGATTAAGTTAGAACGATACATAAAGGTAGGCTATGTTTGCGTGCGCCATCAATTGATGCAGGGAGTGCTCTCCGATTTATGTTTTTATGGATAAATAAGCTTATTTTTACTTTTTATTGCAATAATGCTTCTGTTGTGACTCGGTATTCTTATATATGTGTGTAATAGCTAGTAATTGTAGTGCCTTTGGACATGGGGCCCACTTGTTAATGGGAGACAATACAGCCCCTTATGATTACTCTCACCAATATAATCTAATGTATTGCGTACTTAGTAGAGTCTGTAGAATGAGACAGACCCCATTATAAGATGGCCACCACAAATTTTTGGATCGGGTCACATGGTCTGATTCGGCCGGTATTTAAAGTCGGTAAGAGATGGTGCTAGCGATGCATGGAGTACTCGCCAGCATGTTGTTTTCTTCGATTGGTAAGCTTAATATTGACTTATGAGTCCAAAGATAGGATGGCGGGGATACAGTTTTCATTGAGCCTCTTGTGAAACTGTTTATAGTGTGGAGCCATGCATGGTACGATTATTCTCTATTGAATAAATGACAGCAGGACTTACTGTGAGAGTGTATTGGGTTATCAGACAATTCAGTCATATAATTAGCTTGATAGTGGAGTGCTGGTAACTATTACACTGCCCAGGTACAGTGTTTTTTAGAGTTTTAGATTTTTATATGCTTAAGTGTTGTTATAAAGAGAATTATTTTATGAGAATTAAAGAGGAATATGTACGCAGCTGTGATATATATTTGTATCTGTTACGTATACCTCTCAATAGGATATAATTTGAAGACTAGATGCGATACATTACTAGGCTTGCGCATACAGCAAGGAATTTGCAGGTTACTATTTGTGTGCACTTCTAAGGTTTCTTTTGACGGAATCCCAGATCAAAGACATTTTGAGTATAAGTTCAGGGGCTCTGACCCCATGTTTTCAGAGCACTTTTGGAACTGGTACTGAACCTCTGTCAGAAGGACTGTTGCACTACTCAAATGACTCACCTGGACTGCTCTTCTGCTGTTGTCATGCTGCCTGCTACTTGTTGGTTGGCCAAAGGACTCACTGGAATGCTTTTCTGCCTGTTGTCTTGCTGCCAGCTGCTCCCTGAATCTGTTCTACCAGAGGACTGGTATTTTGCCAGGAGGCTTTTGGACTACCTGGCTAATGTTCTGGCCTGCTGTTTGCTATCCCCCCTCTGTGCACCACATCTAGCTCCAGCCTGCAGATGAGAGCAGAGAGCGGGAGATTGGACCTCCGATGTCCACCCTGCTCCCCTTCACTGATGAACACAGAGCAGGACAACTTCCTGTCTACAGCTTTATGTGCTGGGCTGTGAGTTCCTCCGACCCGATACCTGGATGGCCCTGGTGCTTCTTGAGAAAATGTTGGATGCTGAGTACTCCATGGGAGCCCCACTCTGGAGCTCATTACGGCATAATGAATATTAGGCACGCAGGGATTCATTGGCCCTACGTCTGGCTGATGAGTGCAATTCTAATCTTGATACCTCTGATTACCATAATACTCCTAATAGGAACACAAGTGACTTGGTGGCCCATGATTGCATTGGTGCTTTGTGTGGTTTTGAATGTCAAGAGAAATTGCATACATGAAAGTGGTAGGTTTGTGTACTTTGGCTTCCATACCCTGATGCATTTTATGCCCTAATGTACAGATTTTATGATGTGTGATTCTTACATTGTTAGGATTATGAGTACCATTTCAGGATTTGCATTCCATGCAAAGTATTTATGGCTAATGTCATTTTGATCTAAATTAATTAATAAAATACTATATATTTTTTAATTAAATAGTGTGTGGAATCTCCTTTGTGGTGTGTTCATTGTGTTCCTGTGTGAGTCAATCAATCAGTTCCTGTATAGCATGACTTGTCACCCCGGGGGGTCTCCAGGTGCTGGGGTTCTTTGAGCCTTGGTCAAACAGCCATGTCTTGAGCTTCTTTCTGAAGTCCTCTAGTGAAGGGGCAGTTTACAAGTGGAGGTGGGGGTTCATTCCAGGAATTGGTGGCAAGGTAGGAAAAAGAACAACATCCATAGTGGCTCCAGTGGATGCAGGGATGCGTGCCAAGGTGAGGGAGGCAGAGCAACCTCTCTGGTAGGTCGGTGGAGCATCAGGCAGTGGATGATGTAGGCTAGTCGGGAATTGTGAAGGGCTTTGTAGACTAGTGTCAGTAGTTTGAAGAGGCATCTTTTCTGGATGGGAAGTAAGTGTAAGGTTTTGAGGTGGTTGGTTGGTTGATTGATTGATTGATAAATGTGAGAACTAATACAAAATGTATGTTATGCTATATCCGAAAGAACCTCGGTGTGAGTGTGTTGCAGAAAGGCTTTACTCATTGCCTCTGATGGTAACCCTGACTGCTTTGTGTCATTCTACCAGAGGGTGAGCACAGGTTATCTTTGGTGTGGAACATACTTGCCCTGACTACAGTGATGGGTTCGGCCTGGCTTAAGTATATATCCTAGTCAAACAAACAGAAACCCTGTTACTAGCAAAGTATATACAAATATTGTCTAGAAAATTCAGCTATTGAGGTGTGTTACGTGGAATTTTTTATTAAGCCTAGGTCTTCCTGTATCATGTTCACCCTTTATCCTTATTGCATAGTGTCACCCTTAGGGTAGGCTTCCCCCAATCCTTTTGCCAGTTTCCTTCAATTTTTTATGCTGAAATATATTTTTGTCAGTCTTGTGACCCTTATTTATTAATTTTATTTTTTTAGAAAGTTTTATAAAGCGCGAACAAGAACCAAAGGGGTATCAGAGTCCTGTGCATGGTTGGTGTAAGCAAAGGTACAAACATAATGAAAGTAAGTAAAGTTAAGTTACAACCTGTGGGAAAACATTCAAGTTAAGGAGTGGTGGGGTATAAACAGCACCATATAAGACGCAGAGTAAAAACATCATAATATAGTAAGAATCAAGACGTGCAATATGACTCAGGTAATTTTACAAACAGAACAAGTGCAAGATCATCAGTTAATGCAGTACGGGAGCGAACGAGGAGTAGATCATAGAAAGGTAAAAGAAAACATATAATAAGGCATCAGTGTAATACTCCAAGATTTAGGTTACAGGAGCAAGATCATAAAAATAGGGAGTTAGCATTCGTTCATTAGTAATCGTTTGACCAGTTTTTTAAAGGAAGTAGTTGAAGGATTGGATCTGATCTCGGATGGCAAGGAGTTCCAGATTCAGAGCAAGACCGGTGAAAGCACAGTTGTAAGATCTTTTCTTCTTGAACCTTGGGGGTTTCAAGAGAAGGGTGGACGTACTTCTGAGTTTCCGGCTGGCGCCTGATAGCTCAAGCTTATTTGCTAGATAGTACGGGGTATTGTAGTGTATGGCTTTATGATAAGCAGTTTAGTTGCAGAAGGTCGAGGGAAATATGATCATATTTTCACAAGCCCATTATAAGTCTAGCTGATGCATTCAAGGTAGCTTTGAAAGGGGCCAAGCTAGCTTTGGGAAAGTCTAGCGAGGGTCACCAGCCCGTATTGCAATCTAGGGATGATCAGAGATTGAACCCTACACCTAAGATCTTCTGGGGGGAGAAAGGTTTGATTTTCTTCAGTATTTTGAGTTGGAAATTGGCTCCCCTAGTAGTAGCACTGATGTGTGCTTGCATGTTTAGGTGTTTATCCAAGGTGATGCCTAAAGATTTGGCAGATTCTACAACATGAGGTGAGCAGTTCAGAGCAGTTAGGTCAGAGTCAGAGTCAAATGCACTTTATTCGATTATTTTAAAATCATAAAAGTATGCTATACATTCACTTCTGATCATAACAAACATAGGTTTTAAAAAAGAGATTATATATATTTTTTTAAACAAAGATTCAATATATACACATCTTTGACGGTGATCAAGATAACTATACAAGAAAGTTATTTACAACTACATGATTTTTGGGACCACTGCGGATTGTGCAAATCTTTCAAAATATTACAAAGTTTATACATTGAATTTACTACAGTTCTATTTACAGTTCTACTTACAATCATTTTACAACCATATTACAACCAGGCGAAGTATGCAAACCTTGCGAGATTCAGAAAATAGGTCAGATGTTACGGGGCTACTAGCCTAGAAATATTTCGCTCAAACGTCAATTCCCATACTATAAGGCAAGAGATGGCCGAAGTCTATTTTGCCTGGACCGAATTGACATTGTCAGGAAATTAGCTACCCCATACATTACTAATGGTGATTCCATAAGCTGCAGGAACAATAAAGCCAGTTTAACTTGCATAAACTCTTGATCTTTCAATATAGGCTTGATAAACTTCTCCCTGCCACTCTTAAAGAAGGGACAAAAAACACAAAATGCAATAAGTCCTGGTCAGAAAAATCATCACAACTGCAGGGAGCATTCTCGTGGGGCTTACACCACTTATCGTATTCGCCCAGCAGAAAGTGAGCTTGGTTAAAGCGAAATTTTGTAAGGAGCCACCGATGGTATGGTTTATTTACTATCGTCAGATATGGTTGAATAGATAACGATGTAATCATCATGTATTGAGACCTTACAGTTGGCTACATTATTTCGCACAACTCTCTTTCTGCTTCCCTTTTTTTTATAAAGTGGGTCTTAGCCCATCTAATGTCTTCTCTTATTAGACCTTCAGGTTTTGTATATAGATCAGGGAGGCCCAGATACCCTGCTATTGTTTTAATATGTGTTAGCCACCCGATCTCAGCCACTCTGTCCCGCCCCATACAATCCCTAATGATCTTATGATTTAGGGTTAAATCGGGGTAAGCCATGTTTTAATCCATGACAAAAGTGGGGCCATGGACAGCGTGTCTTCAATATACCCCATCCCCAATTCCATATGGATTGCAAAAGCAGGAGTAGATTGGGGAAGGCCCATAAGGGATCGCAAAAATATATTCTCCTCTCTTTGTATACGGGTCATGTTTTTAAAACCCCATATCGAGGCCCCGTACCTGGCAATGACCAGGGTTTTGGCTCTATAGATGGACAAAATAGCCTCTGCCGGTTTGCCACCAAGTCGTTTTGCGAATCCCAGGATAGCGGCCGACGATCTCTTTACTGCCGCTGCTTTACTCGAGATTTGTGGTGCCCACGTCCCTTTCTCATCAAACACCACTCCTAGGTAGGTGAAAACTTTGACTTTGGAAAGCACAGAGCCATTACAGGAGAGGGTTTTAATACTATTCTTGCGTTTGCCCACTGCCATTACATGTGATTTCTCTGTATTTATTAATAGATCCAGGTCTTGCATAAAAGCCCAGTTAGGTGTTTGATCCAGTCATGGGTAGGAGCAGAATGATTAATCGGGGGATCAAAAGAAATTCGAATTTGAGAGTATTTAGTAGGAGATGGTTCCTAGCTAACCATTGTTGAGTTTGGGCAAGTGCAGCATTCAACGTTTTTATGTCCTCTTGTGAGGAGATCTTCAAGTATAATTGCTTGTCATCCACATACATTTGGTATTGAATGTTCGCTCTGTTCAGAATGACCGGAAGAGGTTCCATGAAGAGGTTATAGAGAGTGGGCGAGAGTTCAGAACCTTGGGGACGCCAATCATGACAGGGGTACTGGAAGCGAGGGCATGTTTAACTTTGATTCTTTGTGTGCTGCTGTTGTGCAGTAAGGAGGCAAACCAGTTTAGGACTGGGCCCGAGAGACCCATCCTATGTTGTAGAAGATCAATCAGGTTATCATGTTTGATGGTATCGAATGGTGAGGGTAAGTCCAGAAGGATCAGGAGACAAGGGACATTTTGGTCAAGGGCTCGCATGGCATCATCAACAGTGTGTGTAAGTGCCGTTTCAGTACAGTGCCCTGATATTGATCCTGATTGATGAGGGTCAAGGAGTTGATATTTCTCAATGTGTTTGCAGAGCTGCAAATGTATGCATTTTTCAAGCAATTTAGCTAGACTCATCCAGCTGGTGATAGGCCAAAAGTCGTTTGGATCTGATAGGACTTCACTGGGCTTTTTAGGAATGGGAGTAACTTGCCCAACTTTTAGGCAGTCTGGAATCTTTCCCTGTAAGAGGGATTTGTGAATGATCCTGGACCAAAGAGGGAAAATAGCTGGGATTAAATATCTATAAAGCTTGGCAGTTAGAGGATCGCCAAAATTGTTAGAAGGTTTGAGGGATGCCATGTTGTAAAGTATCTCAGTGCAGTCTGGTAGGAGAAAACAGCTCCAGAAGGCCTTCTTTTTGAGAGAGCTTCCCAATAGCGGGTAAAATGTTGTGGATTCTGCCCCCCTGATCCTGCGGGATGATTCTTAGAAAACAAAGATAGGGTGGTAGGTAATAGCTCAAGCTCTAGTTTCCTTGTTTTTCAACAAAGTGAGCTGTAAAATCATCACCATTGGGTAGCAGGCATACCGGAGTAGAGTTCTGGTTAGAAGACTGGTTAGATTGTTCCTTAATGATCTCATAGAGTTTTTTATGTCTATTTTTGGGTCCATCTAGTTGAATTCTGAGGTTGTCGGTTTTTGCCAAGCGGATGTGTTTGTTGTAGGTGTTTCTCACTTTTCTTAGTTGAGAGAGATTTGTGGTAGAAGGCGCATTTCTCCAGAATCTCTCAGAGAGCCTAAAATTGCGCTATTCATTATATAGGGAACCATTGAACCATGGTTTGAAGGGTTTGACTGGAATACTTGTGAGCTGTTTCGGAGTAATAGAGTCAAGAATGTTAGACACAGTGTTAAAGTAATTTTTGGAAAGATCGTCAATGTTCATCAAGTTAGGAGGGCACTGAAGTCTATTTTTGGTGATTGAAGTTATCATGTTGACGTTGAGATCTCTCATATTGCGAGTCAGTTGCTTTGCTTTAAAGGTTTGACCTTGCCTACCCAGACCCTTGTCTAAGATGAGGAAGGGAATTTAAAAATGATCAGACCAGTCACAGGATGTCCCCTGTTTGTATGGCATTGTCTTTGGCAATGATGAGGTCAAGAGTGGCACCTTTCTAATGAGTAGGACCTTCACAGAGATGTGAAAAATTGAGTTCAGAGAGGAAAGTCTTAAAGGAACATACAATGGGATAATTTGTGTCATTCCAATATAGGTTGAAGTCTCTGAGGAACATGTGGATGAGTTGATCAGAGCTTGAGCTAATGACCTCCATGATTTGCTCTATGAAGACCAGATTGTCACCCGGAGGGAGATAGATCGAGTGCAATACACAAATCTTATTGCCTTTGTTCCATATTTCAGTGACTAGTTGTTCACAGGAGGCTAAAACAGCACATGAGGATTCTTTTACTGTGAAGTTGGAGCGATGACTGCAGGCAATACCCTCTCCTGTTTTACCCCATCGATCACTTCTGATAATGGAGTAGTCAGGTGGGATTAGGATGTCAAGAATTATGGACTGTCCAATTTACCACTGCTAACCAGTGATAAAGTGGTTCAGCGTAGTCCCCTAAACATAGTCAACCTGGTTAATATCTGATTGTCATCTTTAATTGACTTATTAGCCCCTTGTAAAGTGGTTTACCACATACCCAAGGCCTGTAAAGTAAATGGTACTAGTGGGCCTACAGCACATATTGTGTCACCTACTTAAGTAGCCCCTTAAAATATGTCCTAGGTCTGCCACTGCAGCCTAAAAGCAGTTTTAAACTGCCAGTTCAGCTTGGCAACATAACCCCATTGCCAAGCCTTAAACTCCCCTTGTATTGCATAGATGATGCCCTTAAGGTAGGGTGCAGGTGTGGGCGAATGCTGTTAAGTTGCAGAGGCTGAAACAAATCCCATCAGCCCACCCTTGCGGTGGAATTTCATCATGTGGGAATTGACAGTGATTGGTGATATGAAGAACAACATAAAATGTACTCAAGAAAAGTTACATATACCAGAAACTTTGCACTCCAATGTTCACTGGAGGAAGAGAGACATAACTTCTTCCTGTCGGGAGACAAAAGATAACACAACAAAACAAGGTCATCCACAAACATATATTTGGGTACACAATCACCGTATAGATAAGCACACCTGCGCGAACAATTTACATTCCGTATTACCAAAAAAGCATAGTAGCTTAATCACAAAGAGGCATTTCCTCATAGTGATACTCACCCAGCTTTGTGTGGGTGAAGACCTCACCTCACCCGGCAACCGCTCGGGAGAATGAGGCCCCGCTCTACAGTGTAGAAAGAAGACATAGTAAGCACACAACATCTACTATGTCCAGCCAAATTACTCTACACATATAACCCAACAAACGTGTGATAGAAACCCATCTATCAGTCCAAGACGTTATTTACACGGAAGCTAACATAGGGACACTCAATAGCTACACATACCAAGTTGTTTACACGTGCCCCAGAACGCAGTGTAGGCACTGATAGACACCTCTAAATTTCTAACTATCACACCCACTGAAGACACTCACAGATTGACAAGAAATGGGTATATAAGGGATCCTGACTAAAAACACACAGTCTTTTGACAATATGTGGAAGATGTTGATAGGGGCCCCCCACATAGCTATTATTGCCACCCGCTAGGAGGAACTCATTAAGTGCCAACAATCTGAAGGCGCGGTCTCAGAAATATGAGGACCGTCTAGGCCAATTCCAGTCATAACTCACAATAAAAACCAAGTGAAAAACCAATGAAAGCAGCAAGGACATCCGGCATCTCACCTGTCCGTCGGTGCCCCTAGTTCTAACCGAGCGGAAGTGGAGGTGTTTGAAATTCTGCCCACCTCCTCTTTAAACGATCGATAATTGGTTAATGAGTCACATGACTCTTACTGTCATGCCTCATCGTCCACCCAGACCTGCGTGGACAAAGCTGTAGACATCCACAAAATACAAGACATCCAAAAAATGAACACTGGTCCTGAGGGAAGTCGGGAACAACGCCGCTTCGTTTAGTCCGTGAATCAATTCCTACATGATGAAATTCCACCGCAAGGGTGGGCTGATGGGATTTGTTCCAGCCTCTGCAACTTAACAGCATTCGCCCACACCTGCATCCAACTGCTTCACAGTCGCCTGTATGGACACACACCATTCTTAGACCTGGTCTGCCCTCTTGTGTGTTATATATTGAGAGTAGGGGATTGAGTAGACAGGTCGTTAAATATTCCCCTCGACCCTCCACACATCTGTTTTTTCAGCCCTTAAGGTAGGCCCTAGGTAGCCCATAGAACAGGGTGCATTGTAGTTAAAAGGTTGGACATGTACTTTTAAGTTTTGCTTGTCCTGATAGTGAGAACCCCCTAATTCTTTTTTCAATACTGTTAGGACTGTCTGTTGTACAGGATAACTTTAGGTTGTCTTATTACATTTAATAAGTGATAACATTTGATTGGGAAAAACTAAGCATTTCATGAAGAAATTATAATAAAAAATCCTCTTCAATGGTGAAGTCGGATTTTAAATTGCAATTCTGAAAATGTCACTTTCAGAAAGTTTGAAGTAGACAAAGGAGTGATGGATGGAATGCTTAAATTAATCTCTGCAGCTGGTAATTACTCAGGTTGCATCCTGATCCATCATAATTTTGCACACCATGTCACCTCAGTTTGGACCCAGTTATATGTAAATTAGTCTTGCTCCTGCCCCAATTGGAAGTCAAGCCAGAACTGCCAAGTCAGGTCCTCCCTGAACTGGAACTAGTACAAGTTTAGCCCTAGTTATGAGCTCATTAGCTGTGTATAGCTGGTTCCAGTGACACAGTTTGCACAGTACTCATGTCCAGAAATACTCATCCTACTTAGGGCGACACACTAAAGTATAGAAAAAAGCGATGGATGGAATGCTTGAATTAATCTCAGCCACTGGCAATTACTCGGGTCTCACCCGGATTAAGAAAGTTGCTATTCCCCTGCCCTCAGCCAATTGATGCTTGCAGCCACTCCGGGTCCCATGACTAGGTGTAACTGACCTTTGTGAATTCTTCCCAGACAGTCACACAATAGAGGGATTAGGCATGCCTGAATGGGCCATATCCTAGCAAGATAAAGGGGTGGAGTTGGGTACAGTCCCATTTGCAACTGAGTAGGCTGTGCTCTACCTTCATACAAAGAGCTCGTCACCTCCACATTGTCTCAGCAATCAACAGCGGAGTCTGGAAATTCCAAGCACTCTTAAAGGGAAACCTCTATAAATGTCTCCCAAATTCAAAGAAGGCATCAGGTATAAAAATACGTCCTTCAGACCCACTCTTCAGTTCACTTTGTGAACCTGCTGAAGAACTCTCAGATGACTACCTGATGCTGTGACCTGCTGTGTACTCCACAAGACTGCTTTGCTGCACCTGGCAGGACTGCCTTGTACCCTCAGAGGCCACCCTGCTGTTTGAGCCCTGCATCTTCATCTGAACCCAGGATTACCAGAGTGACTTCAAGAGCTAGTTTGCTGGCCTCCTCTTCAAGGCCACAGGGACATAAAACGCTCCTACCATCTTGAACCTGCACCTGGTCCCACCATGAGCGAATCCTGACCCCCCCAAGTGGTGTCCCTCTGGTCCTGGACCCTGTTTGCAATGCTAAAGGTGCCCTGATAGCCAAAATCCACATAGAATATTTTGGCTAAAACTGTTTAGAGAGCCAAGAAAAGACTGGGACCAACCTGCCCAACAATCTGCCCAAGGTGCATCACCAGTTGGTCTGACTGCCCGGCTGCCCCCTCTACATTCTGCTTCCCAGCAGGAAATCCTGTTCAGCGGTCCTTAACCAAAGGGGTATCTGAACTCCTGGAACTCTCTTCGGCTACAGCCTTCTTCCACTTCCTAACATAGAAATCTTCATTGCGACGTCATGAAGAGGGTCCCCGATGACGGGGCTCCTTCCTCAGCCACTGCCTGCAACCTTGCCCCACAAAACGTTACCTTCTTAGAACATTTTTCTTGAAAATTCTTCTAAGTCTGGAGGTAAGCGCCGCTGGGACCAATCCATTTCTTGTATCTAACCCATGCTCCATTGCGGTGAGCCATATTTTTCAACTTTGACATGGTATTGCATGACTAGATGTCAGCATTTAAAGGAAAAAGAACAAATGATTGAAGGAATGCTGAACAATGCAAACATTCACTCTCAGTCACAAAGATCTGGGTTTAAGCCATTGTTTTTTTGCTCACCACACCACCATATGCAAATCAGTCTTGACCCAGCTCTTCAATGGGAACAGTCTAGCCCGAACTGCCAAGCCAGGTTCTCCCTGGAATGGAAACAAGCATCCTGGGACCTTTTTCAGGTCATCACCCCGCATCAGCCAGGCTAGCTTGAATCCAGTGGCACAGTAAGCACAGGACCCATGTCTAGGCATACCCTTCCCACTTAGGACTACAAAAAGAAAAAGAACAAATGATGAACGGAATTCTGAACAATGCGAACATTCACCCCCAGTCACAAAGATCTGTGTTTAATCCATTGTTTTTTTGTTTACCACGCTAACACGCCACCCCAATTTTGATCCAGCCATATGCAAATCAGTTTTGACCCCGCTCCTCGTGGGAATAGTCCAGCCTGACTGCCAAGCCAGGTCCTCCCAGGCCTGGAAACAAGCATTATGGCAGTGGTTTTGGGGTATCACCCCTCATCAGCCAGACTAGCTTGAATCCAGTAGTCTAAGCATACCCTTCCCAGAAAGAGCGACAAAAAGAACAAGCATTTACAATGCAATGGTCTCGGCATTATTAAAGGTAGAGCTATTGGCATTGCTCATGACTTTTTTTTTAAATCATAAACAAATGGCATTGTCATTTACAATGCCAATAGCTTAATCGCTCGCAAATGCATGACCTATTGCCTTTACACCCACACAGAGCCACACATATACAGAGCCACCCACACAGAGCCACCCACACAGAGCCACCCAGAGTCATTATCACAGAGCCACCCACACACAAACAGAGCCACCCACATATAGAGCCACCTACAAAAAAAGCTATCCACACATAGAGCCACCTACAAAAAATAAATGGCATTGTCATTTACATTGCCAATAGCTTAATCGTTAAATAAATGGCATTGTCATTTACAATGCCAATAGCGTAATCGCTCGCAAATGCAGGACCTATTGCATTTACACCCACACAGAGCCACACACACAAAGCCACCCACACACACATACAGAGCCGCACACACAGAGCCTCCACACACACCCAACGCCCCCCCACACACACCCAACGCCCCACACACACAACCAACGCCCCACACACACCCAGAGCCCCACACACACACCCAGAGACCACCACACACACACCCAGAGACCACCACACACACACCCAGAGACCACCACACACACACCCAGAGCCCCACACACACACCCAGAGCCCCACACACACACCCACACACCCAGAGCCACACACACACCCACACACCAAGAGCCACACACACACCCACACACCCAGAGTAACACACACCCACACACCCAGAGACACACACCCACACCCAGAGACACACACCCAGAGCCACACACACCCACCCAGAGCCACACACACCCAGACCACCACACACACCCAGAGACCCCCCACACACACACCCAGAGCCCCACACACACACCCAGAGCCCCACACACACACACCCAGAGCCCCACACACACACACCCAGAGCCCCCCGCACACACACCCAGAGCCCCCCGCACACACCCAGAGCCCCCCGCACACACCCAGAGCCCACACACACACACCCAGAGCCCACACACACACACACCCAGAGCCCACACACACACCCAGAGCCCACACACACACCCAGAGCCCACACAAACACCCAGAGCCACACACACAGGAGAGCAAGCAGAGCGAGGGGGCAGAGGAGCAAGCACAGCCAGTGTGCAGGGGAGCAAGCTCAGCCAGGGGGCAGGGGAGCAAGCACAGCCAGGGGGCAGGAGAGCCAGCACAGCGAACTTAAAGGAAGGCACGGATACACACACTTGATTACAGGTATTATCATTCTTTTAGCACAAAAAAGGTGGAGGTAAAGGGATCAGAAGGAAAAAGCGAAGGAAGAAGAGAAAAAATGGAGAGAGGAGGAGAGCGACAATGGGAGCAGGGAGAGTGGAGGAGGTAGACAAAAGGAGGTGAGAGGGAAAGAGATAATAAAAAGAATGGGTATGGTTGAGATTGGAGGAGAGAGATGGCCAAAAGCAGAAATGGAAGGGAAAATGCTACGTTCTAATCGAAAGAGGCCCACTTCACCTTTCACCCCAATTAGGCAGACAAGAACAGTTTCAAACATGGTAAATAATAAATTAGCAATAGAGCAACATGCAGGCATGCCAGGACACTACAAAACTTCTGTGAATTACAGTGATTTTTGTACCCGACCGGCACCCACTGTGACATCTGCCGATAGTGCGCTCTCTTTTGGAATTACATAATCACACACGCACAGGCTTCATTGCAGCACCCCACGACTCCCACTTACTTCTCAAAGCTGCAGGAGCTCGAGCCACCGCAGCATCACACAGCCTCCTCAGAGAGTCTTCTGGGCCAGGCCTAGACTCGGGTCACATGACTATAGTCATAGTGTCAAGAAGGGCGGTATTTCAGCGCTGGTTTTTAATTTTTAACAGGTCTGCGAATGGCGAGCCCCGCACCTCTTGAAGCCCTGTATAAACTACTACTGCAGCAGCCGTGCTTAGAAGCTTGTTTACACAGTCCCATTAGAAGACTAGCAGCCCTGCTTATGAGCTTGTTTACACAGTCCCGATAGAAGAGTAGCAGCCCTGCTTAGAATTATGTTTACACTGTCCCATTAGAAGAGAAGCAACCCTGCTTAGAATGTACTTTACATCGTCCATTAGAAGAGCAGCAGCCCTGTTTTGAGAAGTGCTTACGTGCGAAAGAGGGAAAGCAAATGCAATGAGAAGTGCGGCTGCTAGTATGCGAGGTCTGCTGAGAAGTGCTCGTGACAGTACACAGATCTGCTGAGAAATGCAGGAGCTAGCATACCAATGAAGCTGAGAAGTGCAGGTACTAGTATGCAAGACCTGCTGAGAAGTGATGGGTCTAGTGCAGCAGATCTGCTTAGAAGTGCAGGTGCGAAGCCTTTGACCGGAAGTGCCGGGCACTGAAAGCTTGGCAGTATCCGCCCTGCCACTCCCCCTCGATGGAATGAAGGGAACTGCGGGGGGTGAGCTGTAAAAGCTTCGCAACAAAAATTGTTTTTGTTCTTTTTTTCAAGACACAAGTTTGAGCGCAGAGATGGCCAGCAAGGCAACATCTAAAGTTGGAATGGAGAGCAGCTCTCCTTGCAGTTTGCCTTCCTTTGTGGGCTCAGCACAGCTTGCTTTCTGCTGTTCAGCCTGCATCAGGTTGCCCACATCTAGGGGTAAGTTTGGCACTGAGTGATGTCTTCTCCAGAGATGTCTGCGGGTGTAGCTGGGCATCAGTGTTTTAGGTGTGGGCAAGAAAACAGGGAAGACGACAAAGGTCATGTGCATTATTACTAACTGTAAAACAGCCATGGCCCGCTACCACAGAAAAGAGGTTCTAGGTGCACCCTACTAGAGCCACTGGGCACATGGAGTGGCAGCTGGATATTCTGGTTGGCACAACGACTGATGGGCACTGGGTGGGTCATTTATCACCTCTAGCACCACTTTCCGTGAATTCTTCATTGATAAACGATGCAATTTCTGCCCAGTCATGCTTCATATGGGTAGACATCAAACAGGTTGGGCAGAGGGAGATCAGTGCCAAATGCCAGGGCAGAGGAACAGGGAACCAGCATGCCCACATAACCAGGGGTCTATGAGGGGCAACCTCTCACCAGTGACTTCATGGGGCACATACGCCATTACACACACTCACTCTTCATGTTATCTATCCCCAACACGCCTATCCTATCTCACAACACTTTGTTTTTGGTTTTTGCAGTTTTATATAACGCGAACTCGACACGAAATTATTGGAGCGCTTTACACGAGCACCAGTTAAATTACAGAAGGACACATTCAGCTTTTTGGTAGGCACGAGGAGATTAAGTGATTTGCTCAGAATCACAGAATGTTGAGCCGACGCCAAGACCTGAACCTGATTCCCCTGTCACAAAGTACTACAAACACCGAGTACAGGTTCAACAAATACAAATTCAAACTGAAAGTCAGCAAACTAATGACAATGTATTCTGAAGAGACATTGTCTTATTGGTTGTTGGGGCGGGGGGAGGGGGCGGGAAAAGCTGTGCAGCAGAAAATATACAAACAGGGATAGAATCACGCCTGCTTGTGTATGCGATTCCTTATATCGGGGGCTTCAAACAAACGGGCAGAATAGGGGCGCGAGGAGTCTGCTGAGGAGTCGTCGACGCTGTACATGGTGAAAGGAAATGCATACACGTATGTCGGTGTGTGCATAGTTCAGCCCTCCAGGGGCTGGAAATGGGACCCCGGCCTGTCACTCAACATCAATCATTCACCGAGCACTGCACAGGTGTGATGGGACCGCGGCCTCTTTCATACAACATCCGTTAATTCACTGAACACGGTACACGTCTGACGGAGTACAGCCTTTTACCTCCACGCCATCCATGTAGTCACTTAACACCGCAATCCACTCAGACATATACATGTGAGCATGTTCCACCTTTGCAGCGTACTTGAAGTAAACGTTGTGTCAGTGAATACGAATATCTACACTTCCATTAGCCCACACTGCACCATATGCATAAAAACATCTACAGATTACACGCCCTGTGCTGTTTCACACACTACACCTTTATACATTTACACCTAGAATGCTGATACGCACTGCAGCACTTGCACACATAGTACACGCTTAAACACAATGCACCCCCTCTTAGAAGCGCACATACCTCTGTTACTCAACCTGCACCCCTCGCATGTGCAGACCTACAGTGCCCGTGCACACAATATACCCCAGGACAGCTCGATCCCCATTACATAATCGTACCTGCACACTCCTTCACACCTGCACAATCCCTTACACAGTCACACCTATTCCATGCCCACACACCTTCGGACACATAGCAACCCCTTCACAATCACACACACAACTCCCTTAGACCAGGCACACAAATATGACACTTTTGCACACATGCGCTTCTTAAACGTGCATAGCAGCGCCCCACACACACTGGCCTCTCATGGCGCATAGCACGACACAATACACAACACAACCCTCTTACACATTAACATAGTAAACAGTCTACACACATATTTATAAATAACTATACAATACAGTAGAGTACAGTACAACAGGACACAGCGGGAGGACAACGGTGCTGTGTATACAATAAACTGCAAATCAGCCACGACCAGAGATGATGGACATGTTTGGGTACTCTCCACACCACCCGTGCATCACGCCACATAACATGCCGTATAATCGAGACTATAAACGTGTAATGTTACTGGCCGCAAACCCCCGCTCCCCACCACTGTAATGTCCACCGTACCTGGATGTGTGAGGGGACCTGCACACCTCCAGTCCTCTCTGACATGTCTACCATTTTGTCTCAAATACCCCGACCGAGGGGTTCCTAGCTTAACTAGGTGTAGCTGATGTGTCCATAGGAATAAATGTCCCACCGGCCTCAGGTTCCCTCCAAAGCAACCTTTCCCTAGCGGCCGCGCTTCCGAGGCACTGAACTAGCTGCCGCCTGTGTGCACGGGCACTAACGTGGCACGGGGGTGTCTATGAGGGCGGGGGGATTCAGGGCTCGGGACTCTTAGGATATTAGGTGGGTAGGTGGGTAGCTGGACAAGACGGAAAAGCAGGGTTTGAGAGTGAGTTACAGAGGCAGGGCACGGCAGGTGGGGACGGTGACAGGGGGGCACCGAGGGTCACACCGTGCTTGTGCGCAGAGGAATCCCTCCCGGTGCCTGCCAGTCCCCGCGCTCTTCCTGGTTGCACCGCCAGTGCCACAGCCGCCCCAGAGACTCGTACCTGCTTACCTGGAGGTCACCGCGCAGAGCAGGGGCAGAGCCCGGGGTGGGCGGCAGGGGCGCGGGCTGTCAGCACACACTCGATGCCGTGCGAGGGGAGCTTGCACCTCGGCCTTGAGCTCCTCTGGTCCTCCTCTTTCTCCTCAGCCGTGTGCGGTGCCGGAGCTCCGGGTGCACTCGCCAGGCTGTGGGCAGAGCTCCTCGGGCCCAGCGCAGGCTCTCGGCCGCCACCCAGCAGAGCGAGGGGTGACTGCAAGCCCTCAACCCAAATGCCTCCCACAGCAACAGCGCTAGATATGGAGCGTGTAACAAACAAGGAGAAGGAGGCAACAAAGAGAAAAACCGCACGCAGCAACAAAAAAAAAAAAGGGCCGGGAACAGCTACCGAATCCCACAGCGGCCGACCTAATCAGCGGGAGGAGGGTGGGAACAAACACGGACAGTGGGAGGGGGGCGGGAAAAAGACCACGGCAGGGAAAGAATACAACGGCCGACCGATTCAGCGGGAGGAGGGCGGAAACAGAGACGGACAGCGGGAGGGGGGGCGGGAAAAAGACAGCGGGAAACGAGGACAGCAGCCTACCTCATCACAAGAAGACTTAAAATGGCGGCCATAAGCTTTTGAAATTTTTTCGGAATTGGGGGCGTATTTTGCTGTTCTGAGTGACGGACGACGTCACTGTCTAAAGAACAGCAAAAATGACGCCCCCAAATCCGAAAAAGACGGGGCTTCTTTGGAGGGATGGCTCTCTCCTCCAATGGCTGGCCTCCATTTAGGAAGCCAGCCAATGGAGAAAGAGCAAAAAGAGGGAGGGATAAATGCAGCACTCTAAGAATCATTAAATCTCCGACTTCCGGTTTCTGCCTTACGGCAGAACCGATAGTCCTCGACCTAAAAAGAACACATGATGGACGAAATGCTGAATAATACAAACATTTACCCCCAGTCACAAAGATCTGGATTTAATCCATTGTTTTTTTTATCACAACGACACCACAGTTTGGACCCATTGGTTGACACTTTGACCTGTTAGGCGCTAGTTTTTGCAAACAACTTTACACATTTATAATTCAAGTTCTACTGATTGGATTTTTGTCATTTTTGTCTCAAATAATTTATTAACATTTTCTCTCTTTTTTTTAAATTGGTGTGTTTTTCTAGTGTTGTGTTTTCACTTTATCACTTGTATCCTGCATACATACTGTTGTAACTTAAGCGGGGATGGTAAATGCTTTGTTGGTTCAAAGGGAGATGTGTTGTAACCTCGCATGTTTAATAAAGTGGTACGATCCATTCCCCCCCTCCCTGCCCCAGCCACTTGGTATATTCCCCCTAGTCATCCATGGAATGTGACATATTCCTGTCAGTGAGGAGAGCAGGGTGACAGCAATAAAGAAGAGTTTACTTACAGCTGGTTCATTTGTCTTCATTACAACACTGGCGACGACGGGAAGAACCTGGCGCAGGGGGCCCAGCTGTTACCTCCCCTTTCAGTGCTCTCTCCAACCTGTGCAAGAGTGATGCAGTGAAGTTTGTGCGTGGTGAAAATGATGTGAAAAGTTCAGTTGGTGATTTCTGTTCGACGGACTGGTGGCCGAAGTATACAGGGAGGTCTGTCAACTTGTGATTTCAGGAGGTTTACTGAAGAAAAGCCGTGATAAAGCCACTTGTGTCCATCTATAGTGCCCTCAACAGACATTTCAGCTGTCAAAGTGGCGGAATGACAGTCGGTGCAGTGCTACAATTATTTATGAGGTGCCAGCTGATCCGAGCGAACTTCCAAATCTGTCCCGTGAGTAAATGAGGGCAAAAGGAAGGTGTGACAAACTCCAGCCAGCGCAGGAAGAAGGAGTGAGTGCGAAATGATGAGATAAGAAACGTCATTTACAAACGGGTCAGTGCTATATGAGAAAGAGACTTCTATCCCGATTCTGACTGACTGGAACTGTGAGGAGACGAAGTGCCGCTTTTAGAGACGCTTTTAGTGTACATTGAGTGCTTCAGCAAAGCAATTCTCGTGAGGAAGAGAGAAGCGCACAGGCATTCTCTGAGGTAATTAATTACCGAAGGCGGCACTGTCTGGTTCTCTGTGAAGGGTGAAGCTGTGGGAGTCTCGTCGGTGAAGCGTTGCAAATACTTTCCCTCAGCACGCCTCTCGTCAGTTCACTCGAGTGCCAGCTGCGTGTCAGGGGTCTAGTGATTGCTGTGCAGCTAATGTTTCGCACCAGTGTGCCCCGTAACGTTCCTTCCGAGTTAATTGGAGAGGTCGATTCCTTCAGGGGGGCAACTCGGGGGCGCTACTATCCAGCGTGGAGTTTTTCCCATTGAAGTGCTACAAGCCGTTCCCTCAGAGCGCCTCCCTCATTTCACTAGTGTTCCAGCGGGTGTCTAAGTACGTGTCATTGAGCCCTGCTGTCAGTTTCCCCAGCTGGACTTTTGCTCAGTTTGCCTCTCGTCCGTTCAAAGTTCACCTACTACGCCCATCATATCCACCAGGGGGCAGTGTTTTGGTGCGAGTGTTCCTGTCAGCATCGGTGTCTCGTTTTCCTCAAGGCACTTCTCGTCTGTTTCCCGGTGCCCCAGCCTTCCCAGCGTTGGTCCTGTCTTCCGGCCATATTCTGCTTCGCGCCAATTCACAAGTGTTCCTACCATCATCATTATCTCCTGGGCACTCGTAGCCAGCCTCCCGCCCCTGCGCTGGTCCTGCCTTCAAGCCAGCCATATAAAACTGTTCATCCACACCGTGTGCATCCATCCCAAGAGGACAGACTTCAAAAGCGTCCACGCCTTCAGGCAAGATTTTTTTTGCAAGTTGGTATTTTCAACAGTGACAACTATTGTTACGGCCGAACTATAATAACAAGTAGACCATACCGTCAATTGTACTTTCCAGTATCTTGCCAAGGGCAGTCCTCCAGAAAAACTGTGTACTTACCTCATCTTCACATCTACACCTGCCCATTTGAATTGTGAAAGGGTCTCAACTTGACAATGGTGCTATTTGATACGTGTGTAACTATCTTGGCTGATTTCTGATTGGTGTTCTTCGTCCATTTCTTCATCCATTTCTTGGGGGGGTTTTATTTTTTCCTCTCTGGTCTGGTGTAAGCTGGGGAAGATCGTAAATTTCTCAAGTTCGTGGCGTCAGTCACAACTAGATAGCATCAGTGAGCAATTTAAAGTACATTTTAAGCATTTGTGACGTTAATTTTATTGTGTATTTCTGGTACACTAGGTACATTTTCGCAGGCCTGTACAGTGCGGTGGTTCTATCATTCTATAAGTGAGAGTAACCTGTGTCCCCATTACATCCAGCTGTACACGAGTACCATCTCAGAGCTATTAGCACCTTTAGGAATTCCCTTCCTTCATATTCTGACTATCATGTAGTCAATGGTGACTGAGTATATACAGTTACGGTCCAGCGGTTCCTTTTTACTGAGTTATTCTGTGCTTTTAGGGGCACGGATTATGTTTTATCGTGCTTTGGGGACAGGTCCCCTTCCCCAGTAAGGTGCATTTTACCACATCCAGTTTTGTAGGTTCCCAGGGTGACATATTCTCTTTAAGGCCAGGCATATGTGGGAGTCATTTTCAAGAGGGTCCTCCTCTGTTCATTCTCCTTTTCCCTCCACGTGCCTCATCCATTCCCTTTCCCCCCCTCCCAGGTGTGTCACAGTGTCCTCACAGAGATCCTTACTCCAGTCTCCTCACTCCCCTCATCATATCCTTGAACTGTGTATATCTTGTTCCTACTGGGACACGCCTCTCATAGTTTAGAGTGTTTCAGCTATCCGTTGATCTTCAGTTCACCCTGTTCTGACCCATCCAGCTGAGTATTAATGTAGTACTGGGAATGTATTTCTAGTGTGTGCATTCTTCATGTTATCAATTTCTGCAGTGATATCGTACAATTTGTGACAGCTAGTTCCGAAAGCTTTTGCAGTTTAACCTTTTGCATCACAATAATAGGGTTGCTCTGTTACTACATACAGTGTACTTTAAAGTCTATGCAATTGAAGTTGGCACCTGGTACACGGAGGATAATCATAGCTAGATTTTGCCTGCATAACAAGAGCTTATGATATGTTCGCTTCTCCAGACAGTACGTTTTTAGCAAAGTGTAATCTTGAGAGTATATTCCTGATGCATTCGTGTTCACTATCCTGTTACATGTTCTTTGGTAACTTTATTATGGTATTACTTCTTGGCATCTGTCCTCTATCCCGACATTGCTATCCAAACTGGCATCCAGTCCGGGATGTTTCCTCTGTTTTCTTGTTATTAAGTGCCAGCACTTCCCCTTTTTGGCTTCCCTTTCCCCTTCCTCCCTTCTCCATCCCTCTTTCCCTTTTGGTCCAAGGGAGATGTGTTGTAACTTAAGCGGGGATGGTAAATGCTTTGTTGGTTCAAAGGGAGATGTGTTGTAACCTCGCATGTTTAATAAAGTGGTACGATCCATTCCCCCCCTCCCTGCCCCAGCCACTTGGTATATTCCCCCTAGTCATCCATGGAATGTGACATATTCCTGTCAGTGAGGAGAGCAGGGTGACAGCAATAAAGAAGAGTTTACTTACAGCTGGTTCATTTGTCTTCATTACAACACATACTTTACTAATTTACTCTAAATTAAGCCTGACCGCTTTTTGTCCAGGAGTTAAGCACAGGTTAAGTTAAGGACTATTTGTGGTTCACGTTTCCAGGGTTTGTGGCTGTTGCTTGACCAGGGCTGACACCACATAAAAAAAGAATCCTCAAATAGAGCTACATGCTATTGATTCAATAGACATAGAAATTAGAAATAGAGGCAATGGATGTAGCTTAAAAGGGTTTCAGGTCCTAGTTTCAGTCATAATTTAGGATAAAAAACGTACCCATTCTGGAGTTATGTGGAATGCTTCCATACTTGCTATGCAGGCATTTTCCAAGGTAAAACGAATCCAAACTGTAATTGAAAATTACCAAACCAAACAATTCTGCTTATAAATTAGCAGTGAAATCCTCTGAGAATCAGCTAAGCAGACAGCAAGAAGGATAACGTCCTTGATCATTATTGCAATGTGATTCTGCTGCCATTCTTTGAACAGTACATGCCTAGCTTGTCAGCCTTCATTTCCGAATAATAACATTGAATAATGATGTTTCTATGTATATTGTCTTTACACGATGCAACAGATATCACTACAGTAAAACAGAATGAGATAACAGAAATACTCTAGGAAGCACCTAGTTTGTGTGTGCATAATACATTATACCCCGCTTTAATTTGTTATTTCACTTTTTGTAATGTTCACCTTGGAGGAGAATATTTAAACCAGTGCCTGTTAATTGGAGCCCTAATACAAGTAGAGTGTTCTCCCATTAATATCGACAGAGTCAACCGAATATCGACCTCATGAAGGCTCCCCATGATCCCTTTTTATGGTGTTGATTTGCTGATCATAATGATAGCTGCCACCAACCACCTCCCACATGGGGGTGGCACTAAAGGTATGTTCATTGCAGAAGTTACATGGAGAAATAGTAAGCAGGAGGGCATTTAAGAAGGAGTCCAAACATGTCAAAGCCAAGCATTACCGCTTTTAGCGCACGTTAAAGAGCTGTGCTGGATAGCATGAGGACCTTTCACTATGCATTGAAGTAAAGTCTTGACCGAAATTACTTCCAGTGGCGCTTGCTATGCAGCCACCAAATGAAACCTAGGAGGTGTAAAAATGTGCACTACTGTGTATTTGGATGTCACAACTGTGCAATATTACTCTGTATTAAACCCCACATGTGGGGTATAGAGAAGGCAGATCAAGGCATGGCGTGTCTTGAGAGTTTGGTTTGTGGGCATTAAAAAACTCCTATCTTACCTTATCTTGCCCAGGAAGTGATTGGAGATTTACTCAGTCAAGGAGAAAGTCCTTTTTCCGAGTGGGAAGGAGAATGGATAACACTTAGGGGTATATTCACAAGAGCGTGTGCTAAACCTCACCAAAAAATGCTAACACACCTTTAGACATCGCAGCTGATCGCGGGAAAATAACCCTAGGTTAACATGGAATTTACAACAAGGCGGTAGCATGCGATAGTCTGCCGAAACCGCGGATAATACCTGCGATACAACCACTGAGACAGAGATAAAAACACAAACCATAACGCAGAAAAACACACAATGTGCCCAAACGCTATAAGAAAACAGTGACAACCACCGCGAGGCCAGCAATACCCACGCGTAATGCATGAAAAAGCACAAGAACAGCAGACGGAAAATGCCACTGAAAAAACGACACCAACTGCGAAGCTCCACGGATGCACCCTGACCCACTGCAGAGGACAACATGAACCCCACAATCTCCACGGAGGAACACCCAGGAATACAGGGCCCGTGGAAGGCCCATGAGAACAGAAAGAGGAAGACGAGGTACAGACACCAGGAAAATCAGAGTACCGCCACGGATAAGCCAGAACACCACCACCAACTGTACGTCACGTCTAACGTGTCATTGGCAACAAAGTGGCAGAGATGGCACACCACGCGGACCATCTGAATGCAGTCGCATGACAGTGGAGGCCAATGGACGAACACAAGGGGCCCTGGACTGATGTGCATGGAAAGACCAAGTAGATACTCGCTGCCAACACGGAAGCAGCAACGCACCCAGGAGGAGGGGGGCCAGCAGAACACCAGGAGCTGAATGACATGGAGAAGATGGTGGCCACAGTCACCATGCAGGAGACAGAGACAAGAGTCGGGGATACGGACACTGTCCAACATGAACTGGCACCACATCAACAGGGTGCGCACCGACCAGGGAGTGGGTGGATGGGGGGAGATGGGCCCACGGCACACATGCACAACTGAGGAGTGGATATTGCACATCCACAATTACTCAGGATCATGTCCCTGATCTCACGGGAACACCTCAGCACACACACAAACACCAAGTAGTCCCACATACACCATGTGCTCAAAGGGGCACCCACACAACACAACAAAAAGCACACAATTAACACATGCACACGTGGGAAACACAGCAAATAGGCATATACGTCAGCCACACTGACTATGCAAGAGACAGCACATGACGAGTAGCATGGCTGCTGTCCAATCACCATGACAATGTACACAGCACAACACGGAGGTGGCTGAGTGCGGACCACAACCAGAATGAAGCAGGTCACACTCGGACACAACCACCTGCACAAACAACCCTTGACTTCAACTACATATCTGTGGACAAACCATGCCCAAGTGCCAAACTCGACAAAGAGCACAAGTTACCCAAGTCTGCAATATCTCTGCACCATGGAAACACTGAACTGACAGGTACACCGCATGAAAAGGACCAGTGGCAGACAAAGCAGAGCCACAGGAGAGAAATACCAACCGTGCAGAATACGCACATAAGTATGAGTGCACCTCGACATTGACAACATCCCAGTACAAACAGCAACACCTCCACAACAGAATACAGGCCATAACTGGTGCTGCAAACGTGCACCACATGGCAAATCACTTCTGGCCCAGCAGGGAACCTTGGCATCACAATTTACTAGTACAACCTGTAAACTGCAAATATGTTTTATTCACATATGCTGTACTTTTTGACATTTTGTACTGTCCCATGATTTCCAGGAACAGCCACAATGTCACGTTCTTGTGAGAAGTAATTGTGAATAATGGTGTTCCTAAGGGCCATTCCTGCCACAGCTGCAGTGGGATAGGGCCACCTGCCCCATCGTCCCCATCATCATCCAGGACTTCTGGAACTGGGATCCATGGGGCATAGGTGCGTACACAGATGCTGTGCAAGACACAACATGCAACGATCATTTGCACACGATCTCCGGGCTGTACAGAAGCTTTCTACCCATGCCATCCAGGCACCTGAAATGTGACTTCAACACGCCAAATGTGCGTTCAACTACGCCCCTGGTGTGTATGTGGGCTGCAATGTACTGCCCCCGTATGGGTGTATTCGGATTTAGGAGGGGTGTCATCATCCAAGGGCAGAGTGCATATCCTTGATCACCTGTGACAGTGCAGGGAGAAAAGAGACAGTACTTGGTTCGGCACGATGTGATGGCAGGCCCACTAATCCAGTGTAAGCCAGCCCTCAGGGAGTAGCTGGTGCTGGCAACAACTCCAACAGTCATCAGGCATTCAGACAAGCAATGGCAGGACAACAAGGGGGATGACTTGAGTTGAACAGGGTTAGTGGCCCAGATGCACAGCGGCTGACACAGGCCCACCCGCACGGGACGCTGACTTGTGGGAGACTGGGGTCGGGTCACAAGTATAGAGCAGGTTCTTATCAAAGTTGAAGGAGCATGTCGCGGAGTGACTCGGTGGACAGTGGAAGGTGCCCCAGAGCATGATGCAGAGGGCACATGCCAGCTGTGTCCTGCAACATGTAGGATATGAATGCCACAGACTCATGCCAAATACCAAGTCCGTACCTGCCCTTTGCTGATGACAACCCCAGGCCACAGGCTCAGACACCAACAATGTTCGGCCGGAGGCTGGCGGTCACTCACAGCGCACAGGGTTAGTGGCACCATGTGTCACTGCCTTGTGTTGAACAGGGTTAGTGGCACCATATGTCAACAGTTTGCATTGAACAGGGTTAATGGCACCACATGTTGCCGGCTTGCGTCGAACAGGGTTAGTGGCACAACGTGTCGATGGCCTCCCATATGGAATCATGCCTCACTGATCAAAGGGAGTATGGCGCTGTGGCCGCTACCACAGATTTGGGGTCACTACCATTCAGGACTCAGGACACAGTTACACATGTGGGGCCCACTGTGACGAAGGGGATGCCAGTGGAGTATGTCAATGAGAAAGGAGTAATGTGGGCCAGCGTCGTGGGGGCCAGCGATGGTCTGTGGAGGCTGCAGAGCTTGCTGGACTGGGGCGTGGAGCTTGCCCTGGCTCGTGATGGGCCCTCTTTGACACACAACGCCTTGGGGCGCTGGTGCGGGCAGACCTGGTCTGGGTATCAGGGACCTGGGGTGCAGCAGGCGCACAGGGTCGCAGGCCCCACTACTCATGGCATTGGTCTGGTGGCGGACTGCGAGGCGCCACCCTGTCAGTGACGTTGGCCTTTCTGGGAGAGGACCACGCTCTGCGCCACAGGGTTTTTGTCCACACCCTGTGCAGCCCTGGCGTACTCAAGGCCCTCCCACCACGCTCCCGCACACAGGGGGGAAAGCGAGCGACATTTCCACTATCTGAGCCCTAGCCTGGTGTGACATGGTTGCGTCAATTGTTGGCTATTCTCCAGTCACCAGCAGTTGTGGTCTGCATGGAAATAGCTGTGATTTGCCTACCCATGTCTGTCCTGCACATCCGCGCCTCACTTGCTGTTTTGTACATTTCCATTCACGGGTCACTTCCATTCTTCGCACATGGCTGCATTCCGCATCTATATATGTTCAGCTGTTGTGTGGCTGTGGTGCCATGATATAGCTGTATTGTGTGCAGGGGTGAGCCAGGTTCACCATGGGGTTGTGTTGTCGTGTCTGGTAGGTGGGCATTTTGTTTGGCATGGTGTATGTGGTTTGGTCACGTGTGCATTCCCTCAATTGTGTGTTGTGTTATAGTGGATTTGAGGTGTGCTGTGTGTTGATTTGGCACTTACCAAAGAGCAGTCCAGTTCCATATGTGCCATTCTGGAAGCGCTAGTTGATGATGGACTGTCAGAAGATGTAGGAATCGTGCACACCGCCTTGGTAGTTTGCGACGACATTGGTGAAGAGTCCCTTGTGGTCCACTATTGGCTGCACATTGATGGAATGCGTGTGCTTTCTGTTACGGTAGTTGTGTGCTGGATCCACAGGGGGCACAAGTGAGACATGTGTGCAGTCTATTGCCCCCAACACGGCCGGGAATCCAGCTATGGCGTAGAAGCCTTGCTTGGTCTCTTGCAGTTCGTGCACAGTGTGGGGGAAGGGAAGGTACTGGGGTATGAAGCTAAGGATGGCATCCAGGACAGGTGTGATGAACTTTGATAGGGCTGGCTGTGAGACCCCTCCGACTCTTGCAGTTGTTAGTTGGAAGGTGCCAGAAGCCAACAGGTGCAGCACAGCCAGCAGGTTTGTCTGCGGAGGGATGTTGGTTCTCCGCTGTGTTGGGACCGTCAACCTGTGGGCGATGTGGGTCATGATGCAGATGATGGTTGTCCTTTTGAGCCTGTAGTGTGCAATGACTTCCTTGGATGTTACGTCTGAGAGACTGGTGCATTTTCGGCGTCTGCTGTCTTACTCTGCACTGCCTCTGTGGCGGTCCGGGGGAGGTCAGGGTCCTGGGGTTTGTGGCGGTCCTGGGGGTGGTAGCAGTGGGTGTTGTGGCCCTGTTGGGGCTCTGAGTTGCATGATGAGTAGCTCCATGGCGTTGTTTGTTCTTCGGGTGTGGCTGTGTGCAGGGCTCCATTGCCTACTGCAGGTAATCGACCACCTTTACACCTGCAGGAGACAGGTGTTAAATACCTGCTGCTACCGCGGCTTATCGAGTGGTTGTGGTCTGCATCCGGGATCTTGCATTTCATTGTGAAAGTGGTGTCGTGGTTTTTTTGTGGGTTTCTGCACGGGTATGCCTACTCTGCATTTCATTAGGGTTCGTTGGTGGTGTCCATGTGAAGATCCATTTTGGGGCAGTTATCAGTGGAATACAGGCGATGTCTGCAGTTTGCACAAGCTTGTGAATTGGGTGTTAAATGTCTCTCCACATTTGTTGCTTTAGGGTGGGGATAAATCGGAGTTGAGTCCTTGTGAATATCCCCCCTAATCTCCACGTTGGTGGAGGAGAATGACATTCTCCATGTGGAAAAATTATAACCTCATGGAGTAAAATATAGAAGCAAAATGTATATATGCCCATCCAGCTGCATTTCCCTAAATGCAGAGTTGTACCATGCGTACTACTCCCTCTTAGGAAAGTACCAACTCAGGAAAATGGCACATGACATTGCCAGTAGAACTGTTGGAAAGATGTGACTGGCACAGCTTTTCCAGGCAACTACTGTGAATGTATGCGAATTCCCCAAAATAGTGAGTTCTATACCAGAGCATACAGGTGCATATTGTTATGTGTATTCTTTGTTAATTTGGCCTGAAGGGTGTTTGAGAGTGTAATAGATGAGATGATGATGAATGGGAGAATACAATAAGTACAATATTAGCTACAGTTCGATAGGAAGGCTATGAGTGAAAATCGAGTGTGTCAGCATGGGAGGCTTAGGAATCAAAGTGATGTCAATACAGTCGACGAATGCTGGGTTCCAGAGAGTACAAAGAAGCAATGCAAAGTGCAAAGAGGCAATGAATTTTAGATTGATATATATTATTAAAAGAGCCATGTTGTTCTAAAGCATAATTACAAGACCTGCCGGGAACAATAAAATACATCCTATTCTTCTGGTTTACCTTTAACTTTCTAATTGCTTGTGCTCAAATAGGGTGATCACAAGGCTATCGAAACATGTCCTCGCAACACTTACAGACATCCATAATATTCTGAATTTAAGACATTTCTACAGAAGGAACTAATTCTCATGCGCTAGGGTATCCTTGAATATCAATCAGTAACCGAAAACCTATTGCATTGAAAAGTGAGTGCCATTAAATTATGTGTATTCCATGAAGCACTTGAACATTTTGGTTACAGTCTCAGCAATTGAAGATTCTCAGCTCACGCAACTTTTTACTTAAAAACCTGCAGCGTCTTATTAAATTTAAATTTTAAACATTTGCACTTTACTTTTTTGTTCTGCTTAGTTGACAGCTGAACCAAATGCCTCATGCATTACTTTCACTCTTGCATTCACTGTTTATTCCTTTTCATACCAGCCACCCTCTCAGTGCATTTAATCGCTCTGAGATATTTCACTTCATCCGTTCCTGATTGCACTTATTTGCTACTATTCAAAATTGCGCGGCTATTGATATGATTGCCGCAGGCATGATATTTGTATCTAAGTGCCAAGTCCGAGGATATGGAAAATAAATGCAGAGAAACGTGACTTGCCATTGTCCAGACAGCACCTCTGTTTTCCTTACCTATTTTATCATGAGGCAAACTCACCCATGAATGTTATAAAGAATGTGAAATCATTACCTGGCCAAAGAGTATCTAAATCTTAGCCCTCTTCGTTTTATTGTAACACATGTTATATTGAATCACTTTGGAACACTTTACACCATGTGTTGACATATTGTCCTAGTCCTTTGGTCCATGTTTGTGCCTTCCAACTGAGTTCATTCCTGAGCAGCCACTCTCTTTTTAGTTTAATGGCTTCAATTCATAAACGCACAGGTATTATTGTTCCAGCAGTACTACTACTTCAGTAGCCCAAATTCACATATTAGTAAATGCTATTCACTAAGCTGCCAGCCAAGATTTCCAGCTACCCTGTAAACACTCAACACACCCCACTGTACACATTATTAAAACATTAACAATTAAACAAAGAAATACATATTTTAAAATAGCTATGCAGATGCTAACATTGCATGCAAATCAAATTACACAAATATTCAACAAATATGATAAATATGAAGACACTAAAATCATTGTAAAGTAACTGTAAACATTCTAGTTAACACATTATTAATGTGTAAACATAACAGATGCACATATGTATGTAAGTACAAATATGTACATTTTTAAAGGATAAAAAAAGATATGACTCATCTCACATCCGATACTTTCTTCACATGCTGAAAGTCATAGATTCCAGAAGGATGAACAATTTTAGTTAATTTGATCTGTGAATTCGAAGGCAAAACCAATTTTTTGGGGATATATCCTGAGAAAAAGTAAAAAACAATAAAAGTGCAACTATTCATGACAAATGTATTACCGAGTGCCTCAGGGCCTGATAAGGGCAGTGCATAGCTTGTTCACTGGTTGACTCAGTGGCACAAAGGCTATTGCAGGCCCTGTTAAAGAAGAACTAACTTTAAGGAGGGTAAACCCAACTCTCCTATCTTTCACCTACTGTAGAGTGGTATGGGGAATGTTCACAATATCACAAGCAAGTGTACGGATGACACCTAGGTAAATTAGTGCCCACACCACATTTCTCGAAACGCGTCATGGCGGACTGGCTGGTCGGAGAAATAACAAAATAAAGATTTGATTGGCACCAAAGTATATATATGTATATATATATATATTTATATATATATATATAAGAAAAACTCGTCCCAAAAGCTCCAACACTGCCAGATAGCACGCAGTCTCGAAAAGACGAAGAGAGGAACCCAAGAATGGTGCCAAACAAAGTGCGTATTTATTTCAGCTCAATTTTGCTCAGCATGCCCGCCATTACGCGTTTCGACAGTATCCACTGTCTTGATCACATGATGTGATCGCAAAGCCACAAGGGAATTTATTTACAGCATCAGTGACACAAAAGGTGGACTAAAATTAACCACCAACTCACACACATAATGTTTTCAAGGGTTCAAAGAAACAAACAGGGGACTATACAAATGATTCATAGTCTTTCCTGGTCTTGAATACAACCCGCAGTGGGTGAATAAATGAAGTATATACATTGTGCAATATAGAGCAAATAAATAAATATATACATATAAATTCATGAATATATACATATAAATATATAAGTCATCAAAACATAGTGTTAATTTCATCTCTTCAAAGACTACGTCTCATGACCCTTAATAAACATTTTGAAAATTTATCCCAAGTGGGAATTTCCACTAAAGTGTCAAGTGCTTAATGTAAACAATATCTATTGTAAACATACACAATTCTAGCTGTTAATTCCTTTTATGTGGCAAAGAGCAGCTATCTTCGCAAAATGCAAATTTGAATAATAAAAGTGCTAGGTGCAAGTAAATTATAACAACATTTTGAAAAAGGGAGGAGCCCCTCCCTTTGAAATTCAATTTACTGACTGATGTTAATACACAGCTCTAATCTTTAATACAAAAATATTATGAGAATCCCTTTGTTTAACATACAGTGGCTGACATCTGCTATGGAATGTGTCATGCATTCATAATAGGGCGAATCAGCAAAAGATAAAGATTCAAGAATCATAAACAGGTGTACAGATCTTCACTGGCGTTAAGACCTCCAGAAGTACGGCTGTTTAGTTCCAAAATATATCGAGTCTCAAGGACCCTCAATAATCCATCCCTATTCCCCCCTCTTTTGAGGGGTAGAATGCAATCAATGACATAATAAGTGAGATGTTTAGGATCACTCTTATGAACAGCCTGAAAGTGGCGCGCCACCGGATAGGATTGATCATTGTTGGAGATTGCTCTTATGTGCTGCAGTACTCTCCTGTGAACCGGAAGCCGGGTACTCCCTACATACCGGAGGTCACAGGGGCACTGTAGCACATAAACAGCAAATTCTGTCTTGCAGGACAGCTGTTTTGTTATAAGTACAGGATCATCCTTGAATGGTGTATTGTATCGTGTCTTGTTACACCCATTCCTGCAGGCCTTGCAAATGGAACACTTCAAAAAACCTTTTCTCAAATTCATAAAAGTTTTAGATATAGGTGGTTCCAAATGATTTTTAACCAGCCTGTCTGACATGGAGGTAGATTTTCTAAAGGAAAATTCTGGCCTTTTACTCACTGAACCACCGATGACAGGGTCCCCTGTCACCAGGTTCCAATTACGGCAGAAGATCCGCCGGATCTCCTTGTGCTGTTGGTTATATGTCACCACTACCCTAGAGCATTCTATGGAAGTATCAGAATGAATGGCTTCAGACTTCGGTTTAGGTGCCAAAATCTGTGCTCTCAACATGTCATTCGAGCGCTCAATAGCCCTGGAGATTGTTGTCGTAGAATATCCGCGTGCCAGGAAGCGCAATTTACTTTCTTCCATGGCTTTAGCACACTCTCTTTTATCACTACAAATTCTTTTGATACGAAGCATCTCCCCAAAGGGGATGCTCTGTATCAAGTGATGGGGATGTTGGCTAGCCGCGTGCAGGATAGTGTTGCCTGCAGTCGGCTTTCTATATAACCTCGTGGCCAGATTTCCTGCTTCAATGTATACCTCTATGACTAGGAAGCATAGCTGTGTTTTACTTATGGTGGATGTAAATTCCAGGTTAAGGTCATTACAATTAAGATTTTCTACAAATTATTGAGCCTCCTGCATAGTACCCTGCCATATAAGAAAGAGGTCGTCTATATATCTCAAATAGACAGGGACGTGACTCCTCATGTTGGCCTGATGCTGCACCATGAGGACCTGCTCCTCCCACCAGCCCATGTGCAAGCACGCTAGGCTGGGAGAAAAGCAGGCCCCCATGGCTACCCCTCTGATCTGTTGATAAACTTGGTTGTTGAACAGAAAATTGTTTTGTTCTAAACAGATCTTAATCATGGCAGTAAGCATGGAGTTATGAGCTGAAAAATTAATTGCCCTCCTATTCAAAAAATAGTTAACTGCTCTAATATCGTCCATATGTCATATAGACGTGTATAAAGACGTAACATCCAAACTCATAAGTATACAGTCCGCATTCCAATTAAAGTCACCCAACTTTCTAACAAAGTCAGATGAGTCCTGCACATAGGAATCCAAATTTTTTACACTGTGCTGCAAAAAATAGTCAATGTATGTTGACATATTTTCAGTGGAACTGTTAATCGCTGAAATTATGGGTCTCCCGGGAGGAATTTGTGTGTTCTTATGGACTTTGGGAAGCAAATAAAATGAAGGTATAACCGGGAATTCTTTTTTCAAAAATCCCAATTCCTCCTTTGTGATTAAATTTCCGCTCTTCCATGCAACCAGCTTGGCATTTTGATCTTCCCATGCCAACCTTACTGCTCCCAAATTGCTCTTTCTATAACAGGAATGGTCTTGTAGTTGTTTTTCCGCTTCTTGTATATACATTTGACGAGGCCATAGTACTATATTTCCACCCTTATCCGCTTGGCGGATCAAAATGTTGTTGTCTGATTCAAGTTTTTTTATAAGGGTGTTGTAGCTCTGATTTAGATTATTGATCACTCTATGTTTTTTGTTAGTGGCGATATAGAGTTGCTTCAAATCCTTTGTAATCAGATCTTGGTAAATGTCAATATTATCGTGAGGCATTATAGGAAGAAACACAGATTTTGGCCTAAAAGGAGTGACACCAGATACCTGATCAACTCTTGATTTCACCAAAGGTACCATTGTAGAAGAATTTGTTTCCTCATGTAATCCCCATATCTCGTCAAAGTCAGCTCGGCCTCCAGCTTCCAAGGAGAGCGAATCAGTTTCAATTTCTCCAAATTTTTTCTTTCTCGTGGGTTGCATTTTGAAATATTTTTTGAGCTTGAGTTTCCTCACAAAACGGAAAGCATCCATTCTTGTATCCGCATAGTTAAAGTTACATGGAGGGCAGTAGGAAAGGCCCAAACTTAGAATATTGGATTCTTTCTCAGTTAATATTGTTGAAGTGAGATTCATAATTGAGCCGGGGCTGCCGCCTGTGTTTTTGTTGCTTTTTTGTTCCACCGGTTATTCTTTTGACTGTTGTTTGGTTTTGTTTTTGTTGCACTTTCTCCTTTCGCCTCGTTTCCTGTTGGCCCTTTGGCGTTTTGACCGCCAGTCTGTCCTCTGGATCTCAATGTGTCTCGACGGTCCTGACACATACAGCTCATTTCCTGGGCCTTGGAGAGTGCGGTAAACCCCAACGGCATACTTCTCGCCCCCTCATTCTCAGATTCACTGCCTATTGAACTTGCATCTGAAGAGGAAGGGATATTGGGAACACTGCTAGATGCAATAACACAAGTATTTCTGGCTCTCGCTTTTATGTTTTCATAGCGCTTCGCATAAGTGAAGATTTGGCCATGTAAATAGTCCAAGCGATCCCGCTCGAATTTGAAGGCCTTTCTTTTTTTATTATCTCTTCCTCCTTATTTAGCCTAGTATTCATTTCTGCTCGCATTTTGTCTGTTGCCTCACTTGTGCCCATGCCTCCTATTTCCTCTTCCAGTTCTTCAATTTGTGTTTGTAATTTGCAGCGATTAGATTCCGCATATTTAACCAATATTTTCATCAGTTTGGCTGATGACTCCAAGTTAGCTTCCGCCCACTCGGTGAGCATGTCCGGATCGGGTGTTTCATAGCTAGGGGCAAGGCTAATTCGTAACCCACTGGGCACTCGTCCCTCCTGTAGATACATATTCAGCGATTTATTTTCCCACCATTTAGATTGTTCTTTGACTTTTAGTTTCTCCAACTTTCTATACAAATCCCTGATTGTTGGGTTTGCATTTCCAGTGGTTGTTGGCCGTGTTGAGTCAGATCCCCCAGCCGGGGGTTGTACAAATACGAGGCCAGCAGCCTCCTCTCTGCTCCACAATACATCCGCCGAACATGCTTATGCTGTAACTTATCAGATAAGAGCTGCAGTTTGTCTAATTCGAAACCGCGGTCACAAAAGGCAAATTACATTCTTGCTAGATTGTGAACACAGTCCCCGGCACACTCCCCACCGGACAGGGCCTCAGGGCCTGATAAGGGCAGTGCATAGCTTGTTCACTGGTTGACTCAGTGGCACAAAGGCTATTGCAGGCCCTGTTAAAGAAGAACTAACTTTAAGGAGGGTAAACCCAACTCTCCTATCTTTCACCTACTGTAGAGTGGTATGGGGAATGTTCACAATATCACAAGCAAGTGTGCGGATGACACCTAGGTAAATTAGTGCCCACACCACATTTCTCGAAACGCGTCATGGCGGACTGGCTGGTCAGAGAAATAACAAAATAAAGATTTGATTGGCACCAAAGTATATATATGTATGAAGATGAAGTAGTGTGGCTCACTGGTTAGAGGCGGCAGACCCGAGAGCAGAGGACGGCCCGGGACCAGGGTTCGATTCCCGACGCGGCAGGTTTCTGGACCAGGGTCAGCGGACTCGATAATTCTCTCGCCTCGGTGCCCACTCTGATCAGCGATCACACTCGGCAGCTCTGGACATTAGCTTGCCTCATCTTCACTAACGGCCCCACCCGACCGCCGGGGATGCCTGGTCTCACCCTGGAGATACCCATTAAGGGACCATCTCTCAGGGAAGCCAGGAAGGGTTTCGCAGCGGTCGAAGCGCGGAGATACTCCCCCGGGAGTGATTGTAGCGCTATATAAACACGCAAATTAAATTAAATTAAGAAAAACTCGTCCCAAAAGCTCCAACACTGCCAGATAGCACGCAGTCTCGAAAAGACGAAGAGAGGAACCCAAGAATGGTGCCAAACAAAGTGCGTATTTATTTCAGCTCAATTTTATATATATATATATGTATATATATGTATATATATATATATTCACTGAAAAAACCATAGGTTTTCGCCCATATATAGTTAGGGATTAGCATTTACAAAACCTTAATTTACTCGCACAAAACCATAGAAATTCGCATATATAGTTAGATGCAATAACTATATATCGCGCACCCGCAATCCACTGCTGATCATGTCACATATTACATCATTCAACTCTATTTAATATCTTCATGACCCCTCTGGCGGCTCTGGCGGAGTCCTTTGGGGCCCAGATCGTTTCTTATGCCGATGACACCCAGCTCCTCTTCACCTGTGAGAGGGGTGCGGACTTCGATGGAGGTAGGATCCAGGGTTGCCTTGAGGCTGTGTTTCAGTGGTTCCATCATAACAGCCTCAAGTGCAACTCGGATAAATCCGAGGTCCTCTTTTTTGGGTGCAGCTCGGACCCGGATTGGAAAGTGTGGTGGCCTGAGAACATGTTTCCACCAGCAAGTTCATCCCAGGTAGCTAAAAACCTTGGGATTAAGATCGACAATGGCCTCACACTACGCTCGCAGGTAATCGGTCTCACTGGCACCTGCTTTGGCTTACTCCGGATGCTTCGCAAGTTCCTTCCCTTGTTATCGGAGGAACACAGGAAGATCACGGTGCAGGCGATCATAGGCTCGAGAATAGACTATTCCAACGTCCTCTATCTCGGCCTGCCAGAATACCTGCTTCAACGATTACAGGTTGTTCAGAATTCGGCAGCACGTGCTATCTTTGGACTATCTCGCCGTGCCAGAGCCTCGGGCCTCTTGGAGGCTCTGCACTGGCTTCCTGTCCGGAAGCGGATAGTCTTTAAAACTCTCACCCTGGCACACAAAGCCTTGCACACCTCCGGAGCCAAATATCTTCAGAAAAGGCTGTCCTTTTACCTTCCGGCCAGGTCGCTTAGGTCTGAAGTCTTGTTTCTTGCTGCAGTGCCCCGCGTGAAGAGAGCGCGCATTGGTGGCCGCTCCTTCAAACTTTTAGCGCCTCAGCTGTGGAACAAACTGCCTGTGTCCCTGCGCAGCACTCCTAACTTGTTGGCCTTTAGGAAGGGGCTTAAAACTTGGCTTTTCACTTCTTAGTTTCAGGCCCTATTAGGTTCCCCTTTTTTTCTGCTTATTTTCATTTTCCCTGTTGTGTTATGAGATTAGTGTGCAATTCAAAGCGTCGGGACACTCTTTCGAGTAGCCGCACGCTATACAAAATACCTGTATAACATAACATAACATAACATAACATAACATTCATGACATGGTCAGTGACATCACTGATGACATCACTGATGACATCTCAAATGACATCACTGATGACAACATCCAGTGACTGTATGTTTCTGTAAAGTTAAAATATGTCTTACATATTGAAGAATGAGTGGATGTATAAGTGTCTGGATGAAGGATTTAGCAGGTGCATGACTGACTGTATGAGTGACTGATTAAATGTGTCTCACTGAGTGCATGGGTTAGTGACTAAACTGTCTTAATTTGTGCATCATTATGTCTGTTGTTCTGTAAACTGCTGCATGTGTTGATCAGTAGCTATATGAGTAACTATATGGGTTATTGATTGGTTGCCCAAGTATTTGTATGGGAGACTGAGTGTGTGTATGGGTGGCTGGGAGGTGTATGACTCTGTGCATAGATGTGTGAGCAGTTGATTCAGTAGATGTATGGGTTTAAAAGTGCATGTGGAAACAGCTGTATGGGCGGTTGACTGTGTGCATGAGTGTATTGGTGAGTGAATGGATATCTCAGTGCTACATGTCAAAGTAAGTACATATGTAAAACACAGTACATGTGAGAGTTGACATATATAAATAACTGTGCATAAGAGCCAGTGAATGTGTGAGTGGCTGTATGGATCATTGTGAATTTGTATCAGGGATTGTATAAGAGAGTAAATATGTGTTAGTATATGTTTGAAAAAGTAAGGTGTGTATAACTGTATAGTTGAGGAAATGGAGGTGTGATTGATTCTTTGCATGACTGACTAGGTGTGTGAGTAACTCCATGGATGAGTGACAGTCTTTGAGTGTCTGGTTACATTGAGTGTATCTAAGGTTATATTAGAGTCTGAAGAGGTTCATCGTATTATCACATGAATGATGTCATCAGTGATGTGATCAGTAATGTCAAATGAGATGTCATCAGTGATGTCATTTGAGTTGTCATCAGTGATGTCATTTGAGATGCCATCAGTGATGTCATCAGTGATGTCACTGACCATGTCATGAATGATGTAATATGTGACATCATCAGCAGTGGATTGCGGGTGCGCGATATATAGTTATTGCATCTAACTATATATGCGAATTTCTATGGTTTTGTGCGAGTAAATTAAGGTTTTGTAAATGCTAATCCCTAACTATATATGGGCTAAAACCTATGGTTTTTTCAGTGAATTTCAATGTTTTTTTAATAGCAAATATCAAAAGCTGTCAAATGTCAAGTACGTGATAGGTAAAAACATTTTCGTGTTTATGGTGAACATTGGGAGTACTATGTTTAAAGAGAGTATGGCATATGTTGCTTTGTCTTTTCTCTTAGAAGTACTCTCTCTTTGCAGATAGTGAAGGGTAGTTAAATGTTTTAATCCAATGAAAAGTGTTATTTTTAGGTCATATGATCAAAAGTAAAATGAACCAATGAAAAGTTTTATAAAGAAGTCACATGACCTGTTATGCTTACGTTACGCGCTGCTATAAAAAGCGTAGAAAATCCGTTGGCACGTGAGGCGGCGTCAGTAGCGGACCAATGTGCGAATAGGCCGAAGGCAGCACAACGCGCCAAGATCCGGATGGCACCGAGGTGGTGTCCAGCAAGTTGCCGCACTGGTGTGGCCATCCTACAATGCTGCGCAGAAAGTCGGCGTGGGGCGCCCCGTTGGCCTGTGAGGTCGCGTCAGTCAGTGGGGGCTGTTTGAGGATCTGACTGCATTGGAAAGCAATGTGATGCTGTGCGTCGCCCCCAAGATGGAGGCTCCTCGGCTGCAGTGGGGCACCCCTTGGTGTTTCACTCGCTATCCAGCTGAGTTGCGTCCGCACTTGCGGCTACAGTAGGCCGAAGGAAGCACAACGCGCCGAGATCTGGATGGCACCGAGGTGGTGTCTAGCAAGTTGCCGCACTGGTTTGGCCATCCTACAATGCTGCGCCGAAAGTCGGCGTGGGGTGTTCCGTTGGCCTATGAGGTGGTGTCAGTAGCGGACCAATGTGTGAATAGGTCGGAACCAGCACAAGGCGCCAAGATCCGGATGGCACGGAGGTGGTGTCATAGTTGAGAGTTCTGAGCAGCGCTTGTAACACTGTCTGAAGCTTATTTGCACCTGCTGCAGCTTCACTATTGCAGAACTTTTTTCCTTTTCCTTTCTGCATCTTGTCCCACAATCTGTTTGACCTGAAGACACGACCAGGTCCCTGAATGTGTGCAGGGGACGCTATTGATTGAATCAAAATGGCGGCTTCACACAAAGCTGACTCAAGCGTTGCTGCTGATGCTATACAGACAAAATTTGGTTTTCAGTTTGTACATTCTTCAGGATTTTTCCATCCAAGGCTGGTTGAGAGTTTGTAGAACAATGGCTTCAGATCTTGCCCTCCCCTCTTTTGACTGTTGGTTCTTGTTGCCTATCTCTTCTGTTGTCATTTAACTGAACCTTTTTTGACTGCCGAAAGGGGTTCTGGTCCGACCGCTGGTTGGTGGAGACATTTTGACTATATCCTGGACCTGCCCGACAAAGCCCAAAATGGCGCCGGTATAAATGGGACTCGTAACTCCTTGTTGTGTACTGGTTGCACAACCTTGATATCACGAGATACGTATGCAGTTTTGAAGCACATGGCGGGCGGGGACGAGAATTGATTGAATATTTCGACATCCCTATTGATATTAAGTTCTGATGTGTTATTGATTACTGTACTATTGAAAGTTCGAATTAACGTCACCCATGGTACTTGCCCACAAATGTATATCTAGATAATTTTATTGTAAGTGGCCCTGTCGTATTTTAATTACAAAATGTACGTCCACAGTTTCCGCAACTGTTAGACACCTTAGTTCTTGCAACCTAATGGCCCGCTCGTTGCGTTCCTCTACAGTGTAAATGTCTCCTCATCATATACGATTCCAGTTTGCTCCGTGGCCGGCCCACGTGTTTATAGGCCCGTATTTGTATACTGACATTTTCACAATAAAGGTTTTTAAAACAAAACATGGTAGTAGTATTCACATTGGTAAAGTTTTTAATTTTAGTCACTGTTTTCGAATCAGTAAAAGGCAAGTGAAATAAAGCAGTCCAATTACATGACGGATAAAAGGTATAATACGCAGGAACGCAGTAAAGATAAATGGTCAAGGACTGTTGTGTTTTTTACTCCTGCAACATAAAGTGATCGATAATAATCTGATATTCAGGCGTATCGGCGACTAAGACAGCAGGCTGAGCATCTTTTGCTCAACGGCTCCGTCATGGGACGAAGAAACGCCCTTTTTCTAGAAAAAGGAATATATTTTACTTGCAGGACAGTTGTAAATTTTCCGGGAAAGTACATTAGCCTGGAACATTATAACATATATGTTTAAGAAAAAATAATGTTCAAAAGCAATAAAAGCGTAATTTTTAGGTCATATGACCAAGCCTTTCATCATTAGAATAACAAAAGTAAAATGAACCAATGAAAAGTTTTATTAACAAGTCACATGACCTGTTATGCTTACGTTACGCGCTGCGCGCCGCGCCCCGGATCGCTTCCGGGAAGCTGCGCTTCGCGCACCGGAGCACTTCCGGGTGCGCTAACGGGGCGTGTCATATAACGCATTACGCGACAACGTAGGTCCAGAATATAGTCAAAATGTCTCCACCAACCAGCGGTCGGAACACAACCCCTTTCAGCAGTCTAAAAAGTTCTGTTAAATGACAACAGAAGGGACAGGTAACAAGAACCATCAGTCAAAGAGGGGAGGGCAAGTTCTTCCCTACCGGGTCACGTTGGGGCGCTACCGGAACTGATCGAATTGGTAGTCTACAGTGTTTCTGGATGTTTCAGACTGAAGCTGGCGTTAGTATGAGAGCACCACCATCTCGTATGTCAGGCGTGGCCATTCCACGAGCAATCATGGCAGCCGCTCCCCACCAGAAGCCTGCGGGAGTCGGGGGCCCCCAAGACTTTTGTAGAATCTTCAAGGCTCAGTGGACGTCCGAGTTCCAAGGTGTCCCAGGGCCATTTTAGTGGACCAGGCCCAAATCCGAAGAGCCGTCTGCCATTTTAAGAGTCCTGTGGCAGCCGCCTATAGCTGCATCGCAAGAGCGGGAGCAACTCAACTACATGGTGAGCGAGACGCTGTAGTCGCAAGAGCGGGCGGTAAACAGCTGAATGGCGGAAGAGGCACAGTGTAGCAAAAGCGGGCGGAATGTCAACTGAAACGGTAAAGGGGCACCCCAGTACAGCAGACGAGCCTCCACCTGGGGAGGCCCGTTCACGCCGCCCCCACCCCCCCCAGGGCGCCCCACGCCGTTTTTCGGAGCAGCATTGTAGGATGCCAAAACCAGTGCGACAACTTACTGGACATCACCTGGGTGCCATCCACATCTCAGCGCGTTCTGCTGCCTTGGGACTATTCGCAACAACAGACCGCTACTGACGAGGCCTCCCGCGCACCCCCCGGGACGACTCACGCCGTTTTTCGGAGCTGCATTGTAGGATACCAAAAACCAGTGCGGCACCCAGGTAACATCACCTGGGTGCCGTCTAGAACTCAGCACGTTGTGCTGCCTTTGGACTTTTCGCACAAAACACAGCTACTGACCATTGTTGCTTCTTTTTTCAAAAAAATGTTTAAATGTATTTACTGTTTTTGTTGCGTTCTATATATTTATAAGTTATTAAAGTGTTATAATCCTACTACTTTGTTGGAGTGCTATATATTTTTAATGTGACACATAATTGTAAAAACTTTGATGTACAAAGAGGCATCCCTGGAATCTTCCGCTTCAGGCTCGGTCCCACACACCCTCACAGTGAGAATCCCCTCCCCAAGCACAATACAGGATGGTTATCAGATAGTAGGAATGCGTGTGGTGTGACGGATCTCATCGGGTGGGGGCCTTGATCTACTGTAACTCCTTTGAAGAGGGGTGATTCTCTACAGCTGGGGCCATAAACTACATCTGCAGGGCTAGGTGATAGCCTGGGACCGGCCTGGACAATCGGACACAGAGGAAGAGGAGTGTCAGAGGGTGCGGTAGTGAATAGGGTGAAAGGGTGGTGTCGGGCGGGCACAGGGTGTGATTCTCAGAGAAGAGCAGCGCACATGGGAGGAGGTTTCTGGCCCATGCATGAGAGAGAGAGCGGGGGTGACCAGTGCGTGGGGGAGATGCTTGCGAGGGTGGAGAGCCATGCTGAGGATCGGCGGTGTGCAGAGAGTGGGTCTGGTCAAGGCATCTAAAATGGCTGCCGTGCTCAACAAAAGTGTGGCATTGCAAAAAAGACAAGATGGCGCAGACAATGTTTATCAATAAGGATTAATTTCTAACAATTATTTTTAACAAAATATTTACTCGCAGTGACAAAATGACGGTCAACAGTTCCTGATTTCCATCGAATCAAACGTTAACAGACGTCACGCAGCAAAAAAAAAAAAACGCTCACGCACAGCCGCTGGAAGACATTTATCAACATATATGAGCCTCCTCAGCCACCCTCAGAAAACATAAGGAGTCAGAATACGTCTACCGTACCCCCTTATATCCATAGAGGAGTGTCAAAGGGTGCGGTAGTGAAGAGGGTGAATGGGAGGTGTCGGGCGGGCACAGGGTGTGATTCTCAGAGAAGAACAGCGTACATGGGAGGAGGTTTCTGGCCCATGCATGAGAGAGAGAGCGGGGGTGACCAGTGCGTGGGGGAGATGCTTGCGAGGGTGGGGAGCCATGCTGAGGATCGGCGGCGTGCAGAGAGTGGGTCTGGTCAAGGCATCTAAAATGGCTGCCGTGCTCAACAAAAGTGTGGCATTGCAAAAAAGGCAAGATGGCGCAGACAATATTTATCAATAAGGATTAATTTATAACAATTATTTTTAATAAAATATTCACTCGCAGTGACAAAATAGCGGTCAACAGTTCCTGATTTCCATCGAATCGAACGTTAACAGACGCGGGTGCAGCAAAAAAAAAAACGCTCACGCACAGCCGCTGGAAGACATGTATCAACATATATGAGCCTCCTCAGCCACCCTCAGAAAACATAAGGGGTCAGGATACGTCTCCCGTACCCCCTTATACCTAGTAATTTAATTAAATCGAAACACAAAATGGCAAATTCACGTTTCGCTACCAGTTTGCGACCCGGTTCGCGAACCGAGAAGCGCTTCTACCGCGAAAAAACAATTTTTTTTTTTTTTGGCCCCGCGGGGCACTTTAATATCCCCCTCATCAATCCTAGTGGGTCAGAAGGGGTCTACCTTGCCCCGTTTTCTTCATTTCCCCCTTCGTTTTTCTCCTCCTCCAGTCTCTCGATCCTACCGAGAGACAAGATGGCGGCCGCACCGGACTGTTTAGAATGTTGACAGACACCGGAGAGCCAATCAGCTTCGCTACGCAAAGCTCCGTTACGCGAAAAGTACGCGATCTGGAGCGCTATCCGGGACGCTGTCACAGATATATCTGTTTTTTTAAACGTTAATTTCTCAAAATCCACTGGAGCACATATATTGACACCCAGCAAAGGCACATCGGGCTAACAGTCCCTATAATTTTGCTAAGTTTCGTGCAAATCCATTCAGCCGTTCGAGCTAAAAGTGAGGCCAAAGGCCCTATGGAAAAATTATTGGGAAAAACGCGTTTTGGGACCCCCCTTTTTTCTTGGCCCCCCCTTGACGAAACCCCCCCAAATTTTCAGGAGCTGCTCAGAAACAAAATGTGCCATTTTCCTGAACATTTCAGCCGATTCCATCCACAAACGCCAAAGTTATTAGACATAGAATTTTCAAAAGTTCCATAGAGAAAAAATCCTAACTATATATACCTACTGGCTATCGCCAGTAGGTAATATATAATATATGTATGTATGTATGTATATATATATATATATACATACATATGAAGCCACAAACAGTCCTTGCGGGGGGAGCTCATGACAGCTGGTGCAGTCTTGCAAAATTAATTGGTACAAAGATGACAAAAGTACGCCGCACTCTTCTTGGAATTCGTAACTCGGTTTATTGACCTTGCCTCTCTCCACCTACGCTTTTCGAACAACAAAGTTTTTGGTCACGGCAGTCGGATAAGTACTTTGTTAGTTTTATCTCATTTATTTTACTACTCCACACCAGTCCATAATGGGGCATTGTGGGATTGGTAGTTTCAATCTATGGAATGCAACTTTATTTGCAACTAAACCCTTCTTTCAAGTACTGGAACACCTTAGTGCTGTTCACCGGTGTCACAGGGAGAATATAATTACTGGCCTTAGTGGCCTTTTGTTCAAACAAGACACCTATAATGAGCCCGAGATGGTGATTATAATTTATCACTTTCGTCGTAGCCCTAAAACTTAGTGGATGTCACACCTTTCTTGAAAAGGCTATAGCTTGCTCATTAAAAGTCTCTATTTTTATTAGGTTGAGTACCTATTTCAACCTGCAGTGACTCTCTGTGTCCCGCACCATGTTTTCGAGCACATTCTAAGAAGGGATAAATTTGACTTGAGATGATTCACTTAACAATACTATTTTTCCACTTATATCTATTACTGTTCAATTTTATGTGTACATATTTACAGTGATTGTTGATACAACAGTACGACGGAGAATAACAAAGATGTGGACATGAGTTTCTTTTTTGATGCAATAAAGTCAGATTTGAAGACCAGAAGGGGGCCGTTCTCTATAAATGTACATACATCTCCTCGTCTCCATTCAGCCAGAGAGGAATTTTGGTCTTAAAATGAATAATCAGTTTAGACTCTAGTCGTCTCAACTTTAGAGTTCTATTCTCTCCTCTTTCATGTTCAGGTATGCTTGCCAAGCCTGAGTATTTGATTTCTTGCCAAGTTTATCCACTATGATTTTGTAGATGTTTGGCTATAGCATAACTCATGGCGCCATTCTGAATGGCTCAAATGTGTTCTAATATATGCTTTTTCAGTGGGCAGATAGTTGATCCTCTGTAGCGTTTACCACAATAACATTCAATTAAATACACCACAAAAGGTGAGTCAAAAGTGATTGTTTCCTTGATTGCAAATGTATGTCCTTTGGGATCCTTGATGGTTTTCAGGTTTTTCCCCACTTTGCATGCCTTGCATATCATGCATTTTGTGAACCCTTTCTATCTTTGTTGAAGCCAAGTATCTGCTTTTTTGATTTCGAAGTGGCTGTTGACTAAGGTATCACTTAATGATGGTGCTTTTCTGAAAGAAATCAACGGTCGATCACCTATCATTATTCCAATATCCGGATCCTTCTTGATCACATTCCAATATTTTGTCAAAGTTTTTCTGATCTTGAAACTTTCTTTAGAATACGTGAGAATTAGTTGTGGCATATCTGCATTTTGGCCTTTCGATTCTTTATTTTTGGTCGTGTTGTCAACAAGTGTTTGAGCTATTGTTTTCTGTCTTGCCTTTGCCTCTCCACGTTGAATATCACCATATTTGTACCCCCATCTGGAGAAGCGTGTTTTTGTTTCTTGAAACTTTTTCTCCATTTCCTTGGGCTCCGAACAGTTCCTTTTCACCTGCAGGAACTCTCCATAAGGGATGCATCTTTTCAAGGACTGAGGCTGCGAACCTGTTCCATGGAGAAGACTATTCGTAGCTGTTTTTTTCTGATAGACAGTTCTGTGTATTTTATTAGATTTTATATACACTTTAGTGTCCAAAAATTCAATTTCCTTCAATTGTATATTTTAAGTGAATCTCAAGCCCAGTTCATTTGTATTAAGCACTGCTATATACTCTATAAGTTTCTCTTTAGACCCCATCCATAACAGGAAGAGATTGTTGATGAAGCGGATCTATAATGCTACATCAGCAATGTATGGGTTGTTTACTTCTCTCCGTGCCATGTTTTTCTCCCACCATCCCATGGTGAGATTCGCATAGGTTGGAGAGAAGGAAACTCCCATAGCAGTGCCACACTTCTGGGAATACATCTGTTTATTTAACAGGAACACATTGTTTTTCAGACATATCTCAATCATTGACATTACCATATTTGTGTGTTGCAATTCTCCAACTGGTCTCTGTTTTAGGAAATATCTAATTGCTTCCAGACTGACGTCCTGGTTAATGGAGGTAGAGAGCAAAACGGCGTCAATCGTGATTAGAAGGTAATCAAGTTGCCATTCAGTGTCCATTAAAATCCTCAGGAAATCTCCTGTATCCTTGATGTATGAAGTCAAGGTGGGTACAATTGGTGCCAAAAAGTAGTCCACATTAGACGCAATGCTTTCATAGAGAGAACCACAGCTTGATATTATGGGACGTGCTGGAGGTTTGTATAAAGTTTTGTGCACTTTAGGCAAAAAGTATATTGTAGGTGTCACTGGATTATTGATTGTTAAGAGGTTTTTCTCTTCATCATTCAATAGACCCTTTTCATGCAATTTTGATATCTGGTTATGTATATCTGGGGTCATCTCAGGGATTGGATTTTCTGTCAGCATTGTGTAGTTGGCTTCATCCTTTAACTGATGAATTGCCTCCTCAATGTAATCTTGTTTATCAAAGATGACAATATTGCCCCCCTTGTCTGCTGGCTTTATTTCTATAGCAGTTCTTCAATGCTTCTAGTGCTTCTCGTTCTCTCAATTATAAGTTTTCTTTCTTTTTGCCATGTTTGATGCTTTCCATGACTTCTAGTTCTGCCACAACTAGGTCATGGAAAGTGTCTACTCGATTGCCAGGATGGAGTGCAGGGCAAAATTTCGTCCGATTTTTTAATCAGGTTCGTGGATGAGTTTGTGTGTGCGTTAAATCTGTCTCGTCAACTTCATGTGCCAGTTCGTAGGCTGTTCTTAAGCTGCTGAGTTCAGCAATGGTATATCCTTGAGTTTGTTTGGCAGTATTAATCTCTCCTGCTGTTATGCATTGCGTCGAGTTTGAAGATATTTTCGCAAATAATTTTTGAGTTTTAATTTGCGAATGTACTTGTACATGTCTATCTTGGTCTCAACAGCATTGTGATGTTTTTCTGGACAAAACGTGAGTCCTTTATTGATTCAAACTATGGCGTGACAGATTTATTATCAGATTTGGTTCCATTTTCTCACCACTAATGAGGTTAATTTCCGCATTACTGTACGATTTTGAAGATGATATCTTTGTTTTTCTGCCTCTTCTTGTTTTTCTTTGTTGTCCCGATTTCCAGATTGGCCTCTGCCTCGTCCCCTGGTTCTGCTGCTGCCTCGTCCTCTTCCCCTTGTTTTTGGGTTTTGTTGGTCCTGATATAATAGTTTAATTTCCTCTAAAAAAGAGAACTTTTTTGTTATTGATGTTATTCTGTGTTCACTCTTACTAAGGTCTGACTCGGACTCGCTCGGTGTTGTGTAGGGGGATTCGCGTATATTGGATTTTTTGCTGTCCAGCTGTTGCACAGAGTGACAGACGTTCAGTCATGGATAGCGAAACATTTAAAAACACACACAGCACAAAACTCATAGGAGTGAAATTAGAAAAAAAACTTAAAATAATATAATATACAACATGAAGATATTCTGGTCTACCGACATGGCTTATCGTTGCAATTTTTCCACTTTTACTTCCTTGGGGACTCTTATATCACAATTCACGCCACTATCTATCCTTCTTTTCAGAGTGCAAATTCTACATTTTGCAGTTGGCTCATACTCACTGCATTTGTTGTGTTGTAGATCACTGCGGACAAAACATATATTTAAACAACGCCACATTTGACAGAATTGAGTTTTTCCCTGAAGAAGGGATCCAGTTCCGAACCCGAAATGCATTGGCATTGTTAAGTCAAGAATTTTTGCACACTTCTATATTTATGTGTAATGTTATGGTATTGATGAATATCATGGTGAAACACTTGCAAATGTGAAATTTCACTACTAGTATGTATATAATACGTGTAGTTGCTTATTTCTTTTTCATTGTTAAAATGCTGATTCTCATATGATAAAAAAACCTTTTTGCCTTGGAGCATTTGACTAAATTTGAATGAATGTTTTTTCAACTTCTACATGAGACATCTTTTGTCAAACAAGCTGTGCACTGCCCAGGCTGTGGGTACCCCACAGTCTTCTGTTGCTTATCTATTCATAAGGCATCATAGGGTTTTCATCGGTGGAAGGTCCCCGTAGTCACAAACTGGAAGAAAAATTTAGGATATTTACTTTATTTGAAATACGGTTTGTTGGTCCCAACAGGTATTATGGCCCCGGGGAGCAAGGGGAGATTTTTTGTACTTCATCAAGGAAGCGCGTCGGTGGTCATGACCTGTGTCTCTCCCTGCGTCCCTGATTGTTACTGAACTCACATAGACAGATAGACTAAATAGTGTTAGCATGTCACATGATTGTATTACTGCCACATGAGTGTGCCAAAGTCTTTTGGTTCTCGATACAGTACAAATGTAATTCTATCTGCATTGCTCAACTTGATAGTGTAATTTATTAGGGAGCGAATGTGCCTTTGTTTAGTATGTTCACCATGCAAGGGGTTTGTAAGGTCTAGAGACTTTGTAAGTCTAAGGTCGTGTTCTTGGGAAGTGTCTCTGATATGACACGTGCTTCATGCGACCATCAATAGGAGCAATGGGAAATGTAGATCCCTTTCCAATTACATCTATTGCGGTGTTCTATTTCAGGCACAGTTTATTAATAGGATGTAAGAGAGTGGTTTCTTTAAAAAGCACTTTTTTATTTATTTAAACTAAAAGGGGGGGGGAATTCCTTGTTTCTTATCCAGAAATTCTCTCCATATAACTAAGAAGCACAGGGAAAGGAGTGCCCCATCCAATTTGTTGTAATCAAGGTAGTCATAGGTGTTGGATTTGGCATCTTTGGCGTAGTTTCCACTTACTTTTTGCCTCTACCTCCTGTATTTTTGATGCTGTGCTATACTTAGTTTTTGCTTGCTTAGATGCTTTGGGCATTTTACCACTGCTGATTAGTGTCAAAGTGCAAGTGCTCCCTGTATAAATTGTGATTACACATTTTTCTCCCTGTTTTGCATATTTGATTTACTTGTAAGCCTCTAGTAAAGTGCACTGAGTGTGCCAGGGCCTGTAAGTCAAATGCTTCTATTGGGCCTGCGGGAACTGGGGTGGTGGAGTGAGCTAAAGAATGATGATGGATTAAACCTAGATCAGTTGACTGGGGGTGAGGGATGGATTTGCTCAAACCCTTCGCCCATCATCCCCTTTGGTATTGCTTTGTTCGCCCTAAGTTGGCAGGGTATGCCCAGACGTGGGTCCCTTGCTCACTCTGCCACTGGATTCAAGATAGCCTGGCTGATGAAGGTTATGAACCTGCAACCGGTCCCAGGATGCTTGTTTCCGGTCCAAGGAACACATGGCTTGGCAGTTCGGGCTGGACTGTTCCCATGAGGCAGAAGGTCAGACTGATTTGCATATGGCCATGTCTGAACTGGGGTGGTGGAGTGAGCTAAAGAATGATGATGGATTAAACCCAGATCAGTTGACTTTGGGTGAGTGTTTGATTTGCTCAAATGCTCCGTCCGTCATCCCCTTTGGTATCTATTGGGCCTGCAGCACTGTGTGTGCCACCCACATAAGTTGCCCTGAAAAGGTATATCAGACCTTCCACTGCAGTGTCTGTGCACAGTTTGAGACTGTCATGTCAACCTGGCAAGTGCACCCACTTGCCAGGCCCTAACCTTCCCTTTTCTTACAAGTAGGGCACCCCTATGGTAGGCCCAGGGTAACCCCCTGGGCAGGGTGCAGTGTATGTAGTAGGTAAGACATGTACTGGTGTGTGTGACATGTTCTGACAGTGAAATACTGCCAATTTCCTTTTACACTATTGAAAGGCTATCTGTTCCATACAATAGAATGGGAAATACTTTGTAACATCTTACAAGTATAACTTCCCATTGGGGCAATATAGAGAAATAAAGCTTAGGCTCTCTGAACTCAGAATTTATTGACACATCTTTAGGTAAAGATGGTTTATAAATTGTGTGTTTAAAAATGCTAATTTTATAAAGTAGGCATTCCCTTGTTTAATCATTCTGTGTGCCACTGCATGTTTTTGGATTGACTGTCTTGTTTTTTTAGTGACAGGTGCTGGACATGGGCATTCACTGTAGAAAGCCACTGGGGAGTTTGAGGTATGCCAGGCTCTTCCTGGATTACTCAGAGCTGAGTTGAATAGACCTTGGCTGCATTTAGAGTAGGGAGAGGAGTGTCCCTTGCACCTGAATAGGGCATGTCTCCCTTGGACAATGCTGTCTCTACCCCCTGTGGTCATACTGTACCAGTGAGGACAGAAATGGTTTAGTCTGGGCTCAGAGACCCTTTTACGAAGAGAACAAAGACAAAATGGGTTATAAGTAGTAGACCTTAAACCTCAGAACTTTAGGTCACCTCTGGACTCAAGAGGAACCTTTTCCAAGGAAAAGAGCTGAAGAGCTGTGAGGAGGAGTACTGTCCCTTTGCTGTGTGCTGGGTGGGTTTGGCCTACAGGTGCTGTTCATGCCAAGGAAAGTACAAAGACTGGAGCTTTGCTTTGAAACTGCTTGAGGAAGAGTCCTCAAGGGCCAGTGTTTGCTTGCCTTCTGTTTTGAAGTCTCAGGGACCCAGAGACTTCACCCCTAGCTCCCCTGAACGCTGCTGCTGGAATGTATGATGATACTACGCAATCATGTTGATCACAGTATGTTACAACGCAGGCTTTACAATGCAAGTCATTTCAACGACTTACACTTAAGGTCGCTGGAGTTGGGGATTGTACGATTTACTATTCCAATACCAGTCTATGTACAGTAGGGAAGGTGTTGGAATAGTAAATCGTACTATTCCTTAGCTTACAGCGCCATCCAGTGCAAGTCGGTGAAACAACTTTCGTTTTAAAGCCCACGTTGTAAACCAACTACTGTGAAACGCCCATGTAGTTACAGTCATCTCCCCTGCTGCTGAAAGATCCAACCTGCCAGGAGGTGCCTGTACGAGTTCTGGGCCTCTGGAGGTTGTTTCTGCTAATGGGAACTGGAAGAAACTTGAAGAACTGTAAAAACCGACGCATAACCCTTCTTGAGACACCACAATCTCCACACATCGCTGCGCCGCTGAAAAAACTGACGCAGCACCTATCGCCGTTGCAAGAACTGATGCATTGTGGGGATAGTGGCTGAAGAAACCCATGCAGTGGCGCTTGCCACCGACGCATCGATCGTCGACGCATCCCAAATTTCCATGCATCGGATCTCTGCAGCAAGTTTTCCCGACGCATCACCCGCAGACCTGAACCGTCTTAAAGTCAACACATTACTCCGCTCTACAGTCCAGATTTGACACATCACTTCTCCCACGTGCAGCAGAACTGTCACATTGTCTTGCTGAGGGCTCAGGTAGTGACGCATCTCTTGTTTTCAATGCTTCCCTTCTTTGCGACTGTTTGGACTTGTGAATTTTGACGCATCCACAGGTACTTTGTGTAGAATCCCACATCCATAGTTTTCTATGGACCAAGTTGCCCGAAACCTTTCAGAAGACATATTGTTATTACCTGTATGTTGGATTTTTTTCCTGTTGGTCTTGTTGAGTTTAGCTAAAGATACTTTATTTTTCTAAACTGGTGTGGTATCCATTTGTGGTGTTATCACTGTATTACTGTGCGTTTTGAGTGCAAATACTTTACACATTGCCTTTGGGCTAAGTGTGTCTGCTCGTGCAAAGCTACCCAGGGGGTGAGCAGGGGTTTAACTAAAGTGTGTACCCCCTTAACCTAACTAGAAGCAAGGGTTCTGATTTTGACAAAAGCACCTACTTCTGACAACTAAGGACCCCCATTTCTAACAATAGGATAATTGTAACATCATTATAAAATACTCCCCATTTGAATTTCATCGTTCAAACATCTGATAAGGGTGGATAATTTATAAATCCACCTTTCTTCTTTTTCATAGAGGATTATTTCTAGATTCCTTGTCTCTGCTGTCACTTGCTCAAACATTATCCATCTTAAATCATTTACTGTGTGTTTTGCGGAAAAAAATGTCCAGCCGTTTTTGTGCAACTGCGTCTACAGCGTATGGTGCTGCTTTGTTTGCTGATTCTCAGGCTTACTTTTTTTAAAGTCATTTCTACATATCTTAGATTACTCGGGCAACTGATCATAGTGAATACTTGTTTGGTATTGTAGCGTGTATGCTTTCTCATTTACAATGGAGTCAGTAGGCCAAGGCCGATCTCTTTTGTCACTGACATGAGGTGACATACACTACACTGTCCACATGGATAATGTTCAATGACTTGCAGAAGTCCCAGTGCTGTATGTATGATGTTTACGTAGTTTTTTGCCCTTTTGTGGGAGAAAATGGGGGGATCTCAGTACCTTGTGCCTGTATTGAGTATCCGCCAATTATGTCTGATTATTTTCTTGACATGATCAGATGCCACATTGCATGTGGTTACGCCTACTTGTGATAGGTGTGTTTTTTGGCATGTTGGAGTTTCGAGTAAAGCATCCCGCTTTAGATTCCTTGCTCTTTTCTCAGTTCTTTGGATTATACCTTCCGAATAGTTTTCGGCCCTTGATTTATCTGATAGTCTATTGGCCTGGTATTTGTAATCCTTGATTTGGCTGCAATTCCTCAGGGGATGGGATGGGATAAGTTTTCTCACAAAGCATGAAGACAGAAACTGTCCAATCTCACAGGTTATTTTTTGCACTGGGTTTATGAAAAGCGTCAGTTTGGAGACTCCCTCCTTCATTGTAAATGGTTACTTCAAGGTCTGTCAATGTGGTCTTAGTCAGAGTATGTGTACATTTTTTATTCCAATCCTGATTATTGAGCTAGGTGACAAAGTTAAAGACAATATGCACTAAGGTGAGGATTGCAGAAGGTTCAGTGCAGACCCTGCACACAAACCGTGCTGCAGAAGCCAAAGGTCATGTGCTGAAGTGGTGTAGCACTTGGGAAGTTGGGCTTTGCTCTTCTATGGATGGACCCCAAAACATTTTACATAGTATATCATGAAAGGGCGTGGCCAGGCTGCTTGCCAAGAAGGCCATGTAATGCTGCAGCTCTGCCAGCCATCCCAAAATCTGTGCCATAGTCCTATCTTATCCTACCAGAAGCATCATGCCCGCGGACACAACTTACTGAACAGCTGGCCGGGATGGGCGCAGAATTATAGGAGCAGAAATTGAAGCAGCGATCATACCCCGCTTATACCCGTAGTGATTCCTGTGAAAGGGGGCTAAGGCCAACTGGGTATGGCCTATAGAACGCTGCTTTGCTGCGTGGTGAGGGGTACCCCCCTCTGGCAGTGGGCTGTGGTTCCCACAGGAGGGCTCAGTCGGATTCCCCCTTGAAGATCAGACAACAATCTGGGATGGCCAATGCCTGGATTGCCGGTGGAAGGGGCTGTGCTGCAGGGGCTGGAGGCCCTGGATGAGCTGCTAGAAGGAGACAACCACGCAGAGCAGCAGGTGAGCCAGCCCACGTCGCACCCAGAGGTTCTGTGGTGACAGGGTTCGCGGGCGAGCTCTGGAGGCAAGCTGCACGGCTGGTTTGGGCCAGCCTTTTGCAAGCTGCAGCCTCTGACATTCCTGGCCCCATCTCTCCTTCTCCGATTATACTGCACACCGCTAGGCACCTCTGCCCCTCTGCATGATTGATCTGGGGGATGGCTGCCCGCGGCTGCCAGCGCTGCAGGAGGACCAACCTGCTCGGCTGGGCAGGGAGCATTGTGGTCCCCTGTTCCTGACTGCTGATGGAATCAGGAAACTCTGCTGTAACAATTCTGTACCACAGATACCTGGAGCAACTAGCGAGGATACCTAAATAGGGGGAAACTCGAAAGTGCAGCGACAAGGCCTCCACCTTGGCACGGCCCACACAGACAGATGGCCCTAAGGACACCTCTGAAACCTCGGCTGGGCAGGAGAAATCTCTGCACTGCAACCCTGCAGATATTGATCTGTGCCACGGCTCAGGCCCACACCGAGCACACACACAGCGCTGGAGCAGAACAGGCAATGGTTCGTGGAGATGCCAAACAGAGTTGCCTACAGTTTGGAAAACCTAAAGACCCTGAGGAGGACCCTAATGCGACAATAATTGAGAGTGGGGATGCAAATGTGGATCTGGCAGGAGAGGATGCCCTCATCTTGGAGCTCAGGGCTGGCTTCAAGGCCCTGGATGGCTGCTTCGACTCACTGGAAAAGCGACTGGACACACTAGGGTCACGAATAGACACTCGGCTATGGTGGAGGGCAGGGTTTCTGACCTCGAGGACGGCGCTGCACAGTTGATAAAGAAAATAGACTGAATGGAAAAACCTCTTAAAACTGTCTCAATGAATAATGAAGATTTAGAGGCAAGAAGTCAGTGCAACAATATACGCATCCAGGATGTCCCAAAAACCACGAATACCGGTCGCATGGAACTCTTTGTAGAAAAACTCCTGGCAGACGTATTCAGTAAGGAATCCTTAACAACTACGTTTCTGGTGGAGAGAGCCCACCGAACACGGGGCCCACGTCCAAACCCCGGCTGCCCCGCAAGACCAATTATTGCCTGGTTGTTAAACTTCTGAGACAGAGACACTGCCCTACGGATGACCAGGGGAACAAAACACTTAACTGGCAGGGGTCCTTGATTTCCCTATACCCATATTTTACTTCCATGCTGCAAGAAGCCCACCGCAAGTACGCTGGAGTCAAGGCTAAACTGAGAAACCTGGGCCTCAGATATGGCAAAATCTACCCTGCCCAGCTGATGTCGTAGTGAAAGGCAAAGTGCGGCTCTGTGACACCCCAACGGGGGTGCCGGAATTCTGCTGCACATATTCCGAGGCTCATGGGACACATTGGAGGGAACAGCTGCAGGGTACTGCGTCGGACAGTAACTCTGGAGCTAGCATCAACCTCTTCTCCACTGAGTAATGTCCTCTACGAAATGCCACAATCATGGACACTTGAGGACCACCAAACAGCTAGATATACTGCTAAGATATTGCTTAAAGTTCCTGTAAACAGAATATGGCAAATGAAGAATTCATATTCCAGTAATTTGACCATTCCAAGCTAATGGTAGCTAGCATAACATTGCTACACCCCTTTTTGATTCACAGATAAGAAACAAAGTATTTCTATTAACGCAACTATATTAAAGTTAGGAGGTCCCTGTTATGGATACAGCAGGGATGGGTGGAGGGGAAGGGAAGGGAAGGGGTGGTGTTAGGTTTGAATAGGAGGTTTTCCAACAATTTCATGGTCTGGTCACGGTTCTTAGCACACTGCGATGCTAATCACAGACAATATACCTCAAAAGACACCCCTCATGAACGTGCATGGTAGGTTACATACAATCTTGGAATCAACACTAGTCACCTGGAACATCAGGGGTTTAAATAGTGCATGCAAGAACATGTAAGTCCTACACTATTTGCAAAGACACCATGCTGATATTGCCTTCTTGCAGAAAACACACCTCCCCTACGCCATCACCCGGGTTTGCGACCACATGAGGGATACACTGATATTTCGCAGGCTACATTACATATGCCAGGGGGACTGCCATTATAATAATTAAGAGATTTCCCTTACAAACCTCAACGATTTGTGCAGATTCTAAAGGGTGCTATATTTTGGTGGTTGACCTTCTTATGGGTTGCACCATGGCTCTTTTCAACGTCTATACACCCAATACGGACAGTCCAGTGTTCTTTCACAACTTGCAGGCCCAGATGGAGCAGGTTGCGGTGGACTATATATCATGGGGGTGATTTCAATCTACTCCTGGATCCCAAACACAACAGCACTGCTAACACCCCAACTCTAAACCACGAGCCCATCGGGCAATGGTAGAAGTATGCAACACACACAGCCTAGTAGACAACTGGTGCCACTGGCACCCCACCAAGTTTGTCTACAATTACTACATGGCACAGAATGACACAAGGACTTGAATAACAGGTCAGTGACATCCTGGGCGATATTATAGGAGGCTATTAATGCATACATCAGTGGGGTTTCTATCTATAAACACTCTGGAATTCTAAAGAATCTGAGGCGCACACTCCCTGGCTCGAGGGGCAATTAGAAGCAATGGACCGGGAATAGGCACCACGTGACGCGCAGGCGACACTACATCATTGAGTGCCCTTCTGACTGAGTTCTGCGATGCTGCAGAACGGGGAACACATTTTTTAACTAAATACACTACTGCCAGGAGATATGGTGAAGGTGAAAGGCTATTACTGTTGTGTAGTTCCTAGGACTCCCCAGGACCTGTTTGTTTTGGATGACCTAAACATAGGGCTTGGTGTCCAAACCAATTCTGGGCACCCCCACAGGATACGTCAGCTGTTAGACCCGCTAGCTCTAAAGTGCCACTACCACCGCCCTGTATCTTACAGTGGTGTAGGTAGTTTCTTGCAATCACTGAACACGACAACCCCGATTCCTCAGGGATTGTGGAAAACAGTACAGTACTTTTCACTCAGTCACTTGTGCTTACTTGTTCTTGGAAAATACACAGGGTGGCGGTTAAGACATTTCAATAAGTATTTATTGGTCAAGCATCACTCTTGTGTAAAACATATTTGCTGCAATAATCAGGAGACAGAAGTATACGAAAGAAATCACAAGTACCAATATAGTAAACAGTAGAATAATTTCTACCATAGTGCTACAAAGATGAACATATACAGTTCAGATAAGGCAGTAGCACTTGCATACTCCTATAATGCTCACCCTACGTAATTTGCCTAGAGGTACCTAGCCTAGATATGTAGGTGTAGCATGTATATGTGTATAGGATACATATGTATATAGCCAAGAATCCCCTTGCAAAGAACCAACTCCCTCACCTGATGGTAGAGAATGAAGGGCCCCATCTCTGCTCCGAAAATGACACCACCCATGGGATGTCAGACCACTGCATGACGAAGATTCAGCATGCAGGACCCCGTGTCAGCGTGGAAGGAATTCTCTAATTTGCAGGGGGGAATAAGGGTCTTATATACTAGAGTGGTCATTCCAGGGTTTCTTCTAGAATCAATATGTTTTGAAAGCAATCATAAATGTTTTGAAAACAATCATAAAAGGTTTTCTAAACAATGCAATCATGCACAGCGGGCCTGTTGGACAAGGATGAAAAAACTTGTGACCCTTATACAGAATAATTATGCAGTGCCTGAGGACATGCTTACGTACTTCAGGTACAGGGATTATGATGAAATTCTAAGAGCCTGGTGTTGAAGAGACAGGAGCAAACTACTAGGCGAAAGGTCACCTATTCAGTCCCGTTATTGTCGTGTGTATGGGACAATGTATGTAAAAAGGGGGCATATAATGCAAGACTAGCCTAAAGGACATTATATTACAACCCCCTAGGTAACAGCCCTACATCACTAGTCTCCGAAGGGAAACAACCTTTACAACGCAACTTTTACAACGCACTACCATTACAATGAAACTTTTACAACGGAACATCCATTACAACGCATGCCATCACAACGCAACCATTACAACGTATGAGACTACAGCGCATACCACTACAACGCATGTCATTACAACACAGTCATTACAACGCATACCATTACAACGCATACCATCACACGCATAGTACCCTTACACAAACCAACACTTACCCTACTGTTGCACCCCCTGGAGTTAGAATAGTAATTTCTACCTCTACACTAAGCAACACTTACCCTACTGTTGCACTCCCCTGGAGTTAGAATAGTATTTACCCCTACACTATCCAATACTTACCATACATGCAATGTAATGGTATGTGTTGAAATGGTATGCGTTGTAAAAGTAGTATGCGATGTAATGGAATGCGTTGTAAAGGTAGTTTTTAAAAATTAGTTGTAATGGCATGCTTTGTAATGGAATGGGTTGTAATGGATGTTGCGTTGTAAGAAATGCGTTGTAAAGGTATGCGTTGTAAAAGTATGCATTGTAACGTCATACATTCTTCTCCGAACTAGAGATGGTACCCAAATAACAGATTTACTAGTCATTCAGAACAAAATTCTCATGTACTACACTGACCTATACACAATCCTGGATACGGACGATGCTACTGAGAGGATGCAATACCTGGAAGAAATAGCCGTGGTGGGGCTGAGCTTCGCACATCAGAAATTTTTGGGGAACCCTTCACAATGGGGGAAATAGTCCAAGGCATTGAAGCAATGGATGGTATGAAGACACCGGGGTTTGACACTAGGCATTTTTTATAAAACATATAAACATTTACTTGCCCAGCACCTCCTTGAATTGCATTGGGAGGCCCTTAAGAACAAAGTCCTGCTACCCACATTGCCAGAGGCAGTAATCATAATGCTTCCCAATCTTGGAAAGGACCCGCAGTGGTGTGGCTCTTACATGCCACTCTCATTATTGAACTTCAATAACAAAGTTTTGACTAAAATGATTGCGATGCAACTTTCCCTCCTACTTGACCAAAAAATCTCACTGGCTCAATCATGCTTCATATCACACATATCCACTGCCCTGAATCTGTGCATGGTATTTGCGGTACTGCATAGGATCTCAACAGAAATACCTGCTGTTGCCACATTATTGGACGCCAAGAAAGCATTTGACTCGATGGAATGGCTGTTCTTATTAGCCACACTGTGTAGGATGGGAATGCCATCGGGATTTACTGCACTCATTACCTCACTTTACACTCAGCTCATGGCATGAATCTGCCTAAACGGGATGTTGACCCCCCTTTTTTCCTGACGCAAGGCACGTGACAGGGATACCCACTATCGCCCCTGTTATTCATCATCACACTCGACCCCCATATACAGCACTTACAGGGGCACTATATCCAGAGGGAGCTGCAGTTTAAGGCTGACCCACTCTTGAATTCACACTACGCAGACAATATTATCCTTCATGTCTTGCGCCCCATCGACAACATTGCGCCCATACTGAGAGAAGTAATCCAATATGGTACACTATCTGGGCTCCACATAAACTGGCGCAAGTTAAAGGTGCTCCCCTTGATGGCAGCAGTGGATAGCATGCACTGCGTACTTCCATTGATATTGTGCAACACTCTCATAAAATATTTGGGGATCCATATCCACAAAGAGGCAGAGCAGACAATACGATTGAATTATGGACCAGAGTTGAGAAAACTAAACATGCACTTGGATCGCTGGCTGAAACTCCCACCTTCACTGGCCAATCGAGTCGTCAATATTACAATGGTAGTGCCACCAAATTCCTGTACATGTTCCACAACATCCCCATCCCACTTACCAATGTGTTCTTCAACACACTACCCAACACCCCCATTCGCCTGGTCGGGGGGCAAACAACCCAGTATCCGATGGGACAAGATGACCCTGCCATAGGAGCGGGGGTACAGAATCCCTGATTTTCAACTATACTACTTAATGGCCCATTGCAGTTTTGCACATCACTGGTACCACCCCGCTGCCCGGATCCCTTACACTAAGCTAGAACAGACCTTGCAGATCCAACCCTGCTGGATTCACTACTGCGAATGGGCATCCCTAGAGACTCCCATGAATTCTAACTGTATCTAGAACTAGGTAGGCCTGGAAGCAACTGGCCCTTCTGACTGGAGGCTGCTCACTCTCTTCCTCAGCTCTTCCTCTAGCTGGCAATGTGTGGCTGCCTATCACACAAGAAGCGCTGGTGTGCCGTACCCTCACTAAATATTCAGTCGCCACGAAAGGCGTCCTTTTTCCAGGGGGCACGTTTATTCTAGAACAGAGGATGTCCGATTCCATGGGGCCCAACTTGTGGACCAGTTTATACTGAGCAGGCTGCAGGGAGCCTTAAGATCCCACATCCACAACTTCCCTCTGGAACCGGACAGCTTCCCCGCCTAACACTACTTATTTTCAACACAGGAGGAGAACATTAAATATAAAAACTATACAAGGCAAGTTTGGCCCGCCTTCCAAATGGGGATGCCAAGACGCCAGAGGCAAGGGATGGGAACGCGACCTCTGTCACCCAATAGCAGACTCCCAGTGGAACTACTGCTGTGCACAGACACAGAAGATCTCCATTAACCACAGACACAAACTACTTAATTTCAAAATTTTAATGGTGGGCCAACACAACGCCAGCTAAACTGCACAAAATTCATTCCACCAGTGCCAACACCTGCCCCAAATGCCACGTGCAATTTGCGCATTTCGCACACATAGCATCGAACTGTGACAAGGTCAAACAGTACTGGTGAGAAATATTCACAGACTTATTGCAGATGGCACACATCACTCTTACACCCTTGCCAGAACTGGCACTTTTGCGATATCTGCAAGATGTCCTGAAGTCCATGCGTTGCTTTGTCGCAATTTCCCTCCTGCTAGCCAAGCGGGAAAAAAAACATGAATTGGAGCAGTAAACACACTCCCACACAAAAGGCATGGCTCAACAGTTTCATCTATTGTAACACTAACTGTAACTATCTACAACCAATAACATTAAGACCCCGTGACATTTGGCAGCCACTGCACAGCACCTCCTAGATATGGATGACACCCATGGCTCCCAATCTCAAGGTCAAAGCCACTCATCCCTAACACCGATGACCAGGTAAAAGGCATTCATTGGTAGCGAAACAATAGACAATGCATTCTTGAGACGGTGGGATTGTGTAATAACGTAAATTATACATGTAGAGTAAGACTCGTGAGGTACGTACAAACACGTCTGTACCTGACAGAAATTAGGCTATGTAACCCCTACTGCACATTTGTGTACCTGCTAAATATGAACAAAGAACAGTACATTTTGTTGTTAATGTAAAATGATAACGTTTTTAAAAAAAGTATATCATCAAAATTATTGATGAAAAAACTGTGTTAATGGCAAGTTATGCATTCCTCTGCTCATAATAAGACATTAGTGAATATTACAAAAAAAAACTCACACATGCCCTAAAAAGGCATAGTTTGAATGAAGAAATGATAACCTCGCAAAACTAGAAAACCTTTCGAAATTGATTACTATTGACTGGCTGAGCAAAACTTAACTTATAACTCTGCTAGGCAAACCATAACAAACGCTTCAAGTGCAATGCTCCTGATCTCACAGTGTATAGACCACCAAATAGGAGGACTTAACAACACAACATAATTAAAGAACATCTCATATCCAAGCAAGAAAAATATACTGTTTTCATAATGATGACATTGACAATCTAGTAGTTATGGTGAGGTATTGTAACTAACAATGTTGTTTGAGAGTCAACGGTTACATGGATGAGCTCATGGGCATGGCACTTGTGGCATGAATTATGGTGTCATGACAGGGGCTTGAGTTATGGTTGGATTTAGAGCACACCATAGATTCATTCAGCAGCAGTGTTTTTATGATGTACATTATTTGGGTTTAAACCCATTTCCATAAAGTAAACCCTTGTTTATGTTTTTCCTAAATTGGAGATGGGATGAGCCTCCTGTGTGTTCCCTAAATCACTAGGAAAACATGTCCCCTGTTGAGTTATCATTGAGGAAATATCAGACTTTGATTCTGAATGACCCTCTGCTTTTTGTATGGCGCATATTGTCTTAATTAGTCTTGGGTGACTATTAGTGAGGCTGATTAATTCATATCATGTGACACTAAGTGGCCCTGGCTTTCTTGGTAAATGAATTGCACAGCCACATATTCTCTCACGCGATCTGCCCTACCTGCTGAATGATCTGGTAGAACTGCAGGGTATCCTGTCATTAATCCTGCTTAGTTTGGAATCCAGGTGGTTCACCTGTGAGAATGTGATCACAGGATCTACCTCTTACTTCAAAGCACTACATTAATCAAAGGTTTGGCTCATTCAAATTGTTCAGCATTCAATATTTCAACCAACTTTAACCCCTCTTTTGACTAACAGGAGGGGTCCCAGGTAGATTTTGGAATCCCATACAATCTACAAGTCTATTTGAATGAACTTTTTAAAGAAAACCACTGAACTCCTTCCTAGTCTTTACTCAGACTCACTTATCTCACAGACATCCTTCAAACACTACCAGCAATACGATTCTATGATGCAATTGCAGTTTCACCTCAGCTCAGGCTGGCACTACAGGGTTACCTAATGAAAGAATGCATAACATTCACAAAGGGGCGACCTAATCAAAATCAAACCACCAAAGCATGACAATAGCAAAGCTGATAAAAAATCACACATACCCTAAAGCAAACTGCGATCTGAGTCTCCACTTCTGCAAAGCAATCCACTCCTACAATGTGCACCCTAACTGAACACATTACCGGGGTTACATATATTTCGGAATTGATGTGGGGTGTAATTAAATCTCCTTAAGCATAATCAGACAAAGCCTGGTGTAGTTTCTTGTAAATAAAAGAATGCTGGAACTCTTTTAGCTCCTACTGTACACCATAGGCCTGTGATATAAGTGTTAGAGAGATTAATTAAGGCAGTCTTAGCATATTTAGTTCTGACTTACATGCAGCAGAATAAAGACATGTACAACTACTCTCCGTGTGTAGGGTGGTCAGTGGCAAGTACCTGGGCTGGCAAGGCACCACAACTGGCAACAAGATAGGGGATATGAAGACCGTACGTTGAAAGAGCTTACCCAGATAGTATGCCATGGTCCAGCAAACAGCTTGTGCATGTCACGTATGCCACATTCGAAGTGCAGAATCAAAGTTGTCACTGGTGGAGTCTAAGTGCAATGCCAACCTGTGATAAAACACTTCAAGATAAAGAAAGCGACATTGAAAGTCTATGTGTCAGTGGCCAGGAACTGAATGAAATGGCCACAAATAATAGCTACTGAGCCATTATACAAATTACTGCCATACACTATGATCAGTAAAAAAGTTATAGGTGGATGCAAACAGATTACGACAGCAGCACATGGCAATTGCTCTGTACAAGTCAAGCCGAGCTTTGTGTGCTATGTAGCAGAGATTAGCCAAATGTTTGTGAAGAAACATTTAGGTACAAAGCCGCCCAAATATGTTTATGTTTATGTTAATGGGATTTGTAACATGCAAAGCTACTCAACAGAGTGTCTAGGCGCGAGCCTGTGGATATCATAGCGTTATTTGCTTTCATGGACTTGTGGTGTATATTTATTTACCAAAACCACAATCTCGGCAATAGGAAAGATACTTCACAAAGGTGAAAAGACGTACGAATAAATCAAAACACCTTTAAGTGTCAAATTTAATCCAGTTGCCAAATATGGATTATGAAAGATACAGTCATTCAAGAATGCCGGAGACCAGGTGAAACCATGGATGAGTTTGTTGAGAGACTGTATGTTCTGGGGAGGCACTGCAAGTTCAATGAGTGTAATGATAAGGAAGCAACCCACTTCAGAGTAATCACTGGATGTCTGTCAGATTCCTTTCAATGACGAATGCTCAAGGAAACTTTGAGCTGTGAACAAATCCTCAAAGTTGCTTGCACTGAAGAGAGGGCGGATCGTCAAGCGACTGACATGGAGGCCAGAGGCTCCCAAAGTGCATCAGTCATGAGCACCTAAAGTAATCCATGATACAAGGCTGAGGGACACAAGGAGATGTATCCACAGTCCAAGAAATGTTATAGATGTGGACTGTCATTTCCACATTTAGGTAAATGTCTCACCAGTTTAAAGCTCTGCATTGGCTGCGGTAAAGTGAACCATTTTGTGATGACTTGCAGGGCGAAAAAAAAAGTTTGTGCGTCATAGCGTGAAGACAAAATGACTGGCCGAACACTACCTTGGCGACATTTGACGCGCTCCTCAAGGCCAAGTGTTCACACCAACTGAGGCAAATCAAGTCCAAATGAAGTCAATCACCATCAAAATCATTCGACAAAGAGTTCCTCAGTATCAGTTTCCAGTGAAAGTGACAATGGCAATTGTGCAATGTCGATGTTTACTTCAAAACGGCATGCACATGTCGAACTAGTTGAATGTGAGGGAAAATCCAAAATGAAGAAAAAGCGACACAAAAAAGCACCAAAGACATTCAAACATTGTCAAAAGATCACACAAAACATAAATAGGTATTCAATACCATTCATAATTGACAGGAGTGCATCGATAAATATCATGCCTGAGGAGAAGTATCAAGAATTGTCTCCATTACCACCGCCAACAAAGTCAAAGTCTAAAATATATACATGGGCTGCCTATAGGCCATTAAAAAGTCATGGTTCGTTTATAGTCATGATAAAACATAAGAAAACTATTGTACAATTGACTATTCATGTTCTTCAAGGAAAAGCTTCAAGTGCCCGTTTCCTGAGTTTCAACACTACTGCTGATATTGAACTGATATCAGTGATCTACAATATGAATGCTCATCATGAAATTGTAAGTCAATGTCCTACATTATTTCATGAGTTAGGAAATTTCAAATCAATGAAAGTAAAGTTGCGTATAAAAGAGTATGTTCGTACTGTTGCTCAAAGACACAGATGGGTTGCGTTTCACTTGCTAGAAGCTGTTGAAAAAGAACTTAATTTATTGCTTAAACATGACATCATAGAAAGCTTCACTGGGCCAATACCAAGGGTTATTCCCATTGCAATAGTGCCTAAAAGTGACATTGAAGGAACTGTACTCATATGTGTTGGACATGCATCAGGCCAACAAGGCAATTGAGAGAGAGAGAGAAAGATCCGAGTCTGCACATTGCTGATATTATAAACCAATTGAATGGTGCAAAGTTCTTCTCTCGACTCAACCTAAAGAATGGATACTACCAATTGGAACTTGAAGAAAAATCCAGGTACATTGCAACCTTTTCTACACATATTGGGTTGTTTTGCTGAAAGCGATTGAGTTTTGGTATATTCTCTACTACCGAACTTTTCCAAGACAACCTTCCATGTATCATACAGCCTGTAGTAAATGCATTTAACAATAGTGATGACATATTGGTTTTCAGAGCTACACAGAAAGAGCATGATAAAACTCTCATGCAAATATGTCATTTGTTGAAACATGCAGGCTTTACTCTGAATGCTGACAAATGCAAATTCCACAAGATAAGCTTGAAATTCTTTGGCCATGTCTTTTCTGATGGGGAATGATACCTGATCCAGCTAAAGTGTTGTCTACTGCGAATGTTACAAGAACTAATGAAAAATAATATGTATTTTTATTGATAACGCAAATGTGGGAAGAGCTTCAAAATAATCAAGCACGCCATTGAGAATGCAACGGAAATAGCCTACTTTGATCACAAACACATACAGAGGTTATAGTTGAAGCTAGCCCTGTCATATTAGGTGCAATACTTGGACAGCAGGACGGACAGCCAGAAGCCCAAAGACATATTGTGACATAATGCCAGTTAAAGCCTTTCACAAATGGAACTAGTTTGCTCGCAACCTGGGAAACAACGTTTGGCAATAGTCTGGGCTTGTGAATATTTCCATATGTTTTTGTACAGAAAGCCCTTCACAGTAGTGACTGATCATCAGGCACTGTTGACAATATTCAGAAATCCCAAAGCCAAAATGACTCCTTGAATTGAACACTGGGGCTTGAGGTTACAAGAAACAACTATAAAATTCTTTATATCCAGGGAAATAGCAGAACCCTGATGATTATTCTTCAAGAGTGCCGTTTATCAAAAGAGAGAGAGAGGACTAGGAAGATAGTCCGTATCCCCGGGGTTTATATGTGGGTGAGGACGGACTAATAGTAGCTGATTCAACATGTAATATTGACTCTACCAACCCACAGGAGACTAATAAATGTGTGAATATGGTGTCTTGGAACGTTGCGGGTTTGGCAACCAAAATGGCAGATGAAAGATGGGTCTCTTTTATCAAACAATTTAAGGTCATCTGCCTCCAAGAGACATGGGATGTCGGGTGCGAATTGTTTTTAGAAGGGTACAAAGCATTCTCTGTGCCAGCAACTCCTTCTATTAGAGGAAGACCAAAGGGAGGCTTGGTGATCTTTGTATCTGTGATGATAACCTCGTGTATCTGCTCTATTAATGTACAACGATCTTGTGTCCAGGGCATTGTTTTGTCTGTAAAAAGTAATAGGGTTGGGTTGGTTAATTTCTATAATGCCACTAACACCACTCTAGCATGCAATGAACTCAATGTACTTGACGAATATATTAATGTCTCCATGAAGAAACACAGCCATAATATAATGGTCATGGGAGATTTTAATTTGCACCTCTGTGGTGATCCCCTTAGGAAGTGCCTACGTGATTTAAATTGCGACAGAGCTGAAGGGTTACACTTTGCACATACAGCAGAGGGTGAATTTTGTAATACCATGTTGAATGATTTAGTTCTAACAATGGGCATGGAAATTAGAGATCCCAGCAAAAGTTTTGACACCCCAACCTTTAAGGGGCATGGCAGTGGCACGTTTATTGACCACATGTTATTTTCTGAAGCTTTGTTGCCTTTTTTAGAATCCTTTGATATTATTATAAGTGAATTTAGCGATCACAACCCGCTTGTGGTCTGTCTTAGGGGTTTTGGTCTCTCAGATGTCATGCTCCCTCGTCCTGAAAGCAACTTGATAACGACTGATGGGAGGCGGCGTATTAAGTGGTCAACTATTACCCCAGACCATCTATATAATAACATTGAGGAATCTTGTGCAGATGAAATTGTTAAATGTACTGGGACAGACCCGGTGGGGGTGCTCAATGCCTTTCAATCTCTGGCGGGGAAAGTGTCAGGGCTACTAACAAAACCATCTAAGAGTAACTTAGAGAAATGTGGGCCAAGGTGGTTCAATCGAGAGTGTTCAAAAGCAGCCCGTAATTTGAAAGCAGCATTGGCAGAGGTACCGCGGATACATGAAAATATCCGACACTGCCGCAAAGCATATAAGTCCACCATCAAAACACACAAGGAGACTTTGCGTGTGGAGGCCTGGAATGAACTGTTGGACCCAGAGACCCTAAACAATTGCATGAAATTTTGGCAGTTAGTAAAAAAACCATTCTTGTCAGAACAACCTGGGGACGGGTTGGAGTGCTGTATATTGAAAGAGGACTGGTTCCGGCACTTTGAATCACTGTATTTTTCGGCCGACCCTGTTATTAATGCTAGCTTTCCTAGTGACCCTAATGGAGTACTCAGTTTTGAGTGTAGCGAAGTACTGGAAGCTATAGAAGGTTTAACATCAAACAAAGCGCCCGGCCCAGATGGCATCCCACCTGATTTATTTAAGTCCAGACCACATTTTTGGGCTCCTATCTTACTGGCGGTTTTCAATGCTGCCATTGTGGTAGGATGTCCAGTGTCTTGGGGGGTGTCAACCATTGTCCCGGTATTCAAAAAGGGAGATAGGGGTAGCCCACTGTGCTACCGTCCAATCTCCCTAATTGATTCCAAGGTTAAAGTTATCGGGAGAGTTCTGTTGAAGAGAATCACTAGCTGGGCAACTGCAAATAATGTTATGTCCATATCTCAATATGGATTTTGTGAGGGCAGATCTACGATAACCCAGTGTCTTAATTTATTTCTTATTCTCAGTAAATATACGGTAGCCCAGAAGGGTACGATCCACCTCGCCTTCATGGATCTGTCATCAGCCTTCGACTGTGTCAACAGGGGGAGGCTGTGGCAGTTCATGAGGGCGAGGGGAGTCGACACTGGGATTGTTGATTTCCTGGAGGATATGCACCAACAAACCAGTGCTAATGTTAGATATTCATCTAATGGGGACACCACTGATAAGTTTATGATAAAAAAAGGAGTACGTCAGGGATGTATCCTTGCCCCTTTTCTTTTTAATTTTTATATTAATGATTTGGATGCAGCACTACAATCTATACAGGCTGATTGCCCCAGAATAGGTAGAAGGGGCATCCCCGTGCTGTTATACGCGGATGACGCGGTTTTAATTTCACGTACGGAGAAGGGGCTTCAGGCACTTTTAACTGCTTTTAATGTCTTTATGTCTGAAAGGGATCTTATGGTTAACAATTCTAAGTCTTACGTAATGCAGGTTGGCCAACGCCCAAGAAAGACTTATGTATTTAAGCTTGATGATAGTCCTATCCCGGTAACAGAGACTTTTTCTTATCTGGGTGTGCTATTTGATTCGAAGTTATGTTGGGCCCCTCATCTGGTGAAGAAGAAGAATGACATGCTGAGGGTTAATGGAAGTATCCTTAATTTAGCGAAAAAGATAGGAAAGAAACCAATAGCCGCAATGATTAAGTTATATAATGCCAAGTCTGTAGCCACGGCGGCCTACGGCAGTGAACTGTGGGGCTATGTGCCCAATACTCAACTACAGGTCACTGAAAACACTTTCTTTAAACGATTATTATGTGTCCCTGCTAGTACCCCGAACCTTGTCGTGCATGAGGAGCTAGGGACACCGTTTTTATGTGATAACCTAGCACTGAAGCCACTGATCTGCTGGGTCTCATTGTGGCTTAACAAAGAGATACCACTTACCCATCAGATTGTAAGGGATGTAATTTCCCAGGATAACTGTATGCACATCCCCTGGCTAAAATATTTGAAATCTTGCTTTGAAATGCTGGGGTGCGCTAATTTGTTTTCACATCCGAGTGGCATCGTGAAGGAGGACTTAACAGCGGTTAAAGGAGCCTTTCTTAAGCACAAATTAGCGGATAGAGAAAGTACGGAAATGCTGAAACCGAGTGTCAGAAAGTTTATTATGCTAAAGTCGTGTGGTGGAATGGAGCCATACCTGGCATGCGCCTTTAGTTCATATGAAAAATGTCTGCTGACTAGGTTCAGATTTAATATATTTCAGCAGCTTTTAATAAGACCCAAATCAGACATTTTTAGCAAACATGTAGCTCCCTGTGGCTGCGACGGGAGGTCTCCTCAGGATATGCTACATTTTATATTTTTATGTAGGTTTTATGATTATCCCAGACGCCACTTTCTTGTTGATTTGCTGAGGACACTGGAATTTAAACAAATTAGACCTGCCCTTATTTATTTGCAGCTTCTGCACCAGGACTGTGTACTCCACATCTTGTCATTTTTAAAAACTGCACTAAGAATAAGAACCTGCCTTGACCTTGGCTCTTAACTACCACGATGAATTTTTGATATCTGTGTATAATGTTTTTATAATGTATGATGTGTAATCTGAAAAATGTTTTTAATGGATGTACTTTTTATGGTTTGAAATATTAACCGAAATAAAGTCTCTTTTGATTTGATTTGATATGTATTATCAATAAGGACTAGCCTATTCGTGAAGTGTCTCAGAACTGTATGTTAAGGGGCAAACCATTTGGTTTGATCATGAAGCCCTCACCCACCAACTTAGTTGAGGGCATGCTTCATCATCTGGTCCACCCAGTGACACCAAATGTGTCCCGGGTGTGCTGGAGTTAGAATAGTAATTTTTACACCTACACTATCCAATACTTACTATACATGCAATGGAATGGAATGGTATGCGTTGTAATGGTATGCGTTGTAAAGGTAGTATATGTTGCAATGGAATACGTTGTAAAGGTAGTTTTTAAATATTTGTTGTAATGGCATGCGTTGTCATGGAATGCGTTGCAATGGATGTTGCGTTGTAAAAAATGTGTTGTAAAGGTATGTGTTGTAAAAGTATGCGTTGTAATGTCAAATATCCGCTCAAGAGGGAATCCCCCTCGTACACATATAGCACCTTAGTGAGTGCTTCACATTTTTGCATATTACAAGATCACTTAAAATTAAGACTGCACTATCACCTATTTATTGGTCCTGAGGAAAGCCAGCTTTAACAGTAAAGGCCTGGCTGAAACATGTAGACCACACCTGGATGCAGGAGGCCCTAATAAATACTCTTATACATCCATCAGCCTTTTTTAATGCTAACAGAGGCCCAGTGATTAAAGTATTGATTACCCTCGGGTACTGGGACCACTGTATAACTTTTAATTTTCACCTTCACGTCACCACACTGCACACTCAGCAATATACCTGCTCTGTTGTATCCAGGCGTCAAAGCACACCCGGGGCAAATTCGGTGTCATTGGGTGGGCCCGATGATGAAGCATGCCACCAACTAGGTTGGCGGGTGAGGGCTTCATGATCGAACCAAATGGTTTGCCCATTAACATACAGTTCTGAGTCACTTCACGAATAGGCTAGTCCTTATTGATAATACATATTCTTCAAGAGTGCCATTGCAATGCCCTTGAACCCCATATAAGTCAGCAGAGGCTTACATCAATTGTATTGTGAAATCAAGCACAGCAACTGCGATGTCTATAGAACACTTTGTCACTGACACAAGCCAGGATAATGACATGTTAAAGTTAAAAGGCATTATTGGTCCTCAATCGTGGAATGGCACTCTAGACCTCTAACTAATGACAGTGAGTATTCGAAGTTCAACAATGTAAGCCATGAACTTTCAGTGACTTAAGATGGCCTCATTCTGCAAGGTACACAAATTGTTATTCCTGAGAGTCTTTAACAACAAGTAATCGGCTCTGCCCAGGAGGGAAGTCGAGGAATAGTTGCCACTAAGAGAGCTTTCCGTGATTGAGTCTGGTTTCTGTATCTCGAAAAAAGGTTCTAAAAATAATTGAAGAATGTTCGCTTATGCAATTGTCTTTCATCTCAAGCTATTCTACATCCTTTGAACATATCAGATTTGCCACATCATGTTTGGGAGAAAATTGCTATTGATTTCTTTGGTCCGGTAGAGAATGGAAATCATCTTCTAGTTATTGTTGTTGAATACTCTCGTTTTCCACAGCACATGAAAATGTTATTCAACATTAGATGGCATCTTTGCGACATGGGATGTACTTGCAATTTTAAATCTGACATAGGCCCACTTTTAACAGTGAAGAATTCAAAGACTTTTTATTTCACATCAATATAAAGCATCAAAAAAGCTCTCCACCTTGAGCCCAGGTCAATAGTCTGGTAGAACGGTTTATGAGAACGCTAAAGAAAGCTGTTCAGCATGCAGCATTGAAAATCTCTACCTCAAAGGTGTTTGGAAGACTAGCTTACCATACGACCCCTCACTTAATGACTGGGAAACGCCCTGCAACTCTCATGTTTGGAAGGGCCATGAAGATCAAGCAGCCTCATAGAACCAACCTAAGAACCAAGAATGAGGAAGGCATTCATGCTGCAGGCTTGGCCATAAACATAAGACACTAAAATATGTTGACAGACTACATCATGTAAAAAATGTCACCTTTACAAGAGGAGATCGAGTGTTTGTCAAACAACATAAGAAAAGAAAGTCTAATGCTCCATTTGAGGCTAATCCCTTTACCAACACTAACACCAAAGGACACATGGTAACTGCCCAGCATCCTGGGAAGTATCTTACAAGAGATTCCTCTCATTTTCGTCATGTGACCCATCACTCACCAAATATCGATGTCAATGTAGAGACTGGGTCCCAGCAGAATGTTGATGACTCTGTGTCTGCTGATAATTCCACCTCTCTTGTGCAGATCACTGAACCTTTGAATGCCAGTTACCAGTTTCCAGTGACATGATCAGGATCTGTGAATCAGGCGCTACTATGCTTAATTGAAGAACTATAATTGCCTGAATATCTCTGATTATCCATGTATTTATTTGAGTATTTATTTATTTATTTATTTACTTATTTTTTATTTCAAAGAAGTTGTAACTTGTTATTTAACGAAGTGGGGATGTAGTATCTTGTAAATAAAAAAAAAGTTGCTACTCTTTTGGTTCCCACTGTATACTGTAGGCCTGTGCCACCAGGGACTCCCGTAAATTTTGGCGTATTGTAAATACGGGGTCCGAGGAGTTAGCCTCGGCAATTGAACCCAACATTTCAGCTAAGACCTGGCAGGACCATTTCCAGTCACTTTACAAGGTTTCCGATGATGCCATCAATGATACTCCTCCTAATATTAATGCAATAGTGGAGGGGGATCTCTTCACAGAGACGGAAGTCCGAGCAGCCATCGCTGGGCTGGCAACAGGCAAAGCGCCCGGACTCGACGGCCTGCCGGGAGACCTATTCAAGCAGGAGCCTGACGTATGGGCTCCCTACTTGGTCCTGATATTCAATGCTGTTCTTGGGGGTATGGAGGTTCCCTGTACTTGGCTGGGCGCAGAGATTGTTCCCATATTTAAGAAGGGATCACCTCTGCTCCCAGCCAACTACAGGCCTGTTAGCCTCATAGATGTAGCCCAGAAGCTATTTGGCAGGCTGATTTTAGATCACCTCTAAAATTGGATAGAAGAATTCTCCATTCTTAGTCCCTATCATGCGGGATTCAGAAGAGGGGTCTCCACCATGGACCAGATATTCCGCCTGAACCTCCTGTATTGGAAGACTGCGGTAATCAAGGGCGGCAGCTTGTACACGGTATTCGTGGGCTTGCGAGCCGCCTTCGACTTAGTACCCAGAGATAGACTTTGGACTGTACTGTTGGAGTTGGGCATCCCGGTTGACATCCTGACTATCTTGATAAGATTACAGCAGGGAAATCTCGCTCGCGTCAGGTGCGGAAGAAACGGGGCACTCTCCGACAGGTTCTCCGTTGACAGGGGGGTGAGACAGGGTTGTGTGCTTGCACCGACCCTGTTCTGCCTCTTTGTCAACGGGGTAATTGCCCACCTGACCAGGATAGATGACATTGATGCTCCCAAGTTGAACGGCAGCAGGGTGCCCGCTATCATATGTGCGGATGACACCCTGCTGCTGTCCAAATCCCCAGTGGGAATACAAAGAGTCCTGAATGGGTTTTCAGCGTTCTGTGTAGAGCGGGGGCTTGATATCAATGCGTCCAAAACCAAATTTATGATTCTCAACCCCCCTCCCTTAACACGCCCCAACCCTACTATAGGTTCATCAGGACTAGAGAGGGTTTTTACCTTCGAATACTTGGGTGTAACCATCAATCAGGATATGACGTGGGACACACACCGGACCAAGGCCAACATGAAATTGGTCCAATTTAACGGGTGGCATTTCTAGGATGACAAGCAGGTCGACCTATAAACCTTTTAGCGCCGCCCTTGAAATTTATAAAATGCAGGCTAGAGGGGCAGTTCTATATGGAGGGGAATTGTGGGGTCACATTCCCACTCAAAACCTCCAGACCACTGAAAATAAATGTTATCAGGCAATTGGCGGCATTACTTGCAAGCATCCCGCTTCTCCCGTTGAGACTTGACCTAGGTCTAAGACCTATTTCGGATGAAATGGGATTAAGACCAATTACCTTCTGGCACCATATCTGGAGCACGCCCGAACTTATGAACTATTGGAATGAGCTCCAAGAGATTCTCTATCTACCCAAATCAAGACAAATCCCAATGGTTAAGGTACATCAAACAAACATGTGAGAAATTAGGCAGACCAGAACTATGGCTATATCCAGTTAATTCATGCACCAGGATCCCACGTAAACTCCTAGTGAGGGACCTTCATGAGCTGCAGCTAACAGTCACAATGGGGAATATACGGGAGGGGTCCCTGACAGAATCGTTCATTAAATCCAAAGACACGTACCTACTCAAACGTGTGTTAGATGGCATTTCTCCCGTCCTTACTAGAAAATTCTTTATGTAATGGAGTTATGGCACACTTCCCATAAGGGCATTTACCAAACATTGGGCCCAGTCTCCATCTAGAGAGCATTGCGCGTCATGCTCACACCATCTGGAAGATGAACTGCACATTGCATTTTTCTGTAAGGCTTACCGAAGACCCAGGAAATACTGGCTTGTCCCCCTTCTCAAAAACTTGGGCTTCACCTGATACCTCCCTGCTTACAGGATTCTAAAAACTGACCTTTCACCTCCCATTGTGTTTGCGGTAGCAACATTTCTAACTGCGATGTGGCACATTCGCACCCGTTTTATGAAACTTGAGCAAGATTTGGTATAAATGAAGTGTATAGATGATTTGTAACTGTAATATATAGCAAATGCTTTTAATATCATCTTTTTAATATGTTTTTAATGATGTTTGGTGGAAATCATCTGCATTTTAATTGAATATCTATTTGCATATCTTTTATGATCTAAAACTGATCGAAATAAAGATTGAAATGAATGAAATGTAGGCCTGTGACATAAGCGTGATGGAGATGAGTTGAAGGCAGGCTTAGACTGCTGAGGTCTGAATTACAAGCAGCAGAATCAAGATGTGTACAACTTCTTTCCGTGTTGTGGCATTGTCATTGGTAAGTACCTGGGCTGGCATGACGCACACCTAGGAACTTCACACTTGGGCAGTCAAGACAAAGTTAGAAAACGTTGCTGGTGGCAGACTTTAGATTCACCAGAGCTTCAATCACAAGTTCCAGAATTCACATCCCAAGATGGGTAGAAATACAAGCTGCAGGTAATTTACAGTCGAGTCAGTGTTTTTCTTACCGCCAGTCACTTATGCCCTGCCTATGTGTGCCAGCCTACATGTATATTTCCATGCGTATGTGTGCATAAGTAAGCATTTACATCAATATATTAGCACTTGTGGTCAACTTTTATCTTTCTATAGTGCATTTTAATTTAAGAATTTTCTTCAGATTCATCAGCCTGCTTCCAATAAGAGTCTCATGGGGAAGTTAATGATATATCTTTGACAAGATCCTCAAAGACAAAGCATTGTATTTGTTAGGAAGATTTCACATGGGTTTTGGCAGCCCTGTGCTGATTCCCTATGTTAACACTTTTGTCATGTGCTTCCCTCAGAAGAGTCTGCTCTATACTACAGTACTTTTTCTTTGTTAGTTATAAATTTCAGTTTCACGAGAGAATATCATTGGAAGCCATTGCCTCCTAATGTAGAGCATCATCATACACACAGTTATTTATAAATAACACAAATAGTACATAAATAACAGGAGCTTAGAATAGATTATCTTCGGGTTTCTTTCATTCAAGTAACAAGGCATCCCTCAGCACCACCCAGGGAACTATCCGATTGACGGAGTAACTCTGGCTGCCATCGAGGTTGTGAGCAAGTGGTATTTCAGAACATTTATATGTATCTCTTACTCACATCAGTTGAATATTTCTCAGTCGCCTAGATAATTCCTTTTCAAGAGAATCGGTGGTGGTAAACCATGAATACAAATGCAGCTATCATATCCTAAATCAGTGCTTTACTTTCTGTAGGCACTACAAGTTTCATACGTGTTTTTCTGCATTGTGTTTTGCTAGTCACCATCATGGGTCTATTAGATAACCTGGATTGATTAAGAGGAGGTCCTACATGTACTTAAACAACAAACCCCACATATGCAGAAGAAGCGATCCTACAATTTTGAGCAAAGAAGCACCACTGGAGGATGTATGGGTGAATGAGAATTCATGGATCTTCAAGTTTTGCCTCCCTACTTTCATCAAGTGCAACAAATAGAGGCCACTACCATGTCTCAGCCATAATTATAGATGTAATGAAATTCATATACGCTCAATAGGAAGTGAATGAACAAAATATAAATATATTTTGTGTAGGACACTGATACCTCCTGAGCAGTTATACCATAAATCTTGATTCGAGGTAGCAACCTCTATTTATTCATGTATGCTCTGTGTGAGTGTGTGTGTATGTATGTTAGATAGATAGATAGATAGATAGATAGATAGATAGATAGATAGATAGATAGAGAGATAGATAGATAGATAGATAGATAGATAGATAGATAGATCGATCGATCGATAGATAGATAGATAGATAGATAGATAGATAGATAGATAGATAGATAGATAGATAGATAGATAGATAGACAGATAGATAGCGTCGAACTAGCCGAAAGACAGCGAGTATTTAAACGTCTTTTACCCAGTGACAAAAAAGTGAGAAATTACACTACTAGAAATAGAAGCTAAAGGCTGTGTAGCGTTTTAGTTTTACTCCTAACCTTCTCTAGCTGGTTGCTATTCTATATCGGGCTACTTTGATGTCCACTTTAAAATAATATATATATTTAAATATACAAAGTCTCCATTTCCAGCGTTATATGTGACTTAGTAGAATAAATGGACCTGGCAAGCACTACATGCTGTTAGGTTCCAGCTTAAATATTCTACACACTATTATCTTTTTCATTTGTTGGTTAAGAAAAAAAAATGCGATGGTTTTTAGAATATTTGGTAAGCTTCTCTAGTGATACATGGCATCAAGCAAATCAAATGTTTCCCAGATGTTGTTACCTGGCGAGCAGAAATTTTTGACCTGGTTTGATCATTTTGATACATGGAAATATTACACATACACAAGTACTAGCTAATAGGCAGCTTTGTACCAAGGTCTCGCCTATGTCTTTGTATAAGCAGGGCCAGTAAAGCTATGCCAGAACAAAGGCAAGATGTACGTTCCTAAAAGGTTTAGGTGAAGTTTCAATTCTGTCAGTGAAATTGGGGGAAGTGACGTTGTGTCTAAAAACGTTCCCTTTCCAACTTCAGATCACTGTGATCTATGCAAGGTTATGCCCACATAATACACATTGCGCAGGGCCCTAGTGTAAAGTACTACATAAAAAAAATAATTTAATTCACAGCAAAGTGTATCTCAAGCATTGGGGGGTTTCTCAATCATGTTTTTGTTAATACACAACCTCAATCCTGCAACAAGTGTGGTTAAAAATAGCACAATCCATTCTCCTCTAATAAGTACACACCCAATCAATTGACATCAATGAAATATAAGGCTTGATCTAAGTCCCAAATATCCCCAATGTTTGTAACACATGAAAAGTGGCATGCATTATGAATCTAATCCCTAAACTCTCATGAACCTGTCAAAGTATGACACTCCCATCACATTACTGTGAAACTTCAGCCAAGTAGTAGAAAACCGCTAACTATGAACCAAAATGAGAACAGATATCTGTTGGACTGGACACCTTGCGAAAAAACCTTCGCCTCCTCGGCGGGTACACTTATGCTGACAGCATAAGGTTATTTCATGGCAAAGATGGTTTAGAGCAAAAATCTGTCACAATGGACAGCCGTAAAGAAAAGATAAACACCGAAAACAAGAACAAGGGACACCCTATTTGCCAGGAACCAGGGTAAGTTATACATAACAGAAACAATGGTTCCTGTGGAATAGTACAATAATCTATACTGGTAAAAGTATGCACAATCACAATAATGAAGGTTATGATTATGCCAAAAGAAGAAGAGACCATATACACCTCTGTTTCTATTTACAATAGTTGTTTCTATTGTTCAACAAATTATTCATTTATGTACAAAAGAGCAAAATAGTAGTGCTTAGGGTCCCCAGTGTAAATGGAACCTTAAAGCAAGAGTGACAATTCATGACATATGTAATAGGTTTCCACCACTTTTAAAGTCAACCATCCATAAATCCACAGTAAGAGCAGCCTCTGTATACAATAATCAGACCTGGTTAAAATAGTTTGCTTTAACTGTCTGTCGACAAAGTTTCGACCCTTGGCGCAGTGTAGGGTCTCTACAGGAGCTGAGAAAGGGATTGCCCAGCCGCGGGAAGAATGTCAAACACCGGTCAAGTGAACAATAAGTAGAGAGAATACTCACACGTGCCCAGTGTGAGGGTCTGGGTGGGAAGGCTGGCAAGCGAAGGTGTGCACAGCGCGATGAATGCCTATGGATAGATGAAAGAGTAACTTGGAAACTCTGCCAAAAGGCTGTCCGAGGGAATCTCAAGAACAGGAGATGCAACAGCTCCAACCTGTGCATTTAAAATTGGAACCGAGGACTCAATCAATCCGTCGGTGCGGGTGTGGAATCTTTTAATGAATTATTGATAGAGATCAGTGGCGCGTGCCTCTGCTACGCGCAGCGGTAGAACGGCATGCGTCCGTCTACTGTGGCCTGACAACGCTAGAACTGCATTCGTCCGTCTACTGTGACCTGTCAGGCCACGGTAGACAGACGCATGCAGTTCTACCACTCACTGCACTATTCTTCAAAAATCCAAAAATGGAGAAAGTCTTACCTGAAACGTTAGATGTGGCTAAGCCAACCTACGGGTGTAGCCAAGATTGTCTAAAACTCCCCTTCCAGCACATTCACTAATCTAGTTACTAGGGTTCCTGTCTGGCTCAGGGTGCAGGCTGTGTCCTGTCCTAACTGTCATTCCCTATTTAAAGGCTAGTTTGGCCTCTCCACCCTCATCCTGCCTTTTGCTTCTACAGATCTCCAACCACAGGAAATCCTTTGTCTCTCTAGCAAGCCCCTTTGCACCTCATTACAGCAGCTTGGCTCAGCCTGGCAGAGGCTGGCCAATCAGGAGAGGGCAGCTAGAAGACAGGACTTTGGCTGACACAAAAGAAAGTTCTAAAACTTCTTTTCTAACAATGACAAGTTGTTAGATGTATCATAACTATTGCTTCAAGTCCTTGAATTATATTTCTAGCTTCTTCCTATCAATAGTTATACTTTATTAAAAATATTCCCATGTTAGCCTGTGGAGCCAATGCATTACAATGGGTTAAAATGACATTGGTCGTTTTTCCTTCACCAGGGCACATAAAACACATTTTATAATGTCGCTGATTATAGTTACAAGCACCCAACCCCTTGGGCACCTAGGGGAAACCTTAGTGGTGACTTATTTGTAAATATAAGGTAATGTATGTTAAATTGAAAAGTCGAATTTGCATATAATTCAACTTGAAAAGCAGTCTGCAAGGCTTTTAAAATGGCAACAGGCACCACAGTAGTAAATACAAAAGTACATTAAGTTTACTGGGCCTCTAAACCTACTTGCCCTAATATGGACTAGAGACTTAAAGGTAGGTTGTCAGTGCCAATTGTATTTATATCTAATTACCATGCACTTTTAATCAGAGCCCAGGCCCTTGGGTCTGGTTATCAGAGCCCAGGGCACACTTAGAGTCGGAAAACCAGCATCTGGTAGTCAAAATGGGGGCAAAACATGGGGGGACACTGCAAACAGGTCCTCGTTTCTTACAACATAATTATGACGTAATAGTATATGAGATTATATTTTTATCCTTGATAGCCTGACATATAATTTTATCTGGACTATGATGTTGTCCCTTTTGCTATCATAAACTAAATAATGTAAAGATGTACCCTTGCTGTCACCCACATAAAGAGGTACCTGTTAATTATCTTCTTGATGTATATAAGCTTTATTTGATCATAATCTTCTGTTTAACTCCATCCCTGTGTAGAGAGCTATTTTACTGCATGCCCCATAGTTCATTCAGATACAGAATATCATAAATGATGTAGTAGTACTCACATTTATCAGTTATCCATGACTTATTTCTATCTTAAACAATTAAATAGGCAACTAAGCTGTACCACCTACCTGAAAATACGGCAATTCTTCCTCATTACAAGAACTCTAAAGATTCCCTGGAAGCTTCTACCCTTAGAAGATTTTTCTACCTCCCACCACAATCCATAGAAAAGGGGTAGGTTTGGAACTTTATTTAGTTTCAGCGTGAGACACACCTCATTTATGAGAAACTCATAAAACAATAGAAAATCTATATCAAAATTATCTGTAACCATTGCCTATTTACTGTAAATTGTGAAGCAATCTTCTCAGATCAAACAATGAATATTGTCAAAATATTGAAGGGATAAAAACAGCAGTTAATATCTTTTGCCAAGGAGGTTGATTTACAAGAAGTGGCCTTGCCCGCCATCACGACCTTAACATCATCTCCTATGCTGACAACACCCAGCTCATCCTCTCCTTCACCAAAGACCCACACACCGCCAAAACCAACCTCCACAAGGGAATGAAGGCCGTCGCCGATTGGATGAGGAGCAGCCGTCTGAAGCTGAACTCGGCAAGTCGGAGGTCCTCATCCTCGAACCTACCCCATCAGCCTGGGACGACTCCTGGTGGCCGGCCACACTGGGAACAGCACTAACACCCACCGACCATGCACGCAATCTAGGATTCATCCTCGACTCTTCCCTCTCCATGTCTAAGCAGGTCAACGCCGTCTCCTCCTCCTGCTACCACACCCTTGCATGCTCTGCAGGATCTCCAAGTGGATCCCGACCGAAACAAGAAGATAGTGACACAGGCCCTCGTCAGCAGCAGACTGGACTGTGGCAATGCACTCTATGCAGGAATCCCAGCCAAACACCTACGACGACTACAACACATCTAAAACGCTTCCGCCCGACTGATCGTCAACGTCCCCCGCCGCAGCCACATCACCCCCCACCTGAGAGACCTACACTGGCTCCCCGTTGACAAGAGGATCACTTTCAAGCTCCTCACCCATGCACACAAAGCACTCCACAGCGCCGGAGCAGCCTACCTGAACAGCAGATTCAGCTTCCACACCCCCATCCGCCAGCTCCGCTCCACCAGCCTCACCCTCGCCGCTGTCCCCCGCATCCAACGAATGACCTCCGGCGGCAGATTCTTCTCCTACCTCACCGCCAAGACCTTGAAAACCCTTCCTACCCACATATGGCACACTCAAGACCAACTCACCTTCAGAAGACTCCTCAAGACCTGGCTCTTCGAGCAGAAGCAGCACCCCCCTCCCCTCAGCGCCTTGGGACCCTCACGGGTAAGTAGCGCGCTTTACAAGTACTCTTATTGATTGATTGATTGATTGATATGATCAATTTAGGATCTTGATGAAGGCTGGAAGTCAACATGAGTATCTTATAATTAACTTCTGTCCTAAGTTGAGACTTACAGTTTGTAGAATTAGGCTTAGTACGAAGTAATAAAAGGGTGAGTGCCTGGCAGGTCCCATGGCCAAAAGATTTTAAAAGTGTTGTATCTCCAGAGAAGTAGAAATACAAACACATCTTTTTATATTGTATTGCGCTAGACATTTTAGCTTGGGTTGTGAAAAAGGGTTTAAGAGATGTATGAGGAGGCAACAAAAATGACACATAACATACACCTGTCCGCCCAGCTGGCAATCGATAATATCCTCGATTTCCACACACAAAGTAGGTGTTATGTGAAGCTAAAAAGGTACTATTATTCAATTATTCTATATTCAAAATAATAATACAGTCACTAATTCCAACAGGAATATGTCCAATGCTCTGTACACATAATTCTGCTTGTGCCTGAGTAACAGAGATAACAAAATGTTCACTTTCAATAGAGTCTCTTGTGATGGTGAAGATATATGGAATTGAAATATTGTCCAGTCGATATTCCTCCCACTCCCATTTAGTTCCATTCGCTTGCGGATACCCATTTTTGTTTTGATGACATTCTTTATTCAACCGGAAAAGCAGTCTGCCCACGGTAGGCTTCCTAGTTGCAAAAAGCAGGGTATAACAGGCACGACAGGAGCCATTATGCCATAAAGGGAGAGGTATAAACAGTGTACCTCCCTTCTTTTGATGTGCAGGCATCATCCCACAAATCCAACAGTTCGTGGCATTTGTAGCAATGTGGGTATGGTGTAGCATCTGAATAAAAGTGTTATTAGGATGGGATTGTCAGTGCTTCAATTCTTGATATGGGAGCATGAAGAAATAATGCTCCTAGGTGTCGGTGTAGTAACAACAAACTCACGAGCAGGAGTTGTCTCCTCAAGTAGTTGTCAGAGCTCTTACCCCTGGGCAGCCGTTGATTTCTTCACCACAGGCCAAGATGGGTGTCACTTCTCTAATTGTATTGTACTGTATTGTATATTGGATTTATATAGCGCTTATCACCCAGGTGTCTCTAAGCGCTTGCATTGGGAACCCGTCCTGGCTTTTCCCTGTGAGATAGCCCCCACAGGGCATCCCCAAGATGAAAGCCAGGCATCCCGCCGCGGGGGGGCGTTGTGGAGATTAAGCAAGCTTAATGCCCAGAGTTGCAGAGTGTGAACCCATGATTAGGTCAGGCACCGAAGCGAGAATTATCCCGTCCGTGGACATTTGAGCTCAAGACCCTGCCGTGTCCGGAATTGAACCCTGGTCCCGGGTCTGACCTCTGCTTCAGAGTCTGCCTGCTCTAACCAGTGAGCCACACTTCTCCACATGCAGGGCAACTCCCCTTGCCACATCGGCTCTCCGTTTCACTAACACAGGGAATGCTCAGACAACTTTCACAAGCACTGCAGACTTTTTTCTCGGTCTCAAATTATATCTCATTGCTCCAGGGATTGTCTGGTCCAGGAAGAACTCCTCAGATCCGTCAGGTGTCAAAGCACAGCCTGTCTCCGAAGTCAGAACCTCTCGATGGCCGGTAAACACAGCAGGCTCCACCAAGGTAGGAAGTACTCGCCGACAATGGGTGCTGTGGATCCAATTTTTCCGGTTCGTGACTCGAACTGCTGTCCTCGTGGCAATTAGCACTTTCTCTGGTCCACGCCACCTTGGCTCCAAACTGCTCGACCTCTCAAAGACCTTGGTCATCACATGGTCGCCAGGTCGGAGTTCATGGCCTTCACCTGTAGATCTGTCAGGAAGTGCTTCCAGAACATGTTATGAATAGAAACCAAGTTATCCGTTAATTGTGCCAAATAGTCATTCATTAAGACACAAGGTACATCATACAGGGAACTTGGTTTAGGAATTCCCCAGATATTCATGGGCCTCCCAAACAGGATCTCAAAAGGGGTGAGACCTGTCCGAGAATGAGGCACTGATCTAATAGACAACAATGCTGTAACTTGGCTAATTTCAGCTTCAGAGTAGCATTGTATCTTTCCACCAATCCTGCTGATTGTGGGTGGAACACTGCATGAAAATTCTGTTTGATCCCTAATCCTTTCAGGACATACTTGATAACATTCCCTATAAAATAAGGTCCGTTATCACTCCACAAATGTCTACAAACACCATAACCAGGAAAAAATACCTTTAAAAACTTCTTTGCCGTAGTAATTGCAGTATTGTCCTTTGTAGGGTACGACTCAATCCATTTACTGAAGTCACTTACCACCACCAAGACATACTTCAGATTATTGCAGCGATCAAGCTGAATTTAATCCTTCTGCAAAACTTCAAAAGGTGCAGTTTGTGTAGCAAACCCTACTGCTGGAGTTCATGTCCCTTTTCCAGGATTGAATTGCAGGCAAATCATGCAGGACTGTAATACTCTCTTAGCTGTACTAGCAATTTCTGGATGCTCCCAAACTTGCGTAAGCAATTTCACTATCGCTGAAGCTCCAACATGTGCTAGCCCAGGTGCCATCTGAACCATAGGTTGTACAAAAGCTATAGGCAACTTCCATCTATCCATCTGTTTTTATCGCCAACAACCTTCATCATCCAACTCTCCATCCTTGGACCATTGCTCCCGTTCTTTGTCAGAAGCGGTCCTCTGTATTTCTAAAACTTCTTTCCTAGCATCATGCCACGGCTCAGCTTGTGACTTCATTACATACATGGAAGTAGTGTCAGGCTGCATCGCATTCTCACGTGCCACTCGATCTACAAAAGCATTTCCTTGTCCCACCTTATCAGTCACTTTCTTGTGCGCACTACATTTCACTATAGCTATTTTATTTGAATATGTTAATGCAGTCAAAAGATTATGCACTAGTTGTCCGTGCATTATCTGCATCTGGTGTGATGTCAGAAAACCTCTTTCCTTCCAGAGCAAACCAAAATCATGCGCCACTCCAAAAGCATAGCGGCTATCTGTATAAATATTCACACGCAAACCTGTACTAAGCTCACATGCTCGTGTCGAAGCTATTAGTTCTGCTGCTAGAGCTGACTTCTGTGGTATGCGAGCTGTGTCCACTATTGTGTGAAGCGTAGTAATTGCATATGTGGCTGAAGTTGTACCATCCGGTAACTTCAGACATGACCCATCAACCCACAATTCTCCATCTACATCTGGAAGGGGCGTATCTTGCAAATCAATATGACCCTTTGTCTGTTCCTCAGTCAGGAAAATACAATCATGTGTTTCTTGCGCCTCAGGCTGAGTCGCCGGAAATGGCAACAATGTGGCTGGGTTTAGTGTTGCACATCTCTTCAGTGTAATATGAGGAGCTAACAGCGTCAGCTCATATCCTGTCAGATGAGCACTAGTTAAATGCTGCGTCTTTGTTTGATTCAAAAGGGCATCAACAGCATGGGGTACCAGCACCAACAGTTTATGTGATAAGACTATCCCTTCACTCTGGCGTATTGACACAGCTGTTGCTGGCAACCGAGCAAAAACATCCAGGCAACACTCGAGCAACAGGATCGAGTACTGCTGAAAAATATGCACAAGGACACTAATATGTACCGGGGGAATAAGCATCTGTCCCACATCAGTATCTGAAGTAGCCCACAAAGTTTTTGGTAGGGAGGCTAATGCAGTATCCTCTTTAGCAATGCAAACTCTATCCATCACTGGATAATTATCATTCAAAATCACACGTACTACTTCAGGGGAACATCTTATTGTAGCTCTGAAATACTTAAGCATATCAAGACCCACAATATTATCTGGTGTATTTGGGGAGAGCAAAAACGGGCCTGGAGCAGCAAATTTATCAACATGAAATGCAAGTGGTTGTGATAATGGGCTAAGGGAGGGTGTTCCATCGAACCCTATCGACTTGATCGTTAAGCCAGACAGGGGAGCCCTCGGAACCAATTGTTTAGAAAGAGCGCTATGAGTAGCCCCTGTATCAACCAGAAACTGACCAGTAAAACCCAAAACATGTGCTGTAACATAAGGACCCCTCTGATCTACTGGAACTTCAACTGATTCCTTAACCCATCCTACGCAATCCTATGCATAAGCAGAATCATGTAAAGGCTGCACATAATCAGACATATTATTATTATTATTATTATTATTATTATTATATATATATTTTATAAAGCGCTTGGTTACACCAGCAGGTGTGTCCCCGCACTGGTTGCTGCCGTTGCTTCCATTAGCGTTTGGTTCTGATTGTGAGCGAGAACCTACTTCGAGCACTGAGGTTTGGGGAACAGGATAGTTTTAAGCTCTCCATGGAATGTAAGCTCCGAGGTTTCCAAGCGCAGCCTTTCTGGCAGCTTGTTCCATAACCTAGCAGTCAAGGCTCTAAAAGATTTCCCCCCCATTCTTGCTCTTTTTACCTTCGGGACCTGCACCTGCCCCGTGCCACAGGATCTTAACTGGCGGATGGGCTCGTACCGCTTAAGATAGTTATGCAGGTACCTGGGGCCTCTCCCATGGAGGATCCGATGTCATATACAGAGGGCCTTAAACGTCTCCCGTTCCCTAATAGGGAGCCAGTGAAGAGTTCTCAGAGCTTTTTGTGATGATGCCATTCTAGGTAGTTGAAGGATCAGACGGGCCACCGTATTTTGTATACGTTGCAGTCTCGAGATGCATTTTTCGCTGGCCCCTAGATATAGTACATTTCCGTAGTCCAGCCTGGATGTTATCAGGGCATGGACTAGGGTCTGGCGTACCGGCATAGGCATGAGGTCCAGTGTTTTCCTGAGGACCCGTAGTGTACCAAAACAAGTGCCTGCCACTTGTTTGGTCTGGTGGTCGAAGGATAAGTTTTTGTCTAGCCAAACTCCTAGGTTTTTCACTAGATTGCTGGGTGTGGGCAATTTACCCAGCTCGTCCGGCCACCACGCTGAGGTCCACACTGATGGAGATTTACCTACGATCAATATCTCTGTCTTATTTCCGTTAAGACGGAGGCAGTTGTCCGCCATCCACTTGGCCAGTTCCTGCATGCAGCTCATGAAATTTGCCGCACATTGCTCCTCTGGTTGCGTCAGCGTCACAATCAGTTGCATGTCGTCTGCATACGACACTGTCTCAACCTCAAATTTGTCTGTGATCACTCCAACAGGGGCCACATACATATTAAATAAAGTGGGGCTGAGACTGGAGCCTTGTGGGACTCCCTGCTTGAGTTTTATTTCATTGGACCTGAACTGTCCCGGTGCGACCTGGAAACTGCGGCCTGTAAGAAATGGTTCCAGCCACTCCCATGCTTTGCCTCTCACTCCTCCCTTTTTAAGACACTGTAGCAGTGTGTGATGCGCTACAGTGTCAAAAGTGGCACTAAGATCCAAAAGGATCAGTGCCGCTGTCTGGCCTTCATCCGCATATCTCCGTAGGGCTTCCGTTGAAGACAGCAGGGCAGACTCAGTAGAGTGTAGAGCACGGAATCCCGACTGAGAGGGGGGGACCAGTCCATTGGTCTCAGCAAATGCAGAGAGTTGTTTATTGACTGCTTTCTCCGCGATTTTGGCAAAATAGGGGAGAAGGGAAATGGGTCGCAGGTTTTCCAGATTTGCTAGACTAATGTTGGTCTTTTTCCTCAAAGGAAGAACTATTGCTTTTTTCCATGCAACAGGTACTTGTCCTGATGCAAATGAGAGAGCAAGTAAGTGACTGATATATGGCTTCAGAGTGGTTAAGCTGCCATATAATTTGTTTTGGGGGGCTGGGTCATTCGGTGATCCTGATTTAATGCTACCTGCTATATGGCATATTGTTTCCCGTGAGGGCACTAGAAATGCCGAGAAGCAGTTGCTGTCCTGTGTGGTTAGGGGAATTTCCATCCTCCCATCCCCTACTCTAGCTGCCTCCGGAAAAGCCGCATAGATTTTGTCTACTTTACTGGCAAAGAACTCTGCTACTTGATTGCAGGCTTTGACTGATCCTCTTATCGGGGCTGCAAGTGGAGCGAGATCAGATAGCTCCCTACATACTAGGAACATTTCCTTCATGGAGTTGTTCGCATTCTTAATTCTGGTGCAATAGTAGGTTCTCCTCGTTCTCCGGATCAGGGCATGGTAGTCTTTTAAGCCTTTCTTATATTCGGCTCTATCTGTCTCTGAAAAGAACCGCCGCCATTTTCTCTCTAGGTTTTTACATTTTGCTTTTTGTCCTCGTAGTTCAGTATTGAACCAGGGAGCAGATTTGGATTTTTCTCACTGGCGCATTCCGACTCCATGGTGCTGTGTGGTATAGTGCCTTTTGGATTCGTAGGTCTAGTGTTGCGCAGGCAGAATCAATTTCCTCGCCCTCGAGAGGGCCTCCGGATTCTATTATTTTGTTAAATTCCTCTGGGAAAAACATAGCCCATTTCCTGCGTTTATTAGAAATGGCGGTCCCATTCTGAGGTCCACTATCCGGGACCGCTACCCGAAATGAGACTAAAAAATGAGCAGACCAAATCACGGGAGTTGGGGGCGCTACGGTCAAGGTATCCCAGTTAGCGTAGATAGGGTCCAGAAGATGACCCTGGCAATGAGTGGGCATTTCTGATTTTAACAGGATCTGTATGCCTGCCAGCTCCTGTCTAACTACCTGAGCTTTAGCATTCAGGGGGTCATCAAAATGGTAGTTTAAGTCCCCTAGGAGGAGGAGTCTCTCATGTTTGAGGGCAGAGAGCGTGAGAGTATCCATCAGTTGCGTGGGAAAACTGGCTCCAGGTCCCGGTGGGCGATTGATTAAAAATCCCTTGAGACAGTATCCAAGGGGCACTGATATGGAAAAGAAACCTGTCTCACTCTTTCCAATATCCATCTCTTCTAAAGTACACACCAGCTCTTGTTTATGTAAAATCGCAATTCCTCCCCCCTTCCCCTTCTTCCTGTCTACTCTCTTTATATCATATCCCGGTGGGAGAGCAGCCAATACATCTGGTGCTGATGCAGGATTCAGCCACGTCTCCGTGAGGAATAACGCGTCCACCTGATGATCCGTCAGGTAGTCATATATTTCCATCTTATGTTTCCCCAAGGACCAGCAGTTTAGCAGGGCAAGATTTAGTATTTTGCCCTTGTACCTAGACCCCAGTTGTCTATTGACAACAAAAGGACAATGTGCGCACTTTTTGTCTCCATTCTTGATAGTTATACTGTGCAGTTATACTGCACAGACGGGCTTGCCTTTAGCGTGCCTTCGGCGCGCTTCCGGCGCGCCCGCTGCGCCCGTCCGCTGCGCCTCCAGTGTATGTCAGGCATTTAAAGCGGAAGTGAAAGAGGGAGGGAGGGGCCAGGCAGCTGGAACGCTCCCCTTCCACCTCCCCCAAGATGGCATGTGTTCCTTCTGTATCGGCCCCGTGTCAGCCCGTGAATCGGCTGCGGGGCTGTGGGCACCGGGTCTCAACTCGTGCACAGGTAATTAAAAATAACAATTTTTAAAAAGGCTTCAGGTCCTAAATCGACAGTCAGCCAACACACTACTAAAAAACAAACGTGCCTCTTTACCTCCCGGCTTTTCGCCTCAAGAGGGAAGAGTCTCAGTCTATGGTATTGGTTGTGCTTGTCAAAAGTATTGAACCCATTTTGTACCCGCACATTAGAATCAAACCTAGCGCGATCGTTCGTGTTGCCCCTAGGACCTGAATATCCCGCGCGATTTCTCATTGGTCCACGACGACGGACATAGCATTGTGAGCGCAACAATGGACACTCATCAGCCCAATGGCCAAATTTCCTACAAAACGCGCATTGATCAACAGCCAAATTCGAACGAGTGTAAGAAGAGCCAAAAAATCCCCGTCTGCCTCTATCATTACCTCTAGGAGGTGGACCATAAACCTGAGATAACATAACCTTTGTTTTTAATTCCTTAGACTTTTTATCCTCACAACCCTTCGCTTCTAATTCCTGACGCTCATAATATTGAGCCATCGTCAGGAGGGATGCCAGAGAAGAGGTAGTCCAAGAGCTTTCACTAGCTTTTAAACGGCCAGCCACTCCTGGTAATAGATTCGTGACATATTTATCTACAAACAAAGGTTGGCCCGTATCGTCCGTTAGCGACTGACCACTAAAATCATGAAAGGCTTCCTCAAAACACGTAAAGAAATCTGAAACCGATTCATCTGCCTTTTGTTTACATGATGCTAAAATAGTCCAATCAATCTTTTTAGGGTGAATAATCGTTTTTAACTTAGTTAGTATTGCAACAGGAAGGTCTAAAATCAATTGACATTGCTTTTTCGCTGGTTCCCTTCCTTAATGCCCCATACGCTGCGCGATCATCAACTTTACGCACGGATCTACACATATCAGGCGGTAATATTAGCTCGAAAAATAAATCAATATCAGCTAATGTCATTGTACAAGAATTTATGGCTCCCTCAACTTCCTCATAGAAAGCGGCTGGATTTTTCTGCGAGTCAAGCAATGCAGCTTTAAGTGCCACTACATCTGCCCTATTCCAGGGAGTGTACACCCAATTATAAATAAAATAACCTTTAGCATCTACAGAGGACTTATCACACTTGTACCCGCTCCCTTAGAAGCAACATATAAAGGCGCAGCCTCTCGCATAGGCTTTGCATGCACTATTGCGGTCTTATCTGTTCCAAAGATAGATGAGCGAATCCATCCGTGCATCTGCTTCTGCTTTCCGTTTCTCCTCTTGCATACGAAGCGCCTCAGTTCGTAGTTTGAAAAAACGTCTTATCGTATCAGCCACCTGGGGGAGAGTAAAAAGCCCATTACGTCTTTGCTTACAATCAGCTGCTACATCATCAGGTTCTAAAACACCAGAAACTTTCCGAAACATGTCAACAACTTCTTCAGCAAAGTGCTCAGTAAAATATAATAGCTCTTTGTCCTTCCACCCCTGTAAACTATCTAAGATGTTACAAACAGTAACAGAATCACAAAGTGCTTGACGAGCAGTCTTTCTAAGTTCTGCCACACGTTCGACCGACAGCATAAAGCGAGTATCTGGTTTTGTTCGATCTGCCCTGGAATCGTCATGTTCGTCTGATGGAGCGGACGGAACGGCATACGGAGGCGGAGGACGATTTAGCAATGAGAAATCATCTTGTGATTTATTAAGGACAGGATAAAGAGGTTGCCGAACAGCATATAGGCCAGATATCTGTAATCTGCGCTCCTTCTCCTGTCTCTCTTCCAATTCTTTCACTTCTTTCTTCCTTAATTCTTGCGCTTTTTCATACACATTCTTCCGTTGCTCTTTTTCAATCAGCGCTTGCACACATTTCTCACGCTCACGTACTTCTTTCACCCACATTCGCACACATTCAAACATGTCTTGTTTGGATTTCCGCTCGAACATACACAGTTCCACATACTCAATCTTTCGCATATCAAATGACCCATACATTGGCCAACCTAACTCAGGATCTTTCTGGGTGTATTTCCTCCATAATGTGCTGTACATTATAGAAGAAAGACCATCATATAGATTCTTCAATGCAACATTCTGCGAATTTCAAATTGCGATAATTACCGAATCGCAATTTAGAATTCGCAGAATGGCATTCATGAAGAAATGGGGAAAAAAAGCGAACTGCAATCGCCGCAACTGCCGATTGCGATTTTGCCCCAATCGCATAATAATCGCAGAATCGCCCGATTTACCTGTTGAAATTGCGAGCTCGCAATTACCAAAATAGCAATTTGCGATCTCGCTAACTGCGAGATCGCAAAAACGGGAAGTCGCATTTCGAGCCCATTGCTGACATCACAACCAGGAAGTAGGCTGTTCCCTCCCTCATTCAGATCACTGAGCTGGAAAGTGGAAGCAGTACTGGGAAGAGCTCCACTACAGTCAACTTGCAGCACCACAGCAGGACATTAACCACCATCAAAATGTCCCAGGAAGCAGCAGGGAGCAGTGCCCCAGGGAGGAAGAGGAAGATAAAGTTTTCGGAGCAAGAACTTGAGTTCCTCATAGAGGGGGTCTGTAAGGACCATGCACGCCTGTTTGGCAAGGACTCCCGGAGGGTGCCAGAGGCTGACAAGCGCCACATCTGGCTGCGCATCCGCGCAAAAGTCAATTCTGTCGGGTTGACCCAGCGGTCAATAGACGATTTAAAAAAGAGGTGGTACGACCTCAGGGGGCGTGCCAAAGAGCGAATTGTGGATCGGCTTGGGGAGCGACTTGCCACCGGTGGAGGGGAGCCCACTGCCACACCCAACACTCCATTGGAGGACCTTGTGGAGGACACTCTGACTCCAGAAGCCTGCGTGGGGATAACCCAGCTTGACTCGTCCCGACTCACCCAATAATCCCAAGGTAAGTACCATGCGACTGCGTCCCCGTCCCCTAACAATACCCATGACTCCTGAGCTAGCAATATCACAACCCCAGTAATGCAGGCCATGCACACCTGAAATGCCTAATGCATTGTGGTAGTTGTAGTGTAATCAAAATCCCCAGATAGCCCAACACAGCCAGACCTGTCAATTCAAAGTAATTCAAGAAGCCAGTCAGGGAAAGCAAGCCTGCATGCATGTAGCAACATCTCATGTGCAAGATACATATCATTAATTATGCACCCATTTACATCACAGGTGCTGCAGAACAACCCAGCACCCCATAGCGAGGCCCTACATATTGAGGAGTACCCGGAGGACACCGAGGGTGAGGGCCAACCTGAAACACAACCAGGACCATCACAGCGACCTGCAGCAGTACCATCCCCCCATGTGGACAGGGCCACCCCTGCAGCAACTGGTGCCCAGCAACCACCCCAACTGATACCCACGGCAGTGGTACAGGCCACACCACCAGAAGCCAGGAGGCATTGAAGGCGCACTGCCGCTGTAAGATCGTAGTCTAGCGGACTGAGGGGCCAGCAGTGTGACGCCTAAACACGCGGGGGCAGGGCTGTCCATGTATGTGATCCTGGGCTGGCCATTGAACGCCGCATTCTGGTGGTACATCAGACACAGGCGCGTCACCTGGCAGCCATATATCTTCATCTGCAGAATACCGCTCAAATGTTGGACAGATGACCGCAGCTGTTCAAGAGAATAGCCAGATCCTGGTATCCCAGCAGGATATCACCCGCTGCCGCCACCGTCAGCTGCTGACCCGCCTGTCAGCCTACACTAGGCCAAATTACATCATTAGCTATGCTACATCACAACTTGCCCGTTGGTCCCCTGCAATGCAGGTCCAAATGGTCCAGTTTTGCCAGGACATTGCCAGAGCACTGGAACAGGTGACAGGGGCAGTGCATAGTCTGCAGCCGACTGCCCATGGTGAACCAGGGGGGGTGATGATGCCAGCGAGGGCACGTCAAGCCACAGCAGTATGTCCTTGCCTCCAGTGACTGTACGCCGCCGCAGCAGCAGGCCCACTGCAGCATCACGGGCCAACACTGCCATTGAGGACTCTGAGAGGCGACTCGGTGCGTCTGGACGGAGGCGCCAGTGACATCTTGCACTCTGTCTGCAGGGCCATGCTGGATCTATGAGCAAGCCCTCTACCCCTGAATGTGGACGTATGACACAATACTGTCCTCATGTGAAATCATGGACAGCAAAGGCCACATTATTGTGATTTAACAATATAAATTTATGGTGTCACGAAAATCCAACTCATGTCATTATTACATTTGTCATGCATTAGTGAAGTGTTGGGTGTGGGGAGTGGGTGCACTAGAAACAGTTAATGGTGATTTGGTTGCGGCGCCTGTGTGCTTCTGCAGGATTCTCCCCGTGTGCATGACGCACATGTGCAAGTGGTCGGTTGTCCCCTCCCGACTCACTGCCAGAGATCTCTACAGGTATCTTGCGCTTGGTAGCAATGTTGTGGAGGATTGCACACATGGCCACAATGCGGCAGCAGACCTCAGGATCGTATTTGATGGCCCCACCAGTTTTGTGAAGTATGCGGAACCTGCACTTCAAAAGGCCAAATGTCCTCTCAATGGAATTTCTGGTGCATATGTGTGCAGCATTGTAACGCCGTTGCTGTGGTGTTGCAGGGTTGAGGTTTGGGTTGAGGAGGTACTCACGGAGACCGTAGGCGCTGTCACCTAAATGATAGGAGCAGAGGGTGAGTGCCTGTACTGCGCAGCAACATGATCACAGTGTACTATTTGGGGGCAGGTGTACTTACCTAGTAGGTGTCCTTTGCCAAAGTCTCCCCTGGCCAGTCGTGTGTGAATGCCGCTGTGCCGTAATATGAAGGAGTCATGTGTGCTCCCCGGGTACTGTACCACTATGTCCGTGATGAAAGTCTTAGAGTTGCACACCATCTGGATATTGAGGGAGTGGTAGGACTTGCGGTTGCGGTAAATGTATTCCGTTTGTGCTGGTGGGCAGATGCGGATGTGGGTACAGTCAATGCATCCTATTACATGTGGGAATTGCGCAACGTTGTAGAATTGAAGCTTGGTCTCATTCAAGTCCAGTTGGCTGGTCGGGAATGAGATGTAGTGGTGTAGCCGGGTCAGCATAGCCTTCAGGAAACTCCTTAGGCAGCGGCACATGGTGCTCTGGGATATGCCCCCTGCAGCAGCGACTATCGCCTGGAAGCTTCCGGAGGCCAGTAGGTGCAGGCTGCACAAGACCTGGACATTTGTGGGCACCGCATTGGTCCTCCTTGTTGGGTGCTGCATCAGGGGGTCTAGGTCCCGGATCAGCTTGATGATCATTGCCCCATTCAGGCGGTACTTAGAGTAAATGTGCTCCGCTGTTTGGCCCTGAAGGGTGACCCACTGCCGGAATATTTGCTCCTGGATCCTGCGTCTGTTCCATGCTGCAGCCTGGAGCCTTCGCCGCCTGACCACCATGTAGAGTCCTGGTATTGTGAGAGTCCTCATGCTCCTACTGTGATTCCTTAAGTGTGTTTGTTCAGGACTGCACCTGTGGCTCGTTTTTTTATTTTCCTTCATGGTTACCACCTGCTTTTGCTTCTCCTTAAATTGCGCCTCGCAAATAGCGCATTTCCGATTTTTCGGTAATTGCGAGTTTTCATGAATTGCGTTTGCGATTATTTCGCAAATTTGCACAATAAATCGCAGGATCCATGGTTTCTCGCTATTTCCGATTCACTATAGGAATTCCTCCTAGATTCTGCGATTTATTTTGCGATTTCGCTATTTTAATTTTGCGAATTCGCAAATTCTGTGTTTTTTACATCATGAATTGCTTTTCTATTAATTGCGACCGCAATAGCTTATTCGCAGCTATTGCGATCGCAATTTTGCTTGATGAATCTATCTGCATATTTTAGGTACATATCTCTATTAGGCGTCCCCTTGTGCCGTTCAAATCAAAATCACAATTTTAGAGAAAAATCTCCTCATTACCTGCCTATATGTGTTGCAACGCATATATTTCACTTTCACATACACATCATGACTAGTCATACCAAACCAAAATTGCCACACAAGCGTATCCTAAAACTGCGTTGCCAATCCCAGGCTTCCAAAACCCACAGCAAGTACCGTACAACGGTTCTTACCAATCACAGGGCGTCTAGATTCCAACTGCCAAGTTCTAAATTCGACCAAACGGCCACTGCATGGCAAGCCAACAGAAGAGATCTCAGTCGAGGACCGGCACCACCTGGACGGTCAGATCGGAAAGAAAGGGACAACTCCTTGGATGCCAAGACTCAGGTCTCTTCTGGCAGTGATGAAGTCCGCGGCGAGATTCCAATCCTTCGTCACGACGACTCCTTCGGGCATCCGAGTCACCGATGAGCCCCACGTGGGGCACCAATTGATGTGAGCAAGCCTCAGCTAGGCCTACCAGTGCAAGGGGTTCGCCCTTCTCTGCACAGAGTCCTCAGACCATAGGAAGAAGTTGGCACAGCAACTGGAAAATACAAAAGCATAGCTTATTAAACCTTTAAAGGTGGTACTACAGTCCACACAACACCCTTCAGTATTGCATAGAGTAGCACGCCGAACTAGAGAACATGGCCCCTTTTATACACAACGAGGGGGCTCAAAAGAAGGCGGTACAAAATACAAGAGCAAGTTTTATGTACATATATCGGCATATTGGAAGGCACAATCGATGAGTGGTCGGAGTTAACAGTTTTCAGAAACTAGTAAGCAAATTCCTATCTGGAACTAATTAGAAATGGCTGCAGACCCTACTGAGCATGCCTGGGCATGCTAAAAGTGGGGGATGCTAAATATAGCCTGTTGCTGGGCAAATTTCAGGCGCAGTTAACAAGGAGGTAGAACAAAGCACATGATGAGCACATGGCAACATGTGGCAGACAAAATGGCTGCCACAAATACAAAATGGAATCGGTTCAATTGCTACGACAATGGTCAAATACAGCATGTCTTCTGCTAATGTTAACCTAATTGCTGTTGATTTACAACAAAATGCATACAAAATATAGATAAGAAATAGTTACTACACATGGTTTTGATACAATTAGAATTTACAGGGAGAATATTTAAGTCATGGCCTTTGTAAAATGCTTCCATGTAGTTTTGAGAATATTTTCTAAAATTGCTCCAAAACAGGCCTAAATATATAACATAATATCACTTGATTTTTTTTATTTTATGTATTCTATAGTTCTTAAACACAAGGACAAACTAGGGGGAGCTCATTTTCGTAAGCCAGGGATGTAGGCTAATGGTTGCTTTTTTGGACTCGCGGACCACAATTTAACCAAGCTGATGGTAAAACCTGGCATAAAGTTCTTGGTAGATAGGTAGATCCAGCTTATTTGAGAGGTATCTGATGACGAATGGTCTTAATAGGCATTCAGTAGAGAAAATTAGCATACAGCTTTCTTTACCATCAGCAGTTGGTAGATTCAGGATATATGGTTGGGGAGTCTGTGTTATGTTGGAGAGGCTGTAGTGGTGTAGGTACCTTTTCTGCATGTATGGTAGTCTTACTCAGAAGTGGTTAAGCTACTGGATGTTTTCATGGAGCTCAATAGTGTGTCTAGATTTACTCTTTCATCCCGATGCTAGTGTGAGTTCTCGAATTTCAAATGTCTATCTAGTGTCCTGGGTGGGTGCACTGTTTGCCTCTTTTCTATTGCTTGTAGCTTAGGGAACAGAAGAAGCAATCTGGAGGTCGGTGTAGGTGCCAGATATCTATAAAAAAAAAATTAAGATTATGAATGCGTTTTTTGGGGTGAGAAAATAATTGATATCATAAAGGATAACCATTCACTGATTACTTACTTAGAACTGGCAAGATGATACAGATTACTCATCACACTTCCAATATTGTGCATTTCCATACCCCTCCTCAAGGAGAAAAACAGAGTTTGTGAATACATTCCATAGCTTCAAGTTCAAAAGGTGATGGAATTGTCCAAAGTGGTCTGGAGGTGAAACATTATGCAGCTGTTCTTCTTACCAGTGACAATAAGGAAATACACCAAGACTTGCACCCTGAAATCTTGGTGGCCATCTCGGAGAATTTGCTTGTTATTTTTACTGTAAGTGGATGCAGTAAGGCAAGGCTTGACACCTTTGGAATCTGTGAACGATTCTGATAATCTGAGCAATTAATGAGAACATTAGGCTAAATTTAAAGGGCTTTTCAGTGATCCCAATCTGAATTTCAACTTACTGGTGAATTGCTGTGTTCTCAGACGTTTTATGAAGAATGTTCAAAGGACCATCAGTACACGGATCTCAGTGCTAGTGAAGTGTATTTTATGCTTTAAATTTGAATCATGCAAAGATGAAAAATGGGGAACAAACTTGAAGCAGCAGCCGAAATTTCAATCCCCCCAGGAGTGGTGTCACAAGAAATCTAGACTGTAGCAGATTCACAAGACTGTCCAGGAGACATCGTAGGGCCCTCAGTAGTCTGTATTGACAATTGAGTTCTGTCTTCCATGTATGTGTTCTTCTGTGCAACATGTCAGTGAGCATTTTTTATGAAAGTCAGAGGATTTCTCATGTTCCTAAACCTCACTTTGCACTTCTACTAGATGAGTGGGTTGACAGCACATCCAACAAAGTAGATAAATCCACTGAGACAGTCTTCCCTCACTCTATTTTGGGACACTTCTCTTGACAAAATTGGCCCTGACCAAGACATTTATTTGTACCACAAGGTTTTATTTGGAACTCATTTTTGTTTCATGATGAATAGGCTCTCTTTATAGACTCTCTTCATTATGGAAGTGAAGGGTTTAATATCAGTTGGGTTGCCACCTAATACCAGTGTTGAATGTTGTCACTTTTCTAAATGAATGCTGCATCGTCATCTGCTGAGAGTGTCTTGAATCTGTAGAGTAACTGCCATTTAGGTGCATCATTTGAGACGCTATGCACCGCATTCAGCACAGAGCTTTGAGGGGTGTGTGAAAGTTAGGGAGAGGACCGGCTGTGCTGGGATGAGGTTAAGGTTCTTGGAGCACACAAGCCAGAATGACCATCTTCAAGATGTGCCTCCTGCGTTCCATCAGAAGAATGGTGCAGGTTCTTCTTCAGTCAGTGTTTGCAAAGGGGTTCCCCATTTTGGAATTATCAAGAAACTAGAAAAGAACACATTTGGAGGCAGTTGTTATCTTGTTAAGTCTGACATTTGGCTTCAGTAGAAGGAAGCTCTTCAGGGTTCATAAAATCATCAGTTTTACATTTCCACTGATGAGTCACTACAGACTGAAGTGGTTCAGCAACAGGGTAGGACCAGTCCAATAACCATTTGGCATCATATGTTATGTTATGTTAGAGTATTTATTTAGCGCAACTGTTACTCAGAGGAATATCATGGCGCTATAGTAGATTAGTTTGTGAACAGAGAAAAAATTGAGAACTGAAAGAGAAAAGTCTAGATGAGTCCTCTGCATAGTGCGTCTGGGGTGCTGAAAATCCAAGTTTTCAAGGTCTTACTAAAGAGGGTTTCTGATTGAATAACACAGAGGTTACTAGGGAGTTGTTCCAGGCTTTTGTGCCGAATACTGCAATAGATTTCCGTCCTTTTGAGATACATCTAAATGCTGGAGGTTTCAAAAGGTTAGTGTTGGAGGATCTAAGAGTGCGGCATGGTAAATAGTGAACAAACTTGGACCGAAGATACTGAGGGCCTGAAGAGTGAAAGCTTCAGAGAGTAATTATCAAGATTTTGAACAGGATACTTTTATGGACAGGTAACCAGTGCAATGCTGCCAGAGCGGCTGATGTGGAACATTTCCTACGCCATTTTAATACTAGTCGGGACGCAGCATTTTGAACTATCTGGAGTTTGTGTAGGACTGATTTATTAGATCCTGCATAAAGGCTATTGCAATAGGTAATTCTGGATGTAACTAAGGCTGTTGCAACTGTCTGCCTTGCTGTGATGAGAAGTAAATTGAAGAACTTTTTTAATGATTTGATCAGGTGAAAGCAGGTGCCTGCCACAGATAGCGCTTGCTGGTGGAATGACAGAACAAATCAAATCTGATCCCCAAGGTTCTGGTTGCTGTTTACTGTGTTCAGGGGGGGGGGGGGGAGTATTGGCCGGCCACAATAAACTGGGGGAGAAATCATTCCATTTCCCCATTTGCATGATTTCAGTTTTTTTCTGAGTTCCATCTCAGGTGGTTGGTTTTCATACAGTGAAAAACCGCTGTGAGACATTGACTGAGGTTTTCTTCAGCCAATGTGGTGTTTTTGTCTAAGACCAGGACTAGCTGAGTGTTTTCCGCATATGAGATGGTCTTAATGTTGAAGGATGATATCAAGGTGATTAGTGGGGCCATATAGGCATTAAAAAGCACTGAACGTAGGATAGACCCTTGAGGGTCCCCGGAGAGCAGAGGCTTTTCCGCTGACTGGTATTGTCCGAAGGTGATGACTTGTCTTCGGTTTTGGAGGATTGATTTTAACCAGGCCAGGGCGAGGCAGGAAATACCATAGGATTTGAGGCGGTCAAGGAGAATGTCATGCAAGACCATGTCGAAAGCAGCTGATAGGTGCAATAGGACCAACACAGTGCCTTTTCCTGGTCAAGGGTGGCTTTAAGGGATTCCGCTGTGTGCAGGAGGGCTGATTCCATAAGATGCTGTGGCCTGAAACTAGATTGATTTGGGTGTAAGATATTTGCTGGATATATGCATGTTATACCGCTTACAAACATAGCTCTCCTTGCAAACTCAGGAATCGAGAAGTGTGGGGGCATCATCAGGCAATCACTGTCTAATGGTTCAATTTTTGGTAAATGTTCTGTAAATTGAATTTTGTCTAGTCAGGAAATGGTACACTGAAGTACCTTTTGTGACGTCAATGTACTGCAGCATGTTTATGGCAGCAAGTCTGTGATGTTAGTGTTTTACTTTATTTAGACAAATATTTGCGATTCATCACCTGATCAAAGCCTCACGCTCTTAAATGGCCACCATTGGTGTGCTATACCTTGTACTATCCAAAGTGTCATGACCAGTCTCCCTCAAGCAAACACCCTTAGATAAGGGGATGCCACTCAAGGTTGGGATGGGATTAGATACTGACACTTCTTTTTTATTATTGGCATTCAGTGACTTACTTACAAGTAGCTTAAGCCACTGGTGCATCACTTTTTAAAACATTTGCAGTGCTTTCTTTGCTTCATACTTACAAAGTGACACATCTAGGCAGATGTATAGCCTTTTGTCGGGATGTGTAATCATTTTATGCATCTGCATTGGCTGTATTGTGTTAGTTTTAATATATGTAAGGTAGGCGTTCCATTTGAAAATCCATCGTAAAACCGATGAAGTGGTATTTCAGATTTTTTTTCGGAATGATTCATCATCGGGAAAAGGGCTGCTGAGCTAGTAATGAGTAAACATTCCTATACCTCAAAAACCCAGGTGTAGAAATGAAGCATTGGCTGTGGCAGAGGAATCCGACTAGCTGAAGTGACTTCCAACTATGGATTCTGCAAGATCAAGTCCCCCCCAACAGGTAAATGCACACATAAAGTAAGTAACACAGTACATGTCACACTACACTATATCAATGCCTTATATCACACATATGTGGCATAGTGGTACACATAAGTACACTATGCCTGCTTGTATGTTCGCTGGTTCTTTCACGAGATCGCGCCTTGATAGAGCTTTACCAACAGGAAGGACTCTTTCGAACGCCAAGAGGTTTCGCACAAATCACTATTTCTGAAAAAAGGAAACAGAATAAAACTGAACTGAAGCGGAAAACGCATGAGTGCTGCGACCAATGCGCGATATACAGTCAGGGGGTCATCGTTAAATGCAAAATTTCCTTTTGTCCTGAAGAAGGTCTTGACGAGTTACACAAAAAGACCGAAACTTCGACTAGAAAGTCCTATTGTATAGTGTATTAATTACTGAAGAGACTGTCTGCTAGTGAAAAGTAGAGGTCTCTTAAATACTTGTTTTACTTTGGACTTTTTCATTCTGATGTATTATAGGAACATTGTTTGATTTCTTTTTCATCTGAATGCATGTGGATCAATTGTCATGATTGATATGTACCCTTATTTAAAACTTTTTGTATAACAAGATACATAAAAAGAAATAATAACTTTTTGATAAAAAGATCTCCCGTGCTGCTGTTCTTCTTTCATCTACAAGATTGCTTGCACCTATATAGAGGTGAAAGTAATCATTAGCAGATACCAATTCAATTGGACCGGATTCATTAATATAAGTAGGAACTTAATCCGACTTCTGGCAAATTATCAGTTTAAACAAATTCCCTTGCTGGCAACCTTTGAACTTACTGTATCTGCCCAAGCCCGCAAGGGTATATTGGGTTACCCACCCCTCCTTCATTTTACTTGTATGTGTGACATACAGGACCAATGTAATAGATTGCAAGGTAGGTTTTTCACCCTTTCACACCCTATTACATTGATCCCCATACAGTAGGCTAAGAGTCAGTCAAAACTGACACATTTCATCTGTATTTTGTTGCATTGCTGCAGTTGTGTCAGTTTTCTGACCAACGACAACGATGCGCCACTTTTTGGCCAGAAGCCTTGCAGCACACTTCCCATGGACGTGTCAGAATTCCTGACACATCCTTGGGACTTTGCACCATGGAGCGCCATATTATAAATATAGTGCATCCATCGTGTAGCAAGTACTTATTTCGCAGCACAAGGAAAACTGACACATTGCTGCGAAAATGCAGCAGTGCATAATTTTTCATAAATTATTCCCTTAGGGGCATATATAGAAGGTCCCTACAGCACTGGAGCGTCGCTTTTTGACACTCTGGTGGCACACAACGCATAGCCATATTTTCAAGGACGCAAAAGCCACCCTATGTGGTATTCATGGCGATGTAAATATGGCCCCCTTTCACGCATTACTCTATATTAAAGAGGTGTTCCATGGATGTTGCTGTGGGTGTTTCCACACAACCACCATGGATTCTGACACAATCCCAGATTTACAAGGTTTCCCCTTCCAGGCGAGGTGTTAAAGTGGTGCAACAAGAAGAAATACCTTTATTTCTCATTGCGTTTACTCTTTCTATGTGTGCTGCATTCTGCAGAACATATAGAAGGAGGAAAATGCCATCAATTATTGTTTTTGTGTAGGAAGGTGTACCGTCCAGCACAAAAGCAATCATCACAGCCACGCAGGCACTCTTGCACCATGGTGCAAGGCTGCCTACATTGGCTCTAGGCAGCCAATTGTGCTCCAGTGCCGGGGAAAGCACATGGATGCGTCGTATTGCAGTGAATACAACACATCCCTGCACTTTCCTAATGACACTGTCAGCACACAAAGATTGCTTGCAACACCCCGTTGCATAATTTTCTAGTAAATATGCCCCTTAGTTTTTACCCCTCCCACCTAATTCACCTTCTGTAACAATTCAATTATAGTTTATTAAAACATATGTAGCAGCAAAGATTACGTACCATAACCAAAAGAAGGCTTTTTTGCGTTTATTACACGAATAGAACCTACATTTTTCATAAAGCGTCAAACATATGTATTAATCAAGCAGACACACGCCGATCATATGCATCACAAGACTGCACAACAGAAGACAGTAGGGAAATATGTTATGACCCAATGAGTGAGCTGCTGAAATCATTCTTTTTATTTTTATGTTACATGCCTTCCAGTTTTCAGGTAGGAAGGGTGCAGATTAGATAAGATAAAAAAAATATAGAAGATAATATTAAAGAGGGAGGGAAAGAGAAGAAAGAAATGAGAAGGAGGGAAAGGGCATTCTACTGAATAATATAGAAAAAAATTGAGAGACTGATCATAAGAAGGAAGTGAAAAAGAATGCGAGAAATTAAGGAATGACGCAAGATAGGGGAGGAAAGGAAGAAGAAGGAAGAAAGAAAGAAAGAGAGAAAGAAAGAAAGAAAGAAAGAAAGAAAGAAAGAAAGAAGGAAAGAAAGAAAGAAAGAAAGAAAGAAAGAAAGAAAGAAGGAAAGAAAGAAAGAAAGAAGGAAAGAAAGAAAGAAAGAAAGAAAGAAAGAAAGAAAGAAAGAAAGAAAGAAAGAAAGAAAGAAATAAAGAAAGAAAGAAAGAAAGAAAGAAAGAAAATATGCTTATCAGCTTGGAAATAACCCCAGAACTAATTTGAGGAAACACACATTCAGAATTAATGTTGCCCTCTTCACTAAATGTTTTGTGGCTAATCACTTAACGAAACACGACATCCAGGCTGTCAGATATCTGCCTAGCAGCAATTCAGACTGAAATATCCAAAGGACCTTTTATGAAGCATAAAAATACTAGAGATCCCAGCTCCTAACACTTCAACCCAGAGGCATAAATATATCTGAATAACAATGACCCTGAGAGACTCCCAGGGCCCTCCTCACTTTAGAAATAGGCTCTAATTACACCACTTTGCAACAGGCTTTTCTTCTGTCCCCTCCCCCACATCATTTACAATGTTCGAACTCCCAGTAAACCTCAATTCATTTATGAACCGCGTTTTTTTTTGCTTTAGCCGTTGAAGAGAGAAGCTTTGGGGTGAAACATTAGTGACTGCTGCTATTGGGACAATAATAGTTGTATACGTTTCAGTATTAATGCTATTTCCTATGACTCTGAGGTGTGCAAGTTGTCTTCGCAATTCCAGTCAAAATTGATGTTATCCTTTCTTCGAAAGGGCACAGATGAACGCACAAAACGGATGCATGTTTTTCAAAATACTGTTTTCTCTGCATCCCATGTTTATTGGCTTATCTTATGAAAAAAATATGCACCTTGCGGCGCAAGCCAATAGAGTAAGGTTTAGTTCACCTGACCTGTGAGAAAATAAAAAACACCCTTTCTCTTTTCATGTTTTTTCTCCCTTGCTGCTGTTTAGCATCACACCAAATTCTCATTTTATACAAAATTCAACAGAAGAAAAAAATGCAAGACAAAAAAAAACTTGCAATATGTTTTGATATAGACCCCAGTAATTAACCTAAAACTCTTTGTCCTTGCTTATGGATAGAACAACTTTGGGAAAGCATAAAATTCACATCGCATTATAAGCTGCGCTTGCGTAAATCCGTGGGACATAATTAACATTGGGTCACAGCAATTCTCAGAAGAAAGCCACGGTGGCATATGAGGCTCTGTGTCCATAAAGGACACGGGCTGCACTGTGCAGCAAATGTAATTTCAGGATGCAAGGATGAACTCTACAGAAGGCTGCTGTGGATGCGTCTGCCTTCGGTAATATACTCTGACAAGAGGATTTCCAATTTGAATAGAAGATCCGAGGGTAGCAGGGAGTCACTATGTTACTTTGCAAAGGGAGCACTGGTGTGAGAGAATGCAGGCAAAGAGGGGAAAAAAAAGCAGATGCATATTGTGTTGTGCTTGGTTTCTGATGACGAGATTTGATTAGAAACTGGCCAAGGGCTTGGCGGAGCAGCGGATCGGCTGCCAAGGTCATAGACAAGGACGGGAGAGTAAATTGGTATGCAGATCAGAGGCGGGGAGTTCAAAGGTATTGTTCCAATTCAATCACATTAGCCAGGCCAGTAATGAACAAACGGCATGACCTTAATCATGGAGCCTGAGCTGTTCCTGAGGGGAGCCGGGGCACGTGTCTATGTTAGGGGGCATGGGGACAAGAGGTGGCACTGTAAGGTGGATTGAGGCTGTATTTTGGTTCAGGCAGGTTTAATCATTTTATGCAGAGACAAGTAATCTGTCTTTTTAATATGAACGCATATGCAAATAGGAACAGATGACACCCAATCATACATAATCAACAAATACCAAAGACCTTATATATTGCTGTGACCCGCTCTTTCCCGTTACACACACAATTCAGCCATGTAAGGACTTGGAACGAGAACTGGCATAGAGCAAGAATGTTGAGTATCTGAAGAAAGAAGAGTCTGTTAAGCATTTGACGTATATTGGGAGATCAATATTCAGGTGTTGATTTACTAATATTTAACGCCATGTTTGTGTCACAAATGTGACGCAAAACAGAGCTAAATCTTTTTTTAACTATTTACTTTCCAGCGTAAAACCTCTTTCACGCTGGGAAATAACTTCAAAGTAATGCAAAACAGCTCATAGCACTGCTTTGCCTTACTTTGCATCAAGGGGGCGTACCATGAGTTGTGTATGAGGGTTTTTTTGCAACTCTTCAGCGTCATCCAGGAACTTACCAAGCCCCCCAGCGAAACCACGGACATCACCCCTTCCCAAAAGCTCTGCGATAAGCTCGGATCCTACTTCCATGTGAAAGTCAAGGCACTCTACGACAACTTCAACTACCAGACACCCAACTTCGAACCCACTTCCTGCTCCAGCAACGCCATCCAGCCCACCATCTCCTCCTGGACCTCACTCACCACCGAAAACACCACTTCGACCATCAAAGCCATCCCCTCGGCCCCCAGGGACCCATGCCCCCCGCACATTTTCCACAGAACCCCCATCACTCCCGATCTGCGACACACCATCAACACCATCTTCAAGACTGGCATTTCTCCGGACGACTGGAAACGTGCAGAAGTCAGACCCCTGCCCAAGAAGCCCTCAGCAGTCCCCACTGACCTCAAGAACTAACAATCAATGCACAACTAACCAAATTCATGGAAGAAAACTCCATACTCAACCCCTCCCAATCCTGATTCTGCAGCAACCCCAGCACTGCAACCGCCCTACTGGCGGCCACAGATGACATTCGCACCCTCCTCGACCAAGGACACACCGCAGCCCTGATCCTACTTGACCTCCCTGCAGCATTCAACACCGTCTCCCACTGCACACTGCAGATGAGCAGCATGAGAGCAATGCCGGGATTGGCTAGAGGGGGCTGCTTCGATGCTCCAGCAGGCACATGCTGCTCTCCACCCAGCTGTCTAAGACAGCTAGGTGGAGAGGCTTACACTGCGCATGTCAGGCTGTCTGGCACATTGTAAAATAGTGGAGTGAGTACCATTACCCTGCTGCCAGTCAGCAGCATGCCTGCCCCCAAACACTGCTCGGCCTGGGAGCAGTGAAAAATAAAGTGGTAATTCATTTTATTTTTTCACTTTTGCTGCTCTTGCAACAGGGGACGATGTTCCTCTGCCCTAATGGGGGGGTCGCAACTGATGTGGATTGTATAAAATCTCTTATGCAATGGGTATAGTAAATACAGGAACAGGTTTCTATGTAACAGTTTCCTGGGAAAGGACATCAATTTCCTCCAAGAACAGAAAATGTTTAAAGTGCAACAGCTGACAAAGAAAGAATTGCTTTGTATCTGTGCTGTCCATGAGTCCATACAAGTGACAGATAGGTCATCATATGCAGTCCAAATGCAGTTTTCAGAAGGGGTAGTAATTCACAAAAGGTTGAGTTTTTGGTTGTTTTATAATCAGATAATAACTATATTCTACATTGACATAAACCCCCAGATGGTCAACCATGTTACCTGCATGCACAAATCTAGTCAAAATGTTTGGAATGCATATGTTCAGATATTTTGGAATTGCCCGTATATTGTTTATATGATTACTGGGTGTTTTAATGATTGGAGGGTTATTATTGCTTAATATTAATAAAAGAACGGTGTTGGACATCAGGAGTTAATCTCCCTTGGGTGAAATATGGGGTTGGCAGAAACATGCATTTGTTTATTTGTTCTGACCATGTTGAACTTCATTGGGAGTACATGATATGTTGTCCTACCTTTAATGAACCCTAGGCGGAATACAGCGAAGTGCACAAAAAACTACACCACACTCCGCCACACTACGCGGAGCTCCGTGAGCAGCAGAGTTTATTTAGATTAATGCAGTTTGCGGTGATTGTCAGTGCCAGGTTCTTGACCGCACTGTGCCATCATCACGAATGGCATCATGCACAGCGCAAGTGGGTGATGCTTCTTTTCAGCCACTCAAGTAGATTTTTGCGAGCTTCAGCTTTCTCAACGCGAGCAGGCGGTTTCTTAACGCGAGCGGTCGCGAGCATACACGACCACTCACAATGAGAAATCTCGCTGGGAGGTTGATTTTCCATGCTTGCTCTCGCCGACTTGATGTTGGCAATCGCGAACGAAGAAAAATCTAGCCGGGCGGTGGATTTTCTGTGCTTGCGCTCGCCAACTTGGCGTTGACAAACCCAAGCAAGCAAAAAACTGTGCTCCGCAACACGAAGCAGAGTTTTTCGGAACTGCACCAGCTCCGCATAACTCAGAGAAGGGCTGAGAGGGGATGCAGAGTGCGCAAAACTCTGCAAACTCAGATAGCAAAGCGGAGTTCACCTGCCAGACTTATCTTTAATATACATGGTAAAAATAAAAATGTGGGCACCTTGCAGGAAACAGATTTTCAGATGATAAATTGTCACTAAAGAAGAAGTCACCCCACAAACCAAAAACATCTTCATTTATCTTCCTGCTTCCTAGTGATGACACTTGATTTTACTTGCTTTACCTCTCTCAATCTACAAGCATACCTTAGCTCAAGATAATGGACCCAGCAAAACACCTGAAGCTGCTATGTTAAAAGCCTATACAATAATTTGCAAAGAAAAACTCTAATTCTGGCCCTCACAATCTCAATCTATTAACAAATTCGGCTTCTTATAAAAATGTTTTGAAGACAAGAGATATATTTAAACATGGTTCGTAAACAAGCAGACATAATTTACCAATGTTCTTTGCAAATGACCTAGCCTCAAGGAGTCCTGTATCCCACTTTGAAGAAAGTATCAAAAAGGTAAACATTTGATCCCTTAAAGATAAGAAGATGTTTGGGGTAATTGACAAGCTAGATCAGTGATTACAAACATATCATGCAGTAAAGTGAATACTTCTTTAGGATAATGGCTAACTTCTTGTATGAGGTTTAATACATTGTTAAATGAAAAGTAAAGTCATTTATTCCTGAAATTGCAGAACATGTCAGCACAAAACATTACGGTATTATCTGGTTTAACTTACTTCGGTCATCAAAATAAACTTGTAATATTTCTGAATAAAAAAATCATAAGGTTCAAGCAGCTGAAAGTCTCTTCCTCTGTCCTTAGGGCTCATACTGTGTTCTTCATTATCTCTGTGGGGAGATACTGGAGATGTATTTATTATTGATACCAGCCAGTATCTTCCATGAGATAACAGGGATTACAAGTTTTGCCCCATAAAAGCAGAACAAAAACAAAGGGAAACAGAAATAAACTGCGTAGCACCATGGATGCACCTGGACCAAGTGCAGAGGTCAACGTGAACTTCACAAGCCCCACAGACCACCAGCAAGGAACCTCGGGTCGGGGAAGGCCAAGGAACAAAGGAAGACGGGGTGCAGTCCACATGAAAACCAGATCAGCGTCACGGAGGTGACAAAACACTACCATCCACTGAACGTCAATTTGACAAATGTGAATGCAGACGGAGTGTCGTGCAAGTCAATGGAGGAGGCCAGGAGGCGCTGGCATGATGTGAAAACCCAAACAAGCACAAACCAGCTGCCGACAGAAAGGCAGCAATGGCGACAAGAGGTGGGAGTCCTGCACCACATGAGGAGCTGGACGAAATGGAGGACACAGTCATCAGTGTGGAGACGGTGCAATGAGTTGGAAGTACAGCACAGCTCGATAGGACCTGACACAATATCAACAGGGTGAGTAACAACCAGGGACTGGGGGGACAGCGGAGATGGGCACGATGGCACACACGCACAACGATGTGTAGCACACTGCACACCCACAATGACCCAGGATCATGTCCCTGATCCCCGTGGTACACTGCAGCACACACACATAGCAATAATAGCACATCCGACAACAATGTGGTACAAAGTGCAACACCAACACTGCAGAACAGAGGACACGCTCTTGCGCAGAGAAAGGTAAATCACATCTAACATTGCAGGAAACTGTGAGATGGAAATATACGTGTACAACCTAACATCCGTCATGTAGTCCAAATATCCACTGTCCTGCATCAAATATTCAGCACCTCCCAAACAGTCAGAATGTACATTGTCATACAGTCTGCATGTAAACAAGAACAATGCGCCAACATACATGTCAACACAATGTCAACTTGTATCTACCCTTCACATTGCAGAGGGACAAACAACACCTCCAGCAGAGCAGACCAGACAACCCATCATTGATGCTGGAGAGGACCACCACACCCTCAACACCGACGCCCTCCAACAGCTCATGGACATCTTAGGCAACCCACCTCCAGGTGCAGGGTAGCCAAGGTACATAGAGGAGACCCATGCCCCTGCAAAGACCACACAGCAGCAAGCACCCACCACCACGCCTGGCTCCCAACACTTCACTGAGGCATACATAGCATTCCAATGCCAGGTTTTAGAATGCCAAAAGGAGGTGGCTGAACAGGTGAGGGTGGGGTCAGAGCTCATGGAAGCCAAACTAGATCACAAACGTGGGTGTCTAAGTCCCATCAGGGACCACCTACACCCCACAAAAGAGACCCACACTACGACAGAGACACATGCATTTGCCCATTTCCTGTACTGAACCACGCCCAGAGCCCCACAATTATTATTCAAACACCCAGGCTGGACCTGCATATGATGGCCCAGTCCACTCCTCTTATGTATTGAGTGGGTGACAACAATGCCACATGTCCAAGGTCTTACCCGCTGCCTGCGGTGACATGGTTGTGTCCGCTGTACACAGCACAATGTAATGTTGTAGGGCCCGGGGCCCTCATGCATACATATGACCACACGGACACATGCAGATAATTTGTGGAACTGGCTGCAGGCACGTGGGACCGGCCCCTTTATTGGCAGGGTCACATCTACAGTGACACCTGTGCTAGATGTGTGTGGGGTGAGTGTAAGCCAGCACTCATGGAATGGTTGGTGCTGGAAACAACTTGAACAGTGATCACTATTAAAACAGAAACAGAAAACACCAGCATTTCAGAAACAACTGCGAAGCATCATGGTGGCAGCTGGAGCAAGTACAGAGGTCACCCAATATGCAAACAGAAGTGTCAGTGAGTTGCAGTGCACTGAGGTTGGGGCCCATGAGCTGAGCGTGCTCAGGTGAAGAAATTGTCTAGGATTGTGTCCCTTCGGGATATTGCTGATGCAGCTGCAGGGGGTGTGTTACACCTGCACCATCTTCCTAATCATCATCCCAGGTCTTCCACACTGCCTGAGAAGACATTGCTGCATGAGCTCTCCACAGCACACAACTCAATCAGAAATGGTCCATGAGTTGTGGTGAACTGAGTTAGTGGCACCTGTAGTGCCTAGCAGGGCGTCAGGCAGATGATGGCATCCACGACAGGTGTGAGTAACTCTGTTAGTCTGACAGTACGACTGCTTCGACTCTGGCAGTTAGCGTCTGGAGGTGGTCCTGGCGGTGGTTCCGTGTGCCTCCTGCGGTGATTCAACGTCCAGGCCAGTCGGGATTCGATTTGATGTGTGAGCCCTGGTGGACCGCAGTTGAGGCCAGAGGCAGTGGAAAGCACAGGGCTACAGACACATGGCGTTGATGACTCCAAGGTCATTGACCCAGAGGCCATCCAATATCCTATAAGGCAGGGTCCCTGACTTGAGCCGCACAGAGTTAAAGGCCAATGATGCACTGAGGCCAGCACAGCCACACCGACATAGGATGATGACTTGCGGTGCACTGAGGTAGGGCCATGCGGACTAAGCGGGTCCTCCTCAATGTCAAAGGTGTATGTGACGGAGGGTTGTGGGGGACAGTGGAAGGTGTCCTCCAGGGCATGATGGAGAGGGCAGAAGCCATCCGGAAGCGGTAAATTAAGGAGTGGAATGCTACAGCCTCGTTGTTACCACCAAGTCTGTATCAGCTACATGAAGATGAAGACAACCCCCAGTCCATAGACTCAGATGCCACCAAAGTTCAACCAGAGAGTGTCTATGAATGTCGGGAAACAGACTTAGTGGCACCTGGGCTGAGAGAGGATGCAGTCTGCGATGAGGCCGGTGCAATGATATGAACTCAGCCATGAATGAATCAAGACTTAGTCCCAAATGTGTGACCTACTCGACCGCAGTGTAGGCCGGAGGCAGCGGTCAGCAGGGGCCTACAGTCATGTGTTGTTGGCTCGCGATGCACAGAGTTAGTGACACAAGGGCAGTTGTTGGTAGTGTTCGAACACCTCCGTAATGATGGTCCTTTTTTCCTCCCTACTGAAATGTGTCTTCCTCTTACACCTCTCTTTGTATGCAATGATATGAACTCTGCCATTGAAAAATCAAGATTCAGTTCCAAATGTGTGACCTACTTGTGCGCATTGTAGGCCAAGGGTAGTAGTCCGCGAGCGACCACCGACATGTGTGGTTGGAATGCTATACACTAACTTGGTAGGACCACATCGAAGGGAGTATGGTGATATAATCAGGGTGGTGGCAGCACCTTGAGAGTTTGTTTTGGGAAAGGCGAGCAGACTGTGAGAATTTCTCTTCTGCTTACTTACTCCGCGCTGCACTGTGTTCACTGTGATTTTTAATACTTCATTTTACATCCAATTGATTTGATAATTGTGTTGTGTGTTGTATTTTAAATTGCACCTTTTATACTCCCTGCGCACTCCCTCCCGGTCTCCCTGTGCCCCGTTCCACCGCGGCTTACCAGTGCCGATTGCTGTGGAGGGCAAGGTCGGGCGCCATCTTTGGTGAGTCCCGGTCCCCGGCTGGTGTCGAGTTAGCGGTCCAGCTCGGGGAGGGGCTTGGGCCTCAAATAGGATCAGAAGTTGGGGGCCCTCGCGAACAATCAGGGTGGTGGCAGCACCTTGAGAGTTTGTTTTGGGAAAGGCGAGCAGACTGCGAGAATTTCTCTTCTGCTTACTTACTCCGCGCTACACTGTGTTCACTGTGATTTTTAATACTTCATTTTACATCCAATTGATTTGATAATTGTGTTGTGTGTTGTATTTTAAATTGCACCTTTTATACTCCCGGCGCACTCCCTCCCGGTCTCCCTGTGCCCCGTGCCACCGCGGCTTACCAGTGCCGATTGCTGTGGAGGGCCAGGTCGGGCGCCATATTTGGTGAGTCCCGGTCCCCGGCTGGTGTCAAGTTAGCGGTCCAGCTCGGGGAGGGGCTTGGGCCTCAAATAGGATCTGAAGTTGCGGGCCCTCGCGAATAATCAGGGTGGTGGCAGCACCTTGAGAGTTTGTTTTGGGAAAGGCGAGCAGACTGCGAGAATTTCTCTTCTGCTTACTTACTCCGTGCTGCACTGTGTTCACTGTGATTTTTAATACTTCATTTTACATCCAATTGATTTGATAATTGTGTTGTGTGTTGTATTTTAAATTGCACCTTTTATACTCCCTGCGCACTCCATCCCGGTCTCCCTGTGCCCCGTTCCACCGCGTCTTACCAGTGCTGATTGCTGTGGAGGGCCAGGTCGGGCACCATCTTTGGTGAGTCCCGGTCCCCGGCTGGTGTAGAGTTAGCGGTCAAGCTCGGGGAGGGGCTTGGGCCTCAAATAGGATCAGAAGTTGTGGGCCCTCGCGAATAATCAGGGTGGTGGCAGCACCTTGAGAGTTTGTTTTGGGAAAGGCGAGCAGACTGCGAGAATTTCTCTTCTGCTTACTTACTCCGCGCTACACTGTGTTCACTGTGATTTTTAATACTTCATTTTACATCCAATTGATTTGATAATTGTGTTGTGTGTTGTATTTTAAATTGCACCTTTTATACTCCCTGCGCACTCCCTCCCGGTCTCCCTGTGCCCCGTTCCACCGCGGCTTACCAGTGCCGATTGCTGTGGAGGGCCAGGTCAGGCGCCATCTTTGGTGAGTCCCGGTCCCCGGCTGGTGTCAAGTTAGCGGTCCAGCTCGGGGAGGGGCTTGGGCCTCAAATAGGATCAGAAGTTGCGGGCCCTCGCGAATAATCAGGGTGGTGGCAGCACCTTGAGAGTTTGTTTTGGGTAAGGCGAGCAGACTGCGAGAATTTCTCTTCTGCTTACTTACTCCGCGCTGCACTGTGTTCACTGTGATTTTTAATACTTCATTTTACATCCAATTGATTTGATAATTGTGTTGTGTGTTGTATTTTAAATTGCACCTTTTATACTCCCTGCGCACTCCATCCCGGTCTCCCTGTGCCCCGTTCCACCGCGGCTTACCAGTGCCGATTGCTGTGGAGGGCCAGGTCGGGCGCCATCTTTGGTGAGTCCCGGTCCCCGGCTGGTGTAGAGTTAGCGGTCCAGCTCGGGGAGGGGCTTGGGCCTCAAATAGGATCAGAAGTTGCGGGCCCTCGCGAATAATCAGGGTGGTGGCAGCACCTTGAGAGTTTGTTTTGGGAAAGGCGAGCAGACTGCGAGAATTTCTCTTCTGCTTACTTACTCCGCGCTGCACTGTGTTCACTGTGATTTTTAATACTTCATTTTACATCCAATTGATTTGATAATTGTGTTGTGTGTTGTATTTTAAATTGCACCTTTTATACTCCCTGCGCACACCCTCCCGGTCTCCCTGTGCCCCGTTGCACCGTTGCACCGCGGCTTACCAGTGCCGATTGCTGTGGAGGGCCAGGTCGGGCGCCATCTGGTGTTGTTGAGTTAGCGGTCCAGCTCGGGGAGGGGCTTGGACCTCAATTAGCGATGCCCCATCGAACGCGCAGCGGAGGCACGCAGCGTACACGCGCAGCGGGCGCGCCGTCTGCGCCCCGAAGGAGCGCCAAAGGAGGGCCCGTCTGTGCCCGTCCGTGCCCTGGACGGGCCCAGGGCCAGCCACTCTGCTCGGCGACCTTCGGGGATGGCCAGTTCAGAGAAACGCAAGTACTCGCTCCACGATCTTTTGAGACTTGCTCCCCCCGTCAAAGGTTTGCCTTGTTTACGTGCGGTCCCAGACTGTGTTCTGGTTAAGTGCCCCAATTGTGGTTTTCACCCCCAACCCTCCCTTCCCCCACGTTCAGTCAATAACGCCACTGTTACCACCATTAGGGCGGGACTGATTAATGCTAGATCTGTGGTGAGACATGCCGCTGATGTCTATGAACTACTGGTGGACGGCCAGTTGGAGGTACTGTTCGTCACGGAGACGTGGATGACCAGCACTCCCGCTCCCAGCGTGGAACTTGCTGTCCCCAGGGGTTTTAAGATAGCTAGGGTAGATCGACCCCTGGGTAGAGGAGGCGGACTAGCAGTTGTTTTTAGGGATGGGTGGTGCTTCGCTTCTGAGCCACCAATTGCGGGTGCAGGGGGCGAGGTTCTTCACTTTTCTATAATAATTTCCCCCCATTTCACCTTAGGTGGATCCCTGATCTACAGGCCCCCGGGCCAGGCTAATCACTTTCTGGACTCCCTAGAAGAATATATAGTGCCACAGGCCTTAGGTTTCTCTAAGTTTCTTTTGGTTGGCGACCTAAATATTCATATGGATGTTCCTGACTCCCCTGAAGCCCGCAGGCTTGGTGAAATTCTCGATCTTGCACAGCTCAAGCAATGGGTGACTGCTCCGACGCATGCGGGTGGTCATTTGCTCGATCTGGTTTGCTCCAACTTCCCCATTCAGTCCGTGATCGTTGAAAAAACAACCTGGTCCGACCATGATCTGGTCAGGTTCACGTGGGAAATGGCAGAACCCGGTCTCTCACCCCCCATTTGTCACTCTCAAAAGATCAACTTGCCCGCGTTTAGACAGGCCTTGTCCAGAACCCCCCAAAATCTAAGACGCTTCTGGATGAGGCGGTTTGCGAGTTCAATGAGTGGGTACGGCAGGCGGCTTCTGCCTCCACTAAACAAACCACGCTGACTAGATCCAGACGCTCTCCCTCCCAAACCTGGTTCTCCCCTGAGCTGAGGGAGATGAAACTGGGTTGCAAAAAACTAGAACGAGCGTGGAGATGTGGATATAGCTCTGAGGCTAAATCCGCTCTACGTCTTGCCCAAAAAGAGTATTATGCAGCCATCAAGGTAGCTAAGGGGAACTACTATGCAGGGTGCATTGCTAAAGCAGATAACAATAGCAGAGAGATCTTCGCTATTGTTAAAAGCTTTGTTTCACCAGTTGCTGATGCTGTTACCCTCCTGTCCTCTGCGCAGTGGTGGGAGGATTTGTCCACCTTTTTTATTACCAAAATAGCGAGGATTCAGCAGGACCTACTAGCGGCTCTACCCGCTGACTGCTCAGCGGCCGACTTGTGTCCCTCACTATGTCCATGTCCTGGACAGCAGCTTACGAACTTTGCGCAAATTGCTGAGTGTGCTGTTCTCCCTCTCCTCCAGTCCTTGAAAGCCGGCTCTCCAGCCGATCCGTGCCCAGCCCGAATGCTTTCGGAGGTGGCGGAAACAGTCTGCGCTGAGATCACGCAGATAGTGAATCTCTCCCTGGCCTCAGGCGAGGTGCCTTTAGTTTGGAAACGAGCCAAACTTCTGCCGCTTCTGAAAAAACCGGGACTGGATGCTACGGTCCCCGGGAACTACCGTCCCATTTCCCTTTTGCCAGCACTCACGAAAATCTGTGAGAAGGTGGTTCTTCAACAATTGGAGAGCTTTGTTGAAACCTCCAATGCCCTCCACCCTGCCCAATCAGGCTTCAGGGCTGCATATAGCACCGAGACGGCGCTGGTGGAGATGACCGAGGCGATTCGGGACTGTCTAGACGGAGGCGGCAGAGCGGTCCTAATTTTATTGGACCTCTCTGCCGCGTTCGATACCATCCCCTATGAGCTCCTCCTCGCCAGGCTGTCTGCTATCGGTATCGGGGCGGTTGTTCTGGACTGGCTGTCCTCTTTTCTATCCAACAGGACTCAGCAGGTCTGGATGCCTCCCCACGCCTCTGAGCCTAAACCACTGCTCACAGGGGTCCCTCAGGGGTCCACTCTTAGCCTCTTACTGTTCAATGTTTACATCACCCCCCTGGTTTATCTAGCGGAACAGTATGGGGCTAAGATCTTAGGGTATGCAGATGATACCCAACTGCTGTTTACCTGGCCAGACGACAATCTGGATACGTCGGCAGTCCATCTGTGTTTGTCCTCTGTATTTCGCTGGCTAACCCAGGCCCAGCTGAAATGCAACGAGGACAAATCCGAAGTGCTTTTTTATGGTTCCTTTCCCCCCTCGTTCAAGAACACACTGTGGCCCCCTAACATTCCCAGCCCGAAAGAGATGGGGAGACCTGCAAAAAACCTTGGCATCTGGTTCACAGAGGACCTCAGATTCGAGGACCATATTAAAAAGCTTACAGGCACCTGCTTTGCCACTCTGAGAATGGTCCGCAAATTTTTTCCTTTGCTCCCTAGGGATGCCAAGGAGACGGTTGCTCGGGCGCTCATACTGGCAAGGCTGGATTACGCGAATGCACTGTTCAGTGGCATTCCGGCCTATCTGGTGAAACGCCAGCAAATTATCCAAAATGCGGCTGTCCGTCTATTACTTAACATCCCTAGATGGAAGAGCGTCCGCGCTGAGATGCGCACGCTTCACTGGCTTCCTGTTGCACAGCGCATTCTGTTTAAATCTCTGGTGCTTGCGTTTCGTGCAATTCATGATCAAGGCCCGCTGTATCTGAGAAAGAGATTTACCAGCTATGCCCCCGCACGCACCCTCAGATCATCCACTCTGTTCAAATTGCCCCTTCCCCATTTTAAACGAGCCAGACTCGGAGGCCAATCGATCTCCGTGATCGTGGCTCGGGACTGGAACGCTCTCCCTCTCCATCTGCATTCTATGCCAACAGTGGCTGCATTAAAAAAAAACCTGAAAACACATTTGTTCAAGAGTGTAATCTAAGATGCCTTCTCTATGTTTTGCTGTCTGCTTCTCCCTTACCCGCGCCAGGATACTCTCAAGTAACGGAGCGCGCTATAAAATGGTTTATACATACATACATACATATAAACTCTGCATTAAAATTTGTACTCTGCCATAGTGTAATCAAGACTCAGTTCCAAATGTGTGACCTACTTGTCCACTGTGTATGCCGGTGGAGTACGTCAACGAGAAAGGAGTACTGCGGGCCTGCGTCACGGTGGCCAGGATGGTCTGAGCAGGCTGCCAAGGTCGAGGGGCTTCGGCTTAGAGTTTGCACGAGCACGTCGTGGGCCCTCCTTGACACACGCAGGTGTCAACAGGTGACCAGTGAGGCCTGGGTGCACAGGTGCTGGCAAGACGGGTTCGGGGACCAGTAGCCCGGGATGCAGCAGGTGCACAGGATCGCAGGCAATGCCACTCACGGCAATGGCGTTGGCCTCATGGCGGGGTGAGAGGCGCTGCCCTGGCAGAGATTTTGGGCATTCCGGAAGAGAACCACACCCAGAACTATGTGCTATTTAATCACAACCCTATGCTGGCCTGGCGTACGCCGGGCCAGCCCTCTCCGCTCATGCTTACAGGAAGGGACGTACCAAGCAATATTTCCGTGATCTTCCCCACTGGCTGGGGTGACATGGTTGCGTTCACTGTACACTACACTCCATACAGCAGCGGTCTATGTCGACATGGATATGTGTGTGGTCTGTATACTGCAGTCTGGCCATCACATCGAGGCCACACGGGGCATTGTGTACATTCTGTTTCATGGGTCACTTGCCTCCTTCGCACATGCCTCATTCCCACCTCTCCCTACAACCTGCTATTGTGTGGCTGAGGTGCCATGCCGTTGATGGCTCATGTACATGGCAGGCCCAGGTTCCCACAGTAAGTTGTGCTGTTGTGTCTGGTGGGTGTGCATGTTGTTTGGCATGTTGTATGTGAGTTTGTAACGTGTGCATTCCTAGTGTTGTGAGTTGCATGATTGTGGAGTTGAGGTATGTGGTTTGTTCATTTGGTACTTGCCAACGAGTAGTGCATTTCCATGGGTGCCATTCTGGTAGGGCTGGTTGATGATGGAATGTCAGTAGTTGTAGGAATCATGCATACTGCCTAAATAGTTTGGGACGACGTTGGTGGAGATTCCCCGGTGGTCCACCGTTGCTTGCACTTTGATGGAATGCATGAGCTTTCCGTTGTGGTAATTGTGTGCAGTGTTTCCAGGGGGCACTAGTAGGACACGTGTGCAGTCAATTGCCCCCTAACACGTGCGGGAAGCCAGCTATGGCGTAGATGCCTTGCTTGGTCTCCAGCTGTTCCTGCACAGTGTGTGGGCAGTGAAAGTGCTGGAGTACCAACCTGATGCATGGCATCCAAGACAGTAGTGAGGAACTTGGAGTGGGCTGGCTGTGAGACTCCTCCGACTCTGGTGGTTATTGGTTGGAAGGTACCAGAGGCCAACAAGTGCAGCACAGCTAACAGCTTTGTCTGGGGTGGGATGTTGGTTGTCTGCTGTGTTGGTACCGTCAGCATGTGGGCGATGATGGTTAGGATGAAGAGGATGGGTGTCCTTTTGAGCCTGTAGTGGGCAATAACATTCTCTGGTGTTGGGTCTGTGAGGTTGGAGCGTTTTCTGAAGGTCTGCAGTCTTTGTCTGTGCTGCCTCTGTGGTGGTCCTGAGGGAGGGGTGGGGGGAGCGGGGGCATGGGGGTGGTCCTAGGGGTGGTGGCGATGGGTGTTGTGGTCCTGTTGCAGAATGCAGCACACATAGGGAGAGAAAATATGAGGAGAAATAAAGATATTTCTCCTCTTTGTGCTTCCCGTAAGCCTCACCTGGGGAGGTGTGTGTTTTTTAAACTGCCTCAGACTAACAATTTCTCGTATATCTGGGGCAGTGTCAAAAAGCCATGGATGTTGCTGGGAATGCCCCCAGCATCACCAATGGAACTCCCCTTTTTACGCAGTTTTATGCTTGAAAGGGGAACATATTTATAAGGCCATGAAAAGCCACGTAACATGACTTTACATGGGCTTATAAATATGCCAGTGGCACATTGGGCCACTGGAAGATCAAAAAAGTGACGTTTCATGGGTGGAAAAGTGCCAGTAGGGCTTTATAAATCAGGCCCTAATATCTTTAGCATACATCCATGTAACAGCAGTCACTAAACATGATGAATCAATTTTTCCCACTTTTACCAACACCATGAAATTAAATTAGCTCCACTAACAGATTATGTTCAAGCCTTAGACGCTAATGCAAGTATCGCTTTCCATGGTGAAAAGTCTATGACAGCATCATGTCCCAAGATGAAAGTAAAATAACACACTGGAAGGGTGGCACAATCCCTTCCAGGGAACACTTAGTAGAACCATAATATACCAATTCCTTGAAGCACTTAAAACTTAACAAAGCTACCAGAAACTAATAATAGAACAATTCCTAAACTGTTGGACCCGGCCCTTTTGGCAGGTTCACCCCGAGACTTTTTGCTTTTTCCTAGCCTGTTTCTGGAACCTGGTGGTGGTGATTTTAGGCCTCTGCGCACTTTTTCACTGTGGTACAGTGTAAAGTGCGCGAGCTCTCTGTGTATGTGTAGTGAGTGACCTGCCCTCCCATAGGAATGCATGGGGAATATGTATGACCATGGTAGTTCCTGATGTGTGGGGAGTGCAGGGTCGAGTTTGGTATGTGCGAACTCGTGAGATTGAATGCTTGTGTCTAGTGTAGAAGCTTCACTTTTAGAAGTTGGCATATTTGTGTAATTTGTGCCTGGCGTGTGATTGGCTGCAGCCTGGCTCCAGGAGTGAGCCTGGGCCTGCTTGTGGATTGACTGTCTGGTTTGAGGGTCCTGAGTGAGGCTGGGTTTTCCCCACACAATGATGGCTCCACCCCCTGGGGTGCGTCTGATGTCCCTAGCCTGGCCAGTGAAAGGAATTCCCTATAACCAGTTCTAGCTGGTTCTCACACTGCCTGCACCCTGCTAGACAAAGGATTTCTCTGTATAAAAAGGGGCTGTGTCTCCTTCCAAACGGTTCTTGTCTTGTACTGGAATCTGCCAGGGGCGGGCTCTGCCCAGCCCCTGGATGCCTGGAGGACTTCTGGGGGACCCCTCTGCCTTGCCTGGGCTGATTGGGGGACTTTGCTTTGCCCTGGGATCCTTTGGACCTTCTTCCTATCCCCCCAGGACCTTGCTGCATCCCCTGAAGAACTTTGCTGGACTTTGGGCTTGAGGCTGCTCTCTCCTGCCTTTCAGAGCTGGGGAGCGCTGAGATACCCTGCTGGCGCTGAGGAGCGCTTTACCTTTCCATTAGCGCTGGAAAGCGCTTGTTCTTGAACTTCGGCGCTTGGGAGCGCTGTGGACCTATGCCTAGCGCTGGGAGAGCTTTATTTTATTGATTGTGCTTGAGAGCGCTTTGTTTCACAGCCGGTGCCCACCCGGCATTGCCCAGAGATTGGGAGCTTACCCCGTTCATCATTTAACTCGAGGGAGCCCACCCCTCGAGTAATTCAGCCCCAGCCTACGAGTGCCTGAAACGGGCCGCCGCGCTGCCCGCGACGACCCGGGTTGTAGAATGTGAAGAATGTCTCAACCCTTCACTCATGCGCTTATTGAGGTGAGAAAGCACATATAACTTGAAATATAGGTGAACCTAAGAGCCAAAATAAATAAAAAATAAAAAGATACTTGTGGCATTGATAATAAACACAACATGATCAGATGGGAGAGTGTGACTAAGAAATTAAATCTGAAAGTCTAACGTGGATAAGGCGAAGTATTAAACATATTTTTGACACAAATGTCCGCCTAGAAAGGAAATACGATATAATGACACGTATCAAACGCGCATGCGCGGTAAGTAGTGTCAGGTATACATATATCTATGCCGATTATAACGTATTTTCCCTTTGAGGGAAGGAGTCAAATGTACATGAGCGTAAGATTCATAATAAGGTACAGTGACTGTAATTTCCCTAGTGTTGACGACTTTGAGTATATTGTTCAAAAGAAAATTGTCAACAAACAAAACAGTCAGGAAGCGCATGCGCAGAGTATAGTGTCACCCGGTAAAACGCATGCGCAATGAAAAACGCAGGCAGCGGTGAGGACAGCCTTAGCGTAAGGACCCCTGTCTGGCACAGCGGCAGGCAATCAAGCCGCTTGTGTATAAATGTGAGCCCGCCTCTCCGTTCGGTACCTCCCGTGGCGAGCTCTATCTTGATTCGAGGTACCGACGGAAAGGTGAGTGATGGAGCAGGAACCATACTGTTACTTTGACTTTGATCGCTGTAATTGGCAAACAAGAGGTATGCTCCCCTTGTGAAGTGTAATATCATCTCCCCCTTTTTTTCAATAGAATTCCTGGTCATTCTTAGTTCCCTCTTCTGCCTATATTAAAGAGAAATGAGGATGATTTTGATGTGGGGTTTCTGAGACTGCCTCACCTAGATGTGTTTACTGACCTCTTGATTGCCAAAGAAATTAGGAGTAAAGTGGAGAGGGTGTAGAAATTTCTGACACCTTCGGCCCTTTTTCTCTTCTCTCCCGCAGCGTGGGGCCTCCCTCCAGAGCAGCCTGTCAGGTAGAGGTGAGGCAGGGCTATCCTACAGTTGAGGGTAAGTCCGTATTATTTATGACTATAAAGAAGCATAAATAGACCTGTGACATAGTGACAACACACAATACTCAAGTTACCATGTGATTTATTGTCTCTTGCCATTTCTCTCTCTCGAACCTCCCTTTTCCCATTTCCTGTGTTTTCTTTAGATACCTTGGGTATAACCTGACAACAAAAAGAAAAACAGGAATAACGGTGTTGTATAAACTTTATTATTATTTTTCACATTTTGCAGCATATCTGGTCCTGAAGAAAGCCGCTGATACAAAGGTTTTGATCAACAGGCTGAAACATGTTGACCATAAAGTGACAGTGGTTATACATTTATACCACTGTGCTGTTTCATTTTAATCCTGTCAGGTAGAACACTATAATAAAGTAGTTGACAGTGTATTCTATCTAGACAGTTTTAACTCACTTTCTATTCTCCCACACAGCGCTGCTAACCTCACTACACCCATCATTCCACATATGGGATTACTATCCTTTTCCTTATCTAAAAACATCTCTAAGCTCCTTCCTTAAAACTTGAAGTAGTAGCTCCCAGTGTTGACTAGGTTTTCTACACTGGCAAGGAGGACCCATATGATGAAGCATGTCACCTTCGGGTGAGTGAGGGTTCTTATCCTTAAGGGATGTCTCCCCCTTGATGATAAATATCACGTAGGTTAGTTTCGAGAGAGGTAGGGCTAAACTGTATAAATTGCTTTGATACACACGGATGAGACTAGAGGTGTGTCTTTTGGTATATAGATACCATAGCTAGAATCAACAGTAAGAACTCTGCTTTAAAAAACACACTAAATGGAGGCTTGGCCTGAAAGACCAAAATGGTGGACACTCTGTCGTGAGCTCCTGGCCAGACTGGTGATCCTTCTATTCCCTGGTGCTGACAGGATTATTTCTGGCCGGAGCAGATTTGGCGCGAGTACCGTGGAAACGCCGACTGGGGGCAATCGAATGGGACCCCTACAGGTAACTACCTGAATGTGACTACTTCGCCAGAGTCGATTAGGGATCTACGAATCTGAACAAGTGACAGTGAATAATACGAACTTTCCATACACTTTAAGGTTATTATCCAGCAATAAACTGCACAGCCTATTGTCACTAAAGATGAAGAAATGAAAAAATAGAAATAATAGAAAAAATAGAAAAAACAGCAGGAAGGCTTTCGCAAGGAGCATTTCTTTTGGAAGATACAAGGCAACTACCTTTTTGAATTTGACATCTGGTGACCTCATTTACTCACCAACATCCAGACATAGGATACAGATATTTACGGCAGTTTGTGATCCCGGCTCAGAAAATCTCTACATTCGTCAACTACCATCACGCCCTGAAGAAGTTCCGCTTGACGGAACGAAACGCGTTGGCTGGCTTTTCAATTGGAATATTAAAGGAACCCTGAACACTTGCTTGCAATTTCGGACTCAGCGTTCTCTTATTTGGATTATTTCTTTTGAACATAGACTCCTTCACCGACACATGGTGTAAATCTGACTGTCGAAGTGGTGCATTTCGGAACTTGTTGTAAACATTGTGTTTCCCAAAGCTGTTGGGATATACTCTCTGGACAGGGAGTATTCTGAATACTGCACACGATCTGAAAGACAACTTAAATGTATATATTGGTAATAGATGGATTGGTGCTTATAGGGTGCTAAAAGTGGTCCACTGTCCATATAGTGTTTTTGAAAAATAGATCAATAGTCAATGTAAAGATGGTGGCACAGATAAAACTAGCCATGAAACAAATAGGCTTATGCGATATATTGCGACAGAAAGCAGGGTTTAGAAGAGGATACACCTACAATAATAGAAAATATCGGCATCAATCTAGGATTATTTTCTAATAGACTCCCACCTAAAAGATCAGGTTCTGGATATTAAACATATAGGGGCTCATCTATCAGAATACTCTGCTTTTTTATTAGACTTAGCCCTAATATATAAGAACATAGAGACCAGATGGATAATGGACACTACTTTGTTACTTGACCACGAACTATTGAATAAGGAGACATAATATTTTTTTCACTTTAATCTAGGCTTATTTAAGAGGACGAATAGGCAGCTTTTTGGTAGCTAAGAAGCAGGCATAATTGGAGGAATATTCAGACCTGGAAAAGAGAATAGGAGTTATAGAAAATTAAATAGCCACATTAAATTTAAAGCATGGAGAGACAGAGGCTTTACAGTTAGGGCTACTGAATCTGAAAACAAAATTAGCCTCTACACTATAGGATAGGGTTAAAAAACAGATGAGAGGCCAGCAAACTCACCCATTTTGAATATGGGGTGAACTGTAGTAAATTACTAGCCTGGAAAAAAAAACAGAAAGAGTGAGGGATTTGGCCAGTGAAATTAAGTGTAAGGACATTGGGGCAGTGGTAAAGAGTAGTAAGGAGAAAAAGGGATCCTTTCACAACTATTTTGGAAAGTTATATATAGGAGATTTAAAGATTACGGAAGAAGAGGTGGAAAGCTGGCTAAACCAGGAAGTTTTTTGAAGTACTGAAAGAAGAAAAAAAACTGCCTTAAATTGTCATATATTAACTCTGGAAGTGGATCAAGCACTTAAGGCTGATAAACAGGGGAAGGCAGCGGGTCCGGATGAGGACTCCTGCTTATAGATCCTTAGCAGGAGTCCTAGTGCCAATTTTGACAGAATTATTTAATGAGACTTTAGAAAAAGGATCTCATATAGCAGAGTAATGGAATAAAGCCATTATTACTTTAATTTTGAAACCAGGGAAGTGTACAAAGACATGTGATTCATATAGACCGGTGTCATTATTGAATTGTGACTATAAAATATATGCTAAAATTCGGGCTGAAAGGCTCAACGGTATTATGGACAACCTTATTCATGACGATCAGAAAGGTTTCATATGAGGACAATCGCTACACAAATTGGCATATGCTCTCATCTATAGACCTTGCCACTGCATATAACATCCCTTTAGCAGTTATAGCCCTAGATGCCACAAAAGCATTCAATAGTGTAAATTGAGTATTCTTACAAACAAACATGAAATCCCTAAATTTGGGAGACAGGCTCTGTAAATCACTTGCCACAATCTATAATTTCCTGAGTGCTAAAGTGTTGGTAAATGGGAGTTTGACGCCTCCTTTTAAGATAACTAGAGGGACGAGACAAGGCTGCCCCCTGTCTCCCCTATTGTTTGATTTGTACATCGAACCCCTGGCAAGAAGAATTAGAAATGAGCAAGGGATTTTCCCCTTTAGGTACAACAGTTGGGCGAAAAAACTAGCTTTGTACGCTGATGACCTTATGATTTATAAGGGTGATCTGCAGGCCACTCTTCTGTGAATTGTTAAACTGACCACTGATTTTGGCAAGGTTGCGGGCAAAGAGGTCAACAGAGAAAAGACAGAGATAATGGTTTTCCATATCCAGGGAGAAAAACAAGGCGTTTAAGAAGGAAATGCGATGCTTGGGGTTTAGAATAACACAAGATATCACCGTACTTCCAGAGGTAAATTTTATGAAGGCCAAGGAAGAAGTTTGCAATTTAATGGCAAGATGGGCACATTTACCTTTAACTATCTTTGGTCAAAATGGTTATTCTTCCAAAATTCATCGGCTTTAGAATGGGAAAATGCTCTTGAATAGACTCTTTTGCTGAGAGATAGGTAGGCTGCTCTCTGCAATGCTAAAAGATGTGAAAGGGGGCAACCTTGGATACATGCAGAAGTTTTCAGATCCTAAATATTTCAAAAAGACGAGGCTCTGAAGCAACCAGTAGGGACAGAACTTGACCTACTAGTTGAAGCCTTATCAAGAAACAACTACATCCACAAGGTCTCTCCGACTACTTTTCCAGAGAGAGCTCACCGTGTCCCGGGGGGAGACACAAACCAGGGCCCCCCTAGACCCATATTAGCTCCCATCTTCAACTTTCGAGATCGTGACATGATTCTGCAGACAGCACGTGTCACTCCACCGATACGTTTTGAGCACAGCACAATAACAATGTTTCCAGACTATACAGCTGCAGAGACAAAGCAGTGCTACGGATTCCTGGAGTTAAAAAAAAAGCTCTGGACTCATGAACTCAAATACTCAATGTTATTTCCGGCAAAGCTGAGAGTGGAGACCGAGGGAAAACATGTTTTTTTATGATTCTAGAGGAGGCTCGAGAATGGCTGGAGGGATGGCTTCGGGCCCTTCGGGAACTGGTCTGTAATAAAGGCAAGCAAGACTCAGCATCCGCATGCCTCAGGAAACTTCACTGGCTACCGATGTGCCAGAGGGCTACTTTCAAAATACTCTGCCACACGCACAGAGCTCTTCATAAGACTGGCCCCACTATCCTCCAAGGGAAAATTGAATTCTATGTCCCCAACAGGAACCTAAGATCGAATCACTCAGCTCTTGCCAAATCCAAGCGCATCCACAAGGCAAGGACAGGCGGACGCGCCTTCTCATACCTGGCAGCCAAAACGTGGAATGAGTTACCTGTAGACCTCAGACAAACCATAAACTACCTTCAATTCCGCCAAAAACGAAAAACTCACCTTTTCCCCAAAAACGAACCTCCCAGCACAGTCCTCAGCAGTCTTCTTCATTTTACAGCGCCGTGATATCCCATGGGATGAGTGTCGCGCTTTACAAATACTAGAAATAAAAAAATAAAATAATAGAAACTACGGACAACTCTCGCACAGGGCTAGCTTTAGTCCTGATGGCGCCCTGTGCGACAATGTTTGTTGACGCCCCCCCTGTGACCACCTCGCCACAGATTCCCTCACTACCACCATTTGACAGTTCCCCTCAAGTCTCCATTTCCACTGTCTCTTAAAATCATTTAGTTTTATTACGACACTCATACCAGTTTAGGGTCTCAGAACACTTTACATCACACATATGTTGCACAGAGACAATCATGCGTGTGTAAATCAGTGTATAGGAAATGTTACGTAAGACAGAGGCCTACATGGTGTAGGAGTCACATGTCATCCATACTAGTTGGCAGTATAGTTTAGAGACTTTGGTCTGGAAAATCACAAATTCAGAATTAAAATGTAACACCATTGTTAGGGGTTTTCTTTAATTATAAGGATTGATTTCTACCCAAATGAACCCTTATTGCAATATTAGGATAAGGAAAAACTGGGCAAAAAAAAACAAGTAGCTGTAATATATTCCTTGCAGTTTGCATGCAGCTCTTTGATGACAGTTAATAGCGCTCAGCTCTATATTAGGATTTTAACTTTTAAACTGCAACTAACAAAAGGATCTCTCTGACAAAAACCATAACCCATTGACCTATTTATAGTGTATGCACTTTGTGATCTGAATAGGACACGTTCTTTGTAGCGGGCGTATTAACCTTCTGTGCTATGATGTGTTAAAAGAAACTTCCACTTCTCGACAACTCTCCGTTCTCTCCTCAGGAGGAACATTATTCACCGGAGTTATCCTGCCATTTTTATTGATGCTTTGGAAATTGATGGGACAGGGAACGTGGCATCAGGTGCTTTGAAAACAATAAACTTGGCGCCCCCACCTCAAGTCAGTGCCCGGTACGGTGGCACCGATCGTACCGCTCTAGAGCCGGCCCTGCACTCACAGGAACGGGCATCAGAAGAATCTGAAGAGACAAGAGCACTGGGAAGCTCATCACAAACAAGCGGAGGGGAGTGAGAGGTGTCCACACTGACAGTAGCTTCTGGAGCTGGTATGAGTGTTTAGTGAATTGCATTGAACGAGATAGACAAGGTGAATGCAGTTCTTTAAGGAGGGGACGTCCCCTCGCAGCATAGCCAGGGAGACGCTTAAGTAAATGCCTCGCTCAAGATCAAAAACGAATACATGACACTGACTGGACACTGCACAGTATACGGTTGTTTCACTTTGCCCATCTAGCATTTTAAAAGTGTGCATCAGCCACTTTGGATAAGCCAATGAGATAAACCACTGGTAAGGGAGTTTTGGAGGGGTTACCGGAGGACTCTCCCCCAATCAAGGTATCAGGGATGGGACCTAAGCACTCTGCGAAGTTGGGGAGGCAGGTAGTTTTACGTCCGTCATGCAGGGAGGCAAGGAGAAGGGTGGGTAGAGGGTAAAGTTATTTAGATTATATTTATTTAGGATAACAGTTTACGGTTCAATCTCAATACCAACACGCCATGCTTCTCGAACACATTATCAGGCAGACTTCCACTTCATAGATATGGGATATGACAGAGACAACAGTGCTGGTTGACCACGAGGCCACCGCACCAACGGCTTCCCTCACGTTGAGGTTCCCACTTCACTCGGCTCACATGGAATGTTAACAGGTTGGGTGACAAAATAAAGAGATGGTTAGTTCTGCAATACTTTAAACGTCACACAAAGGTAGAAGCCCTGATTCAGGAAACACACTTAGCGGGTGCTTCCTGTAAAGCCCTAGACAGATGGGGTTTCCGAATGGGGGTACATTCTGAGTTTACCTCGGGTTCAAGAGGGGTGGGTATTCTGTTCAAAAACAATTCGCACTCTTTACTAAACAGATATGGAAAGATGACCAGGGATGCTTCGCAGCCATCTCATGCCAATGGGTGGGGCGAGCATATGGTATAGTTTTAGTGTAAAGCCCCCCAGGACTTCACTCAGTGGCACTCCCAGCTCTTAGCACACTCTTACTCACTCTCCCAGAAGGGGAACTCCTAATAGGCTGGAATTTCACTGCCGACATCAAAGATTTACTCAACCGCCAACCCTCCAGAGCCCAACTCAATATTCCCTCCCGATTTGCCGAGTTCGTTGAGGCTTTCGGCCTCGTGGACACTTGGCGTTTCCGCTACCCTTTAGAACGACAATACACCTCTTCCATTCAGGGGTACATAATAGCCTCTCTAGGACAGACTATATATTCACACTGGTGGATAGTTTGGCAAAGATAATAGAAGCAGTTCATCTACCTAGAGGTATCTCCGATCACTCCCCAGTTATAATGAAATACACTCATTGCGCTGCAGCCTAGCGACGAACATTCCCAATATATCCAGGATTTTTATGAAACCCCAAGATCTTGAAAGGCATAACTAAAACAACACTACAATATTTCCAAGAATATGAACACTCGGTTGCCTCTCCAGTAATTCTTTGGGAGGCTTACAAGGCAGTTCTTCGAGGCCAGGCCATCTCATTAATTTTGGGCCATGAAAACGAAAAAAGGAAACAAATAGAAGCTCTAGAACAGGAAGTGACCCACGTGGAGAGTCTGCCCGCTCTAAATCTTACTGTAGCCACTGCCTCTGAACTCAACTTGAAAAAACAGGGCGACAGAGAGTACATATGGGAGGATGCAAAAGCCAGGCTCATAGCTACGCAACACAAAACCTATGAAGTAGGGGATAAAGCCGGGAAACTGTTGGCCTGGTTAGACAAGTGAGAGCGAGATAGCCGGTGGGGCAATTACGCATGGAAGATGGAAAAACCATAACTTACCTGCAGAGAATAGTGAATGTACTAGTGAAGCACTACAAAAATGTCTGCACAATGACCTCCTCGACAACGGTCGAGGAGGCACAAACATTCCTAAAAGACATAAAAACGCCCACACTTAAACCCAGACAATGCCCTGACACTTGAGACAGATCTCACAGCAGACAAAGTACTTTTAGCCATAGGTGTCATACAATCAGGGAAACTGATGGGGCCTAATGGCATACCCATTTACCTGTACATAAGAACAGCATATACTATTATGCCACACCTAATGAACATATATGCTGCCAGCCTGGAAGCTGGAACTCCCTATGGACCAACGCACAGTGACAATACTAGCTATTCACAAACCCAGAAAGCCTGCATGGGAATGTACATCATACCGGCCCATATCTCTGCTTAATGCAGAAGCCAAAATCCTAGCTAAAACACTGGGGGCTAGGTTGACAGCCTATCTCACTAAATTAATACATCCAGCTCAATCAGGGTTCATGCCGGGAAGAAACACTGCCATCAATCTGAGATGCCTATATAGTGTCATGGCTTGTATACCTACAATCCAAGAAGCAGCTGTCATCCTATCCTTAAAAGAAATTATGGCCTTTGATATGGTTGAGTGGCCCTTTTTCTTTGCTGTTCTCAAGCATATGGGCTTCGGACCCAAATGTTGTGCTTGGGTCCAGCTTCTATAAACAAAACCCCTAGCTCATGTAGTTGTAAACGGCCATGTCTCTGCCGACTTTCCCCTGGGGCACGGAACACGTCAAGGATGCCCCCTATCACCGCTCTTATTCGCCCTTATACTGGAGCCACTGGCAGCCTAAATAAGGAGAGACCCTGTCATCCATGGACTCCATTGAGCAGAGGGATGGGAGGACCGGATATCCCTCTATGCGGATGATGTGCTATTATGTATGGCGTTCCCCAAGGGCTACCTCAACAGGCTTCTGGGTATCTGTGAAGTATATGGCAAATTGTCCAGTTACACTATCAACTGGACCAAGTTGATTCTTTATGTCCTGCACGGCCCCCCACCACAACTCCCGAAGGGATGTAGTCTGCAAATCACAGAAGGGTGCTTTAAGTATTTAGGAATCTATACCACACAACTACCTGGGAATTTATGAAAAAACTCCTACCACATCTAACCTTCTACCTTCCATATATGAAATTGTGCCATCACCTCATGCCAGTCCGCTACACTCTTATCGATTTCCAATGGCACCAGAGAAGTCTTCTCAATGAACATGTTTGTTCTCTGCAAAATAAGTACTGCTCACATCCATTTACTTTGGCAGATTTAAATAAAATGGTTTCTGTGTATGAGATACACTTACCACACATACCAATCCTATTCATTGTAAAGTTGGTGGTGTATTCTGAGCTCAACAATTTGCTGTACAAAAGTTCTCATGGGTGTATGATAGCACTACACATGCCTTTACCATGCTCGGTAAGTATATTTAAGATAAGTAAAATATATACACCAGCCTTTAACCCTACAGTTAGAACTGAGGGTCTCTAGTTGGCATAGGTAGGTACCTTTGACCAAATAGGGACCCTTGCGTCTAGTCAGGGTAAGGGGGTACACTACTAAAAAAAAACTGCTCACCCCCTTGGAACACCTTGAGTTTAATGTACCTTTGGATACTTAATGCTATACAACAAAAATGTTGCAGGGAAGGTGATGCGTCGGTTCCTTACACGCAAGAACGGTGATGCATCCCGTCCCTACTGATGCATAGGGGATGCATTGGTTCTTCTCGCGTGGGGAAGTGATGCGCCGGTTTCTTACTGCCCTTCCATGGTGGAGCAAACAGCAGCGCCGCGATGCGATGAAGATCCGATGCAATTAACAAAATGACATCTTCTCCTTGATGCCACATGATGCGAGCATTGCCGATGGCCGTGCGGTGACTCAATGATTCTTCGGAGCCGCAACAAGCCCTGTGACACACCTATCAGTGATGCAGCAGCATCTAATGCGACGTTGATCCTCTTCTCCGGCAATGCAAGGTGCTTCGGCGATGCGATGCGACAGCTGCAGTGGCGACACCCTTCTTCAGTGATGCAACGACAGCGGCTGTGGCGGCGACACGCTTCTCCTTCGTGAATTGCGCTTCCAGCTACTTGTGACACGCAGACCCTCAGAAGGCCCAACACAGCTGCAGGCACTTCAAAAGAACTCTTGGGGAGCTGCTGGGTGAAGTCTGTTGTCCCTGAGTCTTAAGCAGGAGGCAAGCTCTATCTCAAGCCCTTGGAGATCCTTCACAAGTTGAATGCAAGTAGCACAACATCCTTTCTCCTTTCTTTGGCAGTCAGGCAACCACTACAGGCCAATCCCCCAGACAGCACTCAGCTTAGGGATAGTCTCTTCCTCAGTTCCTCTGTTTCCCCTCCTCAGTAAAGGTTTCTTCTTCTTTCCCAAAAGTGATCTAAAGTTCTGGGGGTCTGGGTCCCTCCTTTTATACTCGTTTCCCCTTTGTTCTCTGAAGGCAGAGATGCCTTTGATTAGTCCAAACCAGTTCTGGTCAGTCCTGGAGCACTTTGTTGACAAGACTCCTTCTTTCCTTTCACAGTGTAGGCCAGGGACATCAGACGCACCACAGGAGGTGGAGCCAGCATTTTTGGAGGGAAGGCGCAGCCCTATTCAGGTCCAGGGTGCAACTCCTCCCTCCCATCTACATGCAGATCTCTCTGTTCAGCCCTGTGCTGACTCACCCTGTCTCCTGGAATCCCCCAGCCCCTGCCACTCAAACTCCAGGCAAGGAATACACAACCTAGCAGAGGCAGGCTTGGATGGTTTAGAGAAGAACATACCTACTTTCTAAAAGTGGTATTTTCAAATAAAGAATGTTAAAACCAACGTCACTAAAAGATGTATTTTATCATTCTGAGTTCAGGCACACTAAAGCTCAAATTTCTACGTAGTTCCCTGAGTCAGTTAGGATTATAAGATGTAATAATCAAACTGCCCATTCTGGCCTATGGGGAATAGGTCGCCTTGCAATAGTGAAAAACGAAAATGGCTATAATTCACTATTAGGACATGCCACACACATCAGGGCTTGTCCTACCTTTTACCTACAATCACTAATTCATACATCAATTTACAATAGGGAGAGCATATGCACTTTATCCTTGATCAGCAGTGGTAAAGAGCCCAGAGTCATAAAACAGGCAACAACAGGTCAGAATAAATGCAGGAGGAAGGCAAAAGGTTCCGGGATGACCCTGCAAAAAGGGCTAAGTCCAACATAACCCCCTTCCAGCCAAAATGCAGTGTAGACCAATCACTACCTTGATGGGATTCCCTGCTTTGTGCGATATAACATGGACCCTGGCCCTCAACAGCATGGGCATATTCCAGTTCTACTCCAATCTGAACCCATTTGGATCTCTCTGTCCATACTCTCAGGGCCCACCAAGCTAACCCATGGGGAACCCTTCTCCTCACCTGTGGACACCATCTGTGCAGCACCTAACCTTATACTGCTCACAGGTGTGTCCCAACAGACAGCCAGCAAGCCAAAATTGCCACTGAGAGTAGTCAGTGATGAGACCCAGGCATTATGCCTATCAGGGCTCTCAAACCTCTGTGGTGTCAGAGAGCGGGTGCAGTCGCCCCAGGTGCTTTGCACCCTTTGTCCACTCTCCCTCCTGTCAGGTCAGGTATGACATCCTGACACTTACCAACCAGCCCCAGGCCTGTACCTCGACAAGAGACTGAAGTGGGCTCTCCCACGCCCGGTCCTCCTCTTTGGGGCTCTTCACCCTCCCACCTGGAGCAGTACCCCCTTCCACAATTGTCAGGGTGCCTATAGCAGGAATCCTGCACAATTCGCCCACCAGTTCAGGGGCTCTGTCCTGCAACTGGGCTTCCAGATCAGGGGGGACACCCTGAACCTGGCCCTCCAACCTAGGTCTAAACCCTCGGGCTTCACCAGGGTCAGAGGTGAAGACTCCCTCCCCCTGCACCCTCTTCCAGAGCACGGCACCCCCCCCCCCAACTGGAGTGGTACCCTTAGAAGCTACATCAGTCAGGACACTGATTACAGTTGGCCCTTCCTCCAGGTCAGACAACACCTGAACCTGGCTCCCCAACCCAGGGACCAATCCCTGCGGTTGAACACTTGTCCGATGTACCAGGACTCCATTGGGAGCAAATATGCCCCCGAGGGTGACTCGTAACTCATGTGTTGTGTGAAAGTCTGCCTGGCACAGATCTCCCCACCCCTGTCCATCTGACAGCGTGTGAAGATCCCCCAGGACAGTGGTGCGACCATGGTCGCTCAACGGTGACTCAGCCCTACTAGCTGGCCCTTGACCCACTGGTTCTTCCACTGGGACTCTTTCCCCCTCTCACCCCTCAATCTGGACTTCTGCCCCTTCCACTTAGGAGTGGCACTGCCAGACACCAGATCTGATAGAGGCCTGCTTACATCAGTTCACCAGACTCTAATCCATACATTAATTTACAATAGGGAGAGCATATGAACTTTACCCCTGATCAGCAGTGATAAAGTGCCCAGAGTCATAAAACAGCCAACATCAGGTCAGAAAAAAAACAGGAGGAAGGCAAAACGTTCAGGGATGACCCTGCAAAAAGGGCAAAGTCCAACAATCCCTAAGCCCTAAAATTATCATTTTCACATTTTACCACAACACACTCCTAAACTCTATAACCCTTTACTTCTGCCCACCCCTAAAATTACCTTTAGCATCCTTTAAACGCTGAGCTGTAAAGACCGTTTCTCTCTCATATTATACCTATAAATAATTGCCTTGTAATTCTATCTAAAATGCTACTAAAGATTACAAAATTCATAACATAAGTGAATTACATTTGTAATAGAAATTAATGATGTACTTTTTATTTCATACTGAGATATTGGTATGTGTACAAACTTCAAAAGTGAAAACTGCAAGCCAATGATGCAATGCATGTTGCAAGGTATTCCCGGCAGAGCAAGTGGCCACAGCAATTTGTCACAGTTTGCCAGGCCGCTCATTATGTGTTAGAGAAATGTGACCTTGTAGAAGGCACAGAAGATATGAATAACTATTTTATTTTACATGTCTGAGATGGAGGTCGGAGATGGCTTCTTGAAATAGATACATCCGATATACACTCATCCCCTCGCAAAAGGGCGTAAAGGCAGAGTCTATTCAGGTAGGTGTCAATTGCAATGGGGCACCAGAAAAGGGTGCCCCTTGTCTCCACTCGTGTTTGTCCTTGCACTGGAGCCACTGGTATGCTTAATGTGAGCAAAAGGCCCTAACTAGGGAATCCCACTGGGAGACATATACCACCTGGCAGCATGGTATGCAGATGACGCATTAATATTTTTGAGGGATCCAAGCAATCGACCCCCCTATTAGTACCAATAAAATCAGAATTTGGACAGGTGTTGGAGCTCAAAGTTAATTTGGAGAATTCCTATGTTTACTCGCTGAAGAAGCTGCTGGAGGTGGGCAGACTTGGGTATATTCTCCACTCGGAACCCACCACTTTTAAATAGCATTATCATACTGACTCGGATCTGAAGAGCAGCAACTTTGATAAATGTTTTGAAGTGATATGTGGTGCTCTGGCTCAGGATGATGCTCTCTCCTGTTGGCTGGGAGGCTCTCATAAAAATGGATGTTCTTCCCCGCCTGCTATATTTTTTTATTTTTTATTGCCCTGTCTTAAAAAAATTACCAAAGACACTCTTTAGGGAGTTATGCTCTTTATTCCCAGAACTGATATGGGGGCCACAGATTAAATGCCTGGCACTTCATAAGACCATGTGCCCCATAGTTTGTGGTGGAATGGGAGTGCCGATTTCAGATATTTGTTATATAGCTATTCAACTAGTATGGTTGATGAGATGGCTGGTGGCAGCGACCGACCAAAAATAACAGGACCTAGTGCTACTGCTGAAAGAGGGGAATGTCTTGAAACCACTCTATGACAGAAATAAACAGACATACTTACCCTAGAGCAGTGAGGGTAATAAAGGCCTACCGGGGCATATATACCAAGAGATTGGGAGTGGAATCCCAATACTCCCCCTATATACCACTCCTAGATTATCAGAAGCGGTGACTCATCAAGATACGCAGATGTGGACACAGGGAGGCATCAACACATGAAAACAGTTCCTAACCTTTGAAGCAGTGCACAGCGCGATTTAAGGTCTATGAGACTCAGAGGCGATAGAACCCCAACATTTGGAGCCTGACAGTGTTACTGATGCACAGGATCCAACTTAGGGCAGTGACATTTATGCATCGGGCCCTAGCTTCCACCTTCTCAGACCCACTGGAACCTTTAAAACTCAAATGGGAACAACCACTTGGGCAGGCTATAGGAGTCAAGGAATGGGGAAGAATCCTGGAGTATACTAAACCGGTGAATAGGAACTCAAAATTCAAATATGAAGAACTCGATTATCTACATTGTACCTACCTGTCCCTGGCGCATCTGGCCACTGTGTACATAGAACTCGCACCAGAATGCCCCAGATGCAGTGCTGAAATGGCAGATTTTTACCACATGGTATGGGATTGCCAATGAATTGTCCTCTACTAGTCCACCTTCCTCACCTTCCTTGCGGACATAACTGGCCCGCTGCCCAACACAGCAACTGTATGCCTGCTGGGATGTTCTCAAGACCACAGCTGTCAAGATTTTCTTCCAGACTCATAGACCTGGCCCTGCTTCTAGGGCGGGGAGTGATAGCTATGCACTGGAAGGCAGCAGACCCCCATTCAAAGACAGATTGGCTACAACAGCTACTTAAATGAACTGCGGCAGACAAAAGTATAATGGCAGGTATTTATCATTGGCGGTGGCACATTCTAGTTCTATGCCTTTCTGAACCTAATTAGATCCAACTGACCATACTCTCAGGGCCCACTAAGCTAAATCCATGGAGAACCCTTCCCTAACCCTTCACACCTGTGGATCCCATCTGTGCAGCACCTAACCTTACTGAGCTCACAGATGCATCCCAGTGGGCAGACAGCACTGCCATGGCCAACACAGTGGTATGGCCCAGCACACCCCCGGAGTTTGACTACTGTCCCCCCCAGGGGCATCTTAGTCCACCAGGACAGCAAGCCTCAGAGGCTACAGACAGCTGTCAGTGATGAGAGTCAAGCTTTATTCCTTTCAGGGCTCTCTAACCTCCGTGGGGGATAGCCTGGCACCCTTTTTCCACTCTACCTCCCACCAGCTTAGGGATGGCATCCTGAGGCTGGTACTCTAACCTAGTACCTGTTCCCTCAGGATGGACAGAAGTCAGGGTCAAGGCCTCCCTCGCTTTACCCTCCGGGGTTCTGCCTCCTCCCTCCAGGAGTGAACAACCAGAGTCCAGAATTGTCAAGGTGCATGTGGCAGGCATCTTGCGCAATTCTCCCACCATTTCAGGCATGCTATTCTGCAACTGGGCTCGCAGCCCAGGGTCTGTACCCTTAAGCTCGGTTGGGGAAAGGAGTGGGCTTTACCACACCCTCGCCTATGCCAAGGGGTCCTGTACCCTCCCACCTTGAGTGGTACCCACAGAAGAAAAGATTGTAGGGACACTGCTTGCTGTCGTCCATCCCTGCAGGTCAGGGGGGACATTATGAACACGGTCCTCCAACCCAGGGTCTGCATTCATATGCTGGTCCTGTGTTTGGCAAACCAGGAATTCTGGGGGAGTAAGTCAAAGAGTCTTCCTGATGCAGATCTCTAGCCTCCTGTCCATCTGACAGTGCAAGAAGACACCCCCAGGCCAGAATTGGCTTCACTAGGGTTAGACCTGGGCTGCTCTGACCTCAGAACTGGCAAACCCTGACCCGCTGGTCCTCCGTCTGGGGACTGTCTCCCCTCACCCTTTTCTCTGGATTCATGCACCCTCCCACTTGAAGTAGTGCTGCCAGACACCAGAACTTGTGGGATGCTTGAGGCAGCAGCTCCCATCAACTCACCTGACACCCTGGAATCTACCTCAGGGGGTGGCCTCCCGATACAGACTAGGTCATCCTCTTGGTGCTTACTCATGGAACCAACCCGGCTCTGAGTGTAGGTTTTGTGCAGTTTGGAACTCAGCCCACCCCCACTTCCTCAGCTCATAGACAGGACATGAGAGCCCTCCCACTACACTAGGACCTATTTGGGGCACTAAAAACCTCCCCAACTTCACCTGGTTGGGAAAAACCTGAGCCACCTCCTTCAGGATCACTCCCAAAAGCTTCCTCAGACCCTCTGGAATCCACCTAAAGATTAGTCTGCAGTGCAAGATCCCTGGAGTCAGAGAACTCACATTCCACGGGGTATTGGCATAGCTGTAGAAAACAGGGCCTAAACACATGCTCTCCAGCAATCAGATAAGACAGCGCCTTACATGTGTTCACCTCACCATCCACTGCCTTTCAGTCACTCAACCCACACTATTCAGGGCGGTCTCTGTACTCACAACCCAAGGCTTCTACAATGGGAGTATCCCTCTCCCTGCACCTCTCATCTAGAGTCAGTAGACTGTCCCTACCTCTACTAAGAATATGATACCAAGTGCCAGCTTTCCAATCCACCTCAGTGACTCTGCATTCAGATGGAACTGCCTCATAAACCTGAACCTCCTAGTGTATGCCAATCCCCTCCTTCAAGTCTGGCACCAAATCTCTGGTTGTGCGTACTTCTCCCTCAGCACTAGAAATCACATTTTTGCTGCCACCATCTGTGCTGGATTCCAACCTCATGGCTTCCACCTCCAGCCCAGCAAAGCTCAGTTCCTGAGCAACACAAATTTCCTTTTGCTTGACTAAGACACTCATGGCCTCAATCCTTTAGATCTCCTCATCAAGCTCTCTCATTCTCATCTCATGAGCCAAAATCATTTCCTTGTTCTCTATTTTCCATTCACATTTTGCTGGCTCCAACTCCTGATCCCTGGCCCTCTGTCTGTCCGCTGGCTCTTCTGGGGATGCCCTCCTAGACAATACATTGCTGCCAGGCCTGCATGTCCCCCCATGGCAGACCCTGAGCTTCAAAAGCCCTTGCTGGTTCTGCAATTCCAGATCCGAATTCTCATCCTCAGCCACCCTCAGTCCCCTTCCTGGTGGAGCTTTTCATTGGGCATCTAAAATCTTTACAAAACTGTTGATACACTTAATAAGACTACAAAATCTCAATTTCAAACACATATTTTGCAACATCACTTGCTGGATCATCGCGGAGAGACATTGTATGTAGATACTTCAAGGGTTATCAAAAATAGGACCAAAAGTCAAACAGAAGTATGTGGTCGCGTAATAGTCTGCACTCAGTAGAAGTGTACACTAATCACTATATGACAAGTGCAAATACAAGTCCAAATCCCACTGCTGCCACCAATGTTGGAAATAAGGGTCTCTAGTTGGCAGAGGTATGCACATTGTCAAATTAGGAACCCTTGCTTCTAGTCAGGATAAGAGAGTTACAGACTTTAGATAACCCTCTTGGTAGCTTGGCATGAGCAGACAGTCTGATCCCAAAGGCAATGTGTGAAGTATTTGCACCCAGACACACAGTAACACAGTACAAACACTACAAATGGCCACCACCCAGTTTAGAAAAATAAGGTATATGTACCTAACCAAACAAGACCAAAACAACACAAATCCAACACACACAATAAAAAATATGACTTTTAAAAGGATTACTGCAAAAATATGGCTCATAGAAACATATCGCTCCAACTGGGGCTATTATAACATTTTGATAGGCACTGTTGGACTTGGGCCTTTTTGGCAGGTTCACCCCTAAACTTTTTGCCTATAGCCTCTGGCATGGTGGTAGTGATTTTAGGACTCTACGCACTTTAGCACTGTGGCCAGTGTAAAGTGCGTGCGTACTCTGAGTGTGTGTGCTGAGATGGTCTGCCCTCTCATAGGAATGCATGGGGAATATATGTGTCCATGGTAATTCCTGATGTGTGGGGATTGCAAGGTCGAGTTTAGTATGTGCGAACTCATGAGATTAAATGCTGCGCGATGATGTGTGCGGATTTATTGTATCTAGTGTAGAAGTGCCACTTCTAGAAGTTGCCATGTCTGTGCAGTGAATGTAAATTGGCTGTCTGGCTTGTGATTGGCTGGAGCTGGCTGGTATGCCTGGTTCCAGGTGTCAGGATGGGTCTGCCCCTGTGGTGAATGGAGAGATCTGCCTGCTTGATGGCAGTGAGGAGTGCACCTGGGACATGAATAGGGCTGGGCCTTCTCTCCACAGTGCTGGCTCCACCCCCTGTGCATCTGATGTCCCTGGCCTGTCTTGTGAATAGGGAGAGGGGCTGAGCAAAACAAAGTGCTCAAGAACCAGTTGTATCTGGTTCTCCCCTTGCCTACACTGCTACATCAAAGGATTTCTGTGTATAAAAGAGGGGGTGTGACCCCAAGTAAATGTTCTTGTCTTGTACTGGAATCTGCCAGGGGCGTGCTGCTGCTGGAGCTCAGGGGAAGGCTTGCCTTCCTAAGCTCTGCCCAGCCCCTGGATGCCTGGAGGACTCTTGGCCTTGCCTGGGATGATGGGGGGACTTTGTTTTGCACTGCAATCCTTTTGACTTTTGGCATTTCCTTGCCCCAGTACCTTGCTACATCTTTTTAGCACCCAGGGAGTGTTTTCCTCGTTATTCCAGGACCTCTGATTACATTTAGCACCCTGGGAGCACTGAGTGCATTATGCCTGCCTATTTTCTATTGCCCTGTGCGCAGTTGCCCACCCTGTGTCTTCGTTTTATTAACTAATTATTGTGGGTGCCCACCCCGTAGCGGGTGCCCATCTCGCATGCCAGCTTATTTTTAAACTCAAGGGAGCCTACCCCTCATTGTGTCCCTCATTTCACCGCCGCGGCCCGTATGGCCACACAGGAAGTCAGGCATCTTTTGTCAGGGATGGGGGCGGGCCTGTAGGGCAACAGGACGTCCCGCCCGCCGTCTGAAGCTGCCCGGAGGAACAGGAGATGCGCCGGTCTATACGGGGCTCCCATGAGTGAGGGAGAGCCCCGCAGGCCCCACCAAGTGCTGCTGGATGGCGGAGGAGGCTCGAGACACATTGCCGGTGCCTGCCCCCAAAGCATGCGCAGAGGAAGGCTGGAGTCTAGCGTCGTAGTCCCGGTGAGTGTGGGCTCCCTGTTGCTTGGTGCCTTCGAGGCACAGTGCCCTTGCCTAGTCTAGAGCGGCTCTGTCTGGCAGCGGGCCGCTCCACCAATCTGGGGGCACACTTTGTGTAGAGCCCCAGGTGGCTCCCATGCTTTTGCCCATGATTTTGGTCTAGGAGCCAGCCTGCTCCCTCGTGCCCATTGTCCACCATTGGGGGCACAGTGAGTTCCAGAGCCACCATGGCTCCCACAAGGTCGCAGTTGTTTCCAGAGCCTAGATGGCTCTAACGTTGGGACATATTTACCTTAAGGTCCCTGTCCTTTCCCCCATTTCTGCTGCATGATTTTTAGAGCCGGATGGCTCCACCTTTGGGCGCATATTTCATTGTAAAGCTCTAGGACGCTCCATGAGTGCACATGTTGTTCTAGAGCCTAGAGGGCTCCAACCTTTTTGCACAATTTATTTAGGGCTACTGAGAGCCCATGCCGCAGTTTGCTGATTCCCAGCTGCCCAGCAATTAGTGGGCAGCTCCACCGTTTAGGTTGCTTCTTTATTTTAGGGGGACCTGTACTTTTAACCCAGGAGTGAGATGCACTCCTTCATCCCTACCTTGGCCTGCACAGCTGCGCAGCACTTAGTGCCAGCTGCAACATTTAGGCCCTCCATTTCAGTCTCACAGCTGCCCAGCAAGTAGTGGGCAGCTGCCACGTTTAGATTTGCGCCAAGTGCGCCCTGTGACTGTCGCTGCTTAGACAGCAGCCCTGACTTTGTGGACAGAGGGCATTTGAGCCCCTTATAGATGGCCAGTTGGCCCTGGGGACTATTAGATTTTGTAGGGCGCAAGGCCCTAATGTAATTTTTATATGTACTAGGAAATGTAATGTTTTTAGTGTGATTTATGTACCTTGATTTATGCTCATAGAAGTGCTTTAATGGCTACTAGGCTTTACCTACTATTTTAGGTTTTACTTCTCTACTGTGGTCTAGGTTTGATTTATTCGCTACTGCAGGTTATGTTCTTTTATGCTTGTGATGCTTTACCTACTGTTTTACTTCTACTGTGGTCTAGGTTTGATTTATTCCCTACTGCAGGTTATATTCTGTTGTGTATTTCCTGATGTTTAGGAGATTATGGTTTATCCTATTTTAACTTATGAGGTTGGCGCAGAATAGAGTTCTCTCCTTATGTGTTATTGTGCCTGTTATGATTTATATTACAGGTTGACGCTGAGTATAGTGTCTGCCAGTGACTACTGGCTGTGTTCTAAAGTTCATATATATTCGTACTATTTACTATTCTTTTACCAAGTGCTAATTCTGTCAGTGGCCCCGTGGCCCTGTCATGTGTAAATAATCCCTTGTAAATATTGCCCGTGCCAGTTGGCACAGTGTACATTGTGTGATTACTATCTGATGTGTTTTTATTATAATAGAAAAACTAATTTTATATAACCTTGTGTGGAGTTCCTTTTGTGGTGTGCCTAGTGTGTTGTTACTGTGTGTGTTGTGCAAATGCTTTACACATCGCCATCGAGATAAGCCTAACTGCTCCTGCCAAGCTACCAAGGGGTGAGCAGGGGTTATCTTTGGCTTGTAACTCCCTTTCCCTGACTAGAGTGGTGGTCTCTGCCTGGCTTTGGCGCAAGCCTTAGCCAACCAGAGATACTAATTTCTTACAGGCACAAATCAAAATTACGCTGCCAACCAAAAGGTGTGTGGGCCGGCCATGGAGTCACATGGACCCCGGGCAACAGTACCTTGGAAAACAAAGTCAAAGGATGATGCCTGGTGCCATGGAGGTGAGGAGACAATGGCCAAGGGAGGGTCAGGTCCTTACTACAACAGGGGGAGGCCAGCCGTTGAGTCTGCAAGGAGGCAAGGCATCAAGTCAGGGCTGGCAGGCGAGGTGCAGCGGGATCGTGGGAAAGGCCAAATCAAAGGAGAGAGTGAGAACTAGGTAAGCTAGTCCGAATCCCCAGGATTATATGTCAAAATCAATAAGGACTAGCTATGTTTGAGGGAGGGAGACTCAATGAAGTACGTTTGCTGGCAAACCCATTGGTTTGTTCATGAAGCCCTCACCCACCAACCTTGTTGGTGGCATGCTTCATCATCGGGCCCCCACAGTGACACCGAGTGTTTCACGGGTGTGCTTCGACGCCAGTGTTACTGCGGAGCTGGTATGTTTGCTGAGTGTGCAGTGTGGTGAGTGAGAAAGTGAAGGTTAAAAGCTATACAGGGGGTCCCAGTACCCGAGGGAAAATAGATCAACTTTAATCACTGGGCCCCTGTTAGCAACTAAAAAGGCAGATGGACGTCTTCGAGTGCAAATTATGACCTCCTGCGTCCTGTGTGGTCTACATGTTTCAGCCAGGCCTTTTAATTTTAAAACTGGCTTTCCTCAGGACCAAATGAGTATGTGAAAAGGTGCAGATAAATAATAAAATTACAGTGATTATGTTATTTTACTAAGTGTCGCACTCCCTAAGGTGCGTTATATGTTAGAGGGGGATTCCCTCTTGCTTTAACAGGCTATTTGCTGTAAAAAGCTTCCTTGGGTCACCTGGCAGAGAAAGAGACCGAAATTGTCGGTCTAAATCCTCCTTGGACATGTCGTCCTTCTGCGGTGCCCGAATGTCCTGGACTGGAAGCAAGACCCCTTGGACCGGTTTTGGGGTAACACCCCTCATCAGCCACGCTAGATTGAATCCAGTGGCAAAGTGAGCAAGGGACCAATGTCTGGGCATACCCTGGCAACTTAGGGCAAACAAAGCAAACACCAGGAGATGATGGATAGAGCACTGATCATGTAAGACACTTACCCACGGTCACAGATATAAGTTGAATCCATCATTGTTCTTTAGCTCACTTCACCGCCATAGTTCAGACCTATTCATATGAAAATCAGTCTTGACCCTTTTCCTCATGGGCACAGTTCAGCCCGAACTGCCAAGCTAGGCCTTCCCTGGACTGGAAACAAGCATCCTGGGACTAGTTTTGGGGTAACACCCCTCATCAGCCAGGCTAGCTTCAATCCTGTGGAAAGTGAGCAAGGGACCCCTGCCTGGGCATACCCTGCTAACTTAGGCCGAACAAAGCAAACAGAAGGAAATGATGGGCAGAATGCTGAAACTGTTCAGACACTCACCCCCAGTCACAGATCTGGGTTGAATCCACCATTGTTCTTTAGCTCACTTCGCCAACCTAGTTCAGATCCAGTCTTATGCAAATCAATTTTGCCATAGTTCCTCATGGAAACAGTCCAGCCCGAACTGCAAAGCTGGGTTTTCCCAGGACCGGAGACCAGCATCCTGGGACTGATTTTGGGGTAGCACCCTCTTCAGCCAGGTTAGCTTGAGCAAGGGACCCAAATCTGGGCATACCTTGCCAACTTAGGGTGAACAAAGCAAAAACAAGGAGATGATGGACGGACCGCTGAAACTTTTCAAACACTCACCCCCAGTCACAGATCCAGGTTGAATCCATCATTGTTCTTTAACTCATTTTGCCACCCCAGTTTCAAACGTTATAAAAAAGGCATTTTCGAATACACAATTTAAAACCCACCTTTACTTAAAAAGGTGTGTTATTAATTTCACAGTGCAGCTAGTGTACACTACCAGTGAAGTAGTGTGGCTCACTGGTTAGAGGCGGCAGACCCGAGAGCAGAGGACGGCCCGGGACCAGGGTTCGATTCCTGGCGCGGCAGGTTTCTGGACCAGGGTCAGCGGACTCGATAATTCTCTCGCCTCGGTGCCCACTCTGATCAGCGATCACACTCGGCAACTCTGGGCATTAGCTTGCCTCATCTTCACTAACGGCCCCACCAGACTGCCGGGGATGCCTGGTCTCACCCTGGAGATACCCATTAAGGGACCATCTCTCAGGGAAGCCAGGAAGGGTTTCGCAGCGGTCGAAGCGCCTTGGGACCCTACGGGTAAGTAGTGCGCTATATAAATGCCAATACACATACACTCTAAATATCCATCTTGTCCCAATGGAAAATTACAAATGTTACAGTGCAGCTCCAATGATAGACCATGGGACAGACAGCCTTTCCATAGTGAAAAACAAAATACACAGTACTTCACTATCAGGACGTGTAAAACACACCAATACAGGTCCTACCTTTCACATACACTGCACCCTGCCGATGGGAGTACCTTGGGTCCTACCTGAGGGGTTCCTTACATGTAAGAAAAGAAAAGGTTTGGGCCTGGCAAGAGGGTGCCCTTGCCAGGTCAACATTGCAGTTATCAACTGCATGCACAGACACTTCAGTGGTAGGTCTGAGGCACATTTACACTGCTACTCATGTGGGTGGCAGAACCAGTGCAGCAAGCCCACTAGTAGTATGTGATTTAGAGGCCCTGGCACACTCGGTGCAGTTTACTAGGGACTTACCTGTAAATCAAATATTCCAATCATGGATAACGAATCCTATTCACAGTTTGGCACAGACATTTATGCACTTTAGCACTGATCAGCAGTAGTAAAGTGCCCAGAATTCTATAGCCAACAAAAATGGTCCAAAAACAGGAGGTCAAAAAGCAAAAAGACCTGGCTGTCACTCCGCTAAAAATGCCATGTCTAACAATCAGCAGACCAGGAGGGGCTCTGTCACTACTGAATGGGACACATTATTCTTAGCTCTCTGACGATGTGCTCCCATGATCACAAATTATACTGCATACAAAAAACAAATATGGGCATGGGTCATTACATACGCATCAAATGAAGAGGTCTACGCAGTTCCTCAACTATCAGGGAAAGGATAGAACAGCACTATGAGGAAAGTTTTGTACTGCATGTGTGGTATACATAGTGTACAGTGGTGCCACGTGAACAATAGGGATGTCAGTGATGGCAGCAGCATGGAAGGGAATGACAGAGTGAGGGTAGGTGTTTATTGGTTAGGTTGAATAAATTTTACTATGTATATATTCCTTCAGCAAACATTGGCTCTGATGTGCTATATGACCACAGTATGTGCAACCAAGTATACCAAGGACAGCAGTGACCGTAAACACATGTGTTGCAAACGGAGGCTTATAATATGCGTTTAAACTAATAAAGAGCTATATATATTTAAAAAACTATGTTATTTTACATTTGTGGAACAATGCCAAAATTCTAGGCAACCTAAACCTTTGCTTAAGCTTTGGAGCCTTATTTGGATCTTGGTGGATGGGTTACTCCATCACAACTGTGATGGATGTCCGGTCCACTGAAACATAAATACCATTATATCCTATGGGCTTTATATTTCAGCAGACAGGATATCCGTCACTGTTGAGACGGAAAAACATGTCTGCCAATATCTAAATCAGGCCTTTGGTCTCTCTTCAGTGTTGATTTATGTCTAAGAATTTGGTAAACAAAGTCAGCCAGCAACATTCCACAAACCTAATTGATGAGTAATATAAACACCATTATATCCTATGGGATTTATATTTCAGTGGATGGGATATCCCTCACCGTTGTGATGGAGTAACCTATCTGCCAAGATCTAAATCAGGCATTTAGTCTCTCTTCAGTGTTGATTCAAGTTAAGAACTTGGTCAACAAAGTCAACCAGCAACTTTCCACAAACCTAATTGATGAGTAATTTTTACACTTTTGATACTGGGGTGTTTGCGCACTTTTATGCAAGAGACTTTTTTTTAAACTTCAGTGATATATCTTTCAACCACATGCCCCTGTTTACATTCTTAGTACACCCATACAAACTATTTGATTTTTCAGCACATTCAAAAGCATCTATTCTTGTCAACACTACATCAATATCTCATTGCAGACTGAAGGTAATGAGATATAAAGTGAAATATGTGTGTGTATATATATATATTTTTTTTTTACCAACACTTAAGCCACTCCGTACCTGGGACTCGTTTCAAAGAAGAGCACTCAAAGTCGCTTCAGCGTGGCTAGCCATATTTAATCACAGCTTTGCAGTATAACAAGGGTTAGCAACGCGTTTCAGCGTTACCGCCTTCGTCAGTGTAAACCATCGCATTTTTTAAGTGATTTAAATAACAGTTCATTGTGACTCCCTGTCACGTGCAATAAAAAATAAAAATAAAAAACGGCACATTTCATACAATTCCATCATTGGAAATGGCGGCCATCTTGTAGTGGTCAATAACGCACTAACATCAATATATAGTGCAATTTGAACACAATCATCAATACTTTTTAGCGCATTCACAAATCATTATGTGATTATACTAATAAATTCATTAGTGATACCAATTCATATGTCAGTATAATACTCTACAACATGTTCATGGTCACCTATCATTTCTAAAGGCTGTTATCAAATACAGTTCTCATTGTCACTCCCTTTATTAAACACCTATTTTTACTTTCGGAGTTGGGAACTGCAATGGGTGGTTCACGGATATTCAATCTGGGAGTTACCTTGGTTATGGGACTTAGTGTGGCACTTGCAATGAAGCCCTGAATGGGCATTATTGTGCTCTAATCAATTTTTGGTCCAATCTTGGAATTGGGAGACAAATTCTTTTCTCTCTTTTCTTAAGATGAACTCTCCCCCAGGGACTGGACAATTTATTAGATGTGGGTCCACATTTCCTTCTCATTATTCATACCTCCTGGGATCTTAGTCTGGAGTAGGATGATAAACCTGGATTCTAGAGTCCGCAACTTTCTTACCCAGTCTCCACCTCGTTCGTTCCTAACCAATTGGTCTAGTATGAAGAAGGTAAGTAGGTTGCTGTTGCTTTTGTGCATCTCCTCGAAATGCCGAGCTACTGGGTAGCTCTGGTCTCTCGTTGAGATAGCTCGCATGTGCTCAAGAACTCTTGGTTTGGTCTGCTTGATTGTGCTCCCTATGTATTTTCTCCCACAGGGGCACATCAAGCAATATATGGTGTATTCCGAGTTACAATTAAGCAACTTCGTTATTTGTGTTGTGTTCGTTTTACCAGGTATTTGATATTCTTTAACCTTGTGTGAGTTTTTGCATGCCTCACATTTCATGCAGGGGTAAAAACCCACTACTGGCGGTTTCCTCCTACTCTTACACTCATAGTGGCTATTGACAAGATGGTCCTTCAATGAGTTTCCTTTTCTGTATGATATTAGGGGATATTCTGATAGTGTCTTCCCTATCAAACTGTCTGTCTTCAGGATTTTCTAATTTCTTTTCATAATATTGAAGACTTCTGCTGATTTTTCTGAGTATCCTGTGATCATTCTGACCTTTGATTCACCTGTTCTTGGTTTATCAATGAGTAGGTCATTCCGCCCCACTGCATTGCTTCTTGTTTCAGCCTGATCTAGGACTCCTTTGCAGTATCCCCTCTGACTAAATCTTTTTCTGGACTCTCCTCGCGCTTTCTCAAACTCCTTATCTGTCAAGCAATTTCGCTTCATACGTAAAAACTCTCCTAGAGGGATATTATTGATCACACTACGCGGGTGATGGCTCCCTGAATGTAGAATGATGTTGCCCGATGTGGGCTTCCGGTATACTGCAGTTTGAATGGCATTGTCCTCAACATAGACTTGAAGGTCTAAATAAAAGACCTCCTATTTGCTGATGTTACTTGTGAAGTGGAGGTTAAGGTCATTTGTATTTAGACCCCTAATGTACTCCTCAGCTTCACCTTGTGGACCACGCCATACCACGAACAAGTCGTCTATATAGCGGGTCCACAGTATTATCGATCCATCCATCGCTCATTTTCCCCCACCCAGGCCACGTGCTTCTCCCACCAGCCCACGAAAAGGTTTGCGTAGCTGGGGGCGAAGCACGTGCCCATTGCGGTTCCCTGGAGTTGCAAATACAGTTGTCCTGAGAACAAAAAGATATTATTTCTCAGGCAGAAGTCTGTTAGTTCGATTAACATCATGTTATGCCTGCGGAATTTCAGAGCCCTCTTTTCTAAGAAACTTTTCATCGCCAGTAGCCCGTTCTCATGTCTAATTGAAGTGTATAGACTTGTGATATCAAGTGTAATTAAGGTCATATCTTCCTCCCATTTCACCCCCTGTATGATACGTAAAAAGTCTTTCGTATCTCTCAGGTATGAGCTGAGATCCTTTACAAATTGAGAAAAAGAAAAAAAAATATATATATATATATATATATATGACACCAACTTCCTTCGTGGATTCCATTGCGAACAAAGAACGAAAAAACCGAGCCCAAACTCCGTTTTTGCATGTGAATTAGATTTATTCAGTCATAAATCGGCAGTCCTGCCCAATGCGTTTCGGAGCCCAGCTCCTTGGTCACGGGTCATTATTTTGTTGTTTTAATAAAGTATATATAAAAAAACCTAAGTGTGGACATCACAAAAAATCGACATAAATATAGGACTACTGCACCACATCAGTAGGTAAGGAAACATTTGTAGTATTCCATTCCCTATTCCAAAGCATGGTTTATATCAGTCTCATATTGGTAAAATATAATTACAATTCATTGTATGGAATTAATTTTGGCAAAATAATATGACCAATGTAAATTGATATACTTTACATTTAGAATTCAGTTTTTAGAGAAATTATCCTATTTCCAATTAATCAATTGGTGGTCAAAAGTATTGATATTATATAAATGTGTCAATTCAGCCCCAGTGGGCTACTTAAATAACCATATGTACTTAGCAACAGAATAAGAAATATTTTGTACAATTCTGCCCCAGTGGGCTGTTGTATATGGCAATACTGGCTTCCTCAATAGTGTTCCATTTTGTAGATGCTGGTGTCTCCATCTCTTATAATAAAATATACATATACGTAAAGTGAGTTCATAGTTTTCTTAAAAATGTCATACTAAACAAATAAAATCAATACAGGCTACTTTGGTTCATACAGCAGTTAACACGTTATCCTAGATGGACCGCAAGCTCTTCGCCCTTATTCAATCCTACAGGAAACATTGTTTCATATTTAAAGATAATTTTTGATTCCCTGCGTCTAAGTTCTTTCAGGCAATTCCCCCCTCTTTCATCCTTTGCAATTTGGTCTAATGCACAGGATTTAAGGAGATCGACATTTTTATTATGCTTCTCCTTTAAATGCCGAGCTATCGGGTATTGTTTGCCCTCATTGACGATAGCTCTTCTGTGGTCTAGGACCCTCTTCTTGACTTCATGTATAGTGCTGCCTATATAAATTTTTGGGCAGGGGCAGATCAGGGCATATACACAATAATCTGATTTGCATGATAGATGTTTGTCTATCACAAATGGTTTTTGATGTGTTGACAGCTCAATTTGTTTCATATTGTTACTATACTTGCAGGCTTTACAAGCTCTGCAAGTATAGAACCCTTTAATTGGTGTTTTGTCCTGCTTGTCCTGCACCTCACTACTACACAACAGATCGCCTAGAGCTTTACATTTGCGATAGGTGATTTTGGGATTATCGTCAATACATTTCTTTAGGGTATTGTCAGTTTGTAACACACTCCAGACCTTTTTCAAACAATGCCGCACCTCCCAAGCTTGGCTGCTAAACGTTGTAATGAAACGTAATGGAGCGTTGACATCTACTTCCTCTCCTCTATCCACTAGCAATTCTTTTCTGTCTACCAGTAGGATTTTTTTACATGCCTCTTTCACAATCTTTTCAGGGTACCCTCTTTTCATAAAACGTATGGACATGACCTCCATCTCTTCTAGGAACCCAGTTTCCGTGCTACAATTACGTTTTGCACGTAACAGTTCTCCATACGGAATACTGTTGACTAAATTCCTAGGGTGGCAGCTGCTGGAAGGAAGAAGGCTATTCCCTGATGTTTCCTTTCTGAATAGTCTGCTTTCTAATTTATTTTCATTCACCGAAATCTCCACATCTAAGAATTCAATTCTCTTCTTAGCCACTGTGCTCGTAAATTTGAGATTCAGCTCGTTATTGTTTAGTGTATCGGTGAAGTCAACTGCTTCTTGTTCTGTGCCACGCCAGATACAAAAAATATCATCTATGTATCTGGCCCAGAGGAAGACGTTATGGGAAAAGGCATAGATCTTACTTGCCACATGCTCCTCCCACCAGCCCAGGAATAATCCTGCGTAACTGGGGGTGAAGCATGTTCCCATTGCCGTCCCCTGGGTCTGACAATAGATGGAGTGATTGAATAAAAAAAAATTGTTGTTTAAACATGCCATCATCATGTCTAAAAACATGTCCATATATATATATATATATATATATATATATATATATATATATATATATATATATATATATATATATATATATACTCAAATTTCACTATATATATATTTTTCAATTTTTTTATTAAATGTGCTTCACATTTTGTTGCATTCCTCAAATCTTTTCTGGCAGAACTTTCCCGGACGGACAGAGATGTGGGCATGAGCTAAGGAACCGGATTGCTTCTCCGAGAATTTTAAATCCTGGAATCTTAAACCTTCCCAATTAATACAGAAACTACCCTGATATCGAGATACCATTTAGCTACGTTTGACACTAGCCTACAAACGAAGGCACAAAAACCCCACAATATGGATGACCAGCATTGATTGAAGGTCCCTAACTCTGGCATCACAGACTCTTGCCTTATAGAGAAGATGTTATCCTTCAAGGAACCATCTTTACATCTTATATTCGTTTGGACTGCTCCATACTGTAGAGGATTTAAAACACCTCCAAGTCACTTGTGAGAAATATAGACCCCCAGACCACTTCGAAAATGGAATATTTACGTTCTTCGTCCTGATGAAGGTGATGAAAATCGGGTTTCACCGAAACGTACGTAGGCTAGTGACACGCATCTGAAAGCCCTACCCAAGAACCAAGCCAAAAAGAAGAATTAACCAAAACTAAATTGATGGACTTGTGTTTTGTTGTTAAGCTGTGGAGCCTATGGATAAAACACAAATAGAATTAGAGAGTAGGTCTCATGTTCAGATGTGTTTTTATTGTGAATTTGTTTGTAAGGTATGATAGTTGGAATGTATGAGTAGAATGAAAGGTGAGAATGGAAGAATGATGAGTAGTCTTGGTGGTCACTAGAAATATAAATCACTGTCTAGAAAAGCCAAATTATGTCTCTTTTCTAATTGAAAAAGTAATGTGATTTCATTTTATGTACAAATATGTATGCTTATATAATTGAATTTAAAAAAAAGAGTGTGAAAATATAAAAACAAATATATAAAAAAATATTTTTGGATAAATAATCAAAACTAAAAGGAAAGTTTATTTGTGTGCTGAGATTCTATGGTGGCAGGAAATGTTATGATTAGAGTTATTACCATGTTGAAAATAAGAAAGGTCAGATAAGAGGTTGCTCCATTTGTATTTATTCCTCAATTTTACCTACCTAATCCAAAAAAACACTAACCAAGAAACTATAGCCCAGTATGTCTGAAGTTTTATATCTGTAGATCTTTCTTTTTAATGTAGACTACACAATCAGTTTTGTAATACAATGCAGATCACTAAATTTTGACAGAATCACTATAGAGCATTGTTTATTTGCTGACACATACTCAGGACTATAAGGAAAGAATAAAAATAAAATATTTCATAGTTGAGTACAACTAAGGAACCTTGTCTGCAAGACACACCACCCATACCTTGAGTAGCCAGTTAGGAGAATATGCTGAACATTACATTTGTCAGCTTTATTACTATTGTTTCCAAAGCATGCTAATTCCCTCCAGTAGCCTTCATGCTTGAAGTTATCCTATCCAAGAAACATTAGTGCTCTCCTGGGCCTCCAAGCATGAGGGAAAATATATATTTGGTTTTCCATGGGTTTGAGGTGCCTGCAGGAGATAAGAAGGGATGCATTGTATTTGAAAGCGAAATATCATCATCGTCTACACATCATAAGGTTTCTTGTGCTGGGATGAAGGACCCCATTCACCCTGGCCTACTTCCAGAAGAATTTGCTGAAACTAACAATTGTCAGATTTTTGCATTTTATTCCCCAAAATATGGTAGTTCCCTTTAGTCTTCCTCATGCAAGAACATATCCCAGACAAGGCTTAGCGTGCATCTATGTTCTCCATGGTCCTCTGAATGTGAAGGTTTGAGCATGGATCCACATACTAGATACCAGCAAATTTCTGATGGTGGGGACCTTCCATGTGGGACGCCAGTAGTATTAAGGACAGAGGTTAGTCAGCACCCAGAGAACCTACCAAACCTTGACATTTCCGAAAGTTAGAAACTCAGGAGAATCCAGGAGAATGTGGCTTGCACGAGTCTCACAAATATTCATGTCCAGCATTACCTGCAAATTTTGAAACCGCTGTTAAAAATCACAGTTTCTTTAATTTCTTTGATAGAAAACTCCTGGACTTCTGACTAAGAGCAAAAGTACTACCATCCAATATCCTCACACTTCTTACAACAATCAAATGTACCCCACATGTGTGGGTGGCGCTATTGTTCAGGACAGGAATAAGCTAAATTTTTGACCATGTAAAAAACATACTGACACTATAATGATTTTACATGATCACTCGCCTCTTTCTGTCTATTACAGTAACTTACTGATTCATGTAAGGTTCTATTTTTATCAGAAGAGGATTAAGAATGCTAGATGGTAGGACTTTGTCTTTTTCAAATTTGTATGTCATAAACAGATTAGGAAATGTCGTTTTTTTAGCAAAGTTTAATGTTTTCATTAAGAAAAAATGAAGGCATTCACACAAGCCACACAAACCAGGACTGCACTCAGTATCAACTTTTCAGAAATATCTGGAAATAGTACATTTCCCGAGGTGCGGATGACCCTTTTTCAATTTCCGTAGCTTCCCATATGTCACATATCAGTCTAATAGTATGTTCCTTCTGTGTATGGTTGCATTCTTGAGCCTTTTCTGTCCTGGGCAATGGGCCCATTAACTCCTGTGAACAATCTTTTTCGAAGGGGATAACCATGAGAATGCAAGATTTTATGACATTTACTATAACTAAAGACATTTCTCTATACTTCTATATCTCTATATTTCTGTCTTCCTATTGTAAGCCAATATCTCCAAAAAGCCCTGATTGCAAAAACGTTTTTAGAAAACACTTGGCATATGGATAATTCGACATTCTGATTGATATAAGTGTCTCCTATCCCAAAACTCAGCATCTTTGAGACCGACACATCTCTGCAACAGAAAGAGTGAGTATGACCTTTGTAAAAGGTTAATATTTTTGTGGATCTGCCTTCTGTGCCGACACTTACAGTTGAAAGCCTTGTGATCTATTTCTCCAGTGTCCTTGTTTGTCCTTGCTGTCTTTTTTATTTCAACAATTAGTTTCCTTGGATGATCATTCAGCAAGCTACACAAATGTCCACTTATTAAGTTTACAATATTATCTACTTTCCTGAATTGTGTCTACTTTATCACAATCTGTAGCTTTCTTGGATCTCCCAAGGATGTCACACTTCATGTCCTCCACAAATGAAAGTAGGTATATGTCACAAAGAAAAAACTGTGTAATTGCTAAGGATAAGATGAAGTCAAATTAGCATTTGCTCTGTGATAGGGCACAGACACACAGCTACTTCCTCTCACAATGCTTCTCATAAAGAGAGAGACAATTTATGAGCATATCCCTGTCCCAGCAAGGTACCAGAAGTGGTTAGGATGTTTTTCTTAGGCTAGGAAAAATCCAGACAGCCTCTGTCTCCATTCTGTGGCACAGACTCACAATTCTTTGCTTCAGCAAAAAGCCATATGCTGTTTGACAAAAAACGTCATGCCCCGAAACAGGAACAGACACTATTTGAATGCTTTCTTCTTATTATTATTAGAACCATTTATATTGCGCATCAGCTATCTCCAATGGAGGTGTCCCGGCGCAAGAGCAAGAAAGAGTAGCAGTGGTCCATAGCAGTAAGGAGGGAGAAGGAAATTACGGCAAATTAAAAAGCCATGTCTTGAGCATCCTCCAGAATAGTGGTTCTGAGTTGGCCTTGCGGAGGTGCTCAGGCATGGAGTTCCATAGGGTGGCGGTCAAAAACGAGAAAGAGCGGCCGCCAATCCTGGCTCTAGTGAAGCGTGGGATGGACAAGAATCCCTGGTTACTTGATCTCAATGTTCTGTGTTGGGTGTACTGGGGTAGTCTTGTTTTAAGATAACTTGGGCCGGTATCATTTATAGCTCTGAAGGCCAATACCAGGGCCTTGAACTGGGTCATTTTCCTAATCGGTAGCCAATGAAGGCTACGAAGGTGGAGGGAGATGTGGTGACGGAAGGGTACGTTTCTGATAAGCCTGGCTGCCGCATTCTGGATCACTTGCAACTTTCTCATGAGGTTTTCGGACAAACCCATGTATAGGCTGTTTTCAGAGTTTTCAATTTCCAGAAGCATGATGACGTAACCTGGCTTATCTGTGTCTTTCCTGACAGAGTGGAGTCAAATTTAACTCCTAAGTTTTATTGCGGTCTGAGCAGGTATAGGAGGAGGGTTAAGTTCAGAAGGCCACCAGAGGGCGGATGCCGGGGGTGAGGGCTGATTAAAAAACAAGACTTCCGTTTTGTCTGTATTTAATCGGAGACAGTTGTCTGTCATCCATAGCGATATATTGACCATACATTGCCTGAAATTAAAGAAGGCCGCTTCTGACTGGTCCTTAAAGGAAAAAACAAGCTGAGTGTTGTCTGCATACGACAGCGTCTTTATTCCATGATTTTCAATGACAGCAGCAAGTGGGGTAAGGTAAATATTGAAAAGTGCAGGGCTGAGGGCCGAGCCCTGTGGAACTCCACAGTTGAGAGGACGTGCATTAGAGGTATGGGGTTGGAGGCATATTTCCTGAGAGCGGCCAACTAAAAAGGAGCGGAACCAGGTAAGGACACTATCTGTAATGCCTATTTGTACAAGCCTGTCAAGGAGAATCGAGTGCGAGACAGTATCGAAAGCCGCGGAGAGGTCCAGCATCACCAGCATGGCGTGAGAGCCCTGATCTAGGGTCTCCCGAATAGTCTCCGCGGCTTCCAATAATACTGTCTCAGTACTATAACCGGACCTAAATCCGGACTGGGAATCGTGTAATAGATAATTAGATTCTAGATATACAGATAACTGCTTCTGTATTTCCTTCTCAAGTATCTTAGCCGGTAATAAGGAAATAGGTCTGTAGTTGTTTAGTATATTAGGATCTGCATCAGCTTTTTTCAAAATGGCCTGAACCAGTGCAGTTTTCCAGGTAGATGGATAGCTCCCTGTATTTAGTGAGGAGTTACAAATATAATTGAGTGGGGGATTCAAAAGAGGGGCGAGAAGAGCGAAGAACTTAGCTGGGCATGGGTCAATAGGAGATCCCGAGCTGACTTTCCTAAGTTCTTTTAAGGAATCTTCCTCACTAAGCAGTAGAAATTTGCTCCATGTCGCTAAGTTTGAGGTTTTATGTGGGAGAGCAGGAGGGTCATCACAGGTTTTTTTTTTAAAGCTGTATATATTGCATGGATTTTATCGTGAAAAAAACAAGAGAGTTCTTCACACAGAGAGCCAGTGGACTTGGTAGAGGATTTCAAAGCTTCCGGATTAGCAAACTCCTGAACAATTTTAAAGACCTCCTTATTTGAGTTATCTGACTCTGTGATTCTTTTTGTTAGGAAATCAGTGATAGCCTGATATTTACTTTTTTTGAATTTCTTTAAGGCTGCTCTATAAGTGTTTTACATTTCAAGGTCGTACTTTTTCCGCCACCTACGTTCAAGTTTTTTACAGAGCCTTTTCTCTCTCCGAAGTCCATCTGTGAACCATGGGGCAGATGGTTTAGTTCTAGCTTCGAGTAAGAAAAATCCGAAAGTCAGTTTCCTTTCTGGGGCACAGGTACACAATTCTGGGACCCAGCAGGGAACCAGAAGTGGTTTGGAATTTTAAATTCAAACAGTGTCCTGCTAGTGCTGGGGCAACAAATAGGGAATCTCTGTCCCAGGCAAGCAGTTTGGTGTCTGCTGTATTTAAATATATTAGTGTTAAAAGCTGCTGGAGGAATGGTAATTTCTTGTATCACGTGTTTTTTTAAGTAACACTAAAACTAATGCAACATACATATCATATTAGAACACTGTAATGTTGAGAGCTCCATTGAAGACAAGAAATCGGTTGAGGGCCACTACTGACTGGTACAAACTGTCTTCTATAATATTCTAATGTTTATTTTTCTCTTTCATCCTTTTGAATTTGCAACATTCTATCCTTATTTGGTGGAGAGGTCTACCAGCATTGTAATCCTTCTGTCTCCAGCTATAGGAGTTCTTAAAGGCTGTCACCCTTGAATAAAGCCCTAAAACTGAGTTCAGGGCCTTTAACAGCTGATATAGCCCTCAGCATGTTGCAAAAATGCTAAATTATGTTATGTTATCTGGACATGGTCATAAGATTAAGTAAAATGCATTATACTTCTAACAATTCAAAATACAGTCATATGGTTTTACTTCTTTAAGTTCAAAAGCAAGTTTATTGAGATAAAGAATTACATTAATGTGCAAAATATAAGAACAGTGGGCCCGATTCACAGAATGAACTTAAGACTCAATCCTAAACTTACTACTATTTTGGTATTCACAGAATGAACTTACTACTTTTGGAATTCACAGAAGTTAGGATTTTGTCTTAAGTTTGTCTTAAGACAAACTTAAGACAGACTTAAGACAGACTTAAGACAAACTTAAGACAGACTTAGGACAGACTTAAGACAAAATCCTAACTTAAGTCTTTCTTAAGTCTGTCTTAAGTTTGTCTTAAGAAAAACTTAAGACAAAATCCTAACTTCTGTGAATACCAAAAGTAGTAAGTTCATTCTGTGAATGCCAAAAGTAGTAAGTGCATTCTGTGAATGCCAAAATAGTAGTAAGTTTAAGATTGAGTCTTAAGTTCATTCTGTGAATCGGGCCCAGTGAAAGTAAAAGGGTTACATGCAATATATCAGTTGGAAGGGTGTAAAATAAATCAATCAAACATATCATATGCATGTAAAATAACAATATTATATGGTACATCGGTATGGAGAAAAAAGAATTTTCATGTTCTACAAAAAGTTATAATACATAGTATAAATAAAACTATATAATAGCAATATTGAGGAAGTCATGGAGGTTTAGCGACTTCTTGTTGTATAGGCGTAGGGAGCATAGAGCAACTAGCACTTGTTTCAATGAACAATATAACTGGTGCCCACAAGTCTAAACGTTTGGATGCCATATGTATCTGATACACACATTTTGTGTCTAGCCTATATGGCTGAGATACCCGCCACCCCCTCTCAACACAATCCCCAAAAGGAAGGGAAACCGGAAACAGTCTTGAAGTTTTTGGATGTGGGGAGGGAGTGACCCTCCCCCGGCCGTATTTATTAAAACAAAAAATTAAAACATTAAACGTTTCATTTTATGTACAATTTCATTATCACATTGCGATGTTTGGCTCACCTTAACATATTCTCTAATACAGAGTTTCTCCTAGCCGAACTAGCATCCAACAAAAACATTCTCTAGAAAAACTGAAATTGTACATCCTAACGTTTAAGGGCCAACGGCAAGGTCATAACCGGTGTCAAGATCCCTAACCAGACTTACCCCTCCCACTTGTGAGGGGCGACAGCACAGAGGCTTACCTCAAGTGCAACTACTAACAATTTCCCTTGACTTGACGGGGGCACTTAAGACTCGACGCCATTTAAAGGTCGTTCGAAGACTTGTGTGTGGTATCTAGAAGGTATCGTGGACCTCCCCCCATCCCACACAACTTACCGCATCTGCCGTCGCAGATGACCCTGGCCCCGGGAAATTCCCCAGGAGGGGGCTGTAACCCCTCCTACAACGGAAGGGGCCTTGACCGCCTTTCCTTTACTTCCGGCGACCCGCCCTTAGACGGGACCGCCTCCCCACTGAGGGGCCAATGGCCACCTCTCCCGAGCGCTCCCATCCGTGTTGGGTGACGCCCACTCATAGGGATCTACCAATTAGTGCTCACCGATCATGACCTTACCGCCTACCAAAAATAAATACGACAATTTTTATTCAAACCTACAAAAAACATTGGTCGCTACGACCGAAGGAACATGCTAAAAAATACAACACTACATTATGATCAACAACAAACTGATACTTTCACAGCCTGTAAACGGAATGGAAAACAAACTTATAAATTCACTTTATTGCACAACAACTTGCTGTCCTCAGGGGCTGGTGGGTGGGTCAAAATTGGCTCTTCGTTCTGTCCCGAGCTCACGTGTAGCGAGGAGGTGCAGCTTCGGAGCACAAGAACAAGAGGACGTCTTCTGGTCTTGCGTCTCTTTTTATCCGTCTTCGGGGCGGGCGAGAACCCGCCCCTGCCCGCCCCCAGGGCGGGGCTGGCTACGTCGGTGTCTAGGCCAGCCCACTCTAGGGCGGGAAAAAGCGCGCCCCGGCTACGCCGCTTCGGGCATACCAGCCGAGACACGCCTCCCGCCCAAAAATGGCTTCCCGGGGGGATCGAGGCACTCCACCATACGTTCGGGGGGACCGAGTGGTCGCCCCTTTCCATATGGCTGAGATACCCGCCACCCCCTCTCAACACAATCCCCAAAAGGAAGGGAAACCGGAAACAGTCTTGAAGTTTTTGGATGTGGGGAGGGAGTGACCCTCCCCCGGCCGTATTTATTAAAACAAAAAATTAAAACATTAAACGTTTCATTTTATGTACAATTTCATTATCACATTGCGATGTTTGGCTCACCTTAACATATTCTCTAATACAGAGTTTCTCCTAGCCGAACTAGCATCCAACAAAAACATTCTCTAGAAAAACTGAAATTGTACATCCTAACGTTTAAGGGCCAACGGCAAGGTCATAACCGGTGTCAAGATCCCTAACCAGACTTACCCCTCCCACTTGTGAGGGGCGACAGCACAGAGGCTTACCTCAAGTGCAACTACTAACAATTTCCCTTGACTTGACGGGGGCACTTAAGACTCGACGCCATTTAAAGGTCGTTCGAAGACTTGTGTGTGGTATCTAGAAGGTATCGTGGACCTCCCCCCATCCCACACAACTTACCGCATCTGCCGTCGCAGATGACCCTGGCCCCGGGAAATTCCCCAGGAGGGGGCTGTAACCCCTCCTACAACGGAAGGGGCCTTGACCGCCTTTCCTTTACTTCCGGCGACCCGCCCTTAGACGGGACCGCCTCCCCACTGAGGGGCCAATGGCCACCTCTCCCGAGCGCTCCCATCCGTGTTGGGTGACGCCCACTCATAGGGATCTACCAATTAGTGCTCACCGATCATGACCTTACCGCCACAGGTCCGGATAGTTGACCGGCTATCCGGACCCCCCACAAAAATCCTACCTAAAGGTCATGTCTTAATGATTTTAACCAGGCTAAGAAGTCTCCTATGAGTAACTCATTCCCCACCCTCGACAAATGCACACCATCCCCCAGATACATACTGTCATCATTAATACAACTATGTGAGATCGAATGCAATGTCTTGGAACGGAACAACCTACTCACTTTGTTATTCAGTTTTCTAACAGAATGATTTAAAGCAGGGATCGAGATAGCCCCCCGCCATACTTTTCGTGGGATCATATGAGACCACGCAATTATGCACCCCGGAACTCTCCTTGCTAACCAACTTACCGTGGAAAGCATAGTCTCCAGGAGAAGTCGTCTACCGGTAGTGACCAAATCATTACCCCCTAAATGCACTATGACTATGGACGGCGGTGACCTCATCCGCTCTAACAAACCCTCAAAAAATGCCTGAAACTGGTCAATACAGAGACCGCCCCTTCCGTAGAAGGACACTCTGTACCCGTATTCCCCAGGTACGTGAACCATGTCACCTGCTTTGAATACGTCCGCGGCCCGTCTCACGTATGAGTGGCCCACGACCCACACCTCCTTCCTTACAGCCGGTGATGTGCAACCGCTGGCCTGGTGTTGGGTCGACTGCACAGTCCGCCCTGCCTCGTAGGCTTGCGCAACTGAAAACAAACAAAGACAAGAGGCGTGAGTACATGATTACAGCTTCACAACATGTGCAATCGCACGTACCTCTTATAACAATTGGAGGACCAACGCCCCACACGTTTTACTTGTTCTACATTAAGACCCCTGGCTGTAGCTTCAGTGGCAGCCCCTATCCGAAAGGAATGGGTCCCAAATTCGCCCGGGTCCAAGCCCGTTGCGGCAATGGCCATTGCAAGCACCCGCTGAAACTGAAACCTCGTCAGTGGGGTGGCGTCTGCATGCCTCAACAATGTCCCCCCCCATGATGCCACCCTTCGTGCTAGGTAGTCTTCTAAGCACTGTACCGGACACATGGAGGATCCGGGGGTCCGGCGAATGATCGTGCAGTCCCCCCTCCCGTCTTGGTCGGACTTGGACCTGAGAAAGGAGACAATCATCGCATCGCCCCTGATCCGGACATGTTCCCTGCACAAGCCCCCCGACACATCCTGTTTGTTCCTTGCAACTAGCTCACTAACTCTCATAGCCCCGTGAAATGCCAGCGTAAATGCAGTCCGGAACAAACAGGTCTCGAAAGGGGACGAGCACGTGTTAGGGAGTGAGGCCAGTAACTGGGCCAACCTATCCAGACCTATCGGTCGTCTTACGTCTACTCTGCGACCCTCTAGGCGTTGCCACCCACGCAGCGCTTTTTGTACCGTAAAAGACGCTGCCGGGTCCTGGATGCCATGGGCTTTGGCAACAAAGGAAATGGCGGCACGATGCCTTTGGGCCGTAGCCACCGATTTCCCAGCCCTACGTAAAGACATCAGAAAAAGTACTACACACTCTTCCTGCCCCCACAGTCCCCCTCTCTCTTCCCCCAAAAAGGCTAAATAGGCCTGAAACGCCCCTTCATATGCCTTCCTTGTCCTGGGTGCTAGACTCTCTCCCACGAGGTGACGAAGTTCGGGGCACCGAGAGACCAGAGAGCTTCGGGGAAGGGTGCCGGCTCTGGGTCCGCTGAAGGAAGGAAACCCGAGAAAGCCTGCATGTGAAAACGAGACAGTGCATCAGCAGCCTGATTCATCACCCCTGGGACATGTTTTGCTCTGAATATCACGTTCAGTTGCATACACAGTAAGACAATTTCTTTGAGCAGCCTCAAAATCAATTTACAACGGGCTGCCTGACTATTGATGCATTCTACCACGGTCATATTGTCGGACCAGAACACGACAGAATGATCTCTGAACCCGTCTGGCCATGTTCTCAGGGCCACCAGAATGGGAAATAGTTCAAGGAAAGCTATATTACCCGTCAGCCCCTTCTCGTGCCACCATAGGGGCCACTTTTGTGCAGACCATTTTGTGCCGAAGATGGCGCCAAAACCTATACTTCCTGCTGAATCTGTCCATAGCCCAAGCTCTTCGGAGGACACGGCTGGCTTGTTCCAGACGACTCGGCCATTGAAGTCCGCCAAAAATGCTAACCAAATCCGCATGTCCTGGCGGACTTCGGCCGATAATCTCGTGCGATGATGCCCTTCTCTTAAGCCAACCATTGATTGGGCAATCGAGCGGGAAAACGGGCGAGCCATTGGGATCACCCTCAAGGCAAAGTTCAACTTTCCCACTAATTGTTGCAACTGGTGCAGTGTAACCTTAGGTGCATTTAAACATACTTGGAGGGCTGTCCTGAATTTCAACACTTTGCTAGCTGGTAAACGGAAACACCCCTCCCTTGAGTCCAACTCGATCCCCAAAAACTCGAGGCAAGTCGTGGGACCCATAGTCTTACCCGTTGCCAATGGCACACCAAAATGACCCATCAACACACAGAATTCATCTAAGGCCTGGGCACATTCGGGACTTCCGGCGGAGCCCAGGAACAAAAAGTCGTCAAGGTAGTGCATTACATTTCGAAAACCCGTTTTCTTAGTAAACACCCATTGCAGGAAAGTACTGAATTGCTCAAAATAAGCACATGATATAGAGCAACCCATTGGCATACACCTATCCATGTAAAATGACCCCTGGAACCCGAATCCCAAAAGACGCTGATCGTCTGGGTGTACCGGGAGCAACCGGAACGCTGACTCGATATCAGATTTCGCCATCAACGTCCCGGGCCCCAGGCGATTCAAGATGGCTACTGCCTCATCAAACGATGCGTACCGCACCGAACAAACTTCCGGATCAATTGCGTTGTTCACCGAAAGACCATGTGGAGCAGACAGATTATGGATCAAACGGAACTCACCTGGGTCCCTCTTGGGGACCACCCCTAACGGAGAACAAACAAAATTCGGTACCGGGGGTACACTAAACGGGCCGGCAACCCGTCCCCGGCTAACCTCTTTCTGAATTTTCTCATGCACTACAGATGTATGTTGCAACACGGAAAGTTGATTTTTGCACATCCCTACCCCCTGAAAGTCCCCCACCGGGATGCGGAAACCATGTGAAAAACCGTTCCGCAGCACCCCGGCAGAAGAACGATCCGGGTATTTGCTGAGCCAGGGAATCATTGCCAAGGTATCAATCGGGGTTGGTAACGGCGCCCCTCGGCCAAGCTTAGACCTGTTTGGCGCCCCCCTTACCCCCATTCTCACCCGTTCTGGCTCTGCACGATGCCTCAGGATGGGACGACCCACACGTACTACATTCGTGTTTGAATTTACACAATCCCGGAGGCCTGGTACATTTCCCTTTGTTAAAATTAAAGCAGAAACCCTTTCTCCCTGTATTGCCTGCGGGCCTTGACTGGTCGTCGGTGCTCGTACTTGGACGAAAGGGCGTCCCCACATTTTGGCGGGAGTAATCAATAACATTGCTCCCAACCAATGGCATTCTTAACATTCCCGATTCTTTCATTTTATCCCATGTTATAGAATCGTAACAATCCCAAGTCAAACTCTTATTATGTTCCTTCTCTTTCCTGAACAGGTTGTCATAACAAAACCAATGGTTACCTTGATACGATGTCGAGTACCCCATAATTCGTGATTGATAAACGGGAAACTCAGGAAGCAACTCGGGCCTACGACCCCCCAAAATCGATGTGAAAATACCCCACGCATTGCCCCAGTTGCCAATATTCTCATTCACCTTAAAGGCGGCCATTTTTGCGCGCCAAACACTCGGATGCATTAAGTCCTTCTGACTTTTAAAATGCTCCATATCATAATGGTCAACAAGCAAGGAGAAAATATTCACATACTCCCCAGACCAGATCTTTTCCTTTATAGCCAAAGGCACATGTTGTCCCAGTCTCTCTCTACGAGAGGGTGCTGACTCGTCCCTTGCAATCGGCAATGGCCGCTTACCTGAACCGGACGCGACTTCTGCCGCTTGCGGCTTGTCTTTAGCCGCCTCCCTTTTCTCACGAAGTCCTTTTATCAGCGCCTGTGCCTCGGCAGCCGCGGCGCCATCACTACTATCCCCCAACCATGCTGCTAGCTGTGCTGCCAGCTCGGGGGGCATGTCTCCCTTGGGTGTCGGGGTGACGACAACAGGGATTGGATTCCCCTCGATCGGTACTGGGGTCGGCGCCTCGAGCGGGGCAGAGGGAACCGGGACGTCTCCACCGGCTGGAACCCTTCTCGGCCTCTTAGGTCTCCCTCCAGCCGGCGCAGGGCCCGTACCCTCCTCCCCGTCCCGTTCTGCCAACCGTTTCTTTATGTCGGACACTTCTTTGCAAAGGGCCCGCACCATCTGGTCGGTCGTCATTCTCTTCGCGCCTTTCTTGGGCATCTCCCCGAGGAAGTATCTAGAAGACAAAGAAAAGGATCAAAACGCTCAAAATTGGCTCTTCGTTCTGTCCCGAGCTCACGTGTAGCGAGGAGGTGCAGCTTCGGAGCACAAGAACAAGAGGACGTCTTCTGGTCTTGCGTCTCTTTTTATCCGTCTTCGGGGCGGGCGAGAACCCGCCCCTGCCCGCCCCCAGGGCGGGGCTGGCTACGTCGGTGTCTAGGCCAGCCCACTCTAGGGCGGGAAAAAGCGCGCCCCGGCTACGCCGCTTCGGGCATACCAGCCGAGACACGCCTCCCGCCCAAAAATGGCTTCCCGGGGGGATCGAGGCACTCCACCATACGTTCGGGGGGACCGAGTGGTCGCCCCTTTCCATGATTGTAACAGACAGCATACCACCATGCTTGATATGATAATTTAGTGAAATCTTTCCAATTCTTGGTTATTTGTTGGAAGGCCACTGCTAATAACAAGACAATTACTTCTACATTGGAGTCCCAATTTCCCCATAGAGGAGATAAGCTACCTAAAAAGATATGTGAAATAGAGAAGAGGTGCCTGGAGTGAAATATCGAATTAAGTTGTGACCATACCTTTCCCCAAAAATCCTGGACATACTTGCATGTGAAGAGCAAATGAAATAAGTCAGCATGTGGTAACGAGAAAGACCAGCAAGTATCCGAGAGGTCTGAATGTCTTGCATTGAGGATGAGTGGAGATAATAGAAGCGGATTATATATGAAAAAGAGTGTCTGTGTGGTGTTTGCGGCTCTAGAAGACTTCCTAAGTTTACGCCAGATTCTATCCCAAAATTCCACAGACCAAGAAGTTTCAAATTTGTTCTCCCACAATAATTCTACCTTAGTTTTGTCTCTTGGAATAGGTGAACTATGCAAGAGTTTATATTTAGTGGAAGCCCTGGATTCATGAAGCAGGAGGGTTCACAATTTATCTGTATGATGAAGTTTAGGAGGGATACTATGTTGGGATGTTGTGTACTGTAGGCGAGCAGTTTGGATAGCTTGTGTTAAGAGAGAATATTTGGAGCGAAAAGTTGAAGGGAAGCCAAAAACAGTGCTAGCTTGTGCAAAGGGTATAATCTCATCCTGATTATATAATTGATTCAGCCAAATCAAGCCTCGTTGTCTCCAAGATTTCCAAAATAAAGGTCTATTGTTTATTAAAATGTAAACATTGTGCCATACAGGAAAATTGAGAAAAGAGTTCAAGGGAGTCTGTGGAATAATCTTGGAAGTATGTTTGATTATGGGAGTGGAAACAGACTGCGGCTAGCGCATGAAGGATAAATATTCTTGAAAGGAGAAAGTGGAAATAAAAGATCGTTCAAGTGTAGCCCAAAGAGGACAATTTATGGAAGGATCAGAAAGCCATTGTGACAGCTGAATTAATATGAAAGGCTTATGGTAAATAGGAAAGTCAGGAAAGTTCGTCCCACCCTCCGATTATGGACGAATCAATTTTTGGATGGTCATACGTGATTTCTTGTTTCCCCATAAAAAAGAAGATAAGATGGAGTTAAGTTTTTTAAAATATTTGAAGGGAATCGACAGTAGAATATTAGAAATTGTATATAAAAATATGGGGGAAAGCATCATTTTTATGGTGTCTAAACGACCCCACCAGGACAAATATAGGGGGTTCCATTTCATTGTTAAAGAGGACAACCTTTGTATGCAATTTTCCATGCAGCCTGATACTGTTCCCAATATGGATGGAGTAAAGTGTAGTCCTAAATATTTGATGTATTGGGGGCTCAATGCAAAACCTGAAGTAACATAGTCAGCTTTAAAAGTGTATTTTGTTAAGGGATATGGTTTTACTTCTACCAACACTTTTTAATTGATGTATTTCAGAAAAAAAAATTGTAGGACAGATTTGTAGCCTAACTACTTTCCCAACCCATGACACTTTCAGAACACCTACCCTAGGATTTCGAAACATCTATTTTCGAAAATGAATCTTTGCAGTTGTAAACATTTCATAGATGGTATTATGATAAGCTTTGCATTTTTAAATAAGTGCTAAACTGCCTTCTATTTTCTAAAACTATGACATGGCATTTAGCTCCAAATGGAAGCTTAACATGAATATGTTTTCATGAAACGCAAAAATGGTTTTGTCAAGTAGATATGGACTGAATTTTCAAGCGACATCACACAGATCAGTAATTTGCACATCTGTGTTTGAGTAAATGTGACTTGGAGTTATTTTCATCTTCAAGAGAGCCTCAATCTCTGTCTGAGTTAAATTGAATGCATATCTTTTCGGGGCAAAGGCCAGAGCTTAAATGCATTTTATTTCTTATGTTCATCTATTCTCTGCAGCCTGAAGGTACCACACGCTACAAGATAATTGGTATCTTTGACTAATTATACATTTGTTTTCCTGTTTTAAATGAAGAATTCCTTCAGGTTACAATAACATAACCAAGGACAGCAACTGATCTAGCTTTTGTTATCTCAGTGTTTTTGCCTTCGTTTTGATTTGTACTTAACTCAGGCTATTCGCAATACTTTGTCTCTCTGTTTTCATTTCAGATTTTCCTCTGCTTTCCGCAAAATATGTTCGTCACAGGAGGGAGATTTACTCACTATTATTGGTGACTATATGAAAGATGATTTGCATCTTCACAATGTTTTATCCTAATAAATAAATAATGCATTTCTACAGCAGATAATACTTCAGCTCCAAACTTGTTATATACTGTGTTCCCAATACATGCTGACCTGTTCTGCCACCTTTTCTTGTTTTTTCTACTTACTTATTGCCTTGCATTTTATTATGTCATATATGTATGGCCTGTGCGCAATGCCAATAACTGATGATTGTCTTTTTGTCTCATCTACCAGACTCTCTACTACTATAATGGTTAGCTTCTTAGTTCTAATTTACACCGCTTTCTTCATTCATAGCATATCAAATACATTTAAGCCCAGGAGTAATTAATAACACTTTGATAGAGACGGATTGGAAGCACATAAGAATACAGTCGAGAAAGGTGACGTATAATCCCTAAATCACAATTGCATGTTGGCCTGCATGAGGACTTGTGTCAATATTGATGAAAACAATCTGGTTATAAGAAAGGCACTGTGTAGAGGACGAGCTATAAGAAAGCCCTAACAAGACAGACAAGACCAGCTACCTTGTTTTCCATTCAAGTTGACTTTATTAAATGTGAAAGATTTCAACTTGACAAATAAACATCAAAGAAGACGGAGTATTCTAATGCCAGAGATAACGATATATTTTTCTGCAGTGAGCATTGGCTGGCTAATTTACAATACTCTATTGTTACTTATTTGAGATGACCTCTCCAAGTTTTATTGTCAGTAAATTCCAATTGCAAATTCTACTTTTTGCTGCTTTTTGTTGTTGTTTGTTTGCTTTTAGGTACACAAGAGACATCACTTACATTACTGCCAAACAGATGGCTGGCAGTGACAACAACGGAGTCTTCCTTCGGTTCTGCATGTGATGCTAAGTGGCAACTGCCAGAGCTAAGAACTTGAAGATGGTCCCAAAGAAAGGTCTTCCTGCCAAGAAAGCTTTTAGTGAGGTGGAGAAGAAAAAGTTTGTCACCACTGGTCTCGCACCTTCCTCCTTTTTCAGGAAATGTGCAGCACCCTCCCCTGGACAACAAATGGCTTGGATCAGCACTCACCACCCCAGTCTAAGCCCAAGCCCTTGTCTCTTAGCAATGCAGACCATGAAGCAACATTGCAGTGAGCCTGAACTGCATTTGTCTCAGCCTCAAATTCCTCATTTATTGCAGGAAAGTGGACAACAGGAGCTGCAACCAGCAACAGTTCTTCCTGAAGTAGGAGAAGAGCAAGAGTTTGAGCTTCCTGCTGAGCAAGATGTTTCTCTTCAACCACAGGCTTCATGATCTCCAGCAAGAAAAAGAAATGGTACTCCACCATCTTCTCCAAGCCCCCATCTGAGGATCAAGACACAGATTGGAACCCAGCTGAGTCTGAGTCTGCCACAAGAGACAAGGGAAATGGAAAGTTTCGGAAAGCCTTGGAACTATGGAAAGTTACAGTGATGATGAAGCAGAGATTGTGAGTGTGGAGGGTGGTTCATAGGATCAAGGATAACCCCCATTATTGAACCGACTCAGAGGGATGTTGTTCCACCACCAGCACTGGCTTCCATATTTGTAAGACCCCTGCCGAGACCTCAATCCATCATTACCACAGTTGAAGTATGCCCTGCAGAGAGGGAAACAACACACCCAGATATCTTCACTTCTTCAGGGCCTGGCACAGTAAATATGTATCTTCCTCAGGGACTTCTTTTTGATGAGCAAGCAGGAGGATAACATTGCAATATGCTCCATTTGCCAGACGAGTGTTCATCGAGGCAAGCCAGATTTGCACTATGGTACTGGAGGCCCAAAGTGCCACATGAAAAATAAATCACATAATCCGGTTGGAGGAGGAGTACCTTAAAAAGATAGCTGCTGGTGGTGCTGATGAGAGAAGGGAAGCTGCTCATTGCACAATGATAAAGGGTGATGGTGGTCATGAAAAAGATAGGAATGGTGGCATTACATAAAGCAGCCTGCTGCAATGAGTGTCCCCTATAGTGCATCAGCATTACCTGCATTAGCAACTTCCAAATGGCATAAGACTCAGATGCCGACACACATTGAGTCTAACACCTCCTGGTGCTTTTCTCCAGAAGTCACCTGTGTCAGTGGCACCACAAAAGAAAAAAAGCCAAGCTACTATTACAGGGATGTTTAACCAGGAGGTGCCCTACAAATGCAACCACTCAATGACACTCTTGTACAATCGGAATGGGCTGAAATGTCAGCCCTGGACCTCCTCCCTTATTCTTTTGTAGAAGGGGAGTTGCTGTCCCAGTGGTCCATTATCATGTGCTGCAATTAGTTGGCCAAACCATGCAGAAGAGTGCTGTTCAGACTATCCACAACAGACATGGTCATGGAAGGGTTTACATGTGTATCACTGTACACTAGTTCTCATTTCAGGGTTAGGCAATAGCTATCTTCAGATTTCAGCCTAGAAGAAAGTTTTAAGGCATTCAGCAGCATGCAGCAAATGCGATTTTCATCATCGAGAAATCCCATACATCTGTAAACATCTTGGAAAGTTTAACTGCAAGGTATTTGAATGTCTTTGACCCAGAAGTCTCAGAATTTAATTGGTTGTCATGGATAATGGTAGTAATATAGTCGAGGCCATGGCAGATGGCGGATATTTCATGGTTCTGGGTTTGGTGCATTTCATCAACCCGATTGTGCAGGACTTTCTAAAAAAAGAGGACGTAGAGCCTGATTAGATCTCAGCAGACAGGTTATTCCATCACAACTGTGATGGATATCATGTCCACTAAAATATAAATCTGATAGACTATAATGGGATTTATGTTTTGGTGGCAGGATATTCATCACCATTGCGATGGAGTAACCTGTCCACTGTCCAACGATATCTAAATCAGGCCCATAGTAAGCAACATACTGGCCCCCTGCCAAAGAATCTGCACTCATTCTAATCATTTTTTGAAGCCTAAAAGCAGTTGTGGATCATTCAGCATGCCAATAGAGTACCGGCTAAAGCCCTCATTACAGGAGGTGGCAACACATTCTGAACTACTACATGCTGCAACGTCTGTGTGAGCAGTGCAGACCAATCACTGACTATGTCCTTCAAAAAGGAGGGGATACAACTGGGAAAATCATGACAATGAAGGTGGACAAATGGAGGCTAGTCAAGTGCCTGACACAAGTGATACAGTATGATGAGCCAAGCAATTCTGTTGTTGCAGGTGCTACAGGACCAGTTGGAAAAGGTGGCACAATTCTTCACCAGTGGGAACAAAGAAGCATCTGAGTGGGTTCAGAGCTTAATCCTTCACTTGTGTAATGCACAGCTTCAAAAAGAGATTGTGTCCTCCAAAGAGTACAATAGTGCCACACTTTTTGATTGACTGCACAAAAAATACTGGCCACTTTCATTCTTTTTTCAGAAAGGGGTTTTTTTACTTTACAAGACTTCTTTGTCGATGAAGCTAGAGACCTGGAAGAAGAAAGGTTGAAAGTTAGATACCCTGGAAGAAGTTCTGGTGTGCAGCCTTCAACCACCTTGGCTCTGAGGCAGTGCTGTTGTCTCACAGCCAACTCCATCACGAGCAAAACCAAGTTTTTTTTATAATACAATCAAAAGAAAAAAAACAATGGCACGGCATGATGTCGTTCTGATTTTCAATGCATCAGTCAAAAGCTAATAGCACAGACAGCTCTACAATAGTTCACTTAATAGAGTATTTTTCGTTAAGTGTGTACAACAAAAACATTAAAAGGCCTGTGCTCGCTAAGTTCTTAAACTGGGCTCCTAAGTGACTTTGGAACAGCTGTACAAACATTAGGAATATCGAATTCCTAATTGCGATAATCTCTGAATCATAATAAAGAAATCGGTATTCCTAATGTATACATTTTGTGTCTTCCCAGATAGTGATTCCTAGTATGTCGCAAATCGACCTACCTCATGAATATTAATGAAGTAGATTGCAATTTGTGACCTATTAGGAGTCATTACCATCACATGGATGGTGGCCTGCTGTGGTCAGAAGATCACCATGTCTATGATTGCCTTTTAAGAAAGAATCTATTTTTTTATATATCCCGTTTTCCTTAAAGGTAAATGGGATGCATTTAAAACAGAAAATGGCACGTTTAAGTTCCATTTTTTAAGCGCATTGCTGCAGGGGTCCTGAGGGGAGCCCTTCCCATTTGAGGGTGGTTTACCAATGTTTCCACTTGTGGTAGATTATTATCATGCCCATTCCAAATACTGAATCACAAATGCAATTGTGAATCGCATTTTGTCTTTTGTACTACTGATAAAGCATTTTTGGGGTTACAACCTGCTCAATTCTGCGAATCAAGCCATTTTCAACTGCACAAATGTATTATACATCTGGCTCTAAGGATATAGGAGAGATGAGAGGAGGAAAGTAAACAGAAATAGGAGCAAGGAATTGGAAGACCCCAGGTATTACTAGAAGGGATCTGGTACATTCAGTTTATGGTGGTGAATTCTGTATCCTCAAATTTAGAGGGAGAGGCCCAACCACCAAGGGACTGGGTGCCAACACAAACTGTGTAAAATGAATTATCGCTTGGACTTATTCTTACAACCAATCATTCAACCTTACACACTGCTTTTGCTCGCCCTGTATCCTGGAGAAATATCTCCCTTAGCTACACATACACATCCATTGCAAATGTGACTCCAAACATATATTATGAAAATATCAAAGATGTATTCCTTCATTAATGAGGTTCATATAAAAACATCATAATCAACAATGCATTACATGAAAAAATTAATAAAAATTTTAAAGCATATTACAAAGAAAGAGACAAATTCCAGTGAATCAGTACGAAATCATCGAGTTGCATTAATCCGTTAGAATCTTGAGCACCACGTCAAGCCAACATTAGCAAATGACATTGCATAAGTTCCTCGGATTTAATACAAAACAATTGCGTTGACGCGTTTCGGTGTGTTACTTGTTTTTGCACCAAATTTCTCAAGACAGAAACTTTCTACTTTCCGTGTCCAGTATTAAAAAATCAAATACAATCTTATTTAGGTTATCTCCGGGGGTTTGTAGCAAACCACTAGCTGGATAACGTTAATTAATCTCATGGTTATTTGGTCGCAAAGGTCTATGTCAACCGGCTCGCCAACACCCCGACTGAATCAATGTAATTATAACCCTCTAGGTTGGTTCAAGGAGATCTATTTTTAGAACCCTTCTGGCCTCATGTTAGGTCGTGATTCAAGGTACCGTCTGTATCCTCGAAGTAAGTTCCTTTTATATTACAGAGGGCGCTGTAAGTTATAAAAATCACCGAACTGCTCCAAGCTCGAGTCAGTCGAGTCGCCCCAGTCTACCACCACCTTCATGGGTGAAAAATTCCCAGCTACGGCAATTCTTTTTGTTTAGGCAGGGATCTTCTTTCACGGGACCCTCATTCAGCGTATGGCTTCACCGTTGATAAAAAAAAAATCTGTATGCATCATCTACTGGGTTGGAACCTCATACAAGATGTGGACCAAACAGTATCAATAATACAGTGATGGTTAAATCTGTTGTGTGTTGTTTGAGTGGCACCAAAGCCAAGTGACCGCTGCGTGAGGTAAGACTAAGGGGCATATTAGGATGGCGGGCGGGCTTTGCCCGCCCGCCACCCTAGCGGAACTTGGGACCGCCCGCCTAAAGGGCGGGGGTCCCGACATTGCCATTAGGATGCGCCCACCACAGTGGCGGGCGCATTCCTCAATTTAACATTGTGGCGGGTGGTGCTCACTGCTCCGCCCGCCACAATGTTAAAAACAAAAGCACGCCTTTGCACAATCGAAGCGGCAGGCACCGCGCGGTGCCTGCCTCTTCGTTTATGCAAAGGCAGGGGGGTACCACAGGTACCCCCCGTGAGCCACCCCCCTTTGGCCTTCACTTTGGGGGCCCACAGGGGACCCCCAGAGGGAACACCGCATGCCTTTCTGTGGCGGCATTGCCGCCACGGAAAGGCATTGAAAAAAGCCCATTGTAATATTGCGGGCGGTGTCTGACAGACACCGCCTGCATGTTACTCGTTTTCCGGCCGCAAGGCGACTGGGGCGGAAAACAGGCGGGCGGTATTTTGCACTGCCACCTTCCCCTCCGCCATCCTAATATGGCGGGGGGGATTTGGGCTTGCGATGTCGGGCGGTTTGCCTCCGCCAGGCCGGCGGTGGCCACCGCCAGCCTGGCGGTGGCAAACCGCCCGACATCGTAATGGACCCCTTAGTGTCCAATAAACACTGTACCCATATTTGGTGCATTTTTCTCAGCCAGATCTCGGGTGACAGGGAATTATCTGGTGTCGGATCGAAGGACAGGGCTCTAGGTTTGGGCAGGAAGCATTTTGGAAAATCTATTATATCTCCTATTTCCAGCAGTTCTGGTGTAGCAGAGAAGCAAATGTTTTTTCTCCTGTTTTTTACTTCTAGCTCTGTAAGCTTCTCTTACACCACCAAGTGCCTGGTCCCAGGCTATTGCTGCAGATTTCTTGTCCTCCACCTTCGTGAGTCATTACTCTGTCGCCATGAGGTGGGTTGCTATTTCAGAACATAGAGAGGATGCTTCAGAAAAAGTCTGCGTCATGTTCTCCTTGATAGTCACAACCAAAACTTTGAGTGCCAAGACTTCTTTAAGCATTCTTTTAATGGTGGAGTCCTTCCCTATAACCTCTCGTGTCGCAGTTGAATTGACCTGTTACTGCTTCTATGAATAGTAGTTGTCTCGTGGGTTTGATATGTAGTCTGAAAGGTGATACTATGGGTTTACTGATGAGGGGCCTTCTGCTTCACAGAAGGTATCTCGCTGCAACCCAGCTCCGGACCCCATGCACTGCATGGAAAATATTGTGTGACTGGGGTTGTATTCAGTCCCCTAGTCAGCAATGCAGTGCAATTTGCTTGTCTGTAAACTGCGAGGGTGCGAAAGGAAGTCAATCCATGAAGGTCAAATTGTAAATGTGTCACTCAGCAAAATAGAGACGCCATAATAGTTGCCTGGGGATTAAAACCTAGGGTAAGTCCATGCTACCTTGAACATTCTTTAAAGCTACGTCACAAGCCGCTGTTAGTTGATTTGTAGAGCTTATCACTTGTGATGGGGGTTGTTGACTTGTGGTCCTCTGTCTAATTCTATCGATTGGTTGCAGCGTTGTCAGAAGTGTGCCACTGCAGGACCCATAGTTGAACTTCCACAGGCTCTGCTCATCACCTCAGCCTTACAACAGGCCAGAATGCATTAGTGGCTGCCCCAGAGTCCACCCCCCCCCCCCCAATGCCACTGAAGCCACACTGTGGCCAACTTTGGCAGTCCACAGACCGCATTATCATTAGGTGAGGAGAGTTGCAAGGGCAGGCATTGGGGGTATGCCACTGCTGTTACACCTCTACTGTCTACAGTTCCCTTCAAGGGCACGTGGGTCCACTCCTTTGCCACTCCCATTCATTTTAGAGCTTAGGGTGCTCCCAGGCTTGGGCCACGGGCTGCTCAGGCTCCTGTCCACCTGGGGCCTCAACGAAACACCGCCCTTCCATCAGGCATGACCTCCACCCTCCAGAGATGGGTATTTGAACTATAGCCTAGCCAGAGCACAGTGGTACTTTTGACTGCCATATATGTTTGTCATATATGTGGGTGGTGTAAATACATACTACATCTCACCTATGACTTTTACCTACCATGGCAGGGGTGCATTTTTGTCACTTACCTTCACCCTACAGAAAATTTAAATAGACCAATTGTGTGAAAACAATTTTCAGAGTACCAATTTAGGCCCAGATTTAGGGTCCAGAAAAAAGCAAAAATAATCTGTGGTGGCAACGCAGAAAGGACATATGTCTTACACTTTGGCACTTTGATAATGTTTTACCACCTTAAGTCAAAACATAAAAAATAATAGGTCTATTTCCTGGAAAAAAGGAAGAAAAAAAGATAGCAAGCTAAAATGCAGAGAGACTACATAGTGTAACAGAAGAGGTCCTTCATAAAGTCCAAGAGAATAGTGGTTACCTCGGCATGCTTGCACTGTATGGAGTACAATGCCAATAACATAGAGTGGAGAAAAGAATTCCAGGAGGGGAAATTAACATATGTAACACCATTACAAAAAAGTCCTCCAATATAAAGAAAGTGTTAACAGTTTATGAGAGTCTGTTTCCTCCCTCAGTGACTTGTATATACATTAAAAAAACAAAGCCTAAAAAAGTACAAGTGCATGTCAGCTTTGGTAAGCTACTAATTTTTCTTGGTGCTGTTGGTGTGGAATAAGGACAGCCAAGTCGGTAGCTCTGGGTTTTTGTGTATGCATGTCCAGTAGTCCATTTGCCTCTGGTAACAGGGCTGCCTGTCCCATCATCATTAGGTTGCCTTAATTATGGGATTTCAAACACTTTCATCACTAAGGAATCACTAAATTTGTGTTATTCTACTGGAAAGGCCTATGCATTGTTGTGTTTTAGTGTGAGGCAGATTTGGAATCACTTAGTTGACTCATTGGGGGCCGGGTTCAGTTTTATTGAGGATGTGGGGTGAGGGTGGGTTTATTCCCACAAGAAGGACATGTTGAATACCTACAGTCACAAAAGGGGGTGGTGATGGACGGAGCATCTGAATCAATCAAACACTCACACCCAGTCAAAAGATCTGGGTTTAATTCATCACCGTTCTTTAGCCCACTCTGCCACCCCAGTTCAGACATGGCTATATGCAAATCAGTCTGACCCTGTGCCTCATGGGAACAGTCCAGCCCGAACTGCCAAGCCATGTCTTCCCTGGACCGGAAACAACTTCCGAGAACCAGTTTCTGGCATTCCAGCCGTCTTCAGCCCGGCTTGCTTAAATCCAGTGGCAAAGTGAGCAAGCTGAAGATGGCTGGAATGCCAGAAACCGGTCCTCGGAAGCTTGTTTCCGGTCCAGGGAAGACATGACTTGGCAGTTCGAGCTGGACTAATCCCATGAGGCACAGGGTCAGACTGATTTGCATATAGCCATGTCTGAACTGGGGTGGCAGAGTGGGCTAAAGAACGGTGATGGAGTAAACCCAGATCTTTTGACTGGGTGTGAGTGTTTGATTGATTCAGATGCTCCATCCATCACCACCCCCTTTTGTACCGAATACCTACAGTCAGGCGGATCTCTGTGCGGTTGAATCTCCTGGTTATGGTTTGCATAGTGTATAAACTGGTTGTTTGTAATGTATGAATACTGTTATGAGCTAACTGGGGCTGTATCAGGTTTTTTTGTATTCCAGGGCATTTATGCTATTAATAGGTTTGTCCTGGATTGGCTTTGCAGCTGGGAATGCGTTTCAGCTCAAGCCTCTGCAGAAAACAACTTTCATTTGCTCGTAACTTTGCTGGGGTTAATATACTAATCTAGGCCCAATTCCTCAATTTGGGTCTTTGATTGTTAAGGCTAGAACACAGCACTGGATAGCAATGTTCCCTCTAAATTTTTCATCTGTGTGTGGCAGTGTAAGTTCTCTGTGCACTGAAACCAAGGCTATGTGCGCCAGGAACCAGACCGCGTGTGTGGGTGCAGTGCTAAATATCACTTCAAACTTTTGCTTAGTGGCTTTGTGTAGTGGTCAATTTTGAAAAACCTGGGCTGTTAAACTCTGTTACATCATTTAGACTACATATAAATCCAACGAGATAAGATGTATGCCTCTCCCATTGGTTTCTTCTACCGACATTCTGCTTCGTCAACCTCCAGCCAAGGGAAGCACCATGCTTACTTCTAGCCTGAACAGTACTATTGCCACCTTCACCTTGCAAAATAGTTTTGCACCCCTGTGTAGGATGTCAGACATAGAATGACTGAGTCCCACATCAGCCCATAGCCAAAAACTCCTCAACAATTCCTATCTGAATACCTGAAAGTAATGCATTGTTTTGTCCAGTGTGCTGACACTAGAATATCTCATTGCATTTTAGCCATCCCAAGGGTAATGCAGTTCATGAAATTAGATCATTCATCTACACAACCTTAATGGAACAATCTTTCCTCTAGTTATGCATTTATACCAGTGTTTGATGTGTCATGTATGCAAAATTAAAAAATTATGATATATAAACCTGATCAATCATAATATAAATTTGCTATCTGCTGGAGATCTCGCTGAATCTGACACAATTTATTCCTGGGCAAAAATGATCAATTTTTCAATTGCCAGTGTTCTAACAATTGAAGCTATAATTATCATGGATTGCTTTCTCCTTGCACCATGCGTGGGGGCACAAAGGTGACACAAAACCTAGTATGACATTCACCAAGCTACGCAACCTTGCGTGGCCATGCGTGGCTTGGTAAATGTGGAGTAATGCAAGGCGGTACAAGTCGCTACCTTGTGTTACCCTGCCCCAGGGAGAAGTCCTATTGGTGGAGGAACCTAGAATGAAGCATGCAGTAGCAGAAGCTGCAGACTAGTTGTGCCTAGATTAAATTAAAATATAAGCAAGAATTGGTCAAGTCAATAGGTCTCGTCTATGATACATATAGACTTTGCCAATGTTAATGGCCATGTTGTACAGGATCGCGGCAGCTGTGTAGCATGGCTGAAAAAGGTAGCAGGAGAAGTGACACGAGGGAGAGATGACAGAGGCAAAAGGTGAAACACATGGACAAAAGTGAGCAGCTTGGAACGTGGAAGAAGCACAAGGGCAAGAAGGAGCGATGTGGAGATGGGTAGAAAAGCACAAACGGAAGACAGCTGGAAAACACATGCTCTCCAATGGAGTATTTAAAAAAAAGAGAGAAAAATAGTTTCCTAAAAGTGAGCAGAGGAAGCACAGAGGCCAGCCAATCAAATAAATGGTTAAAAGACTATGCTGCATGGGAGGGACAAACACAAGATGAGTTGTTGGAAACAAGGAAAGACATCCAATAGAAAACAAGTCAATAAGAGTGACAGTAAACCCAACCAATAGTATGCAATGGGCAGGCTGCAAGCCACTGTAAGTTTTGGTAAGCCCACAACATGTCTTTGACTATCAAACAGCTTGTGCTCTCTGGTTGGCCTAACTTAAAAACAAGAAGCTTTTTGTCTTCTTCATGAGAGTTTTTCAAGGTATGTTAAAAATTCTAATGGCCTGAGTCACAATGGTATGTCACACTTTGGGCTCGATTCCGATCCGGTAAAAAGCGCTCCGAATCGTCGTACGGAGCAATTTTCCCCGTACGAATCGTACCCGTAAACGTTCCCGTACGTACGACGAAGTACGATCCGTACCAGGAGCCAAAGACCGTACGAGTCGTACAGGACTCCGTACGACTAAAATATCCATACGAGTCTCACTCGGAACCCGCTGTACGTGACATCGCTACGGTTCGCGGCTGGTTTTTTCGACCCAGCAAGTACGATTCGTGTCGGGTACGCACCGTACGACCCTTTTTTTTACGGGAGCTGGAAACAGCCGTAAACGCATAGTTCGCGCCGAAACAAGTACAGGACGCCCCCCTCCCCGGGACGCCACGTACCCCCCATGATCGCCGGGGTATGCGCCGTACCCCTGCGATCATGTGGGGTATGCGCCGTACGCCCAGCGTACATGGGGTACGCACCGTACCCCATGTACGGTGGGTGTACGGTGCGCACCCCATGTACGCTGGGTGTACGGCGCATACCCCACTTGATCGCAGGGGTACGGCGTGTACCCCGGCGATCAAGGGGGGGTACGCGGCGTATGGTGTGTATGTGATGGAGCGCTTTTCCGTACGAAGCGCCCTTACCTGACGCGGACCGTACGAATAGCGTCCTGATCACCCGGTCCGGATCGTACTCGCCGGGTCGTACGGTGTGTTTACGAGTCGTATGGATTCGGCTACGAATACGATTCGTACGGGGGATTTATTTTGCCGGATCGTAATCGAGCCCTTTGTAGTATGTTTACTACATTTGTGGTAAGTTAAAACTTTGTAATAAGCTTAGCACATTCAGTATTCATAAACTCTGAGTTCAACCTTACTGCAAAAGTGTAAGTTACATGCCTCCACCCCAGAGTTATGCAATTGGCGTACTTGTGTGTGGGTGAGTGCAATACCTCTCTAAACCTAGCTTTGACCATCTCTAATAATTCTTCTTAATCCCATCCTTGTTAGTAGTAAGTCAGCCATTTTTCCCACCCACTCTCCTGAGTCCCTCCCACATTTATTACTAACATCTGCACTTACATGTGCGGAGACTCCACAGTCGGGGCGGAGAACTCTGCACATGTACTTATAGGCAACTATTACATTTTGTAGTATTTTTGTGGTACTACATAATCAGGCCCCAAGCGTCTAAATCACTACATTAAAGTAGACTCCCTAGACATAAAAGATTCACTGTCCGATAAATGTTAGTTATTCAGAATTCTATTTCCTGGTTTTAACACTGCCGTGCGAACCTTGCAGAGGTAGATGAAACAGTAGGAGTCTCTTTTTTTATTTATTTTTTTACTTTTCTGACCATTTGGGTCTGGTGGCTCAGTGGACTAATGTGCCTACTGCAGGGGGCTGTGTTCGACCTCATGGTCTCAGGTTCAAATCCTGGCGGGTCCACTCAGCCTTTCATCCATCTGAGGCCGATAAAATGAATACCATTGAGTTGGGTAACAACAAACATCTGTCATTCAACGCCATAATATCTGGAGTGGTGAACATGCACTTTACAAATACGCATGTTGTGTTATATGATAATCTGTTTTTTTATTTATGGACATTTCTGAGACTGTGTAACCTTTGATATGTTCTTTTTTTGTTCTCACCCTTTCAAAGAAGGAAATTTAAAGTGAACAAGGCTGGTTAGTGTCTGTGTGTTTTGTCTCTGATTAGCATTTATAGTTTTTTGTTACACATTATTAGTTGGCCTTCAACCACTACGTATATTGCTGATAATAATTCTTGAGTCTAAAATCTGAATCTAATTACCTACAAACTAGCATGAATACAAGAATTCACAAGCTTTTTCAAAACAATTAAGGCCCACTAAGCTCAGGAGCATTCTATTGTCTTATATTGAATAGGCACCTACCCTATCCCGCATACAAGCCTTACACAGACCAACTTGGTAAAACTAGGTAAACATGGGTAGTAAATGTGCTTCTTTTCACTTAAAATTTTGAGTACACCATAATGGCTCAGACAAAGTTTTATATATATATATATACACCATATATATATATATATACACCTGGATATATACACCAGAACTGAATAAATAAGAAACTTTACAATGGAATGTTAAATCCCTGAGTAAAATACAGCATACCTTTCATGGACACAACAAAGTCTACAATTAGGACAAATATTTAGCCTTTACTATCATGGCTAGGTGACTGGGGTAATATTAAACAAGCGCTGCACTCAGATCTTATTGCTCCGAAGAGACAGTGTTACTTCCATGAAAGCAGCAGGGAATGTTACTCGGAAAAAATTACAGCAGTATTAGGGACGAATAAAAGCAGTTTCGAGCTTTCTATCAGTTGTGTACTTTTTGTTGCAAAATGAAAGATTGCAAGAACAGATAATAATTATATAGGGTTGTGCTGCAGTTTAAAGGTTGCGTGTTGGGCTCTTTACTACAATATCACAACAAGCAGTGCACTGTCACATTCTGACCGCCATATTGTTGCTGTAGCTAGTCGGACTGTCAAGGGCATCATATTTGAAACCAGAAACGGAGCAATGGGTACACAGTTTTCGCTGTCAGCTGTAAAACATTGAGGGCCTCATTTATGAGGCTGTGCATCACTTTTACGCCGCCGGTGCGTCACTTTTTGTGACGCACCAGTGGCGTAAAAAATGCGCCTTGTTGCGCCATATTTACAAAGTGACGCATCTAGGTAGATGCGTCACTTTGTAAACCCCTGCGCCACATTATACCTGCGCCAGGTATAATGTATGCAAAGGGGGCGTATTGACGCAAGGAAGGGTCGTAGAAGTGCCGCAGTGAAATCTATGAGATTTCACTGCGTCACTTTTAGGACGCTGTTGCGGGATGCTACCGAGCCACCCCGAGACGAACCCACGGACCCTTCAGCTGCCACCCCTGCAAGTTCACCTGCATCCGGACCTGCACCGCACCCGCCAAGCCGAGCACCAGCAGCAACCACCTCAAGTGCATCCTGCTTAACACTCGCTCCGTCCACAGACACGCCGTCGAACTCTGGAACCTCCTCGACACCACATCCCCAGACATCGCATTCCTCACGGAAACCTGGATGAACGCCTCCTCAGCACCCGACATCGCCATCGCCATCCCGGACGGATACAAGATCGCCCGGAGGGACCGTGGCAACCAGACTGGAGGAGGCATCGCCATCATCCACAGGAACACCATCCGCATCACGACCAACACCGACGACACCCTGACAACCGCCGAACACCTGCACTTCCAGATCCACACCGACCCCAAGACCACCCTCAGAGGCACCCTCATCTACAGACCCCCGGGACCACGCACACAATTCAACGAAGACATCGCCGACTTCATCAGCCCGCACGCCCTCCCCTCCGCCGACTACATCCTCCTCGGGGACCTCAACTTCCACCTGGAGAACAACAACGACCGCAACACCGCCACCCTGCTGGACAACTTTGCCACCCTCGGTCTCAAGCAGCTGGTGACCACCCCACCCACCTCGCTGGACACACACTCGACCCCGTCTTCTCATCCAGCAAGGACATCGTCTTCAGCCACGCCACCGGACTCCACTGGACGGACCACAGCTGCGTCCACTTCAGCTTCAGAAGAACAACGGTCCACCACCACCAGCAACAAGTCGCTCGCAGAAGCTGGAACAAGATCACAGCCAACCAGCTCGCCGCATCCGTGAGCCAGCACCCCCCCCACCAGCTCAGCGGACCCCAGCCAGGCCGCCGACAACCTCACAAAATGGATCAGCAGCTGCGCAGACGACCTCGCATAACTGAGGACCCCCACCTAGCAGACCTGGCAGTAAGAAAGCACCTTGGTTCACCGACGAACTCAAGAGCTCCAAGAAGAACTGCCGAGCCCTCGAGAGAGCCTGGCGCAGAGACCCAACACCAGACAACAGGACCACCCTCAAGCTCGCCACCCGAAAACACCATCAACTGATCCACGCCACCAAGAAAACGGCATTCAAAGAACAACTGGACAACAATGCACACAACAGCAAGAAACTCTTCAACATCGGTAAAGAGCTCTCCAACCCCAACGCCGGAAACAACGACATCACCCCATCGCAAGACCTCTGCAACTCGCTCGCCTCCTACTTCCACAACAAGATCGCTGACATTCACAACAGCTTCAGCACACAACCAACGCTCCCCACGACCGCACCGACGCCCCCCACCACCACACTCCGCACCTGGACCCCGATCAGCACCGATGACACCATCCGCACGATGAACACCGTCCACTCCGGATCTCCAACCGACACCTGCCCTCACCACGTCTTCAACAAGGCCGACACTGTCATCGCACCCCACCTGCGGGACATCATCAACACCTCCTTCGACACCGCAACCTTCCCTGAGAGCTGGAAGAACGCCGAACTCAGCGCTCTACTGAAGAAACCATCAGCGGACCCCACCGAACTCAAAAATTACCGCCCCATCTCGCTCCTCCCGTTTCCTGCCAAAGTCATCGAGAAGACCGTCAACAAGCAGCTGGCCGCCTTTCTCGAGACGAACGGATCCCTCGACCTCTCGCAGTCTGGCTTCCGGGCCAACCACAGCACCGAGACCGCCCTCATCGCAGCCACCGATGACATCCGAGCCCTGCTCGACAACGGAGAAACAGCGGCCCTCATCCTCCTCAACCTCTCCGCGGCATTCGACACTGTCTGCCACCGCACCCTAGTGCAACGCCTCAGCAACGTCGGAATCCAGGAGAAGGCACTGGACTGGATCATCTCCTTCCTCGCCGGGAGGACACAGAGAGTCCACCTACCTCCGTTCAGATCAGAAGCCACCGAAGTCATCTGCGGCGTCCCTCAGGGCTCCTCGCTCAGCCCCAACCTCTTCAATGTCTACATGAGCCCCCTTGCGGCCATCGCACACCAACACAACCTCAACATCATCTCCTATGCCGATGACACTCAGCTGATCCTCTCCCTCACTAACGACCCTGCCACCGCCAGAGCAAACCTACACGAAGGGATGACAGACGTAGCCGAGTGGATGACGACCAGCCGCCTGAAACTGAACTCAGACAAGACGGAAGTTCTCTTCCTGGGCTCCTCACCCTCCGCCTGGGACGACTCCTGGTTGCCCCCCGCCCTGGGCTGCGCACCCAAACCGACAGACCACGCACGCAACCTGGGCTTCATCCTGGACTCCTCCCTCTCCATGACCAGACAAGTCAACGCCGTCTCCTCGTCTTGCTTCAATATCCTGCGCATGCTACGTAAGATCTTCCGGTGGATCCTCACCGATACCAGGAAGATGGTCACCCAGGCCCTCGTCACCAGCCGACTTGACTACGGCAACGCCCTATACGCCGGAACCACCGCCAAGCTCCAGAAGAGACTCCAGTGGATCCAGAACGCCTCAGCAAGACTCATCCTTGACATCCCCCGACACAGCCATATCTCTGGACACCTGAGAGACCTGCACTGGCTCCCGGTCAACAAGAGAATCACCTTCCGTCTCCTCACTCACGCTCACAAAGCCCTACACAACCAAGGCCCAAGATACCTCAACAGCCGCCTCAACTTCTACACCCCCACCCGCCAGCTTCGATCGACCAGCCACGCCCTCGCCGCCGTCCCCTGCATCCGGAGAGCCACAACAGGAGGAAGGTCCTTCTCCTACCTGGCCGCCAAGACTTGGAACTCCCTCCTGACCCATCTCCGCCTGACCCAAGACCACCTCGCCTTCAGGAAGCAGCTCAAGACCTGGCTGTTCGAGCAGTAGCGGACCCCCCCTCCCAAGCGCCTTGAGACCCTCCGGGTGAGTAGTGCGCTATATAAATGTTTTTGTTTTTTTGTTTGTTTTTTCTGTTGCGTCGAAATCTTGTGCCTGCCTCACAGCAGGCATAAGAATGACGCAGGCCCTTTCACATGGGGCTTGCCCCATGTGAAAGGACGCATTGCTGGAGTTGCGTCACTTTTGTGACACACTCCAGCAATGCGTCACTTTTGCGCTTACAGATACGTCAGAAATACTGACGTATCTGTAACTCCTTGCGACATGATGCGTCATACATTAAATATGACGCATCAGGAATGTCGCAAGGAGTGAGCACTGAGAAGTGACGCATCGCTGCTTTCACGCAGCGATGCGTCATTTCTCATAAATGAGGCCCTGAGTGTTTGATAACTGGAAGAGAGGGGGAGTGAGAGAGGCGAGGGAACGGCACAAAAACACATATCAACTCATACACATACAGAGACATGCAGACAAAAGTGCACACAGGTGCACCAACACCTGCTCACAAAGAGCAAACCAGACACACTCACAAACAGACGCGGTCCCACACATATACAAGCACACGGGAAACCCAGACGAACTGCACAAACATACACACAGGAGCAGCCTGGTCGGTGCAGGTGCACCTGCCTTGTGCCTTCTCCGCTGCCTTAACTCGCTTCCACAGCGTGAACCCGCCGCAGGGCTATTTGTGACTGGCGGTTGTTGTGACCTCACACCTTCCGGGGGTTAGGCTCTAGTATAAATGCATTAAACAGGGAAGACAGACTCATCACCTTTCCGAGACTGGCCGGGAGGCCCGTACCTGGCAGACCTACGAGATGCCCAGGTCATCGGTGATGAATAGGATCTGCATATCCTCGTCCTCATTTCCACACTTTGCCATGGATCCTGTGGATCAGATCGTGAAAGCACATGTCGTGCTTTAGATGTGCTGTATTCCTTACCCTAATCCTGGGCTTCTGCAGGGCTGGTTGATGGCCTTTGAAAGAGTATTCATGTAAGGTGCAGCGCCCCACACGGGTGTTGCAATTAACATGAATACTCTTTTAAAGGCAAACAATTAGCCCCGCAGCACACTATAAGGAAACAATTGCAGCAAGTACAGGAGCCACTTGAAATTTCCTTTTTTCGTGCCGCTCGCATTTTAAAAGCGGCGGTATGACTGGTCTCAACGTGGTTTGTGTGGTATGTGCGCGCTAAAAATGGACACTGCGCTCTTGTGGGGACTTCCATGCGTGGGCACGCAGGCACGCACCTTATTGGGAACAGTGCTGGAGAGTACAGCCCATCTTTTTGCCTAAATCCAAGAGAACAGAAAAACTGATTGCTAAAATAGTAGATGATTTTTGAAGCCTGGGCAGAGTGGGTGGTCTTAATGAAATGGACCGACTAAACTCGCTTTGAACATGAATGCCACAATACAATGAATAAAGAGGAATTGTGTGGCAAAGGACATCATTTTGTAATAGACCTTCCAATAATCCTGGTTTGCTAACTTTAGGACTCAGTGCGCTAAGACACTCCTACACTTTGTCACAGCGCTTGTGCTCTTACACTAAATCTTGTACATTTACAGTGCATATTTAATATTTCCATTTGGCTGTGGTAAGCTGGATCAGGAAAAGAAATAGTGTCATTGAAGTGCTATGTTGGTGGAGTATTGCAGTATTCCATTCTTTTGACTGGCAACACAATTCTAAAGTGCCAAGCTGCTGCAATCTTTCCCCTTCAAAATCGTGCATAGCCACTATTAAACAAGATTGTCTCCACCTGGCTTAAATTTGACTTCCCAGTGTGTAAACGATTGAATGCGACAACTAAGACATGCCAACTCAAACATCAGAGGGCATCAAAATCTGATATGATATATAAGCCCTCAGTGTCCCCTCAATCTTCTCAACCCGTAAACAGCCCCTCAAACTCCTGAAAGCCCTGCACCCTCAAATTGGGGCACAACTCCTCAGTGTCCCAGTGCCTCAGTTCAGGCATAGCCTGGGTAAGCTGCTTCCCTCAAGTGGTATGGCACTTCTCTGGTGTCCGAGAGTAGACCGTGCTGGCTTCTTTATTCTTTGGATTGGTGGGCTCTGGTTCATTCAATAGACTATGCATGTCCTGTCAGCCGCACTGTCTGTGTGTTTATGCATTGCAACAAAGCACCTCCCACAAATGCCGCACTCACAATTCCAGAGTGGAGAAAGTGGGAACTAAAACTCTCAGCATTCTTGGTACTGGTGACCTCATTGGGTGCCACCTGAGTACTGTTTTAATCAGGCATAGGTGAAACGCTTTTGCTCTTCGCTTTGGGCAGGACACATTGAGTGACAGCAAACCATGTTAAGGTATGTAGAAAGTTTTACTCTCTGTATCTTGCTAATCATTATGATGAGGACAGTACAGCTGATTCTACAAAACTATTGCTCTGAATGTAGGGCAGAATTCCATTGGCTATCAAGCAGGAAGGTTGAGCACAGCTCACAAAAGTGGCATGCACCGGTAAACGTTCTGCCAGGGGTTGACATCGTTTTTTTGACATAGCACTGGGTGGCAAAACTCTGCTGGCAGAGTGGAGTTTTCCATCCACCCCTAGTGCTGTGTAATTAAAAGGTAGGACATGTACTTTTAAGTTTTGCATGTCCTGATTGTGAACAACACCCAAATGTGATTTTCACTACTGTGAGACGTACCTCTCTCATAGGTTAACATTGGGAATTCCTTATTACTCTTATAAGCTGTATTTCCTGATTTAGAAGGAGTGACTCTATTATGTTTCATATCATTGAAATGATAATGATAAATCCTCTTGACAGGTTAAGATGAATTTATCACTAACCTTTTACTAATACCACTTTTAGAAAGATGGAATTGTTCTGCAATTAGCCCTATGTGCCTCCAGTCTGTCTTTAATGCATGTCTAGTGCGGGTGACTTCTAAACTTTGTGCATTCTCTCTAGACAGCCACTCACAAAGGGAGCATAGGTGTTACTGAGTGGCCATCCACATCCTGATGGAGCATCTTGGGCAGGATGGTAGGGAGGAGCTCACACTTAACCTGAATGGGCAGTGTCCAGTCGCCACGCAAGGGATGCATACCCCCCTTTAGTGAGTCTGGAGTCAGAGCTGGGAGGACTTCAGAGCCCCTCTTTGAAGTCACCACCACTTAAAGGCACAACTGGGTATAGGTACTGGATCTCTGACCCCACTAAATCAGACTCTACTGGACCTATGAAGAACTCTGCCAAGAGTAAGGACTGCTGTACTGATACTTGAGCTGGCACTCTGCTGGACATTTGCTCTGGAAGTACTGTGATTCTGTTGTGCTGCACTGTTGTCTCCTACCTCTGCCCTGCAGAGGTAGAACTGGACTAACTCACTTGAATCCAGAGTGATCTCCAAGGGCATGCTGGCTTGCCTCCTGTTTTAAGACTCGGGATATCAAAGTCTTAGCCCCTGCTCCTGTGTCTGGTCTATTGGAAGTGAATCCAGGTGCTTGCTTCAGTGGAATTGATGCATTCTCTATACATTAGCAGAATCGACACATCGCCACTGTTATGGGAACAGAACTGGTGCATCGCACTTGGAACCAGCACATCGCCATCGGAACCAACGTATCTGAACCACTGCATCACTGCTGCTGCAGTGAGAAATGATTGATTCATCCCCTGACTGCGTGGAGAAACCTGGTTCATTGGCTTCAGAACCAACACATCTTGGACCCGCTGCTTTGTCTTCAGAACTGATGCAGTGCCATTGTTGCATGGAGAAAATGGACACATCACCTCGACTGTGGAATCAGAAACCAATGCATCGCTCAGCTGCACCCTACATCTCGCTGTTGCGACCAGGAACTAGGTAGTTTTGTTCAGCAGGCCTTGTGTGGCTCCTGTATCCAGCTAGCACTCCTTCAAAGTTGGCATGAACTCTTGACTTTGCCCCAGTCCAGCTCGGCCACATAGCCCCATAGGCACTTATTGCATCTAAGTGCTATTTTTCACTTTTACTCTTTAAAAATTCATATCTCGACTTCAATGTATTGTTTTTTGTCTGTTTGGCCTTGTTTTCTTTATAAAATCGTAATATTTTGTTCTAATCTGGTGAGGAGTCTTTTTGTGGTGTTTTCACTGTCTTACTGTTTGAAATGTTGCACAAATACGTTACACATTACCTCTTAGGTTAAAGACTGTCTACTATGTGGTAAGCTACCAGAGGGTGACCACAGGTTAGTTTAGGGTGTGTATCTAACTTACCCTGACTAGGATTGTGGTTCCTGCTTGGACAGGGTGCATACCTTTGCCAACCAGGAATCCATTTTCTAACACTAATCCGCCCACATCTATGACTGAAGTACTTGAATCCCAAAAAAACACAAGCGTGCTCTAGCTAGAATGCAGTTTTAAAACCAAAACAGTGACACATCATAAGAAAATGTTCTTTGCCATGTCTGAAACCTACTTTTATAAATTAGCTAAGTCGTGCCTTAGTCTACTTGTATGCCTTTAGGACTCTGTGCTTAATTTATAAATGTTGAGCATGTTACAAGTATGGAAACTATGTTGCGACAGTGAAGGGTTGCAAAAAGTTAGTTGTCACTGTATGGATAGAAGTACCTTCTACATGAAGAGGCCTGCTTGTGAATACAAATATAATTTTATAGCTCAGCATAGTAAAATGTAAGAGAAATAGTTTAACATTCTTTTCACTTTTTAATAAAGAACTTCTACTATGGTGATAGTAGATTTTTGGTATGTATACTAGAAAAGCACATTTTCTAAACAATGAGATCAAGCTGGTTTGGAACCTGTTTGCATAGTAGCTGTTGAGACTGGAATGCATGTTAAAGAATAGGTGCCACATATTGGTCTTTGGAGGACAGAACTGTCTATGGGCGCAGGAAGGATACAATGTACCCCCTTAACATTGAAAAATCATCTACAAGGGGGGTCAGCAACAAATGACAACCAAAAGAACTGCCACAAAAGCTTTTCCTTTTGTAGTTCCAAAATGTTGGTCTCGGGAACTGAAATTCTTAATATCCTGATTCAACCTAGACCTTCTATGTGTGCCCTCAGCGAGAGAAAACACCAATCCAGCACTTAGTCAGGGGGTTAGCCATTTAAAATAGGGGTGTGTCTGAAAGGGAACTCCAGGCTTTTGCAGAGGGAAGAAAACTAGGGCCATTTTGAAGAGGGTCTCCGGGACGGTTTGCAGTAAAAGGAGAAAGGGAACACTGTAAAAAGAGCTGGATTTCTCAAGGGAAGGTTTCCAGGACTGGGTGCAGGAAATTCTTTAATGACTGGCTAGTACACAGAATAGGAATGCTCATCACGACCAGCTCCTCAGAACATCTCTGGACATGAGAGGAAAGTTAAGAAAAAAGGGGGCCCCCTATAGCGATGCCCACAATATTGTCAAGAGACTGCTGCGCTGTCAAGCCAAACCATAAGAACAATGATTTTGCCTCTTTTGGAAGAGGTGTGGCGCAGAGGCCAGGGTGCCTGACTCCGGCAGATTCATGGTTCGATCCCCGGCTGCAAATTAGCCCAGCACCATGTGACTGGGCAATAGCCACCTTAATCTCCCTGACAGTCCCCAGCGTTCGGACACCTCTCCGGAGGTAGCTGTGCGTTTTACAAACCTGGGGGCATATTACCAACAACTAGCGATAATTATCACTATGTTGGTTTAGCGGCGATATTTTTATCGCCGAGCTGCGACGATTTTTAACGCTTAGGAGCCTTGCTATTATCAAGGTTTATCTCCTAAGCGATAAAAATCGGCCGAAATGCATGAATATCGCTGAAAAGTCAGCGATATTCATGCATTACCGAGCTAATGCTCTTAGCCATGTTATCCACATACCATTGAATAACATGGCTAAGAACTGCTCAGGGCAGGTGTTAGCTTTTGGAGATATTCACACTTAGCGCGAATATCTCCATAAGTTGGTAATAGGAAATAGCGATGTTAGCGACTGTTTCCAGTCGCTAACATCTTGGCACGCCCACTTTACATGTCATTAGTGATAAATATCACTGACATGCAAAGCAGGGCCCAAGATGGTCGCTATCTCCTACTAGCTGTCGCTAACTGATGTTAGCGACAGCTAGGTAATAGGGAGATCATTTTATCTCCACTTTCTTTGCTTTTAAAGCCAAAAAAGCGGAGATAAACCCCCTTGATAATATGCCCGTCGGTATTTCGTTTTGTGTGAATAAGCGAGACCTACTGTTATTATGATATGTGATCTTCGGTGAACCTGCACAACAAATTTTGACTCTTTTTTTCTTTTATGTGAGTCCTTTTCCCTTTGGTAAATTGAATTTTACAGTGTTCTGATTAGGTTGCGCTAAATTCAACATGTGTGTTTCTACTTATGGCAATTTGTGATGGTTCCATCATGTGAACCCCTAAAAGCTCTCTCGTCTGACTTCCATTATATTCCTAATGAACGAATGTGAGAATTCCCAGTAACGTTCATGGAGCTCCTCGTCTCTAGCTATTTCTTATTTTTATTGCATGTGGTTATTTATGCTTTTTTGAAATTCCAGTTGTGGTATGCTACTGGACCAGGCAGCAACTGTACCTTGGCACCAGGTGCAATGATGTTTTAACTTTACTGCAACATGAGGAGCATGAGGAATATGGAAGGACATATATATTTATATCAAACTTGGTGACAAGAAAATGCTCACCCATGAAGGCTGCCCAGAATTTAGGAAGGAATTCGACTGCCCCTTAGGTGCAAAGAGAACATATGATAAACGTATTAGAAAACATTTTGACATTAAGGTGACTTAACAAACGTTTGTGTTTTTTCGGATTCTGTCAGACACTATTTATTTAGGGCTTTAAATTATTTTTTACAGAAGTGAGGATCATACAGTATGGCTCTCGATTGCAATTACATAATTTGTTAGTCAGCCTTACACCCTGGGTCATAATCCGATTATGTTGCATCATATCACTAAGCTTGAAAAAAAAATACATACCAAAAACAAAGCCATTTTTTTCTTACTGTGGATTCAAACACGGCTGATCCGTGAAGTGCTTCGAAATTATTTCATTCTAAGTGGGCTTATTTCCTACCTTTTCTTTCCCAAACAAGGTCATGCATTGTTATTATTTTTCATATCAAACGAGGACCGCAACATAGGAGCTCCCGATGAAGTGGGTCCCTCCTCCTGTTATAAAAGTAAGTGCTTTCTCCCCCTTTCTACAATAAAAGGTGTTTAAAAGGTTCGCTGCAGCTTTAAACAGAATTACAATTTACTTCTTTCAAGTGTCCAGGCCATAAATTCTTCTCAATTCCCTTTCCCCTCTCCTTGTCGGAATTAATGAGATCAGATTTGATCAGGGCAGTGATGTGTTCAGAGCCAAATCACACAACAGCGCGCGTGCGGTAATGGAATTTGCATCTAATGCATACATAAATCAAACATCTTTCTGGACATTTTCATATGCATAATGTCATTTCATCCCGTGCTCTGTGCTGTGCAGGGGGAGTGTGGTGGGGGTCCTGCGTCTCCCTCGCCATTGCTCTCTCGGTGGCGGTGAAGGGCTTGCTCTCACGGCTGGGCTCGCGCGCCGCGCGCATGACCGGTGAAAGGAGCTGTAATGCCCAGGGCGAAGTGACATTCTGCAACCAACCCCCACCCCCGACAACTGGGCATATTCGATATATCTCTGGCTGGAATCTGGCACAGCCTTTGGTACTGGAGGACGAGGAGCTGTGCAGCACTGGCTTGCAGCGGCACCTTTACTGTGTATGTATGTGGTGAGGGGCCAATAGGGTGAGAGGACATGGGCCTAAGTGAGTTAGGGAATCAGCTACTCTGTTTTTATACGTTTTACTCCTAATAAGGTTAACATATGTTGGGGCTCTGCTCTTACATTTTTTGCTGCTTCTTACTGAAACTTCAAATAGTATTCCAGGTGTTTTTGTTAAAATCACATCCTTTAACCTAAAACGACCCTCAGAGAGTTCATAAAGGGTGCCAGTAACAGAAACCATCCATCCTAGGATGGTGAGCGGGTTTTGAGGGAGTCTCTTTCTGTTTTTCTGTTACTCTCTATCAATATAAGCGATTTCTTCAGTGCTGTGAATCTATAGGAAGCTTTGCACATGGTAGAGGGAGAATCCCCAGTTCACTTCCTCTAAAACCTTCATTGCCTGAATCTTTCCTGGGAATGGGGCATAACTGGCATAAACGCTCAGCTGGCTCAGCAGCTGCTACCGGGTGTGTGCGAGTGTACGTGTGCGCACACGTGAGTGTGCGCGCGCGTGCCTCAGAAAGATGCACACACATGGGGGAGGGGGCAACTCAGTCTTTTATCCTTCAGAAGTTTATAACATGAGCACCACTAGGATGGAGAGTTGTAAAAACGTATAATGAAAGATACAATTTAGTGATAGGCGTGTGTTGCAAGCACTTTGTACGCATGTTGTATTGTGAACAAGGCAGTCTTACATTTACTTCAATCTCCTGGTCTCTTAACATTAGAGCTGTCATTAAAAAAATATGTGACAAAAGCAAAAATGTCCACAATTTAGTTTTCACTATTGTACTGCGATCTGTTTCTGACATTACAGGACATAACCTTTTTCGTATAAATATCCCCTGTTCCATTTTCCATGGTCACCCGTTATTTCTTTTAGAGTACCTTGTATATTTTCATAAAGTTCCGTGCTTTCTCAATGATTAGGATAATACATATTTCTCTTCTAGTCAAGAGAAAATTACTCTCTCGAGGGCATTCCTCTGCTCCACAGCAGAAAGGAGACGTCTTTCCTTCTGTCACAAGCACCGGCCTGCCTCTGCCCTACTCTCTATATCCATTTCTCTGCTTGCCTCTCCCATGCATCCTTCCCTCTCTCTCTTTCTCGCTCTCTTTCTGCCACTCGGTCTCTTTCCTCCCCTCTCGCTCTTTCTTTCTATTTCTGACTCTCGCCTTCTCCTTCCGTTTTTTGTCACTTTTCGATGTTGCTGTCTCACTCTCTGTGCCACTCTTGTTCCTTTAACCCCCCTCACTTTTTTTGTTTATCTGCTACTATTTCTTCCTGTCTTCTCCAGGGCCCTCTTTCACTTTTTTTCTCTCTTACTCCTTCTTTGTGTCTCTGTCTCTCTGGCAGTTCTGTCTTCTATCCCTTTTCTCTGTTACACATTCTCTATGTTTACAGTTCTCTTCACCTGTCTTGCTTACTCTGTTACTACCCCTCTGTCACAGTCCTCTCTTGTGTCTCTCCTTCTCCCTTCCTTACTCGGTCTCTCTACCTCTCAGCCTGTCTGCACTTCTCTCGCTCCCTATTTGCTTCTCTATCGCTCACATGCTCCGTTTTCTCTTTTATTGCGTATATTTCCTGCCTCTTTCTCTTCGCCCCTCCCCCCTCTTACACTCTTTCTCTGCCCAGCGTCTCCTCTACCTCTTCCTCGGGGGCTTTGTTATGCAAATGGCGAGGACTGAAATTGATGATTCCAAAGTGCTCCATTCCGGGCTCCTCCGCGCTGCTGGGAGATGGGAGATAAGAAAGAAACTGACAAGACACACTGATTGCCCTCAGTGCTTGTAACTCTCTTGCTAACAAGGCTCGATATTGTTAAAAATCCCCATTGTTATCAGGGTGGCAGTTTGCATTATGCAGGCCTTGCAAATTTCTGATTTGAATATTAACCCTTTCAGCACGGAAAAAAATCAATGGCCATCAAAAAAGCTTAGAGGGGAGCTAGCCAGCAAAAGATGTCCCCATTAGAGTGGGGAGGCATGCATTATGAGTGTGCAGCTTTACACGGTCATTTAATACTGAATTCACAATCTTTAGTTTGTAAATTATTAAAAAAAATATATCCCAATAAATAGAAAAGGACCGGGAGGAAACAAGGCAATTCAAAAAGTTGACAGGAGGAAGGAAATGGGGAGGGGCGGGATATTATCTCAAGAGGTTTGGGCTTGTTCAGCCAGCTAATGAACGGTAAACTCTGCAAGTACTGTAATGAAATAGTTCCTCCCACCCAATCAATCATATTATTTCAAATTGTCTGCACATCCAGGTTTTCATTCCTGCTTAAGGTAGGTTTAACAGGCTGGGTTTTTTTATGCACATCACACTTACTGTTCCCTCTTTTTTCATTCTTTTTACCACCTAGTTAATCGCTGATAGAGGTTCTTCAGTTATCATGCAACAGAACTTAAAAATAACGAAGGTATTTTATCCAAAAGGATAACATACCCCTCCCACATTCCTTTCAGTACTCAAATTGTCTTGAAGCAACTTTGCACAGATTTTGGTACTATGTAATAACGTAACAATAATGTATTAAGTCCTATATATTCAGCAATAAATGCCAGCCAGCAGTCACTCCTAGAGCACTTTGTAAAAAAGATCTAGGAATTTTTCATGAGCTGTAGAATGGAAAATTGGCTGAAAAGATGATGTGGTGAAAAACCTTATTAACTATTAAAACACTACAATGCAGAATGAAAATTGAAATTCAGACCCCGCTTGCCACTTGCCAGCTAACTCCAAAGGGGGAAGATAAGGTGCTCTCAAATATGGCTACACTAGATGCATAATTTACAGGAGTAAAAAGCAGCTCAATATGCAAAAGAAAACAGAGGTGCAAATGACAAAGTTAAGTGTGAGCATAATGTATGTTACAAATATGTAACTTATATACGCAGTGCTTCAATTGTAAAAGAATAAGTGTCTCGGCCTAAAGTTTTTCTCAAAAGCCCAGTCTGGCGCTTTCCACCAACGGGACGTGGAATGACAAGGCTGCGTAGTCCTGGTTCCACCTCATGTCTCTTTCATTTACCACTAGACACACCCTGCCTTTTCATCTGACTCTTTCAGGCTCTTTTTCACTCCTTCTTCCTTAATTTTGTCTTTATTTGTCTGTCTTTTTCTTCCTCCTCCTTTCCCTCTTTCGTGTTTTTCTCTATCGTACTACGGTTCGAACTCTGATGTGGAAAAATAAGTGCAGATCCCCCAAAACGAGTGCCAGTGGACCCTACCTACATTTACCAGCTCAAATTAAGCACTCTATGTACACTTAAAGTGTGAGTGGGCTGGAAAAATATGCGCAGTCATAAGGATTGTCAAAAGGAAGAGAAGAGAGAGTGAGTTTGATGATTAGCAAAACAAAAGACAAGATTTGCTCCTTTTTTCCTAGATGTAGCGTATCTCTGATTCAATATAGGCTCATATTACATATACGGCTTACTGACCAGGTTTGCGCCATGCCACACCTTTAAGCAGGTGTGTCTGGTGTAAACAGGCACAATGCGCCCTATTGCAATGAATGTGCTGTCCTCGGGGCAGCTGCAAACTCAAACTGCCCTGGGGGCAGCGTATTAAGTGAAGTACAGACACGTTGCTTCAAAGCTTCTCCATGTTTCTCTGTGCAGAGTGTGACTACACCCATTTGCAGGTGTACAACTGAGGGCGGTCAATGGGATCCCCTTCCTCCTTTTAAAGGGCTGCACTCAAGGGGTGCACTGGCAGTGTGCCACCTTCTTGTGGAGCACTTTCAGTGAGCTTCCTAAGGGCATGTTCGCCTCTGCGGCCTCGTCTTTAATAGGGCGCAGGTGCAGAGGCAAAGTGATTCTCTTATTTGCATGTTGTCAGGTCCACATGCAAATGAGCCCTCTTAAGATAGCACTGGTGCTACATATATGCCAGCACTATCAGTATTAAAGAAGCGTACTCCCTAGCATCTGCAGACCTTTATGTATTACCATTGTGCCCCGGGGTGCAAAAATGCGGGCAAACACAGCCCTTGTTCTCAGGAGGCACTATCTGTAATAATAAGACTCTGGTGTCAATCAGAAAATGTAGGACTTATTCGACAAAACTCAAGGGTGGAAAGTCAATAATTTACACTTGTAGGATTATGATTTGCATGCATTTACAACCTTCCAGGAATACACAAAGATTTCCAGCAGTACACCATAGAATCCTCATTCATTCAGATTCTCAGAAGTACTCACTTGGGTACATTTTTAGAAAGTCTACACTAGTGCATGCATGAATGAAACATAAAAGGGAGGAGGCAGTTTTACTTATTTCTATTCCCATGGAAAAAGCCTTTCTCTACACCCCTATCATTTCAGGGGAGCACCCTCTCTGTTTACACTCTACTTATGAGAGTAAAATCTTCAAATACATCTAATTTGGGTATGTGCCTGCCAAAGTTTTTGAATTGGCACACTTGCAAGTTGTGGGTGTTCAACTTACCTTGATCGATAAACCTGCCCTACAAGAAAAAAAAAACACTACAAGTGAGCAGCAGAAATATTCACGAACATAAATCCATTTATGAGAGCAAATTATTGTGAATCACTAATCTGAATGTGCACCCAAAAATGATGGCTCTTGCACCCACAAAATGTCACGCAAGGGAGGAAATAACTTTCAGAAATATGGCCTTTTAGATTTGATTACTATGTCATAAAAAAACAGCTCATTCTCATTTGAAAAGAAAGGGTAGAAAATATGACATGCTCATATTTTTGGTGTTAGACACGTGCACATTTTCTGCTCAGGTCTTAACACAGGACCCACAGCAAAATGCGTTGTTCTTTTGTTCTGTGAATAACACGTTTTCAGTGTGTGAGTGGGTTAACCACTGAGCACATGGAAATATAAGTAGAATAGCAAAAATAGGTAAATTACACATAGGCAGAATCTGCGCATGGCACTTCATTACAATTTCCTGAACATTTAAAAACTCCTTAAAACAGCACATTGTACCTGAAAACATTGAAAAGACATTTAAACCAGAGTAAAGTGCTGTGTTATATTTTTATGATAATTGATACTCTTTTTATGTTAACTCCTCCCATAAAAACTATCCCCAATATATTTATTAAAGATAAAGCAGTAATAATTCTTCTCCCCCTGGCACCTTTACATCCTAGCAGAGCAGTAGAAGTCCTTACGGCTCAGGCAATACAATACATCTGGAGTCAATATCTCGCAGGTAAATTTAGCTACATTTCTATCGGGACTCACTACTTTGCAGTTCTGTATAATAACAGATGAAATACACTTACATATGATATACATTCATAAATATTGACCGTGAGGATTTATTGCGGTCAATCTGGACCATTTCTAAAACTGTGGTATATAACTTGGCAGTAGGGTCATTTTTTGGGAGCTTAATTTGCACTGAAGAATGATCCACCCAAGCAAGTTATGAGACTAATATCCTCTGGCTCATCATTCCATGTAGTAAAGCTGTATTTCGGGGGGAAAAAATTGTATCAGGCATCTCCAGGAGTTAGTTCCAATTAGTGGAGAAGCCAGCCATGCTGTCTCAGCATGAAATAAACAGGCGATGCCTGTTTTTATATACCATAAATACATTTTATAGCAGAGTGTGAGGACTTGAAAAGCACAGTGCCTAGCTACATGGCCTTCTGCTTGTTATGGACATGGTAAATGTTGAAGACTATGCTTTGTCTGGTCTTTTTTCTTGTGGGGTTACACGAAGCACTCCACAAGCTCTGAATATCCTTAGACAAGTGTGCGGGGTCTGCTGAGTTATTCCAGTGCTGGTAGGAACAGAAACAATATCTCCAGATTCTTCCAGGGGTATGATTAATGCTTGCAGAACAATATATTTAGCAGCAATATCAAGTCCAAGATAAGGGTTGACCAGGCTTACAGGAGAACTAGTGACTAACAAATGAGTGTTAATGAAGAACATTGTCATGAAGATGGTGAGAATTCGATTTTGCACATGTGGTAATGCATGAAAATAATTTGTTCACCCTCAAATTCCCAGTGCATGCATGCTTTTATAAGACAAACATTAAACCCTCCCAGTACAAATAGTGCACTTGTTGTGTATCTGGGGCTGAGTTGGGTGCACATCTGACTGCCTCCCTTAACCCGTTAACCATGGTGAAAGATCCGCCGCGGTACAAGTGTTCTATTGCGCGGGCGGGGCCCCGTCTGCCAACGGACATGCGCAGCATTACCGAGGTAGTGCTCGCGATGGCCGTTGGCTGACACACACACTTAGCGGGTTAATCACTAGGTGATGTATTTGGATATGTACCAGACACACATCCATGTCCCGTATCACAGTCCCAAACAGGCACTAAAATATCTAAACAATTGGAATAATTTACATGCATTGGCTCTGTAATGTTTGCACCTGATATATCCTCCCTTCAGTTACATGCATGAAAAAACTAGGGTCTGCAGACAACAGTAGGCCCTGCCTCTCCACGTGAGTGTCTCAAGCTAGCTTGTATGGATGGATGGACCTATTGGGATACATGTAGAGCAGGTCTCCAGCTAGACAGCATCAAAATGCACACACGTGCAGTGGGTATCATCTGGTGCTCTGAGCAGGATGGAAATGTGCAATCACAGTAGTTGTGCTCCAAAACCTGACGATCCAAAATCTGCAGGACTTGATTCATACTCAGGAGGACAATGCAGTCACACATTAACCATGGCTAAGTTGCTCATTCCAAATCAGTGTCCATTTCTTCATGATTCTCTGTCTTCATGCATGTATTTAGTTCTCAAGTGTGTTTAACTACAAGTTGCCAAGAACATCGTAGAATTATCTATCAAGGGCAGAAATTCTTCAACAGTACAAAATCACAAGGCAGATCCATCCAATATGTCTCTGTAAAGCCCAGAATCCAGGACCATTAAAATATGTATAAAAAAGGGTTGTTCTCCCTTCAGATTCGAACACATCATTATGACAATGTGTGGCCCTTCCCCAAAGTATTGGGCGAGGTGGTATGTGACATCACTAGCCCATGAAAGTGCTGGATTCTTCCAACAAATATAAACACATATGTTAAAAAAAATATGGAAGAGATGTGGTCATAAGCTTCAATGATCTTAATGTTAATTCCTGCATTTATTGATTTTAAACAAAGATATAAGCCTGTGCTCCCTCCTGCACAGCAAAAAAAATGGAGAGAGGGGTTAGGAGGAGCCTGGTATATAAATATGAAACACCTTAGAAACATTTCTTGCATTGGAGTTAATAAAGAACTTTTCTTAATCTTAATGCTTGCATCTGCAAGGTCTGGTACTGTGAGATGGTTGGGTACATTGCCCAGTAGAATGAACACCTGAAACCCTTGTCTAAAATCAACTCATGCATTGTCATTAGCCACTCCCCTAGGTCCTCGGTTACTCACACGGGTAAGCTCAACTGCTTGTGGAAATTGTAGACGGTGGGATGCAGGGCTTTAAGTGGGCCGGGTCTCAAGGGGTCTAAGCACCGGCATTTTTTTTCTGGGGGCCTCGAAACGGGTCTCTATCGGGCTCTGTTTTGAGCCCTGACACAGGCAGTCCGTTTTTTCCCCAGACTGCAGTGACAGCTGTTTGCTGTCACTGCAGTCCGGAAAAAAGTGCCATGGCTCAAAACAAAGCCCGATAGAGACCCGTTTCGAGACAGCACCAGGCACAAGGATGTGCGCTGCTCACACTTTACTACTTCTCAGTAGTAGAGAAGTTACAGCATGACGTCATGCCAGGGGAGCGTTGTGGGGGAAGGGAAATCCTTTAAGAGTCATTTTCTTTCTGGATTTCCTTTCTCTTTCTGAAACTCAGGAGCAGCAACATTGTTATAGGGTCACCAAGGATTTAATTGGAAGCTTTGTCAATATTATATACAAGTTATAGTTGCAGCTTATTTATCTTCTGCAAGTAATAACCATTGACAAAGCCAATATTACTTACTTATTGTAGGCATGATGTTGTATCAAATATCTGGATGCAATGACGGAAACAGCAAATTACAAGTCGGGCGGCACACTATGCTAAGCGCAGATTTTTTGCGTAAGTGATTTAAAGCCACGCCCCTAATTACACTGGCCATGCCCCTTTGAGAGACCCCCCAGTTTTTTCATCCCACTTAAAGCCCTAGTGGGATGTGAGTGTAAATAATTCAATTATCTTTTTATGGCACTATCAGAATTGTGGCATCTCATAATACAATAAAGATAACACAATGATATATAAAAAAAACATGGTGAGGTAAGATGCAAATTTGACGAAAAGGCCGGTCCTCCTATTGATTAAGTTCCAACAAAAAAAGAAGGCCTGTCCATTCTGGTGAATATTAACCCTCCACAGGATGATTGGAAAAACCTATGTTGCTTTTTAGATAACACTAACCTTCTAGTGTTGCTCTTTGGGAGCATGCTTCATCGTCAGGTTCTTCCTGTTCCACTGCGGAAGTGGGCATGCTGCAACCTATGAAATACACAGAAGCACTGAATAGTATATTAAGATGATGGAAGTGAATAAGGGTGCGAGGGTCTTGTGTAGAAGGTTAAAAATACCTGTCAAGTAGGTTGGTGAATTCTTTAATCTATCCCCTACGTGGTATGATTAAAAAACGGGGAGAAAGCGGGTAGTCTAGCTGATGATGTACCTGCATTCCTTTGGGTCTACATGTTTCAAGCCTTTCCCAAGGCTTTTCATTAGGACTAAGGAAATAAGCACCCTGATTCCACCCCTAAGGTAGTGTTCAAATATGTCTCCAGCACACGATCTGCATGCTAAAATAATAAATATGGATTGACCGCACCAGTTTTGTTGCTTAATGCCTACTTGGCATATTGCTTAATACCTGTAATATATAATGGAGGACCTAACTACCACAAGACGCGGCAGGATGTGTAAGTCGTTTCGCACACTTTTGTCAATAAAGATTTTCAATGCAATCTCTTTTCTGCGTGCTTTGTAAAATGATGCTCTATGGCAAACACACACCTCAAAATGATGAATCATGTGTATTCAACTATAACGTGCATGGAGGTGAACACATCTAGTGTGGTAATTGTACCTTTTGAACTTGCAGCCTAGATCATGCTAGATTTGTGATAACTCAGATGGGTCTTTCCTCTTTTGTTTAGGCAGCATCTATTCCAATGGGCCTTCCCTGTTATTGTTGCGTGTCTATTTCAAAGCTGTCTGAACAATTTTGAGTGGGTATTTTCTTGCTTCCAACTTCCTTGCTAATCAGTCAGCTTGTTCCTTATAATTTCTCGTGTCTGATCAGTTTCTTCTTAGACTTGAAAAAGGACCAAAAGAAAAATTCTACGTAAGCTGATGCTGAGGGAAGCATTCATAGAAAAGTTGCCCAGTGTTTTTTCATGCGTGGTTGTATTCAATGTGCTTTAGTCAGCGATTATATTCAGGTCTAGGAAAAAAATATTTTTTATCACTGTGGTATGCATCAAATTCAGAAATTCACATTGTATGTTGAGCCTCACCACGATTTGCCGCCATGGTACCCTTTCTCTTGCTATTTTACCAATTCAGATGAATGCTTAAGATTGGGCAACTTTCTTTTTACCATGTATAGTATGACTACAAGCATACCTTAAAACCAGAGGACCCATGAGGCAAAAGTTTGCTCATTTACATGTATGTTATGGTGTTTGTGTTATGTGTCTATCCGCCTGATTCATCATGCTCCCGTTTTGCGAGGCCCTAATAGCGATTCATAGCGAATCACTATTAAGGACTCGCAAAACGGGATTCATGTAGGAATATGCAAAAAAAATGCGATTCCTTACAATTCCTTATTTGCGATTAGCTAATTGCTAATCGCAAATAAGGAATAACTCCCCATTCATTCCTATGGGCCAAAAGGCCCATAGGAATGAATGGGGAGTATTCCTTATTTGCGATTAGCAATTTGCTAATCGCAAATAAGATAGCGATTTGAAGGGTGCCAGGGGTGTCCACAGGACACCCTGTAGCACCCCTCAAATGAAATTTTACACATGTGTTGCACACACACATGTCCAAAGGACATGTGTGTGTGTAACATGCAACTCAGAAAAATGCATTTAAATGCATTTTTCAGAGTTTTCGCAATTTACCACGAGGTCTGACCTCGCGGTAAATTGCGCCTAGAAATTGCGAATTCGCTAAAAAAAATAGGATGATGAATTGCATTTAAGGAATCTCAAATAGAGATTCCTTAAATGTAATTCCTCTCAAAATTGCGAGATCGCAATTAGCGATTTTTACATTTGGGATGCTGAATCCCAAATGCAAAAATCGCTCTCGCAAAGGGCCAGATTCTCAGAATCTGGCCCTTTGCGAGCGCAAAAAAGCTTGATGAATCGGGCTGTATGTGTCTAGCATGCTCTAGGCTGCAAGTTCTAAAGGGATAATTTTCACACTAGATGTGTTTACTTCTATATAAGTTATAGTTGAATCCACATGATTGATCACTTTGAGGTGTGTGTTTGCCATGTATCATGATTTTACAAAGTACGCAGAAAAGAGATTATTTTAGCATGCAGAGTGTGTGCTGGAGTCATATTTGAGCTCTACCTTAGGAGTAGAATCAAGGAGCTAATTTTCTTGGTCCTGGTGAAAAGCCTTGGGAATAGGCTTGCTACATGTAAACCAATAGGAAGGCAGGTACGTTATCAACTAGACGTTCCCCTTTCTCCTCATTTTCAATCATACCACCTAGAGGATAGATTAAAGGTTTCACCAACCTACTAGGCAGCTATTTTTAACCTCCTGCAAAAGACCTCTCCTACTCATATTCAATTCCATCATCTTAACATACTATTCAGTGCTCCTGTGTACTTCATAGGTCGCAGTACGCCCCATTCCGCAGTGGAATGGGAAGACACCAGTAATGAAGCATTCCACTAAGCAGGCAAAACTGGAGGGTGAGTGTCATCTAAAAAAACATAGGTTTTCCCCATCATCCTGTGGAGGGTAAATCTATGCAAGAATGGACAGATAGCACAAATGTTCATGCAATGTAAAAAAAAAAACATTTGATAATAGAAAGGCAGACATATACCCATAGTAACTCTTCAATCTTAGTTTGTCAACTATTGATTCAGAAAATAATAGTTAGGGAGAAGGTAAAAAGGAAAATTGAGAAAAGCATTCCTAAACAGTATACATTTTTCCAATTATGGCAGTGAACTGAAGCACATGATCACACACTTTAGTTTGGTCAGAAATTGGAATTAGCACCTAGTCATTTATATTTCACAGTCAGTATATTAGTCAAGAGACACACATTGTTGGAAACTCAAATATGAAACAAGAATAATGCAACACTAAATAGAAAATGAAAGGCAAATGTTGCAGTGATGTTAAATATTTCCCATGCTCTGGAGTTTGAATGTATTTGAAAACTCTTTTTGGAAAATAACTAGTTATTGACAACAGCAGAAGTACAAGAATGAAATAGTGTTTGTCAGAGAGGGTAATCAAATTCATATGTTGCTGGGCATCACCGGAAAGAAACAGTGGTATTTCAAGGAGTGGTGTTAAAGTGTTTTTAGTACAGACATATGATTTCATAATTAAACATCATCAGACTTGATTATGAGTGTGGCTACACCTCCAAGGTAATGGAGTATTGTACTCAAATGCCTAGATGGAGTAACCGCACTCCATATTTAGAAATGTTTTGTGTCCCAGTGGCATTTCTTGTAGTGGCAGGAACTGCCGTCACGGTGTTCCTATCAATGCATTAAAAGTGTGCCACGTTTTAGATTGTGGTAAGCAAAAGTAAAAACTTGCCATTTGTTTGCTCACTCTAAATAGGGCGGGCAGACAAATGTCAAAACCTCAGCTGGCACTTTCTCCATAAGGATGCTGGAGGTGTATGTCAGCGGCAGAGATGAAGTGGAGTGGTGTGGCTCACTGGTTAGAGGCGGCAGACCTGGAAGCAGAGGACGGCCTGGGACCAGGGTTCAATTCCCGATGCGGCAGGGTCGTGAACCAGGGTCAGCGGACTCGATAATTCTCGCCTCTGTACCTACTCTAACCAGGGATCACACTCGGCAACTCTGGGCATTAGCTTGCCTCATCTCCACAACCGCCCCCCACAAACACCGGGGATGCCTGGTTTCACCTTGGAGATACCCAGGAGGGAACATCTCACAGGGAAAGCCGGGACGGGTTCTCCAGCGGTCTATAGCGACAGGACGCCTCCGGGTAGCAGTGCGCTTTACAAGACACACACATTTACATCGCATTTACATTTACATGAAGTAGTCTCCTCTGTTCACAAACTGAAGGTTTGCCTGACTTCAAATGAGGCTTGCGGGCCTTTAGTACGGTGAAAACGGTACGCTGTCGTCTTTGCGACAGTGTGCCCTTTCTGCAGTGCCCTTTCTGCAGCTCTCTAAATCAGTCCCGTAGTATCTCAAAATATTGTCGTAAAAGACAAAGAATTCATGTGGACTTTGATTTTTGGGCTGGGTCGCAGTTTTGTATTTATTGGGCTCTGCCAGCCTCTTGAGGAAAAATTACATAAACTTTTCAGGTGGTTCTAATTTGCACCAGTGCTTAATTTAAGTCAGTTGCTACAGGTATGGCTTACGACACTCCTTTTTAGGGACTGAGATCCAACAAGATAGAAAAAGGTGTGAAAAAGGGGAAAGTTGAAGAGGAGAAAGACTGGAAAACAGTGACAAGGGAGAAAGCAGGGATGAAGAAGAACCAGCATGACTGAAATAAAAGGGTAGGAGGTATGTGGTTTGGTGTGTGGTAGTGAATGAATGGAGCATGAGGTGGAAAAAAAGACTACACAGTCTTAGTATTCAGCAGCCCTGTCATTCTGCAGCAATGACAGCTACCTACTGAGAAAAAGTTTGCGCCCAGCACTTATTCTTTTACAAATTAAGCACTGTATGTCGATTCACTTCGATCTGGATAGACTGCATTTTTTGTACTCAAAAAGAAGTTAATATGTATTTTGTCGATGTAGAATAACTACAAACAATCCTTTTTGTCTGTAAATACAAAATACAAATGTTGCCTTTCACTACTATGAAAGAGCATTGAGAGCTGCAAAATAGCACCCACTTAAAGTATGTAATATGTTGTTAATTAGCACCTTGGTGCAAATTAGCATAGGTCATACAACCCATGTAATATGGCCTCAGATACTACTCTTAGCCAATTCAATAGTACTAATTTCTTAGATCTCATAAACTTGAAATGCCTAGATAGCCGTGCCATGATTCATACATTTTGAATGAAATGTTACCCATAAAGGGAGCAAAAAGGATTACAGACCTTTATCATCATTATACTAAAATGTACCCAATAACATTAGCAGGCCTACCGACCTTTAACACCTTAACTGCTGCCGTTATTTCGGCGCAGTGTGAGCGTTCCATTCGTTGGGCGGGGCTCCGTCGGCCATTGGCCGACGGCAGTACTAGGGAGGTAGTGCTCCCGTCGGCCAATGGCCGACGGGAGCACGGAACGGGTTAAAATATTTCCACCCTATAAGAAGAGAAGGAAATGTCATGGAGGAGGTGGGGTCAAGAAGAGGGGTAGGGCTTAGAACTTGGCAGCTTCTGAGCAGTCTCTCCTGCTTTTCGCCCAAGACTAACCAAACCTTCTTCAACTGACTGCCATGCCCGGGGGAGGTTGCAAAACCCTTGGTGGGAACAGCCTCCACACTTGAGATGGAAACTCTCTCTTTTCAGGGGTATGTAGACTGTCTTCCAAACCACCATGTGACAGTGGCCGGTCACTGGGAGATTGTGAGCAAAGAGCAGATATTGTCAGCCGCGGTCTGTAGTGGGAGTGCCTGCCAGGCGGTGACGTGGGTAGGGGGAGGGGAAGGGTGGAGGATAGTAAACTATGGATTACAGACGATTACAGGTAAGCAAAACATACAAATAAATAAAACGAATTTTGTTGCGCGCACTGCATCCCCAAATGCGATGCAGTCCGCGCAACAAAATTTGTTTTATTTATTTACATGTTTACTTACCTGTAAACCTCCGTAATACATAGTTTACTACCCCCCACACTGCCCCTCCCCCTCCCCACGTCACCGCCCGGCATGTACTCCCACTACCGACCGCGGCTGGATATTGTGCAACACTTAGTGGCCAGCCGCAACCCGTGGAGGGAGTTCCGGTGGGGCAGAAAGGCGGGGCAGGAGAGGGGCGGGGCGGGGCAGGGGAGGGGCATGGTGGGGGGTGCTAAAAAACGGAATATGGATAATTGGAGGTAAATAAACAATTTAATTAATAGAACAAATTTCGTAGCGTGCGCTGCATCACATTTTGCGATGCTGGGCGCGCTGCAAAATTAATTTTATTTATTAAATTGTTTATTTACCTCCAATTATCCATATTCTGGTTTTTAGCACCCCCCACCCTGCCCCTCCCCGCCTTTCTACCCCACCGGAACTCCCTCCACTGGCCGTGGCTTTTAGTGGCAGTGTGCATGTGAGCAGGTCCACGTTAACATCTCCCTACATGCCCTAAACATGTTGCTATTGCACCCTCTCCACCACTTTTCTTTTGGTGCATTTTATCTAGCTGCTGCCAGAAGCACTTGCAAAGCTCTCCCAGCCGCGGTCGGTAGTGGGAGTACATGCCGGGTGGTGATGTGGGGAGGGGGAGGGGCAGTGTGAGGGGTAGTAAACTATGGATTGCGGAGGTTTACAGGTAAGTAAAAATGTAAATAAACAAAACAAATGTTGTTGCACGCACTGCATCGCATTTGGGGATGCAGTACACGCAACAAAATTCATTTTATTTATTTGTATGTTTACTTACCTGTAAACCTCCGTAATCCATAGTTTACTACCCCCATCCTTTCCCTCCCCACGTTACCGCCCGGCTGGTACTCAAACTACCGACCGCGGTTGCGCTCTGCCCTTACCTAGGCCTTCAAACTCACATAATGCGAGCTCTGCAATACACTGACTAAAACAAACTCACACTCTTTGAAACAAAGCTCTTGGTTTCTAGGTGGTAAGGTGAATAACACATGAGGATTTTCGATGCTGACTTATTCAGCACCTGTGTTTTTATCCATTATACATTGATTGAAATTATGCCATTTTACATGCTACATTTATTCATTTAACTTACATTTAAAATGTACTTTGAGCGGTTAGAATAGAGCACAAGTCAAAAAACGTTGAATTTCAATAGCCCCTGAATCCCATTGTTCAATCGAGCCATTTTACACATTCTATGGATGTCTTTCATAGAAGCACATTAGCATTTTTGTTATTGAAAAGATACTTCCTGCTGTGGCATGTAGAATTTTTCTATAATTCCCAAAATGTTTGTATACGAAGGGTTTGTGCACTGCCTCCTGAAAGACACATGTGGCCTTGAAATCATCAATTTTAACAGTAATCTGGTATTCATTTAAAATCTACAATACGGTATTGCTTATTAAAAGTTAAATGAAATTGTTAAAAACGACAGATTCTCTATTCTGTAGAAAGAAAAAAATGCCATTGTAAGAGGTGTCCCAAGAGCTCTAAATCACCAATTTAGCAATGCAGTCTCTCAAGAATGTTATATTTTTAATTTAACAATTAATTAACTGCGCCTATTTTTTTAGTTTCTGTTGCCATGCTCTGTAGCTATTATTTAGCACTCCACTTTCCAATATGGAGATAAGAATATTTTTTTTATTTGCACTGTCTTTAATGGTTTCTTAAAAAAAAAGGCATTCTGTCTCAAAGCCCGAAGGAATTAATGTGACTTAGACTAATATTAAACGCCAGCCATATATCAGCAGTAAGTGCTGCGGTTGTATTAAAGTTATCATGGATCAGTAGCTGTGTAACTACATTACAATATCCAGTCTGCGTAAAGGAATCACCGCTACCTCTGACCCCAGCCCCACATCCCCTGAAACAGAATGAAGTCAAGGCCTATCTCTGTAAAGAGGAGGCCGGATTAAAGATTAGGCGATCCCCTTGTACGAATTTAATGTATTTTTTATTTTCAATTACATTTGCAGTGAATGTGAAATAACCTGAATACATAATGTTATCTATAGAATCCGGGATATATAAAGACACCGGCAGTGAAGCTTTGCGCTGTGTTGCAATTTTCGAAGGCTTGGTCTGCTGAACTGCATTTGTGCTGGTGAAAGAAGTGGTGACATATTTGTTTAGTTATTAGGGCACTCAGGAGTTTTTCCAAGTTTCAGACTTTAAACTATACAACTGAATAAACATAATAATAACAACAACAATAATAATAATGACAATAATATCAATATTACTACTACTATGAATAATAATAAGAATAATACTAATAATAACAATACCACTACTACTAATATTAATAATAATGATAATATTAATAAGAAACATGCTACTACTACTAATAATGATAATAATATCAATATTACTACTACTACGAATAATAATAAGAATAATACTAATAATAATAATAATAACAATACCGCTACTACTAATATTAATAATAATGATAATACTAATAAGAAACATGCTACTACTACTAATAATATTAACAATAATATTAATAATTCTTCTTCCTATTAATATTAGTGCTACTATTATGAGTAGTAGTAGTTGTGGTAGTAGCAAAATTAGCCTAATTAGCATTATTATTATTAGCTCCATCTTTCTATCATTGGAGGCGCTGAAAGTACTATCAATAGACTACATTAATATTGGTGATCATTACAATGATGATAACATAGTCGTGGCAACAACCGCAGTAATGTATGTATATATGTATTTATATTTTTATTTAGTGCTATGTCTCTCCTTTGTTATTAGAGCTAAGTGAAAACAATAATAACAAAAACACAACAATATTAACATTAATATTAATTGTTATTACTAGTGATATCATTAATAAATCAACAGCAAATACAAATGCCATGTAAAAAGCATTGCCTCTGTAATCAGCTGACATGCACAACCATTGAAACTACATCAGTAATTAAATGCAAGGAAAGTCACAGCCGAATGTGAAGTGAAAGTGAAATAAAATCGATCACGCGGTCCCTCCCCGAGCAGGGTCCAAAAGTGAAAGCATACCCCGGTGCGTGGGTTTGAAGCCAGCAGGTGCCCGTGCAGTGTCGCTCCTTGGCAGTTCCACTTCTAATCAGAAAGACGGGCTGTCACACCGAGTCTCGGCTGCGTGCTGCTGAAACTGAGAGCCCTGGCAGATTTGCAAACACTAAACAGGTTTGAGCTGTTGTGATTAACAGTTAAGCAGAAAATCATTGGCAAGTCTCTTAATAATCTACTGAGAATGTTTCTTTATTGGCAAATATCTGCAAAGTCATGTGCCATGTCTAAGGGGCCGCGAAGCACCTGCGTTAGCACTCCCAGGGTTCTCGCGCTGTGAACTCTGGGATAGGCTAGGTATGCTTTACCTGTCGTGGGAGTTCACCTGCTCGACCGCTGGGGGACTCCGGTTTTACATCCGAGAAGCCCTGAAAGGAACATCTGAAACGTGTGCGGAACAATCGTATAAATACAAAACGAAGTCTAAGCCTTCCTTGCACGCGGTCTATTTTTCTGTTCAAGAAAAAGATGTTAACGAGAATAATTTGTGATGCATTAGAATATTTATGCAAGTGAAAAACGTCAAATAAATTATCCTTCAGAGCTGTAATCATAATTCTGGATAACGTCTTGCTTCTAAACCATTTGCTCATTACTCTAATCTTTCGTACGTTTATTAAGCGTAGATAGTTGTGCCATGTATTATTTCTTTTAGAATGTAGCACTGCTATCCAGTCAGACGAATCTTGATTAAAATCACAAACTGTGGGACAATTCTGATTGGATCATAAGCTGCAGCTGCCAGAACAGCCCTTTTAAATCCTGACTTTTACTTTTTTCTTTCTGTCCATGGAAGTGGCATATTTTAAATTTTAGTGCCGCAGTCTTCCCCAAAACTTTTTTTGCTGCCCAAACTGTTAACTAAACAAGCATTTGCAATTCAGTCGGCCTCGCCTTTGGAACTTATATGTATTTAGCTATTCTGCATATTAGCCTGGGTGCTGAAACATTTACAGGTCTAGCAGTACCACCCTTCACTGCCCTTAATACAGCTTGTAAGATACTGGTTTTACTTGTTTAAGAGTATCATCATGTCAGACCTAAAGCATTTTCAATGTTATATACAAGAAAGCCATAGATGGTGCTTATTTATTATATGTAACTAACTACCATTGATAAAGCAATTAATCTAAAGAACCTAACAAGCTCACATACTTGTTCTCCTCCTTCCTAGCCCTGCTTAGCTTTCTACTTACTGCAGCAGGGGGGCTTGGGGGACCTGTAGGCAATGAGGAGAGAGGAAAGAATGCGAAGCGAGTGGTGGGGATAGGAATTTATTTATTTTATTTATTTGTTTGTATAGCGCTAGAATCGACTCCCGAAGGAGTATCTCTGCGCTTAAGCGAACTCCAAGGGGAGGTTGAGGATCCTGACGTACTTAATTGGTACAGAACAAGAAGGTCTTTAACAATTTCCTGAATTTTGCATGTTCTGGGCACTGTCTAAGAGAAACAGGAAGTTTGTTCCAGAGGCGCGGGCCAAGGTAGGAGAGGGCATTCCCTCCCAATCTTGCCCTCTTTATGATTGGTACTTCAAGAAGATATTTACTACTGGAGCGGATAGCATGTGAAGGTGCATAGGGTATGAATTTCTCTGCCAAGTAGGAGGGGCCCAGTTGCTGGAGTGCCTTATGAATAACGCAACAAGTTTTAAACTTGATCCGTTGGCGAATGGGCAGCCAGTGGAACTTCGCCAACAGGGGGCGTGATGGCGACCTAGGTGGCGCATTCTGGGCCAACCGTGCAGCTGTATTTTGGACTACTTGTAGTCTGCTGAGTAAGGAGTCATTAGCTGAAATAAGCAGCCCATTACAGTAGTCCAAACGGCTGAGTACTAGAGCCTGGACCAGGGTTTTTCAGGTGAAATCCGGGAGTAACGGGAAAACTCTACGGAGTAGTCCTATTACATGGAAGCATGAGCCAGCTGTCTGAGTATCATGCTCTCTTAGGCTAAGGGCTTGATCTAACCAGATACCCAGGTTTTTTACTACATGCTTGGGGACAGGGTTGGGGGCCCAGATCTGATGGCCACCATTCAGGAGTCCACATAAGGGGGGCCTCGCTAAGAGCATCACCTCTGTTTTTCCCACATTACATTGTAGAAAGTTATTTACCATCCACTGTGATACAACTCGCATTCCATCAGAGAAGGCAAACTGGACCGCAATTGTAAATTTGCTGAATGGAAAGAGGAGCTGCGTATCGTCGGCATATGATACGGGAATGAACCCATATGTCCTTAAGAGATTGACCAAGGGGGCGACGTAAATGTTAAATGGTGTTGGGCTGAGGCAAGATCCCTATGCACTCCCTTGGTCAATTCTATGGAAGCCGAACGATACAAGCCTAGGTTGACACTCTGCGAGCGACCAGACAAAAAACCTCTCATCTATGACAGAGCCGACCCCCTTAGCCCCACCTCTTCCAATCTTCTGAGCAAGACACTATGGGAAACTGTGTTGAACGCCGCGGATAGGTCCAACAGCACCAGAATCATAAAATGTCCTTTATCAAGGGACATTCTGATGTTATCAGTGACTGAGAGAAGTCCTGATTTGGTGCTGTATTTGGGCCTAAAACCGGACTGGGAATGATCTAAACATCCAGTTTGTTCCACAAAATTAGACAGATGGGTATTGACGTGTTTCTCCATTAGCTTGCTCAGGTATGGAAGAAGTGAAATGGGGCGGAGATTAGACAACTCCGTCCATGGAATGTTGGAGTTCTTACTGAGCCACTTTCCATTCCTGCGGCACCAGACCCTCTGAGAGGGAAAGGTTGATAAGGGACTGTACCACAGGACCAAGCTGTTTGGTCAGGGATGGGATAACTTTAGCTGGGATGCAATCGGTCGGGGAACCAGATTTGATTAGATGCATCAATGTTTCAACCTCAGTTATAGTGATGGCAGGGAGATTATGGAGCAACACAGGGTTAGCCAAGAGTATGCAGGGACTCTGGATTGCTCTGTAAATTACCTGCCATCATGATTTTATCATATATCACCTCTATTTTATGAGAAAAGTATAAGGAAATATCATCACACAGCTGTTGGGAGGGTGATTCGAGGCTTTCACATGCCTTTATTTATTATTAAATATAAAAATGCGATGCAGCGCACGCTACGAAATTCGTTTTATTAATTAAGTTGTTTACTAACCTCCAATTATCCATATTCCGGTTTTTAGCACCCCCCTCCCTGCCCCTCCCCTGTCACGCCTTTCTGCCCTACCGGTACTCCCTCCACGGGCCGCGGCTGGTATGACGTTTTCTACATTAAAACTACCACTTTTAATAAAAGTCTCTCAATGCAGTGATATAGTCTGGAGTACGAAGGTGAAACTTCTGAATGTTAAAGTAATACACTTTTTATTTTATTTTGAGGATGCTTTGTCTTATTTTTACATTTGTTACTTGAATATCATGCCAAACGCTTTCATGGCTCGACTTACGCACGGACCTTTGGAGCCAAACTGGTGGCTTGGCTCGGCTCTCACTGTTTGTTTGTTGGCTCGGCCACCTCTACAAGTCAAGTTTTCCTTGCGGGATGAGGTTATTTCTGGCCACTGGTGGGGTGATGTGTTTCTAGGAAAGGCACCTGTTTAAGGGATGTCATAATGTGCCAATTGTGCGGTGAAGTTAAACTGGGGTGTATATGTCGTTTCTCAAAGCACACTAGTTGCCTTGGTGTTACATCCATGGAATGACTCGTGCTGCGACAATTGTCAATAGGGGCTAGAAGGAACGGGATAGAGAAGACAGCTTCACCAAGTCAGTGGGAGGCAGAGTACACCCCAGAAAAGCCACACAAACTGGGGCCCACACATACCAGACCACGCTCTAAACTCACTTCATCCTCCGGCAGCGCTGAATTCCACATGGGACACCAACCCGAAGCGTCTGCGCGATGTAGCACCCGCCTCTCACCTTCAACAAATGCTCTCAATGGTTCTGTTGTTCAAGGTGCTTTATGGGGGTTATAGTTTATTTTCGTATCCTTGTCTCTTTCCTCAGCTCAGTATGGACTACCACTTCCGACATGCCACAATCGCACTTCGATGCATGTACTCAACTAGAGCGGCAATAATCCTGGCACATTCGCCTGCTGAAGATAAGACCCAGCGCCCAACACAGGGAGGAGGAGGTTCGGGAGAAAATATAACAGAAAGGGGGAGGAAAGGCTTTCACTGAGCATGTGTAAGATAGCTGTTAGCCGCGTGCGAGACAAAAAAAGAGTGCAAATTCATCCAGAAAATCCTACAACAAACAAGTATTTGCAATGCAATAGGACTCACATTTACATGAGACCTACTGCATTGGAAACGGGAGTGCAGGCATCCAAGAAGGCATGAATGGGAGTGGGGGAGGGCAGGGGGGGAGAGAAGTCATGGGATGTGGGAGGGGGTGGGGGAGACACAGGGAAGAAAATAGCGTAGGAGTAAAGGGGACAGCAGCCATGGAAGGATACAAATGACAACATGGCCGTCAGGAAGAGGGTCTAACAATCCTAACACCAATCAGAAGGCAGAATTTAGGATCTAAGCAAATCAAAAAGGTGGGCAGAGAATGGGCGGAGCTTACACAAAGCTTCCACGCTATAGTGCATACTGCATATCGCGCACAGCGAGCAGCACATGCGCTGTAACGCTAGGCGAGACCTAAAAAGACTTGACAGGCCCGCGTGACAAAAACGGATGGGGTCCCATGTGAAATATGGAGTGGGGCCAAAGAAAATTCTGCCACATGCCCCACCTGCAGCACTCAATGAAGCATCCTCACAGATATTCAAAGGTATTCAAGGGACTAGATGCCCCCATGAATGGTGCACTACTATGGTTCTATGGACCCGTTGCATGACCCTGTCTATCAGAAACCACTGGCTTTCAGGCTTGTGGCTACCCAGGGCCCTCCAATGGAGTGATATCTGGAAGTGTTAATTCAAGCGAGGTCTCTGTCACACTTTTTGCTGCCTAGTTTTTAATATTTAAATAGCTGTAGCACTGATATTTTACCACCCTAAACAGTGATAAATGGTTTTTTTTCACTAAACTTTACAGGAATATGTTGCTTATGGCTGAACATGTAGCAGCATTTATTGCCATTAGAAAAGAATTTACAGAGCACAAACAAACCCAATTCAGCATAAAACAAAACAAATTAAGACAACGATCACAAATCAGGACACAATACAAGTCAGCCAAAACAGAATGCAGCACGCCAACCATAGGACAACAAAAGAGAAACAAAATCTAATAATACAGAACAAAGACACTCAAGCACATAAATCAATACACCATATTAATATCATCACAAACTGCAGTACAAAACATATGCACACAATTCTTTACACATTTTGATCTCCACAAAATAGCTTTCAAAAATATGATGGCAAAAGATGTTTGGACCAAGTTCTACAATACTTAACACTGAGGACAGGAAATAGTACCAGCCAATCAAAATTGTTCTGTGATCTGATACCCAGTGTGCAGCCATGCAGCTAAAAACCAATGACAGAAATGTCAACAATAGTTCTGCCATCCTAAAATGGTTAAAAAAGATCTGCTGGATGCTGCCCGAGCCAACAAAGAAAACCGTAGTCCATGCCTTGATTACCTCTAGGATTGACTATGGTAATGTGCTTTATTTGGGCTCAAATAAAGCAACCACTAGCAAATTACAGGTGATTCAAAATTCAGCGGCCAGACTGCTATGTAAAATCCACAGAACTACTTCTACTACCCAATATCTTCGGGACCTTCATTCGCTTAAGGTCAAAAACGAAATTAAATTTAAAGCACTCTGTTTCATGCATAAAATCAATACTGGCAAAGCCCCGAAATATCTTCACTTGCTTGTTCGCTCATATTGTCCATCTCGCTCTCTCTGTTCTTCTAAATTAAAGCAGTTGTCATCCCCAAAGTCAAGCTCTCCCGTATGGGCGGTAAATCTTTTTCCTACCTAGGGCCCTTGCTATGGAACACCATGCCTTTTTCAGTACGTAACGAGACTAACTACATCAACTTCCGTAAAGCTTTAGGAACTTGGCTATTTAACATCTAGACACTCGTCTTTACCTACCCTACTTACACAGCTCTACAATTTCGCGCTGGGAAACCCTTTGTGGGTAGCTGCTGCGCGCTACAATTGCAATAATAATAGATAATAGATTCATGAGAATCATCAAATCCCAACCAGTACTTACAGAGTGAATCATAACTTTCTTCTTGACCGGTTTGAATAAACCTTTAAATTCATAAGATTCCTTCTGCTTTTGTCTCATAAATTTACTTTTATGAAAGTTCATGTGTTAGCCAGCATAGCCTTCTTGCTTTGGAAATTATCCATTAATTTGATTTGCCAAAAGATAACTACTTAAAGCAACTTAACCCAGAGGTTGTCTTAAGCGCGGGGACACGCTGTTGCGCGTAACCAGGCACTTTACAAATTTCCCTTATTATTATTATTATTATTATTATTATTGTTTAGCAAAACAGTGTGTATCTCTCTTACAGTAAGATTTTGTTTAAAATAGTAGGGGCCAGGTGTATCAAAAAGTCAGTGTGTGATTTCCGAATTGCGAATTTTTGCAATTCGCAATTAGGAAATCACAAACAGCTATGTACAACAGTGCCCAGATGCTGTTTGAGATTCACAATGGGTCACAAACGGACCTGCCTCATCAATATTCATGAGGCAGATCACAATTTGCAACCTATTGTGAAACGCTACAATTGCAGGGATAGTGGCCTGCAGGGGTCAGGAGACCACCATGTCTGTGATTGTTTTTTAAATAAAGCAGTACTTTTTTTTATATATGCAACCCATTTTCCTTAAAGGCAAATGGGCTTTGTTATAAAAATAAAAATGAAAATGTTGCCCTTTATTTTTTAAGACTAGGCAGCAAACCGTGTGACCACTGCATGCTCTGCAAAAATGGTTGTAATACCATTCACAAAGGGGATCAGTACCTTGGGGACCATTCCCATTTGGGAAGGGATACCACCAACGTGAAGGTGGTGTTAAAATGCAAAAGTTTTGCAAATGCATTTCGGATGTAAAACATTCATACATACTGCAACGATTCGGTAGTACGCAGGGATGCCCTAAACATGCCCCTTCCTAACACCGAATTACAAACCCTATTTTCGATTCGCTAATAGGTTACTGGATCACAAATAGAGTTTGGTACATCAGAAAATGCTATTTTCTGGTTGCAAACAGCCCGATTCTGTTAATTGGGCCCTTTGCAAGCAGAAAAAAGCTCCTAACATCTGGACCTAGGATACAAAGCTTAGACGGCAGGCCTTCTTTCCACATTAAGGGGTCGATTAGGATCGCGGACGGACTTGAGTCCGTCCGCGACCCCAGAGTATGAGGGAACGTCCGCAGGGGCTGCGGCGTTCCCTCATGTGCGATTAGGATGTGACCGCCACCCTGGCGGTCACATCCTGGATATTTAACATTGCGGCGGGTGCTGCTTCAAGCAGCACCCGCCGCAATGTTAAAAGTGCATGTTTTACATTTACATGCACAAAGCGGCAGGCACCGCGCGGTGCCTGCCGCATTGTGCATGTAAATGCTGGGGGGTACCATAGGTACCCCCCATGTGCACCCCCCACCCGCCAACACCCTGGGGGCCCGCAACGGGCCCCCAAAATCAAAAGTACACATGCTTTTCCACGGCGGAAAAACCGCCGCGGAAAAGCATGTTTACTAATGCTTCCTAATTTGGCTGGCGGTGTCTGATAGACACTGCCAGCCAAATGAGAGCTTTTCCGCCGCGGTTGTAATCCGACCGCGGCGGAAAAGCAGCGGACAGAAACCAAGACCCACCAGCCATCGTAATGCGGCGGTGGGTCTTTGGTGAGTCCGCAGAGGATTTTCCGCCTCCTCCGGGCCGGAGGTGGCTTCCGCCGGCCCGGAGGAGGCGGAAAATCCTCCATCCTAATCGGCCCCTATATTTTGATGTACTCTATTTTTTCATTTATGTAATGTATTTTTATTAGAAACCATTTTTTATGTATGTTAACTTTTGGCGTGTTAGACATATGTGTTGGATAGACATAAGGTGAAGTGAGGAATGCAGAGTGAAGAACACAGTGGATGCGGAGAGGAGTGGTGTACGAGGTGTGTGAGAAGCCACTATGAGAAGTGCACTGGAGGTTCAGAAAGGAAGAAAAGTAGCAAAACAGCTGATGGCAAGACCAGTAGGGGAGCATTAGACATTGATGAAACTTTGCAGAGCCTGACAGCATTACATTGGTTTGGCTTGCACCCGAGAAGGTGGGCTTTTTGTTCCCCTCTCAAATAGTTCGAGCTGAGCAAGAGGTGGAGTGGCTGGAGCTTCTGTCGCTTGGGGCCTCAAGTATTAAAAAAGTTTCGGAAGCAGGTTTGTGCTTGGTTTTGTATCCGCATCCCTGTGCAATTCCTAAAGCCCGCCAGTCCGTAATTACTCTGATTAGGAGTGATGAAATTGAGGAGTTGATGCAATTGCTGCTTGATTCAGCTTGCCAAAAGTAGTTTCGGTAGGTCTACCACCCCACTCAGTTCCTTGCTGTTTCTTGATTCCCATGTTCTACATTATTATTGTGTTTTTCTGAGTCTGCAGGATCAGAGGGGGCAATTTCAATATTTTCAACCACTGCAACTACAAAAAGGAAGGACAGTGTAAAAACAAAGGGAGCTGGCAATTTGAGGGGGCATCCATGTTGTTTGACTCTGGTCAAAGGCTATTTACTTTGGCTGTAATAAAGGGCAAGAGTTTCTGAAGCAAAGTCACTCCTATTAGAGGATTTATTTAGGGTCATGAATAACAGTGTATTGTGAATAGTAGGCGTATGCCTGGTGATTACAGCACATCTTTTCCCATTTTATATTTTTTGAAATGTTCAAGAGCCCTAAATGCTATAATTAATAAACAGATAAAAAAGGCAAAAAAAAGGATTAAAGAGGAAATGCTAAATTACAAAAAGGCACAAGGAAAAGAAAATTTGTACCCAATGTCATTTCATAAGATCACACATCAGAGACTTCAATTGATTTCTCAACCCTTCCATATACTAGCCAGAAAATCTATTTAAAGGGCACAATCGTCCAGGAAACATTGACGGAAGTTGGCGGTGGTGAATCAAAACAAAAGCAGATTGCCCAACCCAGCATTCCTTCAGTTAAATCAGGTTTCTAATTTTCCTAAAGGCTCAGGATTTTAATCTTAGTTTGGATCATTGGCTACCTGATGTACTTCATGACCAACTGATTATGAAACTGCCTCTGACTCTTGATTTTATTGTGTTTGATGATGAAATTGTTTTCTTGAAGTGATCTCTTTTATTGAACTGTATATTGGAGCTAGAGCCACTGAGAATGGTGAGGATTACTGATATTTCATTTTTGCACCTATTATACTCTCTCTTTCAGAAGAGATTCGGGAGCATCTTTAATTCAAAAGTAATTGCTAATTTGATATTGGAATTCTATGACTTTTTCATAAGCAGAGGCTTAGATGTAGTCCCCCTTTTCCAGTGCAGAATTTGAAAAGACTAGATGCATTTTATGATAAATTAGATAGGGCACCTCTCAAGTACTGTGATGTCCTCTGGTGGAATTGTAAAATAATGCAAAATTAAGAGTCATTTACATGGGAAAAGGAAAAGGATTTGCTACATTCCCAGAAAACATATTCACCCCTCCCCCTGTGGTTAATGAAGAATATGATGTATTTAAAAGGAATTAATTAGCTCTGGAACTAAACAAAAAACAATCAATGTTGTATAAGATAACATAACCCTTTTAACAAGGGCCTTCAAATCATTCCCTAGAATTCAGCTGGTTGGACATGTAAGTCTCAAAAGTTATTCACCTTGTAATCCCTGAAAGTAGATATTATCTACATCCGGGAGACTTGGCGCATGTGGGCCTTGGTATGCTATAATTTATATGTAATTAGTTGCACTGCAAAAAAAAACTCCAGGCAAGGACTTCTGAGTGGAGGGATTGCCACATTGCTGAGTACGGAATGTACCTAGTCATATATAACCTTATGTCACACTTCTAATTTATTACAAAGCACGCTGTTTGATTGTAAAGGTGATATGACACCTGAAATGGATACCCTTTTTCTGTCCAATATATATATTTTAATTCCTGGACCAAAAAAAACAATAATTTTGTTAAATCCCTGTTTCATTTTATATGTCAAGTCGCTGGGATGGAAGACATTAATAATCTTATTGATATAAGAGCCTCCAGTGCTAAGGTCTCCAAACATGTTAAAGATTGTTTGCAGGCAGAGAAAGGGAAGAAGTCTTAAGCATTCTTATTCCCATTTTCCTGTCATCATGTAGCACAAACAAAAGAGGCGAAACTCCTAATAGAGTTTTGCAGGGATAATGAGGCTGTTATTCCAAATGGAAAGTTGGATAATGATATTCAAGCCCAACCACTCATAGCTGTATAAAGAGTTCAGTAATTGATTATATTTTTACATCTTTCCCAGCATTCAGTCTAATATTTGATTTTAATATAGTTGATGCTCCTCTGAGTGATCATAACATTTTATAATTTGCAAATGACATTGTAGCAGAGGGCATTTCGTCCTGGAAAATGACGGGAGAGAAGGTGCACTTTCATTGCATCTAATGGTAGAGTGCATTGTAATGCATCCATTAACGAAAATGTAAAGAAAACTTTAAAAATGCCCTGAAAGATACAACAGAGCAGGGATTAATCTCACTCAATAACAGGACATAATGACGTTTGTGGTTAATAGATCATCATTGCAAGAACTTCTAAAGACCTCTGTAAAGAGCTTAGGTTAGATAAATTAATTAATAAATTACAAAGATTTCACATTTTATGTATCTCTAATGAGAGAAGGAAAATGATTTAACTTTTGAAATTTAGACAGACAGGAAAGAAACCTTCCACATAAGAGCAACATGCTGATAAGATCTGGATAGATCTCCATGAGGCAGTAACCCTTAAAGACTAGAAGCTTCTGGGGAATTATCTCATTGAAAAAAATAGGAGAGGTTAATTTTGTAAAATGTGTACTATTACGACTGAGGAGTGGTCAAACTACATTGCTAATCCTTATGCTTCTAATTCTTTGGACAAAGCAAACTTTTCTCCCTCTAACTTCCATTCTATGGAAGGAGGAGGCTTTTATTATCTATCTCATACACAGCTTAAGGAAATTATTAATCTAGCTAGGGTCACAGGTGCTAGGGGCTCAGATTAAATACCTGTTACAATTAAAAAGTTTAAAGTAGATCTGTGTTCAGGCTACCTTCCACCCTTGTTGATATGTTGTTATTTTACCAGAGAAGTTGCAACCTCATGGTGGGGCAGTATTATCCTCCCATTCCATAAGAAAGGTTTCGGCTCTCAACTTTGTAACTACAGGCGTATAATGTTGCTTTAGTCCATCTGGAAATTATTTACCTAGAGCATTCTATATCTTCTGCAAAGTTGATGACTATAATAATGTGATACTGTTGGAGTAAACTGGATTAAAACCAAATAGTTCAGCACTTGATAATATAGCATCTTTGCAAATGACCTTGGAGAAATATTTATCAATGCAGGTTATGCCAGTCTATATGGCATATAAGCTCAGAGATTTGAATCTACCAGAGACTGTGATCAAAAACATTATAGAACTTTATTCTTTCATCTGATGTCAATTTGTGCTTGGCAGCAACAAAGGGCTATCTTCTAAAATTTGGTTAAAAAAAGGTATGCTTATTAGCCCCTTTATTATTTTCACTTTATGCTGATGATTTGCCTATCGCCCTGAATCAGATGGGAGGGGACACCCCAAAGATTGGCCACTGAAATATAGCTTTGCCATTATATGGTGAATATATTGAGCTCTTGGACCTTACATAAAAGTTTTGCATAAAATGGTTGGATCATCTGAAAAAATATGCACATAGTCAATGTTTGAAAATCGAAATAAAAAATGTTAAATAATGACTTTTCGAGATAAGAGATGTAGAAACAAAATAGAAACAGAACATTTAAATGGTTTTTAGAGAGTAAAGCAATGGATATTGTTAAAGCATACCATTATCCAGGAAAATATTTTTCTGCCAATTTTCTTTGATGAAGAGCGTATTTCGCATCTCTCAAATAAAGCGATCGTCCATGCAAATACAAGGTGTCACTTCACGGTACAAAAGGGCAAAGATTTTTTAATAATCTTGTCTCGATATATCATGCAAAAGTTCCATCTACATTGCTATATGCTTCCTAAATTCTAGATATTTCAGGCCATATGTAGGTGGGCTAATACCGGTTGGTAACGGCCAAAAATCAGTAAATTTACCATTACGATGGGTATTTAGCCCTTTGCGATGTAGGAGGCTGGATTTAAAGATTCAGTAATTTACCGATGTGTTATGTTAAGGAATCAGTAAAATACTGATTCCTTAGTTTAAGGAATCAGTAAATTAAAGAATTCTTAAATCCTATGTAGGGAGCACTCAAGTGAGTGCATTTTTGGTTTAAGGGTGCGTTATTTACCACCAACTACAAGTTGGTGGTAAATACCGAATACTTTAAAAAAAGCAATGTTGTGCTTTTTTAAAAGTGCCATGGGGCAGACCTACATGCCCTTAGGGCATGTAAGTGCGCCACATGTGCACACATGCACGATTCAGGTGTGCAACAGGGTATCAATGTGACACCCTGCCACCCTTGAACATGCTCCCCCTATTACCAATTTGGTATTTACCGAATTGGTAATAGTGAATGGCTTCCCATTCATTCCTATGGGCCTCCAAGCCCATAGCAATGAATAGGAAGGTAAATTGGTAAATTTACCTTGGTAAATTTTACTGATCGTTATTACCGATTCGGTAAATACCAAATCGGTAATAACGATCAGTAAAATTTACCAATTTTTTACCTTCATTCTATTTACAGATTCTTAAATACCAAATCGGTAAAATTTGGTATTTAGGAATCAGTAAATAGAAATTACCTACATCTGGCCCAAAGTATTAGAACTTTATGCACACGATGGAGATTAAAATATTTTGAGAAATTTGTCATTTAATATGCTGGATGTGATTGAAGCAATACACCTTGAAATGGGTCTATCATGTAATAATATTATGTGGTTGGGTGCAATTCTAAATTGTGGATATTGGCTTCTGCATAGTAATGTAAACAAGAGACAATGTTGTGTAGAAGCCTTAGGACAGAATATGTAGGCTAATACATTTTCTAAAAGATTTAATTATGCAGTTGTGCACTTCAATCTGAGTTAGGCTCATCTATTAGGAACGTCTCTTCTCTAACTCAAAAACTATATGAAATATTTTTCTAGGAGAAGCTCTGTGAATCATGATGTGTTGATTTGTAAGGGCAATAAAGAAGAGGGATGTTATAGTATCGTGTTGTTTTGAAGAATAGCCACAACCCTATTTAATATGGACTTTAAATCACAGAGTTCGTAGAGTTTCATTATTGTTTTGTATAAATATTTTACCATTAAAAATGGTTATAGGAGCTCGGAATAGACTTATTATTGAGGGCAGACCATGTGATTTATGTCATGAATTTATACAAAATCTCGAACATGTGCTATTTGGTTGCTTCATTTTGCATGTTAATCATAGTCTTTTCCTGAAGACTTGTTTATGAGATATGGTGTTTGCATAGCAAAATGAGCACTACAAACATTATTTAATGCAGTGAATGAAATGATGTCTTTCAAAATTGTTTAAATATTACACATTTACTTACATTTGTTTTGCTCATGTACCTTTAAATTTAGTGATATGGATCTTATTGTAGGCTCAAATCTTAATACAATATAATTACCATTTTTTGTACAATACTATTGGAACAGGTTCGGGAATTTCGCTTACCATTTTCTCAACCATGATATCCATAATCCTTTTCAGCTATTTGGACTAGAAGACAGGCCTTAAAATGTAGTTCCAAATTGTGCTCTGACTTTTTGCAACCTGTCCTTGATTTTGTAATTTGCCCTTTGGTCTAACAGTGTAAGGTAACCTACAGCCTGATTCATGTACATGCCGTTTTGCGTGTCCCTAATAGCGAATCATAGCGAATCGCTATTGAGGACACGCAAAACGGCATTCATGTAGGAATTGCTACTTAAATAGCGATTCCTACATGTTCTTTATTTGCGAGTAGCAATTTGCTACTCGCAAATACTCCCCAATCATTCCTATGGGCCAAGAGGCCCATTGGAATGAATGGGGATTTGCGAGTAGCAATTTGCTACTCGCAACTGAGATAGCGATTTTAAGGGTGCCAGGGGTGTCCAAAGGACGCACTGTAGCACCCCTAAAATGCACTTTTGGACAGGTGTTGCGCACACACATGTCCAAAGGACATGTGTGTGTGCTACATGCAACTTTGAATGATGCTTTTAAAAGCATTTTTCTGAGTTTTTGCTATTTACCGACAGGTCTGACCTGTCGGTAAATAGCGGCCCCAAAAGTCCAAAATCGCAATTTTGTTGTGTGTCATGAATAGCATTTGAGGAATCTCTATTAGAGATTCCTTAAATGCCATTCCACGCAAATATGCGAATTCTTACATAGCGATTTTTGCATTTGGTGTCATGAATACCAAATGCAAAAATCGCACTCGCTAAGGGCCAGATTCTGAGAATCTGGCCCTTTGCGAGTGCAATTTACCTACATGAATCAGGCTGCTAGTATACCCCATTAGACTGGGTCAGTCAAGTTGTATGCAACAAGAGCTTCCAGAGGAAACATAATAACGTTCATTTATTTTTTAATCAATCTCTCATATTTCCTGTTCAATAAATTAATGCTTGGAAACACAAATTACACAAATATATTTACATTTTTCATCAACTATATACTTAAATTGTATTCAATTCAATTTTCTCTTAAAACGTTTAGATCTTCACCAGTTGGGTGAAAAAGTATCAATGTTTGTTCTTTAGCAATTACCATCCCTTAATTCGACATTACCTACACTTTTAGATATCTTATACTTTGTACAGCTGCTTGGCTAAATAAATGAATACATACATGTATCACACTGCCACACCATCATATCTTTTAATTCAAAGCTGAGTATGTATTTTCTTCCAATGGTTGGTTTTTAAATCTAAGTAAAATGTTTTGAGCTCCCAAAACAAGCCTACTATTAAAAGAAATGCTTCTGTTAGGTAGCTGACTTGCCTAACATATCTTAATTTCATCATTTTATCATTTCTAATAATTTCCTACATTCTGTGCAATGTTGATCACCTTGGAGCTTCTTACGAAAAAAAGATACAGAATAAAAAGAAACATAACTCTATGATTAGCTGGTAGAAAACATCAGTACATATTTTAAGAATTTAAAAGATCATTACTTTAACAAAAATTCGACATCACCTATTGATTTTTCCTTTTTATGATACACAAAAATACGTTTCTTATTAGGTTTGGTAGAAGTTCCAGTACGTAACTACTCAAATGTTTAGACTGATTCAATAATGAATATGACATTTATAGCTAATTTAAAATGACCTTTATTTTAATATGTTAAATATAAAATTCGTATATGTTAAATACTCAATCTTAATTATTCTTAAAGCCAGTATGAGCACTGATGCCTGCTTTCTAAAGGATTGGCCATGCTAAATTATTTCAGTATGCTACAATGTTAACCCGTTAATCCGTTTAGTTTATTCCATCTTTGCATAACTTTTTTAAGGTTGTCAAAATAAATATTTTATTATATTATGTGTAAATGGGCTGGCAGTGGTTGTGGCAATTTACACCAGCCACTCTTCCTTTCTTTTACAACCTGCATCTAGTGCGATATGGAGTTTACATGGTGGGAGCCATGTTGAAAGAAGGAATGGAACTGCCAGAGGCCATGATGATGAAGAATACAAAGTTCAAGCTATCCAGTGCAGAGAAAGGACAACAAACTCTGCCATCCAATGGGAGGAACATTCACAGCTGGTAAATGACTGGTTGTTGTGACATGGGGAGAGCATCAGAGACTTCCCAACTGTGAGGCCTTGACTTGCTGCACACCCTGATGTAAGTCTGGCAAGAAAGGGATGAATGAAGGAGAGCACCCAAATATGATGGGCTTAGCAGAGCTTCAGTTCTGGTTTGTAAGAAAGACATTCCCCACCCACTAGTCTGTTGATGTATCACAGCAAGCAAGATACTAAGCCTTTTTATGAGTTGTCTCTTGTGTTTGGAGAGATGTCGAAAAATGTCAGAGAGTGGCATTGAGAAGGAGACAAGTGCCATGAAGCTGAGAACACTCACTTAGAATCATTACCAGAGAGATGTATTAAAACCTAGCAGTGGGAAGCATAGAGAAAAAAGATATAAGTGGATACCAAGGAGAAATCAATGTAAGTAAATCTTACCCTAAACAGGAGAGCAGCACAAATGATCTATGTTTAAACATATCACATTGAGTCTCTACGGAGTGTAGTTAATGGGATGATTGGGATAGAGGTGGGAGGAAAGGAACATCTGAGATGCTTACAAATGATCATTGGAGTCCAAAGCTTGTAATAAAGTACAGGAGATATTGTGTCCCCGGCTAAAGGATTCCTGAATAAGCCATCTAATCCTTTCCCTTTCACCCCTTCATGAAAGACATATCACTCCCCCATAGTCACAACCCACTCTCATGAAGCCATACAGGGGTCTACAAACTTTTCTGTATTGAGAGCTACTTTTGACCAGTGAAAATGATTGTGAGCTACTGAAGGCTAAACAACTTGTGCATTCTTACATTCACTCTCACGCCCAGCTTTATTGACTTAAAGGCTAATGTCCATAGAGCCAGATACTATGGTTTCAATGAAATACTTTGACTTTGGACACTATGACAGGGCTGCCATGTGTGTCAGTGAGAGCGTGGTCTTTGGGGATATATGAACATGTGTGTGTGTGAAGTGGATATATTTGTGTGGATGACTTAGAGCCTTTGTCTTATGACCTTGTGGTACAGGACATACCTTTTGCCATAGGTAGCACCGTAACATGTGTGCCACAAACATACAACCATTTTTTTTATTAGATAGAGTTTATTGCTTTAAATTAATTAAAACCATCACAATATTTTAAAAAATGCCTATGAGAAAATAGTTAAAACAGCATGAGTTCAGAAGATGTTTTGTTTAAATGGGAGAACTTTAAGGTGCAGAAAAATGTTCAGCAAAAATGTTTAAAGTATGGAACTTTTTCTGCTATTTGAATTTCTCCCACTTACAAAATTACTGTATTTTTCAGCTATATATATGGAACAGTGGCCACTGAGAGCCGGAGGCCTGCTGTTTATAACTGCAAAAGTTTGAAATGAGAGAAAATGAAGAGTTAATCATTAAGGTAACTTTTCATTTTAAATTTCTCCTATTTAAAGGCACTCAGAAATATAATTTTGTTCTTATGCTCCAATAGAGAGTTGACATGGGCTTTTGTTGAAGAGTTAAATACCTCAGTGCTTCACCTCTCTGCCCCAGCCTGTGTCATGAATCTGACTGAGCACTGCTCATTATAAGCCCCTGCTATCTGCAGCCTGATGATGCTAATGAAAAATAAACACAGCCTTCCCTTAACTTTAAAAGGAAAATGTGACCCTGTGCATATTTAAGAATGAACTCAAGGCAGTGAGCTGGTCTGAGGGTATTTGGGAGCTACTGGTAGCTCTCGATTGACTGGTTGGAGACACTTGCCCAAGAAGAATTAGCCTGTCATTGCATTACGTCTAAAAACAAGATTCAACAGTTTGTAACTAACCTTGTGTATAATGGAGCTAGCAGCTTCACTGAGAGGACAAACCTCTGTCCACTATTGCGTATCTGTTCCTTCTCTTGAAAGACTACTAGACATAGGACACTGTACTGTCTCTTGATGCCACACATAATTGAAAAGGTGTTGGTGAGGGGGCTCTACCGACACTGTTTTGGATTGTGTTCTTTGTGGAATTCTAGCCTCTTTCTCACTCTTGATTGAGCAGAACACTGGCCTTGATGCAGTTGTAACTCTTTACCATATTTCTTTGCTTGCCTGAATATTTGAATTTCTACCTCCCCATTGTTAGCATACACCACTCTCTCTACTTCTAAGAAATTAACCTCTGGTATCCACCCTCCTTTCCATGTGTTCTTTCTTTATTTTCCACCTATTGATGAGCCTGTGGTAAATAAAAAGCTAGTTATTTACGCCGTTCGGAATTTCTATAATTACCCAAGAAAATGGTAATGCATAAAATGAGGAGCAGAGTCCGTGTTCTTCGAGTAGAAAGGGTTTTATTCCAGAACTCGAGTTAAGGGAGAGCTCCTTCACCAAACAGGTTCAGGAGTAGTCTACTTTGCTTGAAACATAACAGCACTTATATACAGTATGAGTACAATCAAAAAGAAGGAGTTTCCCTTCGACTCGATTCAATCATTCATGATGTAATCATACAGAAAACATAGCATACTTGTTCTCGTTTAAAGGATAACCTGAATAGCATTTACACATAAACAAACATATTGCATCGGGACGATTGTGGTGGCAAGTTACAGAGTTGCTGGTATCTGAGGACAGAGAATCGAGGCATTGTCATAGGGTCGTTTCTGTCAGAAAGGTAAAGAGGACGAGGCATTGTGCGTTCTTTACTTCGTACACAAGTGTGGTGATGTCTCACAATTGTATGTGTGTGCAGCGGGGAAGAAGGAGAATGGGCTGTAGTAAACTATTCTTCTTCGTGGCTGTCTCGTGTGCTTGATTAGGTTTTCCCTTGGTTGTTAACCCAACCCGTGGCTGTCCTCGCAAACTAGGAAATCATTGACGAGCGAGAGCTGCTCGTTCGGTGACAGAGTTAGGGAAAAGGGGGGGTTCTCCGAGTCAACCATCCGACTGACTCCATTTTAGTCAAATTCCACATTCCCTCCTTGTCCCATAGAAACCCTATTACAGAAATTCTCAATCAATTTCTATGTTCATCAGATCGTATACTTGTTCCTGTAACATGATCATTTCATTTTTCTTTCCTCTGTTACGTGGACCAGGAGTACAGGAAGTGGCACACAGTCCACAAAGGGTGGGGCCACACTGGACACAGAGGCAACAGGTGAAGATAGTGGCCAAAACGAGGCCCAGGACTGTTAGTGCCTTCCACCCCCAGGTGGACAGGAGGTCCCAAAGCCAGCCGGTCAGGGACCATGTGCCGGTGTCCATATCCAATTTGTTGGATAGAACATGAAGGCGGGAGATAGCAGAATAAACTGATGGGGCGTTGTCGGGAATAAATACACAACAACTGGACCCTATTACCTTACACACACCACCACGGTCGGCTAACAGGACATCTAAAACTATACCGTGCTTTAGTGTCATGAGCCTGTCTGCAGCGACCTCAGCTGTAATGTTATTTAAGGCGCCAGTTGTTTCGTCTATGGCGGCCTGAACTACACGGGTTAGTTGCCGGATGTGGCGACTATTTGCCATAGGTCCCCAGAAAGGGAGAAAACCTTTAAAGAAGTCTCCTACTTCTTGTCCTGTAGTATCTTCTGCATCTATGACCCCCCTTCGTTGTCTTCTAACTTGGGTCAGAGGGTCAATCAGGTGGTAATTGGCGGGGGCTGTGTAAGTCGGTGGTAATAGGAATGCGATGTAGCACTTTCCAGACCAGCCTTGGGGCAACCAGGTGCGTGCATGGGGTCCACAAATGAAATAGGTGTTTGGGACAGTTACTATGGTCGGAAAATCGGGAGCGGGCAGTGTGTATGTCCTGTCACACTCGCTGTTCCCCATTACTTCTCCTTTTCCCTTCCCCCTTATGCAAAACCGGCCGTTTTGCGGTACTACCCAACCTCCTTGATCTGTCCGTCTTTGATCGACGGAAAACAGTTCCCTGAAGGAAGCAATGTCATGGAACTGAGAGTAACTGATATTTTCATGATCTTCGGCCCTCCCCCAGGTGACAGTGAGATCCACCATTTTAGAAACAGCCTTTACTATTTTGGTCTTTACCTCGTTCCAATTACTTTCATTTTTCAATTTGGTCGGGGGAATGTTTCTGACGGAGGCAGAGAATATCATGGCTAAGGCACAGGCGGATCCTGAATAACCAAACGGGAGGGAGAAAAAGGCCATTCCCTTATGTACGGAATGTGGCATCAAGCCACAAACCCAACAGTTGGTCTTGTTGACTATGAGCTGGTGTTTATGGAGGGTGGAAATGAATGTATTATTTATAAATTCCTTTCTTCTGTCCTCGAGGTGTGGGGGAAGATCAACATAGGAATGCATAGTGGTATTTCTTTACAAGTATGGAAGAATGTGGAGGGAAAACTGTACATAAGATCCATCCCAGGCAGGCTGCTACACAGCAAACAAGTAACATTGTGAACAGAAAAATCGAGAACCTGCTATGCAGTAATTTTACATAATTAGTCTTTTTCCATTGACGCACCGCGTCATTTCTCCTGATGATGTCTATGGATTTAATATCAAGATGTCTCTGAACACGAGATCAAAACGTCTCCCAGCAGCCGCTTCACCAAGAGCTTGTTCCTGGGCTTAATTAGCCACCGGTGCGTTATGATCAGGTGCAATGTTTTTAGTCTGTTTTTGGTGGGATCGCAGCCGCGATCTGTATTCCTGTTGAGGAGTGAGTTCTGGAATTGGTGAAATTATATCCGGGACGTTGGTAGCTGTTGAACAAGGCACAGTGTCTGTGGGTGTAGGTCCAAAAAATTTCCGACAGTGGCTAGCGTGGAGCCATCCTTTGCGTCCTTCCACTTTGATGGCGGTCCTCGTAGTTAGGAGGACCAGCTTAGGAGCTGTCCATCTCTTCTCCAGGGGGCTGGTACGATCAAAATTTCTGATCAATATCCAATCGCCGGGCCTGATGGCGTGTTCTCCAGGCGTGGTGAGGTCTGGAAATGCTGCTGTGACCTGTGAACGACAAGATTGGAGTGCAGTCATCAAGGAAGCCAGGTAATCTGTCAACATATTAGAATCAATGTCAGTCAGTTTTCTAGGAGAAGGGACACCCCAGATGTTAGGAGGTCTCCCGAATGTTATTTCGAAAGGGGACAGTCCCGTCCGGGAATGTGCCACCATTCACATATAAAAGAGAGCGACCGGGAGGGCAGTGACCCAGTCTATCCCTTTTTCTGCACATATTTTGGCTAGTTTTGTCTTCAAGGTCTGGTTGTGCCGCTCGACTAGGCCTGCTGCTTGAGGGTGTCGGACACAATGGAATCTCCAGGAATATCCCAATAAAAGAGAAACAGCCTCCATCAATTTGGAGGAGAAAGGCTGTCCATTGTCCGAATAAATGACCCTTGGTAACCCATATCTGGGGAAGAATTCTCTCACTAATTGCTTAACTGTTGTCTGGGCACCATAGTCTGGGACGGGATATGCTTCAGTCCATCGTGTCAGTGTACACACTACCACTAGCACATATTTGTATCCTCTACATCTGTCCATCTGAATATAATCCCTTTGGAGGACTTCGAAGGGATGATCAGGAGGCTGGAATCCACCTTGTTCTACTGATACACCTTTACCAGGATTAAATTGGCAACATATCATGCAAGTTTTTACTTTTTGTTTGGCTGCAGATCTCAGATGTTTGTTAAACCAGATATTCCGTAAACTATCCAGCATACCATTCTTGCCTAGGTGGTCGGGGCTATGGGCCGTGTCAATTATGACTTGTACCGTGGAATCAGGGAGAAACCACACTGTTCGGTCTTTGGTCATCCAACCTTGATCTGTCTGGACCCCTCCTTGTTCAGCCCATTTCTTTATTTCATCTGAGATGGCATGTGTCTGTATGTCTAGCACATCTTTCAAGGGGTCTCTCACTACCATAGTGACAGTCTGTGTTAATACCTGAGAGTCTGATGTGTTCACTGGACTCTGGGCTGTCTGTTTAGCAGTTCGGTCCGCTAAGTCATTTCCTTTGGATATGTTGTCTGTAGCTTAGGTATGTGCTTTGCATTTCAGAATAGCTATGGCTGTAGGTAGTTGTATGGCATCTAGTAGGGCTTGAATCAGGGGACCATGTTGTATTTTGGCCCCATGTGAGGTAAGGAAACCTCGTTCCTGCCACAACACTCCAAAATTGTGAACTACACCGAATGCATATTGGGAATCGGTATAGATGTTCACTTTCAATTGTTTTGCCCATATGCAGGCCTGTGTCAGAGCGATGATCTCCGCTGCTTGAGCTGACAGAATGTCAATTCTTTGGGTCTCTATAACTTTACAGTCCGTTGTTACTGCATAGGCTGCTACTAACTCTCCAGCACTTGTCCTCATGCACGATCCATCCACATAGAGTGTTACATCAGGATCTGGGAGTGCAACATCTGTTATGTCTTGTCTTGGCTTTGTCACTACGTCGATCATTTCCACACAGTCATGTTGTGTCGTGTCATCTGAGCTTGAGGGCAAAAGGGTAGCAGGATTCAATACGTTGCATCGTCTGATCTCTATGTGTGGCTGAAAGAGCGTTAGTTCGTATCCTGTCAGTCTTGCTACAGTCAGGTGTTGTGTCTGAGTTCTGTTCAGAAGGACTTCCACAGCATGTGGTACTTGTACTATCAGGGGATGTCCTAACACTATTGAGTCACCTTGTCTTATGGCCAGGGCTGTAGCCACAACGGATTTCAGACATGCAGGCAAAGCTTGTGCTACGGGGTCCAATATGCTAGAAAAATAAGCACAGGGTCTGTTTCTTCCTGCTTGGTCTTGTGTGAGGACGGATAGTGCTGTTCTGTCACGTTCTGTCACGAACAGGGTAAAAGGCTTGCTATAGTTTGGAGTGGCCAGAACTGGTTCTTGACACAGAGCTAGTTTCAGAGCTTCAAATGCTTGGGAGTGTTCTGATGTCCAAGGGAGAGTTGTATGAGTGGCTGCTTCCACTGTGGTTAACTGTATGAGTGGCTTGACTATGTGGGCATACTGAGGGATCCATTGTCTGCAATATGAAGTGAGACCAATGAATGCGCAGACTTCTTTCTGTGACTTTGGCTGTGAAATTGTCGAAATCAATTGGATTCGTTCTTGTGTTAGTTGCCTACCCTCTTTCGACAGTAAATGTCCTAAGTAAGCCACTTGCTGTGCGCAGAACTGTAATTTTGAGGGAAACACCTTGTGACCTTTGTCTGTCAGGAAATGTAGGACTGTGAGAGATGCTTTTTCACATTCTGGTTCTGTCCTTGCAGTGACGAGGATGTCATCTACATACTGTATCAACGCTGTGTTGGCAGGCATATTGATACTGTCAAGTTGTCTTTTTAGTGCTTGGCTGTAGATGCTTGGACTTTCTGTAAAGCCTTGGGGAGCTCTAGTGAACCTGAAGCTTCGTCCTTTTAAACTGAATCCGAAAATATATTGACTGTCGGAATGTATAGGAATGCTGAAAAACGCATTCTTCAAGTCGATGACTGTGAAAAATGCAGCTTCGGTATCTATGGCAGTCAATAGTGAAGAAATATCTGGGACCACCGGATATTGTGGGATCACACATTTGTTCAGTCCTCGGAGATCAACCACCAGTCGGTAGACCGGGGGTGCCTGAGGATCAGTCCTTTTAAGGACCGGAAGAACTGGAGAATTGCAAACATTTGAATCAGTCTCGATCACCACACCATGCTCTATGAGTTCTTGGATTATTTTTAGTAAGGCTTGTTCAGCCTCGGGTGGAATCTTATATTGTCGTATATGGGGGTAAGACTACACCCTTCTTGAGTGTGACTTGATGTGGGGTGATGTCCATGTAACCGACATCAGTCAAGCTTTTTGCCCACAAATGTTGCGGGATGTCTTTTAGTCTGGGATCAAATTCTTTGACCGTGAAATGTCATTTGAAATCTCGTAGGAACAATTTTACTCCTTCCGGTGAACAGCATATTACCGCTCCTAGTTCTTTGAGTGTCTTGATACCTAGTAAATTCTCTGGGCACGTTTCTGTAAGGACCAAATCAGTAGTACGTGTCAGAGGACCCACTCCTAAAGAGACTTGTTCAGATACTTTGTTTATGATCGGTTTTCCTGAAAAGCCCAGAGATATATTATGTGGGCCAGAGAGAGGAACCTCTGGGACTTCCTTATGACTTATGGTAGTCCTACTCGCCCCCGTGTCTATGAGGAATTTTCTGTCTTGTCCCAGTAAGTGAGCTTGTACATATGGACCTTTCTGATCTACTGGAACGGGAATGAGGGGCAAGTCACTTTCTCTCTCAAGGCTGTCTCATGCACACGGTTCAAACTCGGGGTAATCTGATTGGGCGTACTGGTACATCTGTGTGGTAGCAGTAGCGGGCTTCTGAACCTGTGGCGGCGTAATGGTCTGAGGCTGCTGAGTGTTACCTGGTCTAGGAGTGTGTGGGCGTTCTTTCGTCGCTATGTTATGTTTCAGAACTGGACATTCCTTCACAAAATGGCCCTGTTGCTTGCAGTAGTTACAAGTACCTTTATTGGCCCCCACATTACCTTTGGGGCCCGTATTTACTGGTGCCGTCTGTGCAACCAGTACCTTCATTTTTGTGTCTTTTACCCTTTTCTTTTCCTGTTCCTGTTCTTCCCTTATTCTGTTGTGGTGGTACTGTAACATCTGTAACATTTGTGAAGGACTATTTGCTTGCCAGGTACTCTCAACTTTCAACACTCTATTCCTGATGGAAGGTAAGGCGTTGTCCACCAATTTGGACACAAAAAGATGAGGATATGCCTCGCTGCTATGTAAGAGACCACTATTTATAGAAAAACATTTCTCTAATCTGGTGTAGTAATCACCCGTATCCTCGTCTGGCTTTTGTTTACAGGCAGAAATGGCATCCCAATCTTCCTTTTTCGTTGTCAACAACAGAGGCAAGACCTGTATGAGGAGACTGGGCAGTTCTCTTACGCGCTCACCTAAACCTTCACCTGGTTTTCTGTCTGTCTCTTCTTGTTCCAGGGCAGTCCACGTGATCTTTTTACCACCCACCTCCCAATCCTTTTCCTTCAATTTGTCAAATATACCTGTAGGTAAAATTACTTTAAGGAGTATTATTATATCTAATTATGTAAAACTACCCATTTGGAGGATGTCTTTTAACTCTCTATGGAATCCTCCGGGATCTTTTTCGTGAGAGGGCACCATCTTTTTCATTTCCATTATCTCTAACTTGGTGAGGGGAGTATACACATGTATTCGTTGCAGTGTACCATCTGGCTGGGGTATGGGGGGGACTTCTCGTAAAGGATATTGGCCTATACCGTAAGGTTCATGATCTGATGAGGCTAAAGTAAGTTGCAGGAAACGGAGGCGCAGGTCCAGAATGGTGAGGATCAATTGCGGTCCCCGAGACCTCCATCTATCTGTCACTACTTCATGTAACAATTTGTATAGCTTGTCTGGTCGGTGGGAGTTATTCTCGTATAAGGTAGCCAGGTGTTGGACCATATAAATACCTGCTAGTCGTTGTCGAAGAGCCAAGAACATTTGGCTACTATATCTGGGCCATATACTCGGTGCTGTGATATCCAATGGGTGGCAGACCGGGCCAATTCTTTTTCTTGTGGTGTAAGGGGAGGCTCATTGTCCATCCGTTCATCTAGGGCTCTTTCTGTGGACTGAAAAAGATCTTCCGAAAAAGGATCTAATCTTTTAATTTTCAGCGACATTCGTGGGGTTCGCCACTTGGAGCCAGGACAATGTCGCGCTACACCCAGGAAATTCATTTTATCTAGTGTCGGGCTATCATCTTCCTCTGAGTCGTCCTCTTGTGTGACTTTCTCAGAGTGAATAGTGACAATTTTCTTAACCAGTCTTTTAGTTATTTTGTCAATCTGATGTCCCAGATCGTGTGCTCCTCGGTGTATCTGATCGCTAAGATCTATCAACTCAGAGTCTACGCTTCCATTACCTTGGTCTAGTTCCCGGATCAGACAATTTATGATGAACCGCAGGAGCAGTCCTCTGATGGGAACTTTTCTGTTCTTCATGACCTGGACCAGAGTATCCAGACCTTCACCTGTCCGTATGAATTCGTAAACTCTATCCAAATGCTTCGTTATATCAGGGACCTTTTGGAGTTGACCCACGGCTAGTCTTAATTTCTCTGATATTGTGGCCATTGGGCCATTACCGGGTTCGGGGTCGTAAGGACACTCAAGAGGAGGGACATCTTCTTTATCCTCAGCCCCGTTCCCGGACACTCCTAAATCAGAGGTAGAACCGCCGGTTACTAGTTCAGGAGCACGTATGGAAGGGCGTGTTCTAGGCATGTTTACATAAGCGGGGGGTGGTTTGGACAGATAGGCAGGGAGGAAATTTTCGGGAGCAGTGGGAATTACTTTCACTGGGTACTTGGGGTGTTCTTCTACAATTTCTTCAGACAAAACGGGATAAATACCAGTAACAAGGGCGTTTCTCTCTCTCTCTACCTGTTCAGCTAAAACTTTCTCACCTTCTTCCATTAATTGCTTTTCTTTAGCCTGTTCCGACATTCTCTTACTTTTCTCGACTTTCCCTAGTTCTTTCTGGGCTCTCCTATGCGCTTCCTTACGCCATAACTCAATGGCTTCTGTCTGTGAGGGCCTCACCTTTCTTTTCCATAACTCTTCCTCCACTCTCATAATGCATTCTATATCCCATGTACCTGTGGCAGGCCATCTATACGCCATCTCTAATTTCTCGGTATAGTCTACCCAAAGGTCTAAAAACAATATGGCACTCAATCCATGCTTGTTGTTCATGAAATATCCAGGAGTGTCCCTAGGCGGGACTTTAACTGGTTTTTCTAACAGATTCTTTTTGGTGCCAATTGCACGTAATTTGGAAAACAGAGGCATTCTTAAACTCAACAAATTACGATTTAAAAAAACTTGGAATATACAAAAACAAAACGAACACTTTATACACTAGAATATAGTGCAACCATACCGGTTTCACGAATGAAACAGGTCTTTAACGTTTTCCAACAATGGAACCTGTCTTTATACTATCTCAGTGGTACTCACCAAGAAGCAAAACTTGAAGACCTGGCCATCGGACTCTTGACGCTTGCACAGGAATTCGGGGCTCAAAAAACCTCGGACTCGGCACTCTCACTGGTCGGGCTCTGGGTTGGGACGCTCCGCGATCTTCTTCACCGCCTCGTGTGGATGATCAGTCGCAGTCTGCCTCCTCCTTGTCTCGAGGGAGTTAGCGGGAACACTCCGCTGTTGTGCACTTGAAGTCCATCGAAAGTATGGAAAGGGGCAAGGACCCGACTTACATCGCCGGCGCGTAGGGAAGAGGGAGCGTCCCTGTTCAGGTCCCAATTAATGTGGTAAATAAAAAGCTCGTTATTTACGCCGTTCGGAATTTCTAAATTTACCCAAGAAAATGGTAATGCATAAAATGAGGAGCAGAGTCCGTGGTCTTCGAGTAGAAAGGGTTTTATTCCAGAACTCGAATTAAGGGAGAGCTCCTTCACCAAACAGGTTCAGGAGTAGTCTACTTTGTTTGAAACCTAACAGCACTTATATACAGTACGAGTACAATCAAAAAGAAGGAGTTTCCCTTCGACTCGATTCAATCATTCATGATGTAATCATACAGAAAACATAGCATACTTGTTCTCGTTTAAAGGATAACCTGAATAGCATTTACACATAAACAAACATATTGCATCGGGACGATTGTGGTGGCAAGTTATAGAGTTGCTGGTATCTGAGGACAGAGAATCGAGGCATTGTCATAGGGTCGTTTCTGTCAGAAAGGTAAAGAGGACGAGGCATTGTGCGTTCTTTACTTCGTACACAAGGGTGGTGATGTCTTACAATTGTATGTGTGTGCAGCGGGGAAGAAGAAGAATGGGCTGTAGTAAACTATTCTTCTTCGTGGCTGTCTCGTGTGCTTGATTAGGTTTTCCCTTGGTTGTTAACCCAACCCGTGGCTGTCCTCGCAAACTAGGAAATCATTGACGAGCGAGAGCTGCTCGTTCGGTGACAGAGTTAGGGAAGAGGGGGGGTTCTCCGAGTCAACCATCCGACTGACTCCGTTCTTGTCTAAGGGAAAATGTTGAACGGGACTGAAACCCGTAGGTTACATGGTAGCTGGACATTATTCTTGGCATGTGTCAGCTTTACGAAAAAGAGAGCAGGCAAGAGGGGGTACAACGGGGTTTGTGCTTGAAGTAGGAGGATCTGCTTGCCTGGTCGATGTCAGGGTGGATAGGGTGCATGATGGGACACCAGGGAAAAAGCGAGCTTGTAAGTCAAATTCCACAAGCCAGTGAGCTACCTTAACAATTACGAGAGTCTGTAGGCTAATCTCCAATTTTTCATACCAATTCTGAGCCTTTCAGCTTCTAACCCGCTTCTGACCCTGTAAGCTTTCTTCCCAATCCCAACATCGTCTGTCCTACCTTAATGTTTTCAAGCTTATTAGTTATTCCTCTTCGGGACATTACTATTGTTCATTTTTCCGAGAATGACTGACCACAGCTTATTGGATTATACACTGCAATAATACTTAGAAAATCGTAAAATGGTTAGACATCTCCATCTCCAACTGCTATCCCCACTTACTTGCTTAACCTTTTTCATAAATGTGGGCCCTTACACATGAACTCAGATGTAATCTGAAACCAACATAGAAAACTTAGTTTAAGATACACTATCAGTAGTATAGTGTGGCAAGACCCCTTCTTGACAATAGAAAGAGCTGGTATGTGACTTTCCATTGTTTACATAATGTCTTGACCATGTTCTAGGTGATGTCTCTTGATAGATGTTTTCCAGAGAAATCCTGGCGTATCTAGTTGAATGCAGCAATCGAGCCCTCAAACAGAGGATAAGGTGGGCAAATAGTTACTGGAGGACCTCTAGGGCTGGATCAAAGCTGGCATGTTTCAAGCCACATAATGGCAAATCATTTGTATAGTTCCCCATCACAAGAGCAATACTCTTGATGGTAAAGCAACTTTTCTTGTTATGGTAACCAAGGTTAGTGTATTTTGGAAATGTCTAGATTTCTGTTTTGGCTTCTCTGCTATGTTTTTGATTTCTCTTCAACCACTTCCTGAAACCAATAATTCCTTTATTAAAATCACAGATGCAATAATTTCCATTGTTTTTTGCATCACTGTGTGGTAGCATAATCCTTTCTTGAATTATCGTATACTTTACTCGAGAAGCCACATCTATAAAAATAGTTTGTGTACAGTTTAATTCAATTTTTCATATTGAATGTGCTTGCCACTGAAACTGTTATGATTTACTTATATCCTTTCTGTTTACATTTTGCATCAATGAGGTACTCAAATATGTGTCCCAAATTTGGCCACCTTAAGTTGTGTCTATTACTTTATGGTATACTGATTTTACTCACCAAAGTTTTGTGCTGTACATAAAAAGCCTGTGACTGAAAGTTTTGCTATAACTTTTACTTGACTAATTATATTTTTATGACCAAATGACCAGTGTTTAACTGTTGCTTACTTAATAATGTTACTTGCGAAACACTACTTAAATAAATGAAAATTTCATTTTTTTTCCGGGGCATTGATTATGCAAATTTGTGGGCCCTGCAAACATCAGTTTATTCAGGCATTGCAATTAAAAGATGATGGAGCTTATGGTACGCAGCCAATTCAGGTCAAATCTGCCTATGTTTACCTGGGCAGATTCCAAGAAACTACTGAAACAGGCATGTTTGATGGGGACTGTCTAAAATATGCATGCTATGGCTCATTTTGAGGCCTTAATTTGGGATCGGGGATATTTATTACACCTATTAAATTCTGAACTCTGCACTTGGGGCCCTCGTAATCAAGGCCTTAGTTGCGTTTGATATCCATAACTAATATGTTATCAAGTTTTGCATTCATTGTCTGTTCAAATTAATCACAATCAATTCATGGAATGCCCATTTTTGTACTTCAAGAATGGTTATTTCTTAGATGCACAAATTCATATTTATTTTCGGTGAATTTCGATTTCGATAAGCTTTATTTCGACATATCATGTTATAAAAGCATTTGCGGTTAATCCATTTTAATACAAATAGTTAAAGTTAAAAAACAACATATTTGTGGTATGAGAACCTTAGCATCAGAGCATACATGAGCAAATAAAACAGCATTCATCAAATACCTTCATGTGATTATACACACTGGTTGCTGAGTACATATCATTTATAACACAAAGGGCTCGATTCCGATCGGGTAAAAAAATCCACCGTACGATTCGTATTCGTAGCCCTTTCCGTACGAATCATACCCGTCCGTCCGAGTCGCGTAGTACGATCCGCATTCCGTGAATCCGTCCGAATCGTCGCGATCCGTACGTATTGCAAGGCTGAGACTGTGAACCGTACGACTCGTACACACGCCGTACGACCCGACGAGTACGATCCGGACCGGGGAATCAGGACGCGATTCGTACGGTCCACGTCTGGTAAGGGCGATTCGTACGGAAAAGCGCACGATTACATACACCCCGTACAGCGCGTACCCCTCTATGATTGCAGGGGTACGGCATGTACCCCTGCGATCATGGGGTGTACGAGCCGTACCCCCATTGTACGGTCGGTGTACGATCGGTGTACGAGCCGTACCCCATGTATGATCGGTGTACGAGCCGTACCCCATGACGATCGGTGTACGAGCCGTACCCCATGTACGATAGGTGTACGAGCCGTACCCCCATTGTACGATCGGTGTATCAGCCGTACCCCATGTACGATCGGTGTACGAGCCGTACCTCATGTACGATCGGTGTATGAGCCGTACCCCCATCGTACATGGGGTACGGCTCGTACACCTGTCGTACATGGGGTACGGCTCGTACACCGATCGTACATGGGGTACGGCTCGTACACCGATCGTACATGGGGTACGGCTCGTACACCGATCGTACACCAATCGTACAATGGGGGTATGGCTCGTACACCCCATGATCGCAGGGGTACGGTGCGTACCCCTGCAATCATGGGGGGTACGCACCGTACCCGGGGGGGCCGTTCCGTACCTGTTTCGTCACGAACTCTGATTTTACGGCTGTTTTCAGCTCCCGTAGAAAAAGGGTTGTACGGTGCGTACCCGACACGTATCGTACTTGCTGGGTCGTAAAAACCAGCCACGAACCGTACAGATGTCGCGTACAGCAGGTTCCGAGGGAGAATCGTACGGAGATTAGAGTCGTACGGTGTCTTGTACGACTCGTACGGAGTACGGCTCCTGGTACAAATCGTACTTTGTCGTACGTACGGGGGACGTTGCAGGGTACGATTCGTACGGGAAAAAACGCTCCGAACGGCTATTCGGAGTGGTTTTTCCCAAATCTGAATCGACCCCATATTGTATACTATATTTGTTCGGGTGTACTCATGATGGAACGAGCTGAGCAGGATAAAACAAGGACTGCTCATTTCATGATAGCTTATATCATAAAACATTTACAAAAAAATCGTTAAAATATAATTAAATACAAATAAATCAGGGCCTTTATAGTATGAGAGCACCACAATATACATGAATAAAATAAAATACATAAAGCATATATCTTCGTGTGTTATCAACCCCGATTACCGGGTGCACCTTTATGTAAAACAGATTGTGTGCTATATTTTTTCTGGTGTATGCATAGTAGAGTGAGCAATGAGTGGTAAAGCAATGGGCTGTTCAGTTTGTGATGGATTACAGCTCAAAGAGTTCTGGTGCCGGGCATAGAGCTAGGTTCCTGGATCTTATGGCCCACATCCAACTCAAACGTTTGGCGATTAAGCATGCAAAGGGGGACCTTAAGATTCTCGGGGCATATTATCAAGAATGGTGTTCAAATTATCACCGCTTTAGCAGCAGGAAACTGCCGCTAAAGCGGCGATAATGGGCTTGATAATATGCCCTTGAGAATTCTAGTTGAAGCACATGTTCAAAACAGAACATGGGCTTCTATGGGAATTCACAAGGGCACATTATGAAGCCCATTATCGCCGCTTTAGCGGCATTTTCCTGCCGCTAAAGCGGCGATAATTTTAACGCCGGTTCTTGATAATATGCCCCTTAGTGCTGTAATACTGCTTCTTGTCCCCAGGCAGTTTGCATATGGGCTTAAGACATTTCTTGCGTAGGCCTACGAAAGCAGAGCAAACAAACAAGAGATGGAGAATGATTTCCATTGACTTAATGCACGTTGAACACTTCCTACCCATCCCTGAGGCACATTTATTACAGTGGCGTAACATAGGGCCCCCTCAACACAGTACCCTGGCCTGAATGCTCCTAGTGTTGAGGGGGGCCCTCGATGTGGTTTGCAGGGGGGCCTCCTCAAGTTTCGTTAAGTTAGTGATTTATTTGTGTAGGTTGTTAATGGCAAAGATCCTACCCTACATTGGAAGTATAGCTTCCTATCAAGTGGGGAAGTTATAGTGTCCCAATATGCTTCCAGGGAACACCATAATTTAAATAAAAAAACCTTCCTGTCAGAGTTTTACTCTCCACCGCTCGTAGTTGGACAAATGAGGTCAATAACCAATATGGATTTATTTTTTTGTTGTTCTGAGGAGGGTGTGTGTATACCTGCTGGGTTGTCCCGTAGTTCGAGCATTCCTATGGGTTGTATGACGGAACACAGCAGGGAAATACTCTGCATACCTTTATCACGCATTTTTCACCACGCATTTTTTTAGTTTTTAGAACACATATGCGTTTACAATGTACGCCTTTACAACGCAATGTTTATATATAGGTTAATATATATAAACAATGTATTTGTGAAGGGAGACCCCCCAAACCCCCAAACTTACCTTAAATGCGTGGTAGAGGCATACGTTGTAAAAGCATATGTGTTCTAAAACCAAGCGTGGTAAAAAATTGGTTGTAAACTTAAAACATGGTAAAACCCTCATTGTAAAGGCTGTTTTCCACTCCTATGTTGGTCAGTGTATTTTTAATATATTGGAGCCAAGTGATTTTGTGAAAACAGTCAGCTTCTTTGACATAATTTAAGACTGTGGTGTAATGAGCGAGCTCTGGAGTAGATTACAGCCTGTGCCAATATAATAATGGGAGGGGTCTAACTTTGTTATCTTTCGCCTTTCTCCCTAAATCTAACATCATAGGTTTTAAAGCTGTACTAGGTGGAAGGAGTGTCACACTTCTCAAAAATTTATTCTCTGAGCTAGTAAGGGTGGAAGTGTTTGAAAAACCCATGTAATCAAGAGCCATAGAGAGCTGAGCTCAGAGTTTTGTCATCAGAGATCTGTAAGATCAGTCTGAGTGGTATGAAAATAGGGCATGCTATGGGACATGCTATGCTCTTTGGTTGATGTGCCAGTAATTTGACGGTGTTTAAGGACCATTGGGGCATATTATCAAGGGGGTTTATCTCCGCTTTTTTGGCTTCAAAAGCCAAGAAAGCGGAGATAAAATTATCTCCCTATTACCAAGCTGTCGCTAACACCAGTTAGTGACAGCTAATAGGAGATAGCGACCATCTTGGGCCTTGCTTTGCATGACAGTGATATTTATCACTAATGACATGCAAAATGGGCGTGCCAAGATGTTAGCGACTGGAAACAGTCCCTAACATCGCTATCTCCTATTACCAACTTTTGGAGATATTCTCCAAAAGCTAACACCTGGCCTGAGCAGTTCTTAGCCATGTTATCCAATGGGAGGTGGATAACATGGCTAAGAGCATTTGCTCGATAATGCATGAATATCGCTGACTTTTCAGCGATATTCATGCATTTCGGCCGTTTTTTTATCGCATTTGCGATAAACCTTGTTAATAGCAAGGTTTATCTGCGATAAAAATCGCCGATGTGCGGCGATAATTTTTGTCTCTAAACAAGTTAGAGACAAAAATTATCGCTAGTTGTTGGTAATATGCCCCATTGATTCTACCTGAGGTTTCCTTAGCATATTCAAGGCCAGTGTTACTCCTAAATAGTTGAAGACCTCGGTTCTCTCAAGTGGCCTGTCCCCTAGTATTACTGTGTCCTTGAAATATTTGTGCTGGTTAAAAGACATGTACTTGATCTTTTCAGTGTTTATCACAAGACCACAAACTCTGCACAATTCTTCAAAGTGGAGGGGCGCACTTTGCAACCACTTGGAGTTTTTTAAATAATAAAGTATAGTCCTCGAACAACAGTCTGGGAATGTTCATACCGCCCAGTGATGGTGCGTCGGTAGGACAAGAGGACAGAAATTGGAACACCATTGAGGAACAAGGCGAATAGTGTGGGGGCCAGGACACACCCCTGTTGGACCCCTTTGGCAATGATGATATGCTCGGTGAGTTCCCCCTGTACTCCCAGCGAACCTGAGTGAAGTTGTCTTCATGCAGTCAGATTATCAAAGATAGGTGATCAAGAGGCAAGTTCAGATATCGTAGTACAAATCAAAATTCCTGTGGGAGACCAGGTTGAAAGCTAATTTGAGGTTGACAAAGGCAGCATACATGCTGCCTGTATGCTGCCCTTGCCGATAACTACAGTTTGTCGGTGGAGAAGCAGGAAATGAAAGACCTGGTCGATGGTACTAACTCACTTGCAGTAGCCAGCCTGTAGGGGAGAGAGGAAATCTTTGTCTGAGATCCATTCCTTAATTTTTGCCATAATGAGACGTGTGAAGATTTTTTGCATTGAATCAATTAAGCTAAGTGGTCTAAAATCTAATTCCCTGGCAATGATCTAACATCTTTTAGAAATATGGGGATTACCTCCACCCCCCCCCCTCCGAAAGTCCGGTATTGGGCCTCCTCTAGCTATGGCATCGGCCAGTACAAGAATGTGTATAGACTAATTATTTTTGTCCTGTAGGATTAAATAAGGGGGTACGATATCTGGACCTGATGCTCTGGAGATCAACTAAATTAAATTATGGTTCAAATAAAGGTGTGGATGGGCAGATGTCTTTTAATTCATGTGGCTCATCCACCCAGAGTATAAAAGCGAGAAATGGTCAACCCAAGATTTGGGGGCAATACAATTTTGGGGGAGGAGGGCACATGGCCAACTCTGCTCCTTTTTACTAGGGACCAGAAAGTGACTGAGTCTCTGGTAAGGCAAGCTGCTTTGAGCTCTTGCCATCTCTCCTCATTCCAGGCTCTTTTCGCCCAGTCCTGGGTTGATTTATAGGATTTCCTAGCTGCTGTGATTCATGGGCTATACTTTGCTTTTATTGCTATGATTAATAGATTACGTGCAAATCAACATTCTTTGTTAAATCATCTCTTTTGGTCGGGGGCACTTGCAGCCCAATGATACAGGAATTTAAAAGCATGATTTTATTTTGCAAAATAGTATGACATGTAAGTCTTTGATATAACCTTGATTCCCAGCAGTTGATGGCCATGTGCTCATCTCTGATAATCATGATAGAAAGTCCTCTTTTATTGTAAGTAGGGTATCTGATGAATCAGCAACATGTTCCCACTTAACTCACTGCATGTTGGTAGATGTATATAGATCCCTAGTTGTAACTAAGGAGAGAGGATATACCACTGTTCTAACACAAAATGATTCCATGGTGGGACACAGGGGGTTATGGTCACTATCCAGCCTTTCCTTGATGATCATATCATTGACGAATGGCCAAAGCCTCAGATCTAGAAAAATGTAGTCTATATGACTGGCATGATGGCTACTATCATATGTATTAGAGCCGCACCTGTCAGACTTCAACCTTCTGTTAGCTGCCCTGAGGCTCTGCTCAAGGGAAAAAACCTTGAGTTGTAGTGCTGACTCTGTCAATTTCTTATGGCTGACACTTCTAATCATGGGATAGAAGCTCCTCGTCCTCCTCCAAAGCTAAGTTTCCATCCTCAGCATCCAGTGGCTCAAAGGTCGGATTAAAGTCCACTGTGACTATTAGGAGGGGTGGTCATGTGTTATTACCTAAGTGTTCTTTCAAGAACATAACTATGTTGGATTTCTTTCCTCCCCTTGTGCCTCTAGCATAAACATTATAAATGCCGATATTTCTGGAGCTGCTAATCACTAGGCATATTGGCATAATATCAGAGCCATTGACATATAGCTCCTGGACCTTAACAACTATCCCATGTCTGATCCATATTGCCAGTCCTCCGATGGGGTGACCTATAGGGCCACTTATAGTGTAGACAAAAGAATATAAGTATCCAGGTTTGAATAGTGAGTCAATTGACCAGGTTTCCTGGAACAGGCCGATGTCATATAGGTCATAAAAGGAATTCCAGTCTGGTGAGGCAGCCTTTGGTCTAAGTCCAGCCACATTCCATGATTACGCTTCATTTTTTCAAGGTACATGTAAACGTTTTTTAGAACAGTATTACAAAATTTCTTTGGTGTCAGACTACAAGAATACAAGAAAGTAGTGATTGAGTTGCAGCCTTCCCAGCCCGCGGATGCGGAGTGGACGTTGGAATAGATTTAATTTCTTGAGAGTATTTTTGAAGAATACTCCTCCGTGATTTTTGAAACGCTGGTTTTGGAGAGGGGGCTGTTCTACTCTGTCGGGAATGCACTTGGAATGAACTGCATTGTGTTGCAGTTGAATGTGTAATCTCTTGCCCATAGTCCTGAAGAGGCCTTAAATAATTAACAGGCTGAAACGCGTTGACTTTCTTGTATTCTGACACCAAAGAAATTTTGTAATACTGTTCTAAAAAATGTTTACATGTACCTTGAAAAAATGAAGCGTAAAGTGAATTTAGCTTCCGAGGTCGCATGTTTGAATATGGTGATCTAGATAAAGGAATTTGGTTCACAGAAGAAATATACCAAGATTTCCGAATTTAAATTGTTGGGCAGTTGAACCACATAAAGGGTTCATGAGAAAGTGTTTGTTTGGTTCATAGTTATATATCTGTTGTCATATTGTAAATATTGTGAGAAGACATATGTCAAATGTATATTAATGTGTATATATGTATAAAATGAAAAAGTTGAATAAGTAAAAGAAAAATAATTGGTTTCTATACTTTATGCAAACCAACTTGTTTTGTCTGTATGGATTTATTTGTAAGAGTTTTTTGGTTAGCTATCAGGTGAATTAATTTGAAATAGTACTGATGATTTAATCAATATGTATTAATAACACATAGGATGGATAATTTTCCAGTATCAGTCCTATAATTAGATTACATAAAGAAATACCATAGGCATCATTGTATTTAGTTTGTTTAATGTCCCATATGCCTTGTTGGTTTAATGGGTTTCCCCTGAGATAAATAAGTGTGAAATTCAGGCATCAAAGCCTATGGCCACAAAGTTGTCAATAAGCCACCTCGTTCGCCACATATTAATTCAATACTGGTGACCTTAGTGCAGCATGGCGTGTGCCTTCGGCCACCCGGATATCCTCCCTAATTACCAAGCAGCATCCCCTCGCATGGGGAATCCAATGAATGGAAATGTTTATCAATGACTCTTTACCTTTGTTGAGCTAAGGTGGGGTTAGTTTAGGGATATTAATCAGGAATAAGGAATAGCATGACTGCAGGGGCTGTGGCTCCTGCCCTCATATTAAACTTCACCCAAAAATAGGAGGGAGTCTCAAGAGGAACCAATCCCTGCAAGACTCTTTGCATGTGTGGATTGGTGGATATAAGCCAGGCGATTTAGCACTTCTAAGGGCAGCATCTTGGTGACGCCCCCCCCCCCCCATTCTAGGTTTCCCTACATGAGGGGTCACAGACGACAGAGAGTTTGGTGGCACCCATAACCTGTCCTCCTTAATATTCTGCTTTCCAGGAGGGGTCAGCTCTTTCGCTGGATCAACAGAACCCGAGTTTTTATCTGCAGTGTGGGCTGCATTCACTGTTACTCGGTTTAGTATGTCAGTTAGACATAAAATCAATGCTTTCAGGTCCCCATCTTCCCCTTTATGTTCCTTGAAATGCTGGTACACCAGTGCTATGTCTCCAATTGTGAGTGGAGGTGTAAGTATGGGATCAGTGCCTAGCTCTAAATGTATCGCTGCCTGGGCCATATCAGTCAAAGGTGAGTAACAGTTGCTACAAGGAATTAATGGGGAGAGAGGTGGCTAACTAAATGTAGCACTGCTGAGGTCTTTGGTAGTGACAGCGGTGGCACTGACTTAATTTTCTGGGCAACCAAAGTAAATTAGAATTATGTTAGTTCACCCCCCCACCCCCCCCCCACCTTTTAGGAGATGATTTTGTTTTATACTGTGTTATTTTTTGTGAACCTCCTGCTTAGGAATTGCCGATATAGTGGCGGGTGACTTGCAAGTGTCTTTGGTTTTGTTATCAGGTAAAGATTTATTAAGTTTAAGTACATCAGCACCAATTAGGGATTTAACTTCTTCTATTAGGTTGTCTATTTCTTTGAGGGCGCCGTTTGGCTTTGCTGAATTTCTTGGGTGCTTTGCAGTGCCCTGGACCTGGTCCAAGGCCTTACATTTGTCATTGTTGACTGGAAACTAGTCTCAACGACTTTGCAAAATTTGCACCATGGTTTGCAATAGTGGACAAAACACTACAGACAAAATGACAGTGCCATAGGCTCTCGTCCCTCAGTCAAGTGGGGACACGAACAGAGGATTTGAAGCAGCAGCCGTCAGAGAGAGCACTGTGTCTTCGGAGACTAGCTAAAAGTATACACAATATCAGGCCATATCGTCACTAAATAAAACCACAGTACCTGATGGTGTCCAAATGCTCAAGCCCGGGGGGGATAGGGGGGGGGGGGGTGCAGCCAGCCCAGCCTCCTCCGGGTTCTGACTGGCGCAGATGGGCCTGCCCTTCACCAGGGGGCATCCTGCATAGTGGGACTGTGGAGCTGCTTAAATGCAGCAAATTACAAGCAGTTGATGAGGCGAAGGGGGATGCAGAAATGCGAGACCCCAGCGGCTGTCAATGGTAGCAGCTAACCCTGTGTAAGTCAGCCAGGGTCAGTGATGATAAGAGGAGCCCTTCCCCTGCGGTGGAAATGCTGGCCTCTGGCAGGATGCTCCCCAGTTTGAAAGCAGCCACAGCAAAATCAAAATGGTTTCATAACAAAGCACTTGCCTAACTTCGAGTCATTGCAGATCTGGGATGCCCAAAAACGTCTAGGAGGGATAAATCCATGCCAGATGTTCAGGATATACATGTAAAATAAAATGGGATGTAATTAATCTTAAAGAGAAAAAGAGTGGATAGTCTGAAAATCTGGTATGAATCTAGCTCCCCAGTGCCTACACTGGACAGATATGCTGAGGATCTATTTATAACTTTATCTAAACTTACAAACATAAAGTAAAATATATTCATATTTTGATAGGGGCAAGTATACCTTTTCTTGTAATTAGCAAGTCAAAACCTATGAGTGACAGCTGGAAAGAATGATGAAGCAACTCCAATGCTTGTGCTGTAATGTGAAAAGGGGACCGTTTGATATCAATGTTTTGATACATTGAAAATCATTTAATAAGGATTTTTCAATAGTGCCAATCTTCTATGTCTCAGAGTAACAACATTAATTTTTCTATCCTAAGAGGATGCACGTAGTCTACAAAATCATTTCTGGAAGATATTTATCAACATAGTCTTTCAAATGGGAAGCATTATCTGAGTTTCTCCAAATAAGTTTAGCAAAGCATTCAGGATTTGAGACAACAGATCTTGAAAGACTAGTCTATGTCTGAGTCGCACTTTGAACTCAAGACTTGAAAAACGTTCATTGGTGTAGACCTACAGTACCCAGCAAATGTATTTTTTATTTCTTAAAAGTCTTATTTACAATATAATGGGTCTTACTGTGTCACATTATGCATCAAAACCGGAGTTTGGGATTTAATGGCACGCCTATGTTGTAAGTTTGAATTGCTTTGTAGATTTGCTCTGATACGTTGTTTCCAGAATCTGGATTGGTTGAATAGAGAATTTTATATCATTCTGGAGATTTCTTCACTTCTGGGAATTGGAGAGTAAACTGAGATACTGAAGGCATTAACTGGTGGTCAGAGTTGAAAAGTCTAAAGACTATTTACATTTCTTGTAGTCATTGTTTTGTGTGTCCATAATCTTAAACATGTAGGCTCCAGTAGGTATGTGTTAGATTTAGTAAAGCAGATATTGCAAGTAAAATTTCAAGGCGTGCGGACTATGTTTTTTCTATTCTTCAGAACCTTACTCAGAGGGACGGTCTCTGATTGTTTATTTCTTTTTCATTCTCAATTTCCCTAGAGCTACATTTAGAGGTGACTATAGGGAATAGATATGATTTCTGATTCCTGAGATCAAGAGGATGTGGCAGAGACAGTGGTGATTCCTCCATAAGGGTGGAGGAGCATCTTCCCCTGTTGTGAACACAGAAAGCGTGAAAAATAAAATGCTAATGCAATTATTTTAGTACAAGAAATACAACACCTGACCAAGGTAAAGCACTTAAATCCAAATTTATCGTTATTAAGATACGTTGCTACTACTCCCAGCACCCGCCGTTGATAGGTGCCTCTGGTACAAAGAAGTTCATTTCTAAAGGGGAGGTGCGCCCAATAATTGTCCAGCAGAGCCAGTTCAGTCCATAAATCTTTCTTATTCAAAATTAGTATATGAAATAACTGAAGCACAGCCAACGCGTTTCGTTCCTGTGCGCCAAAGGAACTTCATCAGGGCGTGAAAAAAACTGTGGGTTAATTGCATACTTAATTGATGAAATAGAAAGGTAACATTGTGTGGTCCTGGAGATCAACCCAGATAAGGAAAGACAGAATACTTCGATCCTTACAGTCGAATTTGTCATGGAACGGTGAGTCACAAATGCAGCATGGTAACCAGCGAGTTACCATACCGCATTTCTGACTCCTTATCTGGATTGAACTCCGGGACCACACTATGTTACCTTTCTATTTCATCAGTTGAGTATGCACGTACATTTGCATTATAATAACACCTTGGCTGCTTGAGATGATCTTCTGCTGTGCTGGGCCATAATAGAAATGGATGTGGTCATGACGAGCTCAGCTCGTCATGAGCACTCGAGCACCGTGCCTCATGACGAGCTGAGCACGAAAGGGGTTAAGAATTGACCTGATGAAGTTTCTTTGGCACACCGGAACGAAACAAGTTGGCTGTACTTCAGTTATTTTATATACTAATTTTGAATAAAGAAGACTTACGGACTGAACTAGCTCTGCTGAACAATTATTGGGTGCACCTCCCCTTTCCAATGAACATTTATTTTATTACCATTTTTTTGTACTGGCCGAGGAGCATTTGAGGTGGGCTGGGGTTAATAGGCCCTCAATGCTGACTGGCAGGGAGAAGTGGCCACTTCAGTTTGAAGTGCGCATGTTGGTTTGGCCAGCTGTCATGCAATGGCCAGCCCGACATGCACATTTAAAACCTCTCCAACCTGGGCTATCTTAGGCAACTGGGTAGAGAGCAGGCATAGGTCTCTGGTGCCTGTAGGAGCATTGGGACAGCCTGCTACAACCAATCCTGACACTTCTATCAGTCTACTTAACATTATTAACAGCATTAGAAAAGCGTCTGGATTGGTTAAGGCAAGGAGTTGGCTGTGGGACCTCAAACTGGGAGCCACATACTAGAGAACATCAAGGACATGCTGCAGGCTGCTAATGGGTAAGTAAATATTTGCTTTTTCTTTATGAGAATTTGAGTTATGTGTGTAAAGTAATGTAACTGGTGCTCATGTTAAGCTCTCCAGTACCTTGTGTCGAGTTCGCGCAGCACGCTATATAAAAAAATTAAAGTATATACTTTGAACGCTCAGTGCCCACCATTTTCATATGTCACCAAACACCACTGTAAAGAGATAAATTACATGAATATTATAGAAAACAGGGCATACCAAAATTCTATCCTGGCCCCCACATATTCTGGCTGATGGAACATACAATAGCATTGCTTTGGGTATTAAGAACAGTATGTTTCACATAATCATATTTAACCTTAACAGTGATATAAGTGGAACATTTTGCTTGGCCTTCTTCCTTACAGTTTTAAACTCCTTGTAGAAAATAAATACCCATGAAGCCATTATTCCCATTGGTAAACCTGAGAGTGCTGATCTTGGTGATGTTGGATCTGATTACTGAGTAACATAGCCTTTAAAGTGTAAACACAGATTGAGGAGCATGGAGAGATAAAAGTGAGGATGAGCTGAAGGATTGGCTGGTGCACACTCCCTTGAAACATTTATCAACAATATTTCCACAACAGATAAACACATAAGAAAAAAGGGAAAACACAGCATTATGGCAAACTGTTCATGTAATTTACATTGAGACAAGAGAAAATTATGTCATAATTACCTCAATATTTTCCACTCAAGTTTTTAGTACTCTACAGCACTAAGCCTGACTTTACTCCATATTCTAAAATTGTAGCAAAGGAATCATAAGGTGGAGTGGATGGTAGTCCACCACAAGTAATAATTAACCCTTGGCGAAGCACTACACTACACTCGTGTAGTTTGCAAAGTTTGTGCTACTTCGCACTACGCAAATTGCACGTAGCACAGTGCAAGCACGCGTAGCGTCCCGTTAATTTTCTGCTTGCTTGCGGTCCTCAACGTCAAGTTGGTGACCGCAAACGAGCAAATTTCATCCCGGCGAGACTTTTCCTCGTTCGCGATCAGCAACAACAATGGAGCACGTGTTGGATAAGGAAGTCAGCTTTGTCCCAGTCAGAAATTTTAGCTTCTGACTTATTATCTGAAAAGGAAGTGAGAAATCCTCAGCAATGCAAGGTAGCAGGTTGTGGCCAAGAAGGGTTCCACGGGGTCGGCTAGTCATCAGATGAGGGTCCAGTGAAGCCTTTGACTTTCGATGAGAAAGCTCCAAACAGAAGACATTCAAAATGTGCCCTCAAGGAAGGTCTCTCGCTGGTCAGTTACTTATGGCACCTTAGCCCAGTGAAGATTGATACATTCAGACTTAGTCACTTTTTTAGAGCTCAAATTCCACCTGTGGCGCAAGGCTGAAAGCTGTTGTCAAACGGGACTCAATGAGTCTGGATTCTCTTGCAGCAAAACCCACTTAAATATATTTGCTGCTGCAGAAAAGCTCTGAGTAGGAGCAACCTGAATTTTTGCCCCAGCGGCAACACATTTCCGCAAATTGACTTGGTAGGTGTGTCCCAGTCCTTCATAGGTCTTTGGAGCCAAAAGGTTTCTAAGTCCTAGGTGTTTTTGGATGGTAAGAGGAGTATGTTTTGACACAGCCAAGGGTCCCAGAACCTCAGGAAGTACTTGCGAGGGTCAAGACTTACTCCAGTAGAAGCCACCAGCATGCTCCAGGGCAGCTTCAATTGGAACTTGTCAGCTGGGCTTTTCATCAAAATGGCTTCTAGTAGCTTGTTGTGTTCCTGTAGCTCAACAGGAGGCAAGCCAACCAACTCTTGGAGTTCACGTTTTTGTCCTGGGTACAAGTGGGAGCAGGTCTAGCATTTCTGGGTTCCTCTCAGGTCTCCTTCTTGTGTGTTTCACAGGTCCAGTAACGTTCTAAAGGGGTGCCCAGGGGTGTTACATTTATGCCTGGAACTATCCTGTGGCTGTGGAGGACTCCTGCCATCTCCCTAGCCAATCAGGAAAAGGTTTCCCAGGATAACCATACCCACATTTGTAGCACTTCATGTGTGCCCTACTGCAAACAATCCCACAGTGCCTCTCTCTACCTTAAAAACCAAGATGGCAGAACCTTTCTTTAATGTGTAGAGTTCCTGTTCCCTCCCCCAGGGATGTGACCAGGCAAATGAACAACTTCTTCCCTGTGAACACTTCAAACCTGTTCCGGGGACAGCTCCTTTCCTTCTGGGATGGCCACCTTTCTGACTAGGTGGACAAAAGAGGGCTCTGTACAAGTTCACTAATTGGTGATAGATTTCTTCTATGCCCCCAATAAGGGCCAGGAGGGGTTCTTAAGGAGAGCAGTGGCCAAAATCATGACAGGGCAGGATCAGCTGGTCCTGTTGGGAGCAATCTTAATTTGGTTTTTCACAATGACCTGGACCGCTCGCTCTGCCAAGAAGGGGTTGCAGATGCGATATCTACAGACTGCACCCTCTGGTTACATGAGATGGGGTTACAGGATCTGTGGTGGGAGCAACACCTTCAAACCCAAGATTACACCTTTTATTCATACGCACATTGATCATATGCTTGCCCCGATCACTTTCTTGGTTCTAGGGACCTTCAGGGACTGGTCACATCGGTGGATGCAGAACCTCAGTCTCTCCTGGACCACTTTGCCATCTTCCTAGATCTAAACATACCACAGGCCACTGGCGGCCCCAGACCATGGTGTCTCAGGGAAACCCTACTGCAGAGGTTGGCAGTGATAGAGCAGAATATTCATTGCTCCACTTAAAACATTCTGTTTGTGTTGGAGGGAATAAACTCGGTGGTTGTAAGCCAAAAAACTCAGAGCACAACATCCAGCTACAGGCATAGAGTCTCTGGCAATGAGGATGGGGTGGTGGTTGAAGGCGATGGACTACCTTTTGAGATCAAAGATCTCTACTCCAAACAGGTCTTACCTGCAGCAAATCCTCCTCGCTATCTCAGCAGTTCGAACCTGACCCGCCTGACTGCAGATCGGGTGTTCGGACTTGTCTTGTCGATCCGGATAGAAGAGGTCATTGCCGCTATCTTGAGATAAAAACTTCTGAAAGCTCCGGGTCCTGAAGGATTCCTCATGATTTTTTATCAGACCTTTTGCATCTTACTAACTCCGCTCCTTATGAGGCTGTTTAATGCGATCACGAGCCATGACAAGATCCCACCATCAATGATGGAGGCTTTGATTGTGGTCATCCCTAAACCCGGCAAGGATAGTCAACAGTGTTTGTCCTACAGACCTATCTCACTGTTGAACATTGATGCCAAATTGTTAACTAGCATTTAAGTGGCTCGCTTTACTCCTCTAATGCCTGGCCTGGTGGCACTAGAACCGGCGGGTGTTATTTTCCAGAGGTAATGCACTGATAATACCAGAGGGATCCTTGACCTTATAGATAAAGCTATCCGTTCCAACAGAGAGATTATGTTACTCTCTATGGGCGGCGTGAAGGCTTTTGATCGCCTTCACGGGCTGTATTTGGCAGAGGCCTTAGTACATTTTGACTGTGGGGAAAGTTTTCATACCTGGATACTGAGCAACTATGTGAACTCTATGGCCTCCTTCAAAGTTAATGGTAAGAGCTCTGCTTCATTTACCATACGACGAGGCTCACGGCAGGGGTGCGCATTATCACCCCTGTTGTTCACACTCTATATGGAGGCCTTTGCTCAGACAGTGAGAGATCACTCCAGGATTACCAGGGTATGCCTCAGTGGGGAGGAACACATCATCAGTTTATATGCTGACGATGTTATAGTGGTGCTGGACAACCCCGGAGAGGTATTACCATTCTTTCTAGAGGAGATGGGCCTCGGGCTTCCTTATGAATCTCAATGAATCACAGGCCCTTAATCACTTAGTCTCATCCGAGACTGTGGTGCATAGCCTGCAGGTATTCTGTACAGTGGACAAATTAACTTCTCTAACATTTAGGAGTTCAGTTGGCGTCCAATTTGGAGGATATCAAAAATCTTAACTACCAGCCCTTGTTAGACAGGCGAGGGCCCATCTGCTCTGCTGGAATTTATACCCTCTTTCTTGTTGGGTTGCGTATCAGCCTTAAAGATGACTGTTTTATCGAAAATTCTCTTACGTTTCAAACTCTTCCTCTCCAGCCTCCATCAGGATCAATACAATCTATTCAAGAGGCAATACAGCTCTTTGTATGGGTGGCTAGACACCCCTGTATGAATAAAGAGTGTAGTTGGAGGCCTCTGGCAGAGGGGATCCTGAGTATTCCAAGTTTGCTCCATTATTAAATGCTACACAGCTGAATGGTCTCGAGAGGAGTCAGGGAAGAGGCCGGAAACCCACTATAGAAAATCCAGTTTCTACCACAAGCACATCGTCCACATGGCATACCTATCTCCCCTGTCACCAGATCAGTCCTAAAGGCCTAGAACAGGCAGGTGGTGCGCAGGGGCCTCTCATATTTCTCTTCCCACTTAACTCCTGTGGTGGGAAATCCAGATTATACACTGAAACTCAACTGTATCTTATTCAAGGCGTGGCTGGGGACAGGCTACCGCACTACTGGGCATTTTTTTGCATTGTTTTAAAAATGGAATACAATTATCAGTGCCATGAAGCTTGCACAGGTCAGCTCTTGTTTTCTACAGTAAGATTAATTTGAACCATAAACTATAATCCATTCAAATCCATTCAGAAGAGTATTTGTTTTTGCATCTGCCCCCCCCCCCCTTCATTATAGGTGGGTACTTAGATCTGATGGATCCTCCAATGGCAGTTACAGGCAACACGGGAATTATGAGATCTGCTTGACCACTGTTTACTTTTATGCAGAGATTCCGGCTGCACCTAGCAAATAAAATCTTTAGGTGAAAACCTTGTGTAAAATGATGAATTTCTAGAGGAATTGGACACTGAATCTCTGCTTGCTATGTCATAGCAATACCTAATTTCTTACTGGTTCATGCGGGTCCAACTCAAAATGTTCTAGGCTTTCCCTACCTCTGAGTTTCTAATACCCCTGGTATTATTGATAACTCTGAGATTGGGGACATATCAACTAATATCAAAGGCTACTTAAATTGAGGGCCCTTGATGGGTTTAAGATGGGACAAATGAGTCTCAATGGAGCTTCTGAGTGCCTCCACAAACTAGAGATGTGAGTCATAGACTCACACACCCCAGTGATCTAGGCCCATCTCCAGAGTCAAACTGTGCTAGAGACTCGAGACACTTTTTCATTGAATAATTCTAAAGGCACTTCCAGTAGAGCGCCCCCTTTAAAAATGAATGGCCATCACACCTTAACAAAGTAGCAGGTAAGTGAGAGTGTTCTGGCCAAAAATGATTCAGCCCACACAAAAGCAGAGTCTACTTCTGTGTAGTGTTCTTTCCATTAAACATATTTCAAGCACAGGAGAAGGCACCCTCTGCATTAAGAAAACTGGCTCATGTTCTATGGTTAGCGCGAATAACATACACTACTGACTTCTCCTTCAACTCCTGTGCCCATTCGGCCGAATGTGGCCTATCTTTGCTGCACATTGAAATGTCTTTTTTGTCAATTGGCAGACATTACAAATGCTCGTTCGTTAAAGAGAGTAGGAAGTATTTATTTGTGGCTTTCCGATTGAAAATCTCTAGGTAAATTGAAGCATAGATTTAAATTTATTGGAGTGCAATTAGAAAAGTGTAAAAGTGTTTTACATTTTTTTTAATAACTTTCATTTAAATTAGAATGTTCAACAATTACAAAGCAAGGTTTATCAGATTACAAAATGCATGAATTCTAGAATACCTAGGGACTCATTTATGAGACATGACGTATCGCTGCGTGAAAGCTGCGATGCGTCACTTCTCAGTGCGCACTCCTTGCGACATTCCTGATGCATCACATTTAATGTATGACCCATCATGTCGCAAGGAGTTACAGATACGTCAGTATTTCTGCCGTATCTGTAACCGCAAAAGTGACGCATTACTGGAGTGTGTCACAAAAGTGACGCAACTCCAGCAATTTTCTCCTTTCACATGGGGCAAGCCCCATGTGAAAGGACCTGCGTCAGTCTTACGCTGGCTGTGAGGCAGGCGCAAGACTTTGAAGCAACGGCGTCCTAAAAGTGACGCAGTGAAATCTCATAGATTTCACTGCGTCACTTCTACGACCCTTCCTTGCGTCAATACGCCCCCCTTGCATACATTGTACCTGGCGCAGGTATAATGTGGGACAGGGGTTTACAAAGTGACGCATCTACCTAGATGCGTCACTTTGTAAATATGGCGCATTTTTTACGCCACTGGTGCGTCACAAAAAGTGACGCACCGGCGGCGTAAAAGTGATGCACAGCCTCATAAATGAGACCCTGAGGAGCGGACTGTCCTATAGGGCAATCAGACTTTTGAAAAACTGGTCTGATGGGTCAGTGTGTGGGCTGTTTTATTTCGCTGTTTGTCGGCCTATTTTATGGTCTGCTTGGGCGGTTGTTACTGTTGATTTCCCTGATATTACCATAATCTTTGTGTGTAACATACCCAAAACCATGCATTCTTCGATAACTTGCAGATCACTTATACAGTGTGCCTTTACAAGTTCAAAAATGCTCCACTTTGCAAACATTGAACCATTCTTTAGCTATCTAATTCACAAATGGGGCCACTTTTATTTTGGTGACTGCAGTGCTTCATTTGAGCCAGTGGTTTCCCGTGCTCCACACCAGCACTTAATTGTCAACACCTGCCCTTGTGACAGTTTTCCACAAGGGGGCACTGTCTGAGATAACCACATCAATAGTCCATCATTAATTCAATCTACATTAAAAATTACTATTACCTGATGCCTAAGCCCTTCTTATAGACTTAAATAGTCTGAATTGTCACACTTACTGGAGTGTGATGGTTAGTAGTTGTGTTGTTACTATTATTCAGGGCCGGACTGGGAACCACAACCGGCCTTGGCAAAGTGCTCGGCCGGCCCCCCCTCCCCACTGGGGGGGGTGGGTGTGTGGGGGGTGGTTGGAGGTGCCGCAGGGCCGGTTTTCGGCCGATTTGGTACAGGGACGATTTTTTGCACTGCAAAAACAGCCCTATAACAAAAACGGCCCCCAGGGGCCTAAAACCGGCCCCCACATGTACGGCACACTGGGGGATTGCCCGGTGCCCGCTATGGTCAGTCCGGCCCTGCTATTATGAGCAGCATGGCAGGGGCAATGTGTGGTGCAAGCTGCAGTGGCATCCTAACGAGAGCCCTGGCACTTTTTGCACTTCTTTTTTTTTTTTTACAAATTAAGCACTGGTGTCCGGGCCTATTTTGTGTTTCAGTCAGGCCCTGAGAATAACACTCTTAGGCTACTTAAATGTGATCAAGGAACAAGTCTCCTTTCTAAAATGCAGTTTGTGGATGTATCGTTTACCCTTTCAACACTCTTAGTTCCTTGAGTTTTATCGGGAGTTGGTTAGGTCTGTACTCCTCCTAGGATATGTCTGATTCTTAAACTTTGTGAACACGAGTTATGCCGAGCCAAATGATGCCTTATAGCAGAAGAGATGCATGCAGATTTGCAAGCTTTGATAATTCATGATGAAGGCTCTGCCCGATAGCCATTAATGTCTTTAATTCCTAAAGGATCAGATTATTCCAAGGTTAAAGAGAGAAATACACTAGTCGGAAATGACAGGAAACACAACACACCAAAGCATGATAATTTGCTAGCAAGTAAGAAAGCTGCATACATTAGCTGTGCATAGAATACTCCCCTGTGACTTATAGTACCGGAAACATCCAAAACCATTTTGTAAATAGTCCATGTGATACTGTAGAATTGGAAGAATGGAAAAGTATTTACTATACAAATACAAGGGAGACCTATAAATAGATTATAACAGATCCCTCTTACAAATGTTTATTTAATACAAGTGTGCACGCTAATATTCCATTTCGAGTTAAAGACATTCGGTGTGAGCACAAAACACTTATATTTTCTGTGAGTAAATCCTTTAATTCTATTGCAAATTGACATCTATTATCTTGTCTCTTTTAAGGTATGGAGAGGTTTGTTATGCACACCTTTGCCGTTAAATGGTAGCAGACTTTGTCTGTGGCGTTTTTGGAACCGAATGGATAAATTCATTTTGAAAAAAATTGATTATCGTTCCAGAAATGGTAGAAGAGGTAAACTCTGAATAATATTCTTCTGTGGTCTCCAAATGAATGTAGAATCCTTCACTTCAGAGTTTCATACAGCTGTGTCCATGAAGCAACTATGCACACTCAATTGGGCGCATAGTTAAGAAAATAGGCAAAATATGCCTTTTGTTTGAAATGTGCACGCTTTTTGTCAGAACAAATAAAATGCATCCATGTTTGAAATGCTATATTGTTGTGGAATGAAATAATGTGTATGCTACGTTAATCATAAATAAAGAGAAAGAACCGTTTTTATTTTTTTAATATATGGATTCATAAGTCTGTGGTGGAATGTCCTATTTGCTAACTAGATGATCGTCAATGCATACTAGAAGGAGGGTGCACCTTCAAGGGAAGAACCATGGGGCATATTTGATAAAAGATCACGCAGCAGGAAGTCTCCAAGATGTACTGTTTATAGGGTATGGGCAGGAATGTGCTGTATCTAACATTATGCAGAGCATTCCTGTCTTTTCCTTGTGCTGGTGCACAATGTGCTGCCTAGCGCCATTGCAGGCACCGTGTACCACGATGCAAGGGGGCCTGGCTTGTAAGCAGTTTAGCACGACGGGAAGTGATCCAGTTATGGTGATGGGGGCAGGGGTCAAAATAACGTATTGAAACTTGTTTACCCTCTACACCATAAATTCTTTAATAACCTATCACAGATTAGAGTGTATTGATACCTCTATGACCATAAATGAACTCCGACCATTAAGATCGGACCAACAGAAATCCTGGATGCAGCTAAAAAATAAAACTGTGGACTGGCTGGCCAAATATAAAGGATTTAGGCCTTCATTAGTTAATAACATTTTGATGGTGCGCAGAGTTGCATGGCTTGGAAGATCCCAGAAAAAGATAGGGGGAGATTGTGTCATTGTTAACTTTCAAAGTCCTAGAGTGGCACAAACGATTCTTGAGGCACAAGACCATTTTTCCCCCGTTACCTCCATTGTTGCCTTACCATTTGGGTATTTTTATCGGCCACTATCGAGATCACATGGGGAGATTATCCCGTCTATTGCAGTATCAAATAGATTTGAGGCCCTGTCCAATTTAGACGATCAGAGTTGACTACAAGTAGGTAATACTTACATAGACGCCCCCCCTAACAGAGAGCACAAAGCCTCCACAGGAACCCCGTCCTTTATCGCCTGACTACGCACCGGTGACCCCTTTCCATATCACACATCCCGTTTCTGTCCCACCAATAGAAACTGAAGGTAATCAATTGGGGTGGCTCGAAACTGGATTTGAAGTAAAAATTCTGTCATGAAATATAGCCGGTTTGCGTTCAAAAAGGGTGGATACAAATTGGGAGTCGTTACTTTGAAAGCTCCATATTATTGCACTCCAGGAAATCTGGGACTCGCATGACTCATACCATCTGGACGGGTATTGCTCTTTTGTGAAAAATGCCGTGCCATCATCTATGGGGAGATCAAGGGGGGGCTTTTGATATTGATTAGCCCTAAACTGCTTTACAGGCCAAGCTGATAGTGACTCATACCCCTAATATCTTAGCTGTTAAACTCGTAGGCGATAATTTACCTGGTCTATTAGTGGTGAATTTTTATAATTCTTATACAAGAGTAGATGACCTGGAGCATTTGATATCTCTAACTACCTTTTTGGATGACTTTGAGGCCAAAAATGACATTCCTTACCAATTATTAATCCTTGGTGATTTTAACACTCATGTTTGTCCATCCAATTGTATGCAAGGTATTGAAGAGGAGCACGGACCCCAGGGGACAACTCACTTTGAACACACGACGTGCGGGACCTATCTAGAGAGTCTTTTATGTGTTTTTAATTTATTCTGCCCGGAACAAACAGACACTTCCCCTCCAGCCCTGACCTATTCAGGGCAGGGACATGGAAGCATTATTGATTACAATTTAGTCTCATGTCCGTTGATTGAACTATTGGGCACATTTTGTGTCACGTATAGTTGTTTGAGTGACCATAATCCCCTCACTTTGATCCTTCACATCCGGGCTTTTGAAACAAGGAAATCGCTGGCTCTTATTGTAAATTCCATTATTGCTACTAGCAGCTCCATATTTTGGAAAGTAGTTAATAGTCCAATGTTCAATGATAAAACTAATTCAGTTACGAAACTGTCTTATCCCTCCAGAAAAGTGGGTTGACCATTTTAGTGGCATATATACTGATGTGAGCCAAGAGGTGCCAACTGTACAAGGGGTAAATATCCGGGCTTCAAGTGTGCGTTTTACAGAGGAGAAAGTGACTGAGGCGATCATGACGACATTAAAGGGCAAAGCGCCAGGCCCCGTTGGCGTACCAGCAAATCTTTATAGGGCCGATCCCAGTGTTTGGGCCAGAATTTTGACACTTGTTTTTAATGCTGCGAAAAAAAGGTCGGCTTCCACAAGTCCTGGGCTAAAGCTGTCATAATTCCAATTTTCAAATAGAGTGCAAGAGACAATCCGGCCTGTTATAGGCCGATCTCTCTTCTGGACTCTGCATCTAAGATAATGGGGAAGGCCGTACTCACCCGTCTAACAGATTGGTTGGACAAAAACAGCATTTTATCGGACCTGCAGTATGGGTTTAGGCAGGGAAAGGGCACAACAGGACAATGCCTTCATTTACATCTAGTTATAGGGAAGTACACAGTCGCTAAGCGGGGGGACATCCATTTAGCCTTTATGGATCTATCCACCTCCTTCGACCTTGTAAACAGACAAACACTTTGGGCTTCCCTTCATTGCATTGGGCTAGAACCAGCGTTGATTTCGTTTCTGGCAGTCATTCATGAAAATACATCGGCGGCTGTTTGCTATAATGAAAATGGGAGCCTAACTGAGGAATGGCTAGTGAAACGAGGAGTACGACAGGGGTGCATTCTTGCACCCCTGCTGTTTACACTCTATATTAATAAATTGGGTGATGCTCTGATTTTCTCCAGTAAGGATATCCCCAGGGCAGGTTCAAAAATGATTCCGGCACTATTGTATGCAGATGATACTGTATTGGTGGCAGACGTTGCAGGGGCTAAAATCCCTTTTAGATTGCTTTATCGATTTTATGGATTCTTTAGATCTAATTACTGACTTCAAGAACTCACACTCTATGACTATCGGAAATGGACGGGCTGAAAAGACTACATTTTATTTTAAGGACACTGAACTTACAAAAGTCCCCACTTTCCCATATCTAGGCGTATTTTTTGATGAAAGGCGATCATGGGTTATGCAGCTTGCTCTTAAAAAGAATACTTTAGCTAGAGCGACTGGGTCACTATTTGCAAAGAGGATAGGTTCTAAACAGCATCCGGCCCTCATGAAGATCTATAATGCTAAGTGCCTCCCGATGGTTACATATGGGAGTGACATATGGGGTTATATGGAGACTGGTGAAATACAGAAAGCAGAAAATGTTTTTTTCCGTAGGCTGCTATCGCTCCCAGCCTCCACTCCAATTTATAATCTCCACGAGGACCTAGGCGCCGGTTTTCTCTCAGACCAGAATGCGGTTGCCCCATTAATATGCTGGTTAAGAATCTGGGTACAGTCACCACCAAATCTGAATCAATTGATTATCCAAGATTGTGTGTCTTTAGATAGAGAATCTGATATTCCGTGGATTTGCTATATTAAGACACAATTGGATTTAATGGGTTGTTCTGAGTTATTTCTTAAACGTAGAGCTCTTAGCAAAGCAGCCGTTAGAGCTATGAAGACCCAGTTCCTAAATAGGGTAAAATCAGCAAGGAAGGAGGTGGAACTAGTAAAACCTTCAGTGAGGAGCTTTGTTATGTTACGTTTATGTAGAGAAGTACAGCCATGCTTGACCTACATAAACAAACCATACCATTTGTTTGTGTTAACTTGGTTCAAGTATAACATGCTCCCCTGGTTGCTGTAATTCCCAAAAGGCTTTTCAAAATAGAGGTCTCTGGGTCGATGCCCCTGTGATAATTTTTCTGAGTAGAATACCCTCCATATGTTTTTTTCTGTGATTTTTATGTAATATTACTCAGGAATTGTTGGGTATGTACATATGTTCATGTGAGCTGTCACGAGCGCTCAGGTGTCTGATAGCTCGTGACAAGCTCGTGCATTGGGATACTGTGTTGTGATTTGAATATCTGGAATGTGGGGAGTAAGGTGCTGAGAACTGTTGTAGGCATTACAAGCTTGTAACTTAAGACGAGAGCATCTTAATAAACCTCGTCCATCTTTAACTCTTCTCCTGCGTTATTACTTTGACTTCCCTACACTGGCGACGGGCGGGATTCGTTACCTGCATCAGAGGAACAAGATTTATTTATTTTTTTCCCTGAATTTTACCTCCGCAGTAAGACTCGTTTTGCGGTTTCAGGATTACCACGGAGCAGCGGAAAACTACTGGAATATTATGGGAAGCGGAAAGCAGATTTCTTTAAAAGCAGGAAATTGGAAGTGAATTTACTTACTTTTGGTGGCATTATTTGAAAATTGCCAATTTCGAACCTTGTGGACTCGTGAGCATTCTTTGGTTTCTCACGTCATCGCGTGACCATCACGCAGCGTAGGAGCATTAGAGACTTTGGGAGCCGGTTTCGCAGTGGTAGAGACACTCTTCCTTCATCATCACGCTCCCATCACGCAACGTGAAAGTTACAACGCGATTGAAACGACCAGTTTTTTTTTCTTTTACAACGCGAGTGAGGAAATCATACTGAGGAAAATCTTACCTGTTAGAAAGGTTTTCAGTGATACGCACATTGCGTGTTCTGACTATAATTCGAAACATTTTATTTTTTTAATTTAAATTTTATTGTTTCTTATCTTGCATTAAGACTTATTTACGTAAAGTATAAGTTTACATTTCTGTATTTACTATGGCTGGCATTGTCCCTCCCCCATCATTCTTGTCATCACCTGGTGAACCACCCATGGCTTGGGAGATATGGGAACCTGTCTTTTTAGCTTACGTAGACGTGTTGGAGGAGGGTGAGTGTGAGCCAGAAAGGAAATTATCACTTTTAAAACACTGTTTGGGGGGAATAGCATTGAAAGAATTCAAAACATTACCAGTTTTAGTGAATCCGGGGAATATTAATGTGTACGAATATGCTTCATTACAGCTAAGCTTAAGATATGGAAAGAAAAAGAATGTTGTCATGGAGAGGTTTATTTTTTATTCTCGAAAGCAACGTGCAGATGAACCTGTAGAAGATTTTGTCTCAGCTTTAAGATCCTTGGCTGTTACGTGTGATTTTGAGCACATATCTTATGAGCAAGTTTTGAGGGATCAGATTTTGATGAGGACTAATAACAAAAAAGTGCAAGAACGACTTTGGACAACTTCCGATATGTCCCTCAACAATGCCATAGATATTGCGAAGTCAATGGAACATTCAGAGAAGTTTGTCAAGGAGATTAGAGGAAATGATAAAAGTGATGTTTTTAGTGTATCTAAAGATTTTGACAAGTCAAAGAAAAGTTATTCACCGAGAAATGAATTTTCTTCTAGAAATGATAGCAAATTCAGGAATCAACAACATGAAAAAAAAAACTCAAAGCTATTGTGTTTTAGGTGTGGAAGCGATGGACACTTAGCGGATTGTAGGAATTGTCCAGCTTTAGGGAAAACATGTTCGAAATGCTACAAGAAAGGCCATTTTACAAGATTTTGTAGGTCATTACCGGGGAAGATGAATTGTATACATGAATGTTGTGAAAGTTATCATTTGGATGATGAAGAAGCATTTCAAGTTAACACTGTTATCAACGTATGTGAGGATGGGGATTGTACAAAATTTCCATCTTGTATGATAACTATTGATGATGTGCGATTGGAAATTTTCGTAGATTCATGTGCATGGTATACCATCATTTCTATAAGTGTTTTTTGATCTAAAAGGTTATTTTATTGCAAATATACAATTTTCTGACCGACACACATCTGGGAAAATTTATGTGTCAAGATCTGGATTATCACTTTTAAGTTGGCCACACCAACACCAATTGGGGATGAAAATTGATCCCAGAGCTGACCTAGAGCTGACCCTCCTGTTTATGTTGTGCAACCGTTGAGTGTGTCAAGTGCTTCTAGTGATCGTTCACTGCTAGTAGAGAGCTTACGTAAATCTTTTCCTAATGTTTTTAGTGGCACTTTGGGTCGGTATAAAGGTTTCGAACATGTCATCAAATTAAATGAGAATGCCATTCCTGTTAGGCATACAGTAAGAAATGTCCCTCTATCTTATGGGATCAAACTTAAAGAAATGCTGAAAGACTTATGTGTAAAAAACATCATTGAACCAATAGAATCTTCACCTTGGGTTTCCCCTATTATAATTTCGGTTAAGTCCTCTGGCGAACTTAGATTATGCATTGACCTCCGCAGTGTTAATGGTGCCATTTGGGTGGATTCGCATCCTTTACCTAACCTTCATGAAATGGTTTCAACCCTTGCTGGTGCACAGGTTTTCTTGTGTGTTGATCTGGCCAGTGCTTATCATCAGGTGGTACTGGCTGAGGAATCTAAGAACATTACTGCATTTATCACGCCTGAGCGTTTATACAGGTTTTGTCGCATGCCTTTTGGGTTGGCGAGCGCTGCCTCAGTGTTCCAGAGGCTTATGAAAGATACTTTGGAGGGATTGGATGGTGCTATAGCATTTCAAGATGACATTTTGGTGTATGGAAAAGATGATATAGAACATGACAATAATTTGAGGTGTGTGATTGCTGCTTTAGCGGGCAAAGGGCTTACTCTCCGTCTTGACAAATGCAAGTTTAGGCAAAAAGAGGTGGAATACCTAGGTCCAGCCCTCCCCAGGTTTGGACAGGGGGCCCTTCAATAAGAGTCTTCCCTTTATAAGAGAATGGTCAGACCATGCACAAGGCAGAATTTCCGTAGCGCCCTGGGTTGGCATGGTAGTCCAGACTAAATCGAGCACATGTCCTTTCTCGTGTGTCGGTCCCTTGACTTGTTGGGTGAGGCCTAAGGCGGAGATCGCCTCCTCGATCTGTAATGCTTGCCCCTCTTTGGGGGATTTTTCCCAATGATAGTTGAAGTCCCCGACGACAACTAATTTATCATATCTAGTGCACAGGTCCTGAACCAATCTCGTGAAGAGAGTCGGAAAGTCTGGCGACGCCCAAGGTGGCCGATATACCACCAAGAACACCACACAGACCGCTCCCCGCCTAAGCTTAACCCCCATAACCTCTGCTCCCCCGAAGGTTTCGGAGAGAAACCTTTCGGCGCGGAGGCGTGTCTGATACAAAAGAGCAACTCCCCCTCCTCTCTTGGCTCCCTCCCCGTTGAAATGAATTGCCAAATAGTTATCTGGAAGGGCCGCTACTAAATCTGGCGCCGAACAATCCTCCAGCCATGTTTCGGTGAGTGCAAGGACGTCTAGCTCCCCGTCTTCCAAAAGTGTGAAGACCTCCATCTTGTGGCTCTGCAAAGATCGTGTATTCAGCAGGCCATAGCTCAAAGTATGGGTATTAGAGGCGCACAGCCTCCCTCTAATATTCCTAGGTGAAATTAGCAAGCCCTCACAGGCCAGGCGATGTATAGTGGCCTGCTCAAGATGAGACTTGCCCAAGTTAAGCTGCAATAAGTCACCCCTGGAATAAAACACGTCTTGGCCAGGGGTTCTGGCCCCAGGCCCCGGATGGTCATGGATGGGCAAAGATGGGCTCACCTCTGGCGAACCTCCGGCGCATCTATGGCGCGCCCGCTGCGCGTATCCGCTGCGCGTTTGCTCCATGTGAGCTTTAAATAGGAGGCTCCTGATGGTCCTAGTACAACCACTAGACCGTCAGCTCTCCAAAATGGCCCCCGGAAGTGAGGGTGAAAGGGCTCCCTCTGTACCGCGTTTGACCACTCCCTCCACAACAAACAGCACAAGCTGCGGTGGAACGGGGAGATGAGCGGTATTGTGAATCCAATAAGGTAACTTTGCTAATATGCCAACATTAATAAAAATACCGTGCAAATATAATTCAATTCACAGCAGTACAAGCGGCGATTTTAAAATAACGAGTTACAGCTAAAAATCAATATAGCGTGTTAGCGTGGTCACAGCTGTTATAGCAGCGCGTCAGCGAGTAAGTTACAGTGCAGGTAAATGCTAGGCTTTGTACCCTCAAGAGGAAGTTCAAGGAGACGTTCCAGAAGTTTGGAGCAACATTTGGAAAAAGCACCATAGGGTGACCAACAACTCAACAAGAGTCAGGTCGCTGACGTCTAACTGTGATCCAGCCTGGATTTCAGGTTCATCCAGCTGAAAGCTTCAGACCTCAAGACTTCCAGAATTTCACTGAGGCCTCGCGCAAAACCAAGCCACCATCATCGATCCCGGCCTGAAAAGAGAGGCCTCACTTGACGACAATAGAAACTCCTCCTAAAAGGCTTCTGAGAGCTCCATTACAAGTCTGGTGGTCCACAGATAATCAGACTAGTGGAGGCCCTGCAGCAGCAGTCTCCCAACTGCCCAATTATGATTAGGGCACTCAGTGCACCATTGCCCTGCTGCATCCACCATGGAACTGCCATTCCCTGGTGGTGTTTTGGTGGTCAGGAGGCATCAATATGCTTGGCTAGACTGTCTTGTCCCGCCAAGCACATTTGGAGTTTCTTCTCTGCCATGGTTTTCATGATGCTTGCTCCTCCATGAAAACCCTGATGGAGAGAAACAGAGGGGACCTTATAGGGTCCCCTTGTGTCTCTGCGCCCTGGGGTGCATGCACAGCATGTCCCCCTCTTTGTGCAGGCACCCCAGTTCCTGCATGGCATGGACTTTTCAGTCCCTGCCATGCAGGAACTGTTTTTGGTGTTCCCCTCACAGTGCCCATTTTTAATGGCACCAACATGGGAATGTCAAAAAGAAGACCAACAGACAGAAGGAAACTCCTAATTTGGCGGGCAGCTCGACCACTGCTTTGGAGGTGCACGGGCAGTGTGAATCAGGCACTAATTGCGAAGGTAAAATTTTGACCAGGGCCTCTCTCTTAGTGTATCTGACCAGAGATTCATTGCGGTAAGCCTTAAATCTTGACTTTGTCCTGTTCATGCATGACCAAATATCCCCAGTTGGCATTATATGTTTTTAAGCACTAGAAAGGGTTAATATTTAAAAATATCATATTTCTGGTTCCCTACATTGAGTGTTTATCATTGTGATGTCATTTTAATCATAAAAATACTTCCTATTTTTATAAATTGCTCATTGCCAGCTACCAAGCATTGAGCAAGTGAATATTTTATTGAGACCCTTTCTGGGCCTTATATTGGGTTGATGGCCTCATTGCTAGTGTCAGGTGCATACTTGCCCAACTAATAATCCACCTTGCAACATTTGGGTAGGCCTCATGTGTTTAAATTTTTCACTTGAATAATCTACTCAAAGAAAGCCATGATAGGGTGCATCAGCAGTTTTGTCAGATATCTTAGTGTACATAACAAATTCACACCAGAACTTAGGAGCTGCTTCACTAACACCAGTTGCATAGACTGAAATACTCACATGTACTAAAGTCATCCGTTTTGCCCTGATCACCCCCATTTATTTGACTGATACTAGTGCTTACGTACTCTGAATGTGCCCTCAGCTTTGCTAACCAGGCCCAGGACTTTGGAATTAAGTGTACTTTCAAAGTCTAAGACCACTTTTCTATTACATATAATTCACCCTACGGTCTGCCCTACATGCCCCAATGGTAGGGTGCCTTGTTATCAAAAGTAGAGACATTATAAAATATGTTTATATGCCCTGGTGAGGGAAAAACAGCCAATGTCATTTTCCCTATTGTAGTGCTGCTTGCTCCATAGTCTAACATGTGAAGGCTTTATTAAACTTTAATAAAGTCTAACTGTTGATAGGCATGAGATAGGAACAAAAATCAAAGAATCCAATTAATAGTTAGAGTAAATCCAACAACTTGCCATGCTCAGATTTATCATAATTGCAGGAAAGTCGTTTTAGAACTTACTTTCCTGAAGTTACCTAAAACAGCCATGTAGAAGCCACTTCTGATTGGCCAGCTTGTGACAACCTAGGTGTAGTGGCTTGACCTGCCTCGCGCTGCCTGAGCGCGAGGCGGACATTCAGTGTCTCGCGCTGCCTGCGATGACGTAGAGGTTAATGACAGTTGGAGATAACGTGCGTTGTTGATAGCCACAGGCAAGAGAGTCGTGCCCGTGGGAGTTCGTGAATAAAGACTTGCTGTTCTACTCATCTGACTCCGTCCAGTCATTACATAAGAAAGTGGCGACGAGGACGACTCCCACAGAACCCACAGAAGACTACGGTGAAAGGTACCTGATTAATCGAGGAATCGGACGCCCTGCGCATTCATTCCTCACGTAATGGTCGGTACCGATCCACTGCCACAGCCTTACACGGAAAAGCGAGCGTCTGTTTCCTGATGTTGGAGCATGTCTCCTGGTGATCGGTTCGGATAAGCCTGAGGTGAGGAAACTTGTGACGCCCTGCGTTAGGCGCGCAGACTTCGCTGTTTGTCCCTCCCTTTCTGCCTTCTGACACACGATCTTCCCCGCCCAGCTCTTAAAGAGGCAGCCTCGTTTTTGTCACTTTCAGTGCATATGGTCTGCTGCGCAAGGCTTATCATCGAATATTGCTGGGGCTTAAAAAAAAATTGGACTGGTGTGTTCGTGGCAGTGTCTACAAGTGTGAAGAAAAACCCATTAAGACAAAAAGGGTTACTTACTCTGCAATTGGCAAATAGGACATGACGTGGGCACGATCTTAAAAAAAAAAAAAGGGAAAAAACATATAGTTCTTCTCGTAGTCTCTCTTGTTGGAGTAATAGAGGCTGTTTCAAACGTTGTGGCTCATCAAGAATACTGGCTTTGATGTAATTTCGTACTGACTCTTGGGATTGCTACTGTTAACCACTAATAAGTAGGAACAATAAATATATATATATTTCCTCATTCTCACTTTGGGAAAAAACTTTATATGATGCAGTCTATTCTTCCTCCACCTCCTTTCCTGGACACACCTGGTGAACCTCCTGTGCCTTGGAGAAAGTGGTTCGATGCGTTTGAAAATTACCTGGGTGCAATAGGAGCACATAGGTTCAGGGCAGAAAGGAAAAAGTTTCTACTACTTCATTCTCTGGGGTTTGAAGGAAGAGAAACCCTTAAACATTTACCTGATGTAGTGGGTGAAGGAGAAGAAGATACGGATGAATACAAAGACACAGTGAAGAAATTAAAAGTCAGATTTGATAAGCAACCCAGTGTGGTGGTGTCTAGGCATAAATTCTTCAAAAGAGTGCAGAAAACCGAAGAAGATGTAGACACATACATTACTGCTTTGAGGAAGTTGGTGGCAGAATGTGATTTTGAAAATTTCAGTGAACAATTGATTCGTGACCAGTTCATAGGAAAATGTCTGGACAAAACCATAAGACAAAAGCTCTTATCCTTGGAAAATCCCTCCCTTGATGAATCTATTCGCATAGCGAAAAGTATTGAAACTTCACAATCTTCTATCAAGGAACTGGAAAGTAAAAGTGTTGAAGTGGTTACCCCTGTCCGTTTTAAAAAGTATGAGAGGAAAAAAGATTATCAGCCAAGTAATTTTTTCAAAAGGACTGATATCTGTTACAGATGTGGATATCCCTCCCATGTGAAAAGTGGTAGACCGTGTCCTGCGAGAAATGCAACCTGTCGCAAATGTGGAAAATTGGGACATTTTGACAAAGTATGCCAAAGCCAAAAATATAAAAAAGAACAGGTAGCATGTGCCATGGATGCAAGTGGTAGTGACAGCGACGACACTCTTTGCGAACTCAAGGACTTGGTTGTAGTTGTCAGCGAAGGGAACATAAGAAGTGGTAATCCTGACGACTGTATTGATCCCTATGCCATCATTGGAGTAGGTGAAGAAAGTTTGAGACTGCTTGTAGACTCTGGTGCAAGGATCACAATGATCAGTGAATCTTTGTTCAGGAAAAAATGGGGTAACAGACCTCTGCAACCGCCTGACCGTGAACCTGTATCCTATGAAGGGAGAAGTATAGAACTGATGGGGTACTTTGAGGACATCTTGATTTTCAAGAACAGACACATCTATGGAAAAGTATACGTCGCTGTCAATGGATTAGACATATTGGGATGGTTCCACCAAGGTTTGTTCAGTATGATGCTGTGCCCTGGAGCAAAGGAACAGATTCTGGTTGTTCGGGACCAAACACATGTTGAGGAACTACTCAATAAATATCCAAGAGTGTTTTCAGGCGAATTGGGGAAAATCAAGGGATTCAAACACAAGATCAAGATAAAGAGTGATGCGGAACCAGTAAAACACAAAATAAGGAGTATTCCTTTCAGCATCAGAGAAGACTTGGAAAAAGAACTTTTGTCCATGCAAAAAAGAGGGGTTATTGAACCCATAGAATCGTCTGATTGGTCTTCAGCTTTGGTCGTGGCAAGGAAGAAAAATAATGATCTCAGAATTTGCATTGATTTGCGCAATCTAAACAAGGTCATCTGGGTGGATTCGCATCCTCTACCGAATATATCAGAAATGCTGGGTGTAGTCGAAAGTGCCAAGGTCTTCACCAAATTAGATCTGGCCTCGGCATATCACCAAATTGAACTGGACAAGGATTCACGCCATTTCACTGCGTTCAACTCTCCTGCAGGTTTGTTCCAATTTTGTCGAATGCCTTTCGGGTTGGCCTCAGCAGCCTCTGTCTTTCAGAGAGTCATGGTCAATTTACTGAAGGGGATAAAAAACGTGGCCATATTCCAAGATGACATTCTGCTGTTCACAAAAGACCAACAAGAACACGACATAGTGCTGAACAAGATCTTGTCTGTATTCCAGGAACATGGGGTGGTCCTAAAAAGGGACAAGTGTGAATTCTCTAAAGACAAGATGGATTATCTGGGTCACACGATCTCAAGTGAAGGAGTCACGCCCAAACCGAGTTTGGTTCAAGCCATTGTTGATGCCTCCGCTCCCAAAGACAAAGCAGGAGTTAAATCACTGTTAGGTCTCACAGAATTTTATGCCCGCTTTATTCAAGACTATGCTACAAAGATTCGTCCCATTTCCAAGCTGCTCCAAGACAGAAGTGAATTTGTATGGGATGAGGAATGCAAAACCGCCTTCGATTGGATCAAGGAGCAACTTAGCACTGTCAAGGCCTTGAAGCCATTTGTACAAGGGGTCCAGTGTACCTTGACGGTTGATGCTAGCAGTTATGGACTGGGCGCTGTTTTGACACAGATTGTTGACCAAAAGGAACACACGGTAGGATTTGCATCCAGAGTACTAAGAGAAGCAGAGACTCACTATTCTGTCATTGAGAAGGAGCTTCTAGCGTGTTGGTGGGGCATTGAAAAATTTAAAAATTATTTGTGGGGACAAAAATTTATTCTTCAAACGGACCACAAACCATTGGTGGCGATTTTAGGATGTGCCAACAGCCGCGGGGCCACTCCCCGCATCGCACGCCTAGCTTCCAAACTCTTACAATTCAACTTTGATATTGTACATATTGCTGGGGGAAAAAATGTAAGAGCGGATGCACTGTCACGTTTACCTGCTAACACCAGTCAGGACATACAAGGTACTGATGAATGTTGTTTTGATGATAAGGAGGATTATATTATAGCAAGTGTTGAACTTAATAACGTTTGTACTATTGATCAGCAAAGATGGAGGGAGGCGTTGGCTGGTGATGAAGTTTCCAAAAAAGTGATGAAATATATTTCCCAAGGGTGGCCCAGGGAAAGGAATGTGGCTGTTAATTTGCAACCCTATGTCAAGGTGTGTGATGAACTTTCGATTGAGGATGGTCTCGTTTTCAGGTTAGAAAAACTTGTTCCACCGGTGGACATCAGATCCACTCTTCTGACCAAAGCACATGATGGGCACCTAGGTGCCACATTAACCAAGCGTAGAGTAAGAGAGTACTTTTGGTGGCCTAAAATGGATAGAGATATTGAGGAAATGGTGCAAGAGTGCACTGTTTGTTCGTCTAGTGACAAAAGTCTTCACACTAGTAGTCCCCCTCTTACACCTATTCCCCTCCCGGGTGGACCGTGGGAAAAACTTGGCATAGATGTTCTAGGACCCTTTCACAGTTTACCCCAACAATGCAGATTCGCAATTGTCATGGTGGACTATTACACAAAATGGCCCGAGGCCAAGTTTGTCTCTAAGGTCGATTCCCAAGAAATCATCGACTTCTTAAGGGAAACATTTATGAGAGAAGGGTTCCCCCAATCTATAATATCAGACAACGGAGTACAATTTGTATCATCCGAAGTGGAAGAGTTTCTTAGAGCATCTGCCATTACTCATCACCGAAGTTCTCTCTATCATCCTCAAACTAACGGCTTGGTAGAGAGACTTAATAGAGTCATAGGTGATTGTGTTAAGTGGGCTCTTGCCCACCACAAAGCTGTTCCCCAAAGTGTCAGGACTATGTTGTGGTTTTATAGAACCACTCCCCATTCTTCCACTGGTGTGTCCCCCTTTGAACTACTGAGAGGTAGGAAACCATGTACCGAGTTTAGGCCGGCTTGGATGTCTAAATGGAATAAATCCAATTCTACTCCCCAAGAAATGGATGAGAAAGTGAGGTCCAAGTCTGCTGAGGTCCAGGTCAAACAAAAAGAGTACTTTGATGAAAGGAAGCGTGTTAAGATCAGAGAATTTGCGGTGGGAGACAGGATCAGAATTAAGAAACCAGGTTTTGTAAGAAAAGGAGAAGCTAAGTATGGGGAAATTGTGGTGGTGGATAAAGTGTGTGGAAATGCGGTTCGAGTCAATGGAAAAGACTGGTGGAATAGTAACAAGGTGGTGAAAGTCAAAAATTTGCTCAATGACGTCAAGTGTCCCATGTTGAAAAGTGAGGTCTCTCATAGGATCTCTCAAGGTAAACTTGATGTCCAGAGTTCTCCTCCCAGCCACGCCGCTGTCAGGAGGAGTACCAGAACAGTTAATATTCCTGTTAGGTACCGCCAATGATTTTCTGTGTTTCTTTATGCCACTGTTGTGTTTCGCCTGCACATGCTTTCTTTTTCTCTCTCTCTCTCTCTCTCTCTCTCTCTCTCTCTCTCTCTCTCTCTCTCTCTCTCTCTCTCTCTCTCTCTTTCTCTCTCTCGTTTGTTCGTTCTTTCTTCCTTCCTTTTCCCTTGCTCTCTCCTTCGCTGCTTTCTCTATTTCTCTGTTCTCTAAGAAAAGGAGATATGTAGTGGCTTGACCTGCCTCGCGCTGCCTGAGCGCGAGGCGGACATTCAGTGTCTCGCGCTGCCTGCGATGACGTAGAGGTTAATGACAGTTGGAGATAACGTGCGTTGTTGATAGCCACAGGCAAGAGAGTCGTGCCCGTGGGAGTTCGTGAATAAAGACTTGCTGTTCTACTCATCTGACTCCGTCCAGTCATTACACTAGGCCAAGCTGCTCCTTAGTTAGTTGTGAAGAGACCTGGGGCTGAAATAATATAAACATTCGTTATGAGGCTATTTAGTTCCTGGATAAGTCAGGGACAGGAAGGGGGTGGTGAGATTCACTGACCTTCAAAGGGAGAAGCTCATATGTCACAGTATCCAGACCAGTCCCATTTCCTTGTTCCACAGGCAGGTGGGAGCCTCTCTAATTAGAGTAAGAGAGGGTCTGGAAGGGGAGTGTAGGGAAAAGTAAGCCATACCTGTGGATTGGCAAAGCCAGACCTGAACTACAAGGGGAGATTTTCGCCATTTTGATTTTTGCTGAGTTGTGCATTCTGAGATAAAAATATGCCACAATTCCCAGGAATTTATCATGGCAGAGGATGGCAAGTTGAACCCCCTTCTTGCCAGCCCTGAATGGGAATAAATATGAGAGAGCAGCAAGAGCACATCAGATCCTTGCCTGCCCTGCTGGACACATGGACTGTACAAGCGATGACTGTACTCAGAAAAACTTCAATGATGCACTCTAAATGCTCCATGACAGAAGGGCTTTGCCTGTCTGGACGGATAAGGAGTGGACTCCCTGAGCAGCAACAGGTAGAAAAGTGCTGGAAGAAGCCACCTGAAACATCCACTTCAAGGACAACTCCTGCGGACCGGTTTCATCTGGATTTTACTATGATTGACCAGGTGCATTGTTGGAGTTGGAGTTCCAGAACCCAACAGGCACACCAGAGCTTCTGAACCCTTGATGGTGCTGTGGAACCCTTTTATGCATCAAGGATCCTTCAAAGAAGAATTTTTGAAAGTCTGGGTTCTGGTCTGTGAAAGGAGGGGCGCTAGAGTGCTGGCTGCAAGATGGCCGCCACATAGTGAAGCTCTGCAGCCTGGATATTATCCTCTAATTATCCTGCGGTTATGGCAACCATCACAGCCCACAATTGAGAGATGGTGAATTTAAGCAGTTACTGCAACTGATGATCGCAGGCTGATCGACTTGGGCAGCAGCGGTGATGAAGCCGAGACGCAGGTGCTGCCTGCATGGATGAAATGGCAGCCCCGCTTTGAGCTGAGCCGGAGCATCGGGATCGGATCTGGCATGAATGACAGAGAGAAAGCAGCAGGCTTGCTGGTGTGTGGAGGAGCAACTGTGACGAGCGGGTGACGAACAGTGCGGACTGAGGTTAGCTGCTGCTGCCGGTCCGTGAGAGGCTGCCCATTAGTGTCCTGCTCCGGGCCCTCGTGATAGGGGAGGGCGGAGGATCCTGGTGTGGCCTGCTGAGGGGAAGATTGCATTGGGCGCATACTGCGCCGGGCGTACCGGTGTGACTCGCTCTCCTGAGTGACGTGAACTGAGGTGAGCCAGGGTGTGCCCGAGTGGGGCGAGCTCACCATGAGGTCACCCTGGCAGGATGCAGCAGCAGCTTTGAGGTGGCCTGATGGGCTAAGTTACAGTTGTGCTGTGGCTGGGCCCAGGAGGATTTTTCCTGGCTGGGCCCTCCTAACCTCTACTGTGTGGGACTCCCTGGCCTCCTGGAGAGCCTGTACGGGTGGGCATGGAGCCACCACTCAAATTCTGTTAGCAGACAAGAGTGGTGGCAGTGGCAATAGTGGGGGGATGAGTCTGCAACTGTGAAAGTGAACCCCCCAACATCAGCCTTCATAGATTGAGGCATATGGCCAGAGGACCGGAACCTGATGGGCCCAACTGTGGCCCCACCGCGCAGTATGATAGACGTGAGCGGAGTGCTCTGACGGATAGGGCCTGGAAGCATGGGGTTCTAAATGGACATACCCAAACCACAGAGGCCTGGTCTGCTGTGGTGACTTCTTTTGTGATAGAGGCAACGTCTGGTTGTAACGGACTGGTCTGGCAGAGGGGGCGGTTAGGGGGCTGCTGGACACCCTCTACCTCTCCATCTCTCCGCGCTAGGCTTGTACAGATGGCAAAACGTGAGATGGAGATGTAATCTTGTGTGGAGAACACCCGAAGCCAAGAGTTGTTGGGGGCAGACCATCCCCAGTCACTGTGCCCTGGTGAAGGAGACCTGGGGCTGACACTTCACTGGACCCTGTTGCAGTGAGAATGAAGGGTACCTAAGCTACAAGGCCCTTTGAGAACTTACACCACTGCAGGATAGAGTCAGAGTCTGGTAGGACTGCCCCGGCAGAGGCCTCCCCCTGTTAAGTGGCCAGACAGTAATCCATGGGCAAAGCAGATGCAAGGGAACCAAAAATCTCCTTTGAACAGTGCAAAACCCCTCATGGGAGCGGTCCCCCAGTAGAGGAGCAAGCAGAAACAAATATGAACCCTTCATCAACCCCCGAGCCAAACATACGCAAAATGATTATGGACTTGAAGCAATCCCTGTCAGCAAATTGTCTTAAACATTGACTCTAAGTCGGACCTCCTGGACCGGCTCAGGGACAAAGTGTTGAATTACAACAAGCATATCATGGAGGTCGAACAGCTGACCTCTGCGGTAGAAGATGAGGGAACTATGGCCCATGAGATATTGCCTCGTATGGAGAAGGTGTTGGAGGTAATAAGAAATAAAAATTAAGATCTTGAGGCCAGATCCCTATGCAACAATTTGCGAATCCTTGGAATCCCGGAGACAGCAGCAATGACTCAGGTGGAGGACTACATTGAAGAAATGCTCCAGTCTCTCTTTGGTTAAGCCCTGTCAGAAATGTGTATAGTCGAGGGTGCTCACAGATCCCTTGGCCCGAAACTCCAGCCGGGAGCTCCAGCCAGACCAATCATTGCAAGACTATTAAACTATAGCGATCGCGATGTTGTGCTCCGCAAGGCTCATGACCTGCAGGAAACCAGATACCAGGGAAATGTGGTTTAATTTTTTCCTGACTTCACTTTGTCTGTCCAGGCTGCCCAACAGGAATTTGTGTAGGTAAAAAGACTGCTGCAGCAACAGGACATCAAGTATTCTTTGCTCTATCCTGCAAAGCTTTGATTTTTCATTCCGGCAACAGCTAATTTTTCACTGATCCTAAGCTTGCCACCAAGTTTGTTCGCAGTCTCAAGCAGTCCAAGCCTGCAGCCTCCGCAGATGAGGACCCGGAGGCGGAGGACACTCCCAGCGAAAATGACAGAGATTTTGATTGAGCCCCTTGAGCAGGCTGGATTAGGGGGCTTTTAACGCTCGGAAGGGCCTGATTCCTTTCTGTGCTCCTCTACAGGTGACACCCTCCTCGCACATGAGTCACACAGGAACTGAACGTGGTTGTCTAACTGAATGAGTGACCAACCTTCTAGGGCGCTCCTTGTCCAGCCACCCAGCACCGAATCGCTGGGATATGCCGATCCCCCTAGCGCCACCCCATGGGCTGAGTCCCATGTGGAAGCTAGCAGTTAGCTCTTTGCGGCCTATCTAATAATAATAATACTGATACTTGTAAAGCGCGAACAGCTACCTCGCGAGGAGGTGTCCCGGCGCTGGGAGAGTACTTCAGCAAAGCAGGAGGCACGGGGGTTGCTTAGGTTTTCTGCATAAAGAGCCAGGTCTTTAGAAGCTTCTTAAAGCTAGATTCTGTCGTAGCAGATTGGATGGCAGAAGGCAAGGCGTTCCAGAGTTTCGCTGTGCCGGCAGAAAAAGACCTGCCCCCAAGTCTGGCTTTTCTAGCTCGTGGGACGAGTAGCTGAAGCAGGGAGTTAGATCGCAAGTGCCTCTCCTGATGGTAGCGGGGGAGTCTGAGTTTTAAGTAATTAGGGCAGGTCCCTCTTAGTGCTCTAAACGCCAGGGTAAGTACTTTGAATTTTATTCTACTTGTCACTGGGAGCCAGTGCAGTTCGCGCAGATGCGGAGAGACATGCTGTCTGAAAGGGATGTGCTTTATCAGTCTCGCAGCCGCATTCTGCACGATCGGCAGGCTTTGCACCAGATATTTAGGCAGGCCGAGATAAAGGCCGTTCGCGTAATCCAATCTGGATGTAACTGTCGCATGGACTACCATTTTGCGACACTCTTCTGGTAGAAAAGAAAGGAACTTACAGGAGGTTTCTGAGTTTGTGAAGACATCCAGTAGTGACCTGCCATATGTGAGAGTAAAAAGAGAGATTCTCGTCCCATCTTACTCCCAAATTCTTCGCATTGGTTCCGGGGGATGGTGGTGGACCCATTTCAGGAGGCCACCACAGGTCCGAAGGAGGATGTGTGTTTTTACCAAAGAATATTACCTCCGTTTTGCTAGCATTCAGTTTTAATTTGTTTGCATTCATCCAGCTGGCCACATCTCGAAGGCAGCCCCTCATTTGGCTAAAAGCTGCCTCCGACACATCCAAATAGGGGAAGACTAATTGCGTATCATCTGCATACGAAATCGCCTTGACCCCCCATTTGGCAATCAGGGTACAAAGTGGGGCTAAATAAACATTAAAAAGTAGAGGGCTGAGTGCCGACCCTTGAGGGATGCCACACCAAAGGCGTTTAGGTTTAGAGGAGAAGGTGCCCAATGCCACTTTCTGGGAACGATCTGTGAGATAGGACTGGAGCCAGCTCAGTGCCTTATCTTCCAGACCTATGTCCTTCAACTGTAGCAGCAACCTGCCATGATCCACCGTATCAAATGCGGCTCATAGATCCAGGAGCACCAGCATAGCTGATGCTCCTGAATCTAAGAACCACCTAATCGACTCAGCTACCTCGATATGGGCGGTCTCGGTGCTGAAGCCGGACCTGAAACCTGACTGTGTTTCATGTAGAATCCCTTTTTCCTCGATAAAGCTGTTCAAATGTCGTTGTTTCAGCTTTCAAGCATTTTACCTGGGGCTGCTAGTAGGGAGATTGGACCGAGATTACTTAGGTCATTGGGAGCACCATTGGGCTTCTTTTTCAGAGGGAGAAGTGTGGCATGTTTCCAACATTCAGGAAACGTGCCTGTTTCAATGGACGTATTCCATATATGTAGGAGTGGTAATACAATTGCGTCCGACATAATTTTCCAAAGCTTAGGCGGGCAGGGGTCATCAGGGGCCCATGATTTGCATTTTTGTATTTCCTTCAGAGCAGGGAGATAGGATGAAATGGAGCTAAGGAAAGGGAGGGCAGCTCATTTTTTGCTATGCCCACCATAACTGTGGGCTCAGGACTCGTGAAGGTATCATAGACTTTCATAATTTTTTTTATCAAAGAAGTCCGAGATGTCTTCACAGAGTCTCGCCGATGGGGTAACTTCCGTCTCAATAGCCCTAGGTTTAAAAAAAGATTGAACAATCTTAAAAACTTCTTTGCTTGATTGCTCTGCTTGCTGAATGGAGGTCACAATAAATAATTTTTTGGCTTTTTTATAGATTGATGAAGACCACGTAGGGTTTTTTGTAACAAGTTTTTGCTGATTCACAATAATTTGCCCACCAGAGGTGCTCCAGCCTTTTACAATTGCTTTTTTCAGCCATCAGCTCTGTGGAGAACCAAGGGGCGGAAGGGGATTCTCTGCGTGACGTGGCGACTTTTGAAGGAGCAATGGATTCCACTGTGTTGCCTATCCAGTGATTCAGTGCCACTGCATCAGAGTTTACGTCTATAGTCAGGGCTGGGGGGCGGCTGCGAGGGCAGGGCATAGGGTATCTGCAGATATGTTATCCCATTTTCTACGCACATAAGAACGTTTCCCCATTGTCTGGTAGTGGGATGGGAATGAGATTGAAAATGGAATTAAAAAATGATCCGTCCATAGCAATGGCTGCGGAGTTTTAGCTGTAGTATCCAATATGTTGGAAAAGATTAAATCCAGCATATGGCCTGCCCGGTGAGTTGGTCCAGAAATGATTTAGGTTAGCGGCTTGCAACGTTGTGATAAGTTGAGTGGCCTGAGGGCAATCAGGCCTGTCTGCGTGGACATTGAAATCACCTACTATAATATAGTGTGGGTGGGCTAGAGAACTTTGGACTATAAAGTCCATAAGTTCACAGGTGTTTGTCGAGGAGCAATCTGGGGGTCTGTAAATAATCAGGCCAGCTAAAGACAGTTGGGGGTTGATTTGAAGGCAGAAGTGTAGCCCCTCTATACCAGAGATAGTGGTAGGTGTAGAGGACGCCAATGTGTATTTATCCTTGAAGATAATAGCCACTCCGCCATCCCTTCTATCCTCCTCTCTGTTTGAGAAGCTTATTTTGAAGCCCGGCGGGACAGCCAGAGGAATGGAGGCCATATTGTCTTCATTAAGCCATGTTTGTGTGAGAAATAAGGCGTCCCATTCAGAAGGCTCCATTAGCAGCCAAATATCATCAGCATGCCTAGGGAGGGATCTACAGTTCAGTATCTATCTAGGGTAGGGGAGATGTCCTTCAGCCATGTTGGGTGGCTGTAGTGGGTGGGGGTGGGTTTTCTGGGTGAAGGACAAGTTAAATTGGTTGCACTGTTCTTTTTTCCTTTGTTCTACCACCTCCCTTTCCCCTCTCTGGTATCACATCCACAGTCTTGGTCTTTGCCCCTTTGCCTGTGCACATGGATATATGGGAGTGTAAGTATAGATGAGAATGTTAGCAGAGTGCACACAATGAATGCGGTCACTTGGAATGTGAGAGGCCTTAACGACTGCTGAAAGGTACGATTAGTTGCAGCATTTTTTAACCATCATGGTGCAGATATTTGTTTCTCACGGGAGCTGATTTTGACGGATGCCAGTTGTTCATGCCTGCGGGTGGGATGGATGGGAGAAAAATTCATAGCGGGATACTCCAACTATGCTAGGGCCATCAATCTAGAAAAGATCTCCTGTGGCACACGCGCACCGCGATATGCAATCCCCAAGGGCGATGCGTTATAGTGGCCGGGGTGCACAGAGGGCGTCCGGTCAGGTTTATTTCAGTTTACGGCCCTAATGCAGATGATCCCCAGTTTTTTTGGTGATTTCTGGCAGATGGTAGAGTCTTTGGGTCCTGGGCCAGTTTTCTGGGGAGGGGACTACAATTTGATCCTTGATCCAGAGAGGGATAGATCGGGCTGATCCTGCTTAACTCATCCAAGGGCGGCGGCACAGCAACAGGTCCTCATGGAAGACCACAATTTGGTAGATGTTTGGCACCGTCGACATCTTCACAGTAAAGAGGGAACCTGCATATCAACAGTGGGCCACTCTTATTCCATAATTGATTATTGGCATACATTGGTGACGTAGACACTTGGGTATGCAACAGTGCTCATCTTTCCCAGACTCTTTCGGATCACGCTCCGGTCTTGCTAGAATTCTCATTGTCCAATGCACCAGACAGGGTCTTCAGCTGGAGGCTTCCCGCTGGCGCCCTGCAAGACCAGGTCTTCTGGGAGTAGATTAGGTCTGCTATAACGGAATATTTTGAGATAAATGTCAGCTCTGTGGACTCTCTGTCCGCGTTATGGGAGGCATATAAAACTGTTATTAGAGGCAAGTGCATCGCTAAGCAGGCGCTCGCTCAGAGGTAACCTCAGGCACCTTGAGCGGGAGATACGAGCACTTGAATCGGAGTTTTTTGCGATTACCCAACTAGCGACTCTAGGGCAGATTAAAGCAAGGTTAGTAGAATTGAGGAGGCAGTGCACAGAGAGACACACTATCTGGAGAAGGAGGCGTGAGTCTGTCAATACGGCGCGGGGGACTGAGCAGGGAAAACTTGCGGGCCTTCTCGAAAAGACATGGGCTAACAAATACATTAGTGAACTATGCATCAGTGATGATGGATTTGTTGTTGGGCAAGAGGCTGTACAAGCAGAAATGCTTGCCTTTTACTCCTCACTATATGCTGTGTGCCAGTTAGAAGCACTTCCCAATCTGCTTTCCTTCCTTGATTCGATATAATTGATATGGTGAAGTGATGGTCATCGTAGATACTTGGACGGGCCGTTCTCAGAGGAGGAGGTGATTGGTGTAATTCAGGACATGCCTGGGGACAAAGTACCCACTCACATCCACTTTTTATAATGAGTTTGCACCACTACATGCACCCCGCCACCTCAACATGTATGAGGAATCATTGGTGCGGGGAGTTCTTTCCCCCACTCGCCAAGAGGTGCTTATAGTGACCATTCTTAAACCAGATAAAGACCCACAGCTGTGTGACTCTTATCAGCAACTATCAATGATTAACCTTGACAGTAAAATCCTTGCAAAATTGCTGGCCACCCGATTGCTCCTGCTGCTCCCCACAATACTAAGACCTGGCCAGTGCAGTTTTGTCCCTGAAAGGGGCACTTCCCACAACCTGCGCACCCTTTTTGTGGCCATGCAAGAGGTGGACCCCTCTCTCCCTGCCGCCGCTGTTTTTTTAGATGCAACCAGAGCATTCGATAACTTGGAATGGACATATATCTTCGCCCGCATTGGCCTGACCTCATCTTTAAAAAAAAATAGCTTTACTATACTCTACCCCAACGCAAGAGTCTCCCATTTCCATCAACATCTTTTCCACGGTAATAGGTCTCAAAGGGTGAGCCTTGCCCCCGAACACAGTGCAAAGGATATTTTACTTTAACTTTGAGTTGTGGTGATATCAGCACACCATGCATGTGACTCTACAGTCAAAAAACCTATATATTTAAGTGACACTTTCTTTAGTAGTCTCAGACAAGGACCTGTAGAGGCAAGCCCTCTGGTGCAAGCACCAGAGAGTTTCTGTGCTCTCATGTGTAAGGATTGACCTCTGCATGATCCCCAGTTTAAAGGTAGTATGGCAGATATAGAGGCCATGCCTTCTCCATTGAAAGGGTAAACACGGACATGGATATTGTTTCACCAAATGTCAATGGTGCCTGTTTTGAGATAAGGCCCTTTTTCCTCACTAGTGACATTGAAGTGTTGACCCCCTTGCTCCATCCTTAGCAGAACAGCCTATTTTGGAAACAGCATGGAGTGCCAACTCCTGAAAAGAGACGTAGCTCTTACGTAGACATTTTTATAGAGTATTTGTTTGTCTCAGGAACAATAGGTTCACCAGAAAGATACAGTCTGCCAATGGTTTCACAAATTCATCCTGATTCAGTCAGCTGTGCTGACATTGTACACAACTATTATGATGCATTGTCTTTGGAGAATGCTAAATAGTGTGAGTGTGCCACAGGGAAACAGAAGTCAACGCTCTAGATTTGCTGTCATAGTGTGAGTATCACTGAAAACTGATGTTATCACTAATCAGAGCCACGTTAAAATCTCAAGGCTGACTGAATATTTATTGAACCTGAAAAGTTCGAAGAAATGGAGCGAGGAAAGAGCCTATATGGATGGATCCTGATTCCCAAACATGCAGGCATCCAGCATTGCTGAGATGAAGGCATTCCTCTGGTACTGGAGTTCTTTGAGAGTTGAAACTGTTCTGTGAAACTCCTGAAGAAAATCAGACAAATTGTTTACTTTGCCAATTTAACAGCACCTGTACGTCCATTTGCTGAGTTTGATAGCACCCCGCCTCGCATCATTGGGGCAAATCAACCATATTGAGTGAGAATAAATGATACTGACATCTGTTTCACAACTATTTCTATCAGACCTGAGAGCAACTTCTATGCTGTATTGTTGCAGTCAAACTTAAAAAAAAAAACATTTAATAAACATTGGGGCATATTCACAAGGAGCTATCGCCGACTTAACAGCACTTTTGTGCAGCCAAAGTCTTGATAAATTTACCACCCCATTCAAAAGCTGATGCTAACAGCCCCCAGCACCATTTTACCTGCGACAGCAGCTGAAAAAACATCGCAACATGGGACCCCCGCAAATATCACTATTGAGATGCAGGATAGGCGTTACCATGCCAAAAGCCGTGACAACACCACACCACAACATTCACAATGACCAGAAAAGAACTGCGAAAAAAACACAAAACACACGATAAGCTGCGTTAGCTGCAGGAAATTTACACCTGCTCTTACTTGGTGTAAAGTCGGACCACAGTCTGCACCACAAAAGGGAGCACAGCCCACTGCCTGAAGACACCTGAAGACAAACAGATGCCATGGAACAACTGAACATGCAGCACGGACACCCAAGAGGCCACAACACCACACCCAGGCCTGAAATACACCCCCCAGGCACAACCCCAAACCCGGACCAAGAAACGGCACACCAACACCACTAATCACTAAATAAAAATGTTGCCTGAGGTCGCACAAGCAGGAAAATCAACATACAGGCGTCGCCAGAAAATGGAGAACCAGTCATGCAGCAATGCAATCACCAACATAAAACACCATACAAACAATATACAAAACAACCATTCGGATAAGACCTAGTTGGGTCCACACTGGATAATCCATAGGACATAGCCTGGAAGATGAAATCCAAGAGAACAAGGTGTGCCATGCTCCCAACAAAAGAAAGAGAAGGAGAGAGACGGAGTGAGAATGCACAAGCAGTGCAAGGCTTTGCAGGGCTCCTGGTACCACAGGCCAACATGTGCATCGCCATCCGTACACCATGAGCCCAAGGCTGTGTCCCAATCTCATCCACAAAAGCTACATCACATTCCGAAACCGCAAGTAGTAGTAAAACAAACCTCAGAGATGAGAGCTCCATTGTTACAATGGAGAAGGCGGGAGGTCACCTGCACCTCTGACCTTGGTCGTGAACAGGCCTGGAACATGCCTGGAACACCATGAGAGAGATGCCATGGCAGATGTGGATAAGTCCCACACCACGCATTGCGCCAAAGAGCTATCCGACTGATCCACACCCCATACACAGAAGCCCCTGTCTGAGGTACCTCCACATGGGATGGCCTTGACAGTCATGGAACCAGCAACCCATTCAGCCCAACGTTGCACACACATTCAAATCATTGTTGTGGCATATACTCCACACATCTGCCGCAGTACAAAATAGTGCTGGTTCCACGAGATGCACCAAGGCAATGGCAGGCCATACCGGGCACATGCACAACCCCCGTCACGTGGAACACTACTGTGCATGCATGCTGCATTTACTGGGCGCAGTGCCACTGGCAGTGCTGCAGATCTGTTACCGGCTCAGCTTCCACATTGCCTTCATCACCTGCATCCAGCCCTGGCTCCACTGCCGAACATGCACATTTGAATGTCCCATGGATGTCTGCCTATCCAACACAACCATAGATGAATTGGACCATGACTTGAGTCTGCATCCCCTGTTGGATCACGAAGAGGTGTGTAACCGAGACAGGCGTGCATGGGATGCCTTACATACTGCTTATGTATTAGCAGTTGTGCATGGGAGATTGCACAATTCCTCGTGTGCAGTGACCACATAGAGGCGCTACCTATTAGGCTGTCTTGTGGATTGGTGAAACAGCGTGGGCTGAGCACACCTGCCCAGACCAGTTAATGGATTGGCTCACCCTGGTGTTCCTTGAACATGACAACGACATACTATTTGAACACATTGCACATGAAGCTGGTCTGGCATTCATGAACGAGTTACTACGTTCCTACAGCAACATCCGATTGTTACCCACAACACAGGTCCCAACAACATGTTACAACATGGGGATTCCTCACATATGCCAACACAAAAGAGGACACGTCTGCCATTGTCCGAACTCTGGATGAATGTGCGCGAAACAATGCGTGTGTACGTACACCTGTGCTAGGTGAAGCAGGTCCATGGTCATAGCAACACAGCTTAGTTTGGCAATGTTGCCAATTCGGACACACTGCGGGGTACAGCACACACACAGCACTGTGGCACGACATGTGAACCTGTTGGACCCTTTCGCATGAGCACTGTCAGCAGAGCAGACAATAGGCGCACTCCGGTGGCAGAGCACAATGCAGATCCCATGGATATTGAGTCGTGCCCCCTCACATGGGGCAATGGGCAGACGCCAAACAACACCTGACTCATCCAGCAAGGCAAGGTGGTCTGGGAGCGTTGCCATCTGTAATGATTTTCGTCCATTGTTGCAACGACAATGTATGAACCTCAACATGTACCCATGCTGCGTGCAAGTGTCTTAAGCATGTCCCTGCCTGTTGTGTACATCGGAATTGTGTGTGTCGATGTTCCCGCTGCAGTCATCTGGGACCGGCTCAGTGGCGGCAATGGCAAGATGAAGTACTGCAGGGCACTGAGGATCCCAGTTACTACTCGTTGGTGTCCAGCCGTGGCAGACAGACTGCCAGCCTGCAAATGCTCCTTGGTCTTCATTGACCTCCGCATCTTTGCAAACTCTGTGCTCTGATCGCCGGTGCCTTTCTGGACACACAGTTCTTGTATTAGATTTATTGTCCCTGCAAGGTCAGCCATGGTCTGTGGTGGAGCATGGTGTGTATAGGGTGTGTCCGATAGGGACTGTACGTGGTCCCTGATGGGACTCAGACAGCCACGTATAGCATCGAGTTTGGCTGCCACAAGTTCGAAGCCCATCCGCAGCTGGTCAGCCAACTCCACCTGGCAACGCCACATATGTTGTTGGAACTCCATGAATTGGTCGGGGGTGCTGGGAGACAACCGTGGTGATGTGTGTTTCCTGCTGTGTGGTCTGTACAGGTGGTGGGCTCACCTTGGGGAAGCTGGCCTGCCCTGCTTCTGGGGATGGGGTGCAGAGGCTATCTTCGATTCATTGGAGGGTGTCAGTGTTTTGGTGTAGCTGGCTATTTGATGGCAGTCAGTGTGTTTTTCGACTACATGACGGATAGTTGGTAGTACCTGTGCATTGGCATCACACAGTGCCAGGCAATGCCTGATCTGAGTGGACAGTTACTACGCACGTATGGGACCTGTTGTGAGTCATGACCTATGGTGCTCGTTTTGCACTTTGTACCTCATTGCCGTAATTGCTGATGTTCAGTGATTGCTATGTGTGTGCTGCATTGTGGGGGAGTTGCCTCTGCAGCTCTGATTTAGTGTAGCCTTCTCCCTTTGAGGAAAAGTGTCTTTGAATTGTGTGCTTTTCGGGGCCTGTTTTGTTTTTGACTTGGGTCATATGTGCTCTCAGCAGATTTTGTGGCCTGTTGCATTGTTCGTCTGCTGCGTGTATTGTACGGCATGGGTTGTGTGTGCACATGGACATGTTAGAGTGTGACCTGCTCCTTTATGGATGTGATCCGCACCGGGCTACCTCCATGTCAATTCGTGGGCCATCTCATGTTTTTGGGCTGCCTTGCTATCAGGCATGCAGTGTTACTTGCATAGTCAGTGTGGCTCACAGAGCTGGTGCTTTGCTGGATTAAGCACGTGTGCATGGGTCAGTTGTGTTATTGGTGATCTGGAGGGGGCCCCTTTGTGCACATTGTGGACCGGGTCCTACTTGGTGTTTCTATGTTTGATGCAGTGTGCAAAGGCTCTCAATGACATGATCCAGGGTCATTGTGGGTGTGCAATGTGCTACATATAATTGTGCATGTGTGCCATTGTGCCCATCTCGCCCCGTTCCCCCGTCCCTAGTCGTTACTCACCCTGTTGCTGTTGGGTCAGGTCGTATTGTGCTGTGTTCAGGCCCCCAATTCCTGCCACCGTCTCCACACTTCTGACTGTGGCCACCATTTCCTCCAGCTCACCAATCACCTCCTGTGTCGTAGGACTCCCACCTCCAGTCGCCCTTGCTGCCTTCCTGTTGGCGGAGAGCTTCTCCTTGGTTTGGCTGTGCACTTCATGCCAGCGCCTCTTGACCTCCTTCAGTGACCTCCTCGCCACTCCGACTTCATTGAAGTTGTTGATGATGGCCTGCCATATTTTCATTTGAGTTTCCAGTGCCGCAGTGGAGGTGGCGGACGGTTGTTGGTAGTGTCCTATGACCTTCGGGATGATGAAATGAAATGAATGAAATGAAATGAAATGAAAAATGAAATGAAAAAGAATTTCTAAAGCGCATGGCTGCCCTTGAGCGTCCCAGCGCTACGTGTACACACAGACAGACCTCCTCTGAACCGCATCCAGAGATGTTAGTCATTCTGGGGGAAAAGGAACGTTTTCAGAGATTTTCGGAATCTGGTCAAGCTAGGTTCTTTCCTCATTGATGTTGGGAGGGAGTTCCATAGCTGACCCGCATTTATTGAAAAGCGGTGTCCTCCGGTCCTTGCTCTTTTTGCTCTCGAGATAGCAACCACGTTTTCCTCGCCAGAGCGGAGCGTTCGTGATGATTTGTAAGGGCGGATCAGATCTCTGAGAATCGGAGGGCCTGTGCCTTGGAGGACTCTGAACACTGTACAGAGCGCTTTGAATTTCACTCTGGCTCTTATGGGCAGCCAATGGAGCGCTTTCAAGGTCGGTTTCGCTGACGTTCTTCTGGGTGTATTCGTCAGCAGTCTTGCGGCTGCATTCTGTGCCCTCTGGAGCAGGTTCAGGGTGTATTCCGGTGCAGCCAGGAAAAGGGCGTTGTTATAATCCAGTCTTGAAAGAATAAGGCCCTGTACCAGCAATTTCCTGGAGTCTAGTGGGAGTAAGGGCATAACTTTCCGTATTGAGCGGAGCAGCCCATAGCAACACCCTGCGTTTTTTTTCGCCTGAGTGTGCATCGACAGCTCCGGTTCAAGCCAGACGCCGAGACTTTTTATGGATCCCTTCGGGGTCGGAGGATCTCCTAAGCAGGCCGGCCACATACATTTGGGGAGGGAGGTGCAGAGATTTCCCAGCAACATCACCTCGGTTTTGGAGGCATTAAGCTTGAGTCTTGAGTCGGCCATCCATGCCATGATGTTGGTAAGGCAGGTGGCAAACTTCTCACCATGGTTTTCTGCGAGCGAGAGCGAAACAATCAATTGGGTGTCATCCGCGTACGTTGCGAGTTTCACTCCAAAGGGTGCGACCTCCCCCTCCAGTGGGGCCATGTAGACGTTAAATAGCGTAGGGCTCAGTGATGAGCCCTGCTGGACACCACAGTGATGGGGGGTGGGCACTGATCTATTGTTGCCCTCGCACACTTTATATGTTCGATCACTCAAGAATGACGTTAGCCAGGTGAGCGCCAGGCCTCTTACTCCCAGCTCCTCCAACCGGTGGATCAAGATCTTGTGATCCACCGTGTCAAATGCCGCGCTCAGATCCAGGAGGACCAGGGCTGCTGATCCTCCTGAATCTAAGATGCACCTGCCCTCTTCTACCATGGTGATCAGCGCCGAGTCAGTGCCCTGACCGGGCCGAAAGCCAGTCTGGGTGTGCCGTAGCAACTCGTTGGATTCCAAAAAGGACGAGAGTTGCCGGTTAACCCATTTCTCAGCAATCTTTCCCATCCCTGGCAGTAAGGAGATTGGCCGAAAGTTGGACAAATCGGCGGGGTCAAGCCCGCTTTTTTTAGCAGGGCTTTTACTATAGCCTGCTTCCAACTGGGGGGGACCTTGGCGGCGGCAAAGGAAGCGTTGAGTAGATCTACTGCCGGACCCGCTATGACATCCGTAAACTGCTTTAGGATGTACATGGGCATGGGATCCGTCGGAGAGCCACTTTTTTGCGCGGCCAGCTCTTTACAGAAAGCTTCCCTAGTGATCGGGGCAAACTTGTCCAGCACGGCTCTATCAGTGGCCAGACAGCTCTCCCCTAAGGGCGGGCTCTGACGGGGCAAGAGGAGGCCGGCTATGATGTTTTGAATTTTCTGGTCAAAGTACTGGGCCAGAAGGTCACAGCGGTCCGTACTCCCCTCTGAGGGTTCTGGAGATACTGGAACTTTGAGCAGCTCTTTGAGAATTTTATAGGTTTCCCTTGAAGAATTGGCTGATGATTTTATCCTATTTTCAAGGTAGGCCGCTTTGGTGGCATTGCGTGCCATTTTATACGTTCTCATGGCTGCCCTGTACTCTTCTTTGGAGTTTCCTGCCCAGTTTTTCCGCCAGTCACGTTCTTTCTTTTTACAAATTTTTCTCAGAAGACCCAGCTCTGGGGTGAACCATAAGGATTTGGGGCCCCCGTCTTCCTGTTGGCTATTTTCAGGGGAAGTACCGCATCTAAGGCTGTGCTGAGCCATTCGCAGAAAGCCTCATCTGCCTCTATAGGATCCCTATTAAGCACCGGGATGGTATGTGTCAGCTTGCGTGTAAGATCGCTGACCGGGAGTTTCGACCATGCCCTTACTGGTACTTGTGCTGTGGCTGCCGGGGGAGGTGGAGGAGCTGTAACAAAACCCAGTTGAAAGGGGATCAGGAAGTGATCAGTCCAAGGGAGAGGCAGGGACGGTGACATGGAGAGAAGGGGGAAGATTAGAAAACACCGTATCCAATAAATGGCCCTTGACGTGGGTGGGCTCCTGATTATGGAGGGTGATGTTCCCCAACCCAAGTTCGGATCTTAGGTCGTTTGCAGCTTTATCCTCCGCTGAGTCGAAATGTAGGTTTAAATCTCCAAGCATGAGAAAATTGGGTGCCGACGCTATTAGCATTGGGGCCTCTTCAAGCAGAGAGTTCACAAACTGCTTGATGTTACCCGGAGGCCGGTAAGTCTGCAGCCCCAACAGTGAGTCGTTGGGGGACAGTTGAATCTTAAATCTACAACTTTCCGCATCCATGATAGACCCTTCAGCGGCCCTACATGTCAAAGTATCTCTATATAAAATGGCGAGCCCGCCCCCTCTGCCTCGCGGTCTGTGCAGGCAGAAGATACAAAATCCGGGGGGAAGAGCGTTCGCCATGTCGAAGTCCGAACTGTCAGATGTCCACGTTTCCGACAAAAATAACACATCAAGCTTGTGATCCAAAATCAGATGGTGGATGTGTAAGGAGTGCCTAGGTAAAGGTCTACAGTTTAGGAGGGCTAGTCAAAGTAGTTCCCTAGGGGGGGGGAGCATTCTGGGCCTCTTTACTTTCCGTAGTACATAGATCGCAGACTTTGAAAAGCACATCCATCCTCAATCTCCTCAGACAAAGGCAGGAGGCTTTGGGGCAGAGAGACAAAAGTTGTTCTTGCGAGTATGTGAGAGGGCCTCACTTTGCTTTGGGCAGCATGTCTGGCCCTAGGTCCGTACGGGCCCAGACGGGCCCAGACAGGCGCGCCATCGGCGCGCCCCCTGGGCCCGCCCGCTGCGCGGACGAGTGAGTGCGGACATTTATGAAGCACGAGGGCCTGTGTTCGCCCTCGCCCTGATCCGGTCTTCCTGCGGACTGAACCCCGTCTTCCTCATCCTCTTGTCTTTGCCCTTCCCCAAACATGGGGTTCCATGCTGGTCCTCCGTGGGACTTGTGGGGTTTGGCTTGTCCTCTCCAGGTACTACGCAGTTTGAAATGATTTTATTTTTATTTTTTATTTCATAGTGCATTTTTCTGCCAGGCACGTGGGATTTGCAGGCCTGTGGCTGGTTCTCTCTTATTTTTGGAAAGCGATTGGCCTCATCGCATTTATTTTGTGTTTGCGTTTTGCATTTTTGTGGTGTGGTGTTAATTTTCTCGCTGATTTTGTATGCGTTATCTGATGACTATCGCATGCTTCCGCTTTGCAGACCCAAGAGACCTCAAGAACTTCCAGCCCATCTCTCTGCTCCCCTTTCCAGCCAAGGTCATAGAGATAACCGTCAACAGACAGCTAACCCGATACCTCGAAGAAAACAGAATCCTGGACCCTTCCCTGTCAGGGTTCTGCAGCAACCACAGCACCGAAACTGCCCTCATCGCCGCCATCGACGACACCAGGATCCTGCTGGACAACGGCAAGACAGCAGCACTCATCCTCCTAGACAGCAGCACTCATCCTCCTAGACCTCTCTGCCGCCTTCGACACCGTCTGCCACCGCACACTACGCGCATACCTCCACGTCGCAGGGATCCGAGACAAGGCTCTGGATTGGACCACCTCCTTCCTCTCCGGCAGAACCCAGAGCGTTCGCCTCCCCCCATTCCGTTCCAAAGCCTCCGAGATCATGGTGATGGATCAAGCCCTGATCTTTGGACTGGGTAAGAGTGGTCTGCTCAATTCAGACACTCTGTTCATCACCACCCCCTTTTGTAAATCGATTTTGGCCACTATAGGTGTGGCAGGGTATACTCAGACATGAGTCCCTTTCTCACTGCTCCATCAGGATTCAAGCAAGCCGGGCCGAAGAGGCTGAAATGCCAGAAACCGGTCCCCGGTAGCTTGTCTCCTTTCTGGTAAAGAATTGGCTTGGTAGTTTAGTCTGCCCTGTTCCCATGATGCACTGGGCCAGGGACAGACTGATTTGCATATAGCCAGGTTCTGAGCTGGGATGGGGCAGTGAGATAAATAACGGTGATGGATCAAGCCCTGATCTTTGGACTGGGTAAGAGTGGTCTGCTCAATTCAGACACTCTGTTCATCACCACCCCCTTTTGTAAATCGATTTTGGCCTCTATAGGTGTGGCAGGGTATACTCAGACATGAGTCCCTTTCTCACTGCTCCATCAGGATTCAAGCAAGCCGGGCCGAAGAGGCTGAAATGCCAGAAACCGGTCCCCGGTAGCTTGTCTCCTTTCTGGTAAAGAATTGGCTTGGTAGTTTAGTCTGCCCTGTTCCCATGATGCACTGGGCCAGGGACAGACTGATTTGCATATAGCCAGGTTCTGAGCTGGGATGGGGCAGTGAGATAAATAACGGTGATGGATCAAGCCCTGATCTTTGGACTGGGTAAGAGTGGTCTGCTCAATTCAGACACTCTGTTCATCACCACCCCCTTTTGTAAATCGATTTTGGCCACTATAGGTGTGGCAGGGTATACTCAGACATGAGTCCCTTTCTCACTGCTCCATCAGGATTCAAGCAAGCCGGGCCGAAGAGGCTGAAATGCCAGAAACCGGTCCCCGGTAGTTTGTCTCCTTTCTGGTAAAGAATTGGCTTGGTAGTTTAGTCTGCCCTGTTCCCATGATGCACTGGGCCAGGGACAGACTGATTTGCATATAGCCAGGTTCTGAGCTGGGATGGGGCAGTGAGATAAATAACGGTGATGGATCAAGCCCTGATCTTTGGACTGGGTAAGAGTGGTCTGCTCAATTCAGACACTCTGTTCATCACCACCCCCTTTTGTAAATCGATTTTGGCCACTATAGGTGTGGCAGGGTATACTCAGACATGAGTCCCTTTCTCACTGCTCCATCAGGATTCAAGCAAGCCGGGCCGAAGAGGCTGAAATGCCAGAAACCGGTCCCTGGTAGCTTGTCTCCTTTCTGGTAAAGAATTGGCTTGGTAGTTTAGTCTGCCCTGTTCCCATGATGCACTGGGCCAGGGACAGACTGATTTGCATATAGCCAGGTTCTGAGCTGGGATGGGGCAGTGAGATAAATAACGGTGATGGATCAAGCCCTGATCTTTGGACTGGGTAAGAGTGGTCTGCTCAATTCAGACACTCTGTTCATCACCACCCCCTTTTGTAAATCGATTTTGGCCACTATAGGTGTGGCAGGGTATACTCAGACATGAGTCCCTTTCTCACTGCTCCATCAGGATTCAAGCAAGCCGGGCCGAAGAGGCTGAAATGCCAGAAACCGGTCCCCGGTAGCTTGTCTCCTTTCTGGTAAAGAATTGGCTTGGTAGTTTAGTCTGCCCTGTTCCCATGATGCACTGGGCCAGGGACAGACTGATTTGCATATAGCCAGGTTCTGAGCTGGGATGGGGCAGTGAGATAAATAACGGTGATGGATCAAGTCCTGATCTTTGGACTGGGTAAGAGTGGTCTGCTCAATTCAGACACTCTGTTCATCACCACCCCCTTTTGTAAATCCGAGATCATCTGCGGCGTACCCCAGGGATCCTCCCTCAGCCCGACACTGTTCAACATTTACATGGCCCCGCTTGCACACGTAGCCCAACAGCACAACCTCAACATAATCTACTACGCTGATGACACTCAGCTGATTCTCTCCCTCACTTAGGACCCCATCACAGCCAAAGCCAACCTCCATGAAGGAATGAAGGCCGTCGCCGACTGGATGAAGACCAGCCGTCTGAAGTTGAACTTGGACAAGACAGAGGTCCTCATTTTTGGCTCCAACCCTTCAGCCTGGGACGACTCCTGGTGGCCGACGGCACTGGGGGCAGCACCGACACCCACCGACCACGCACGCAACCTGGGAAGCATCCTCGACTCAATGCTCTCAATGACAAAGCAAGTTAATGCCGTCTCCTCCTCCTGCTTCAACACCTTCCGCATGCTCCGCAAGATCTACAGATGGATCCCGACTAATACAAGAAAGACAGTCACCCAGGCCCTCGTCAGCAGTAGACTCAACTACGGAAACACCCTCTACGTGGGTGCTCGGACCAAGCTCATCAAACAGCTACAACGGATCCAAAACGCCTCGGCACGACTGATCCTCGATGTACCACTCCATGGCCACATCACCCCCCACCTGAAAAACATTCACTGGCTCCCCATCAACAAGAGGATATCCTTCAAGCTTCTCACCCACGCACACAAGGCATTCCACAAGACTGGCCCAGCCTACCTCAACAGACAGCTCTCCTTCTACATCCCCAACCGCCAGCTACGCTCTGCCGACCTCTCACTCGCCACCATCCTGCGCGTCTGTAGAACAACCACCGGTGGGAGATCCTTTTCCCACCTCGCCGCCAAGACATGGAACACCCTCCCACTGAGCCTACGACAGACCCAAGACCTTCTGACCTTCAGGAGGATACTCAAGACCTGGCTGTTCGATCATTAGTGGCCCCCGCCTTGAGACCCTCGCGGGTATGTAGTGCGCTTTACAAATGATTGATTGATTGATTGTTGTGAATTCCACTTTGACACAGGGTTATTTTACCGCGATGGGCTGTGATGTTGAAAGTTGCGTTACACTACTCTTGCGGTAGTTATCACACGTTCTTGTGATTATAACCCCTGGAGTACAATAGTACCGTTATCTGAAAGAAGTAGACAAAAAAAGCTTCAATTTTTGCAAACACAAAAAGTTAAAAATCGAATTTGAGCCACAAAAATGTATGATGTCAAAGCCTTGAGCCATGTTGAAGAGGAAGTATAGACTCAAGTTTTAGTTAAGTTTAATGTTTATTGCTTGATTAATTAAAATCATCACAATACCCCCTCTACATAAAATAAGTGAGCTTCATCTGCTCAAACAGCTAGAAGTATCATTATGCAAGCGATCATATTGCATTAAAACTAAACTAAAACTATAGACACCCACTCTACCAAGTCAGCACATGAACAATATGCTCCCTTCTACCCTGAGCCTACTTAAATTAATTTATCTCTAACCATTGCACGTTTGTTCGTTAACAACATATTTCATATTGATATTCCTTTCAATTTAAGACTCTAATGTATTCGTTTCTGTGGGTAAATCGCCGAGAAAGGCCATGTATATTTATCTCTATAAGCATTTTAAGAAGGGCATCGCTTTCATGTAATCACTGTTTGACAGTAGTGTAGGAACTTCCATGCTTTATTTGAAGAAAATATTCCAGCGGTACTAAGCAAATTCATTAGTTTGTAATTTTGCATTGGCATGCACTCAGATGTATTTGTAAGGGATGTACTAGCGTGAGATCAATTAAAACTGATTTAATTTCTTTGAACTTTGAAGCGATTAATCAGGCAAATGTGGTTAGATAAGTGTTAGTTGCACCAGTGGCCGTGCTGCACTAATAATCTCAACCATGAAGTGGAGAAAATGTTATTGGAGCTGCAAAGACATTGCCTAAAAAAACAGTGGCATTAATATCCAGCAAATAAGCTTTAATTAAATGGCATTCCCAAGCATTAATTTGTACTGCTGGGTTCCCCATGGAAATAAGCATTGATATGCAGTTTGTTTTGATGATTATGGCTATAAACAGAAACCTTCCTTTTCATACTGATGATTTCTTCGAGGTTGCAAAGTGCATTCGTGCTGAGAAAGCATTCATGGACAGATCAAGAAGGATCTGTTGGCGGCAGATGAGGTTGACCAGGCCCAAATAATCCAGTGTGTCAATGTCCCTGTTTATGTAACTTCACAGATTCTATTATTTAGGAACTAGTATTCCTGAAGCTATTTTAAAGCTGCACCTTGACCAACAGTGCTGTATGCCCAGCTGTTCATTATATGGGGCCAAATACGAGAAACCGGACGCCCTGTTAGCATACTTAGGGAGTGATTTACGAAGATTTTGCACTGTCTTTGGGTCACAAAAGTGACTTAAATTGGCGCCAAATCTTTTTTTTTCCAATGCACTTTCCAGCACTAATCATGTTTAGCGCTGGAAATAAAGGAAAAGTAATGCAAAGCAGCGCATGGCGATGCTTTACATTACTGAGCGCCATGGTGGCGTGCCAAGGGTGGAGCTTGGGCGTTCCCATGCAGCCACCAAAGTTTCGCAGGCTAAACCCAGTTTACCACATAAAGTAGATTGGGCTTAGTGTGAGAAAACTGGGCCCTTTTAAAGTAGGCACAAAGAAGAGGCACAAAGAAGGAGAAACACTTTCATTTCTCCTTCCTTTTCAGACTTTGGATGCATGCTGCACTGTGCAGCACGTATACAAAGTGGGAAAAGCTTTGCATCTTATCTAGGCAAGGTATTTTGTACAGGAGGGGGACCCTTCCTGTACAAAACCTATGCTAGACTCACACACACACCCCACTAGCGCTTTGGAGATAAGGTGTGTACGTGGCGCATGGCAGCTGTAATCGTCGTGGACGCATGGGAATAGGGAGGAAAGAGCCATATCTTTGAAGATATGGCGCTCTCCTGCTCCCTCCCTTTGGCGCAACGTAGCGAAGTCTTGCTGGGGGCTGCACTGTGTTGGAAAGAGCATTATGATGTTTTGATATTCATGCACCTGACTGGCCCATCGTCCTCGGTATTTAAAGGGGCCCGATTACGAAGCCACATCTACTGAAGTATCTCAGGTGGATTCCCCACAGCTGACGTGATAAGGAGCTCCCTGTGTTTGCATTAAGCGTTACGATGTAAGTGAACTACCGTGGCCAGGCATGGTTTCTAATGGTTTACCGGTGCTAGTAGCACACTAGTCTTACACGTGCAATGAGAGATTGTGCTATACTTTGTTAGCATTCTTTAAGGGCACCCATGTGTTTTATTTATCTATTGACCTCCTCTGCGACATAGTTGGAAGTGCTGTTTGCCAGCCAGTAACATGGTTAATATATGCCAGATGCCCGGGACTTATTCAACAAGTACAGGTGAAAAGTGATACAGGTTCTCATTAAAAGACATAGCGAGACACAAGGGTATTAGGTGAGTATTAAAAGTTAAACACTAGGAAACGGTGCAGGTTCCAAGCAGTCTTTTATTGGCCATCCACTCTCCTCAAATCTACTAGAACACCACAACATTCTAACTTGAGCTCACAACGAAAGATTCCAAAGGACAGGAAAAAGAGAGGAGAGCACGGAACGTACCACAAGAAAGGAGAGAGAGAGAGATTATAACACCCCCCCTTATTTATCTACTGAAAACATATTAGATTTGACAATCTTGTCACAACTCCACAATCGTCCATTTTTCGAGATGGACCACATTGTAGAATGTTTTGGCTATATGTCAAGGAGGGTAGGACTTGCTTTGGTTGTGCAAGCCCTTAGCGTTCTTCTTCACCTGCACCACATCACCTTCTCTCCACTTAGGGGCTTTGACCCCATTCTTTTTGTCATACCAACCTTTATACTTGTCCTGGTGCGATTTTATCTTTTCACCAACTTCTACAGGATTGGGAGTAGCCACATTGCCACCCCCCAGCCAACTTCGGTTAAGTTTCATACAGGGTTCTTTCCCCCTGAGGGAAACAAAGAGGGACACTCCTGTTACCAGATTGAGTGAGGTGTGATATGCCTATAAACAGTCACATAGAGATGATTCTATTTCCCAACCATTAGATGTAGCTAGTTGAATGTTTTCCTTAATAAGTCTGTTGGTCCTCTCTACCAGGCCATTTGCTTTGGAGCAGTACAGAGCAGTCTTCACATGCTTAATGTTCAGCTTGGTTAAAAAAGTCAAACATAGGCCACGATGTAAACTGTACCCCATTGTCCGTGACTAGGGTGGATGGTATTCCATCCTTGAACACAACGTCCTTGAGGAAATCAAGAACAGCACAAGTGTTGATGCAATGCACAGATTTCTGTGTGATCCAGTGAGAAGTGTAGTCTACTAAAACTAGCATGAACCTCTTCTGGATACCCAAATTGTCCATGTGTCCGAATATGTCCATGTCCAGCTTGCTCCACAGTTTAAGGGGCACTTAGACCAGAGACAAAGGGGCCTTGCGTGTTGACTTAGATTTGTCGCTTCTGTCACAACTCATACAGTTTTTAACTAGTTGCTCCACCATAGCATTCATTCTAGGGAACCAGAATTTCTCCCTCACTCTTTGCTTTGTAATGCTGCATCCTAAATGACCCTCATGTGCCAATTACACTATTCTTCTACTGAACTCTTCGCCAGTGTTAAAAGTAAAACACTAGGAAACGGTGCCGGTTCCAAGCAGTCCTTTATTGGCCATCTACTCTCCTCAAATCTACTAGAACAACACAACATTCTAACTTGAGCTCCTAATGGAAGATTCCAAAGGACAGGGAAAAGAGAGGAGAGCATGGAACGTACCACAAGAAAGGAGAGAGAAACTATAACAGTGACAGGAAGGTGTGTTACATTTCCCGAATTTCATTTCGGCAGCTCACTAAGCTGTGGCAGTGTAGTTAACCCCATATGTAACGTATCCAGCAGTGGCTCCTCTGCAATGCCAGAGGAGTGTCACCCCACTGGCTCAGAACTAGCTGCTAAAAAAAAAACAATATGATACTATAGGATGGAGGAGTAACACTAAATATGCACTTTTAAGTGCTAATGTTAGTTTCGCCGGCCCGTCTCCGTACGTCCAAAACTGACATGCGCACTTAGGTTTCTCCAACCCAGCTGTATTCTACAGCCGGGTTGGAGAAACAGTACAGACTCCCTGTGCCTGAGCGAGCGTTGATCCAGCCCCCTCAGGCCAATACCCATGCTGATCTCATGCTTGAGAGCAGCGTGGGGATTGGATGGGGAGTCTGATGCGGACTCAGGGACTACTGGGACCAGGAAGAGAGGAGCACGAGGTGGCCAGCAGCACCAGGTAATAAAAAATATATAAAAAATATTACCCCCCCCGCTGCGCTCTCCCCTGCACACTTTCCATGGCCCCTTCCCCTGCACACCCTCCACCGGCCTTTATATCTGTTGGCCACCACTGAACGTATCTCCATTTCTATACAATCTGGTTTTGTTTCTTATGACACAGCAAGTTAGTGAGCACATAACCATATCCACAACCATATTTGTACTTAAAGCTGTATCTCAGCAGGAGCCCAGTACACAGGGGTAGCCCTTCTATTAAGGTGCAGGGCATTGTCTGAATTGATATTGCCCTCCACAGCCCAAGAATTAAACTTAAAGAAATATAGGTTTTTTTTCCGGCTAGGCCGGTGATTTTTTTCTGTTACGGGCCTGCTTCACACATGATGACGAGTAAGGTGGGCGGGGCTTAACAATTATGACCATTACAGATTCATGGCAGCTCAACTGCGTTGACACTCACTTCAAAGTCCGCATGTCAGATTGGATGGCTGCCTTTCAGAGGCCAGCCCTATATGCGAACTAAATGCATCTCCCTACCTGCTCAATTAGTGAGCTGGGGGCATTACAGCTGCAGCCTCCCGGACTCCTCATGAGCATCAGGGTCACCTGCCCGGGCCATTCCTGGCATTGCTCTCAAGCTGTAACATAACAGAAAGTGAGCAGTGTGTGGATTGGCTTAGTTAGGCCTCTGCTCCAGTTGTCGGAACATGGCAAATCACTGCATGACTTCTTATGAAGCCATGCAGTGATTGACCTTTTCTGTCTCTTGCTCTCTTCCCTTTTCACATGTACAGCGTATCTAACGATATTGTGCAAGATGATGGAGACAAGACTGGATACTGGTAGCCTGTATCTGCCATAACTTCCTTGGGGAGACCCAGTAGCACTGCCATAGGAGTCTGTAGAATCAGGCGCGCTCTTCATCCTGTGGCCCTATTATTGTGAGATGAGTGTAACTTTTGATTTTTTTCAGTCTGCCACATCAAGGTGACTGACTGAAAGTCTATGTTAACAGGGAGGAATGGAAAAATAAAGAAGAGTAAAATTATATTGTATATTTTGCGAACTGATAAGCCATGTGATACTACATAATTACATTTCTTAACTGCCTCCAACATATAAAACTCTTTAGAGTATTTTGGGGGAAATGTTGATAATTAATTTTTCAAAGATTACTTACAGAGGGTACGGAGCATAGCATACCATAAGACTATTATAATAGTTTATCTACTGCACCTTCATAACCTCTATATTTGTAGTTAATTAAAATGAAAGGTTTACTGTAAAATGAGCTAATTGGCCCTGGTTTTACAAACTATCCTGGGTGGGAAGATGAAGGGCCATCGCCGACCCTCGGACCCAAACAACCAGGAAGGGAGATGGATCACTGGCTGTGCCTACTCAAACCAATATGAGGCAGGTATTTACGCCCCACCACTTTCAAAGTTCACCAGACACCACTGCCAGTACTGGGGAGGCAGGATCCCTTGAAGCCCCACACACTATGTAGTGAGAGTGCGCTACAATTCATGTACAGGAATTTATATAGCGCAAATCACCAAGCGGTTTCTAAGTGCTTGCATAGGGAACCCATCCTGGTATTCCCCTGTGAGATAACCCCAGCAGGGTATCCGCAAGGTGAAAGCCAGGCATCCCACCGCGAGGGGCCGTTGTGGAGATTAAGCAAGCTATTGCCCAGAGTCGCAGAGTGTAAACCCGTGAATCGAGTAGGCACCGGAGCGAGAATTGTTGAGTCCATGGACATTTTTTAGGACTCAAGACCCCGCTCAGCCGGGAATTGAACCCTGGTCCCGAGCTGACCTCTGCTTCCAGGTCTGCCTCCTCTAACCAGTGAGCCACACTTCTCCACCATTCATCAAGAACCCTTACCTCTAGTTGTTCTAGAATTAGGGTTGCTCTGGTTCATTGCATGTCTGTTACATTTATGTCTTCTTTAGACTGTGCTGAGAACCCCGGTGGATGAGGCTATGCCCTACTTCTTGCTCTTGCTTTTGAATCAAGGAAACTATGATAATACAGCCGGCATTAGGAAATTAGGTATTATTATTGGACTTTGTTTGCACTCAAAAGCTAGTTTTGAATTTGTGCTCAGAACTATACATCACTCTTTTTGTTCCAGAGACCTAAACCCACCTGGCTAAGTGGGTCTATTCTGGGATTTTCCTTGTTGTCCATATGTTGGTCATTTCCTGTGATGTAGTAGTACACCCAATTTATTTCCCCATTGATGGGCAGTATCAAACATGATAAACTGTACTGTGGTCATCTGACACGTGGCATGCGGGATCTATATATCTTATAAATTTTCACAAAAGTCACATATTTATTCTCCAGAAGCACTGGCCACTTTGGTGTTATCTTATTCTCACGTTCTTGTTGGTATCAGACGAACATGGTATACTTTAACTATGATCTTTTAACTATGTTTGGTGGAGGATATTCTGAGATTGATCTTGGCCGCTGTAGCAGTTCTAGGCAAAAGCGTGTAAAAAGTGCATAATATATTTGCGTGCAGCTCAGCAGGACTCTATCATGTTCTTGCAGGTATCTGGATGTTATGGGGGATCTTATTTGTGGCCTTCCTGAGGAAGGCGTTTTAGCCAAAATGTACGTTGATGATTATTCATTATTCCACATTACAAATCAATAGAGAAAATAAAAGTCACAATACGGAATAACCAAGAGGATAAGAAATGAATGGATAATAACTGAATACTGTACAAAACCATGATGACCGGGTATGATGATCCCAATGTAATGGTCCATGCAAAGCAGGATGTCTCTTGACAGTAGTAACATTGTGAATTGCCAAGCATGTTAATTGAAAGATTTGTGTAAAGTAAAGACCCTTGTATATTGATTAATAACTGTTTTTATGTCGACAGATTTGTAAAACTATAAAGCGGGGTGACAAGTATAAGTGTGTGAAAGTTATGTATGTGTGTGAATGAGATGATATGGTTCTTCCTTTTTAACACTGTTTGCACTATCCTAGACGCATGGATTTAATATTTTTTTACCTTGATGACAATTCATGGAGATGTTTCCCCTATTTTGTGATAAGATGAACAAGTTTTAAAAAATATAGATTTAATAAATACATATCTAAAATTTCAAACAAGTCGTTCTGAGCCTTTGGATGCTTATTCTATCTTTAGGGTGCATACTGCTGCATCTATGAGGTTAGGCGGGGGTTCTTCTTTTGCCAATTACAGGATGCACAGTGAAGGGATTTTGAAATAACCTGGCCAGTACCATGGACGTCCTTTAGGGATCGCCAGAGGTTGAAGCTGCTATCCCTGTCTTGCCTCTTGCGACTCCTGTCACTGTCTTTGCGACCTCTGGCCTCAGAGGTGGGAAAATCAGTGCCAGGAACACAGGGGTAGCTCGTCTTTATGGATGTCAGTTTGGGCTCCACTCTATTTGTTTTGTGTTAATTTATTGATTATCTTTAGATTATTAACTATTAGTGTATCAAAAAATGGAGTACAATTAGCCGGGATGTGACATTCCATTGCAGCTGTGGTAAGTAAATGTATGTTGTGTGCGTGCTTGCATATGAGACCATGTTTAAGTGAGAGAGAGTATTTGTATGTGATAATATATGTGTAAGTGCATGTGTGAGTGAAAGTCAAAGGGCATGTGATGTCACTTCCACTACCCCTAGCATATTGGTGAATTGCTGTCAATGGTCAGTCTCACAATTTCCAGACAGTAACTGCAATCCTGCACAATGAAATTAATTATGAATTGAAGTCCCCAGAAAAGGGGGTGTCGGAAACTTTGTGCCACCCCATGGTGAAAGAATGGTTCAGGCAAGGGTTGGATAATGTCTGTGCATACAGCCACTTGCTCTGAGTTGAAGCTGGTTTTAGGGGATGCAGATTTGCACTGTGTAAAATCAGGCCTAGTGTTGTCGCAACTGGTAATTTTGGGTGTAGTGATACCAAACCACATGGAATCGGTGGTGTCAGGATCACCCTGGGGATAGTACTCCAGCAGACTTGTAATTTGTTGGTAAGAATGCAGTTTTGATGGAGTTCTTTAGATGATGGTAAGGTGGAGTCTTGGTGCTTGCTTTCACTGGACTAGGGTTCTGATACATTTTTGGGTTTAGAGTTACCTGTTTAATGATGCATGATGTACAGCTAAATGCATAGTTACTATATACAAAAATGTGTTGAGGAACAAATTCTGTGTTGGCATCTATGCAGAAATATTGTAGTAATTATAGTGCCTATTTCAAAATTCTGTATTTGTAGCTGTGCGGAAATATTCATTAAAATATCGTGCCTGTTTTGACATTCTATTATTTGTGAATGAGAGAATCGGAAGCTTAGAAGTAATGCGAACAGGTTGCTGGACAGAACCCTTTAAGAAGGGATGCCTAAACATACTTACACTTGCATGTGAACCTGTAGAGGATTTGGACCGCTTATAACCCTGCAATGAAAAACAAATCATGCAGGCCATTGCTTCTGCAATGTACTTGTGGACCCTCCAACCTACCAAATATAGACTTAAACCAAACAACCCAAGTTCCAAAAATCATTGGGGCTCTGCATAAGGGTGCAGAAAATGTGGCGCAAGCTATTTGTGTCTGGGGTCATGTAGTCATAGTGATGTTCCTGTAAGGTGGGTTAAATGAAAGTGAGTATAATGTGGGGTTAAAGATAGTACAGAGACATGTTTGACAGCGTGGGAGATAGTGAGTAAAGGGCTAGTCAGGCTGAGGGCTCAGCACCCTATCCGCTGATACTCTACCACTGAATGCCCAAATCAAAGTTCTCTAAGTCTCTATGAAGTTTTTGGAAAAACAGGAAATTTGTCTTTGATGTTAATTTGAGATTGAGTGACTTCCAGTGTCAAAAGCCCCTTTACTCCAAACAAGCTAACCAATGTTTGTTCCCTAATAGACATTCAAGTTTATGTTGACAGAAACTTTGTGTGCTAGCCTAGCAGAGTGCCATGGTGGAAAAATAGTAGGGTTTTGGCCTTTTAGTATATTATGTGCCATTATGCACAAACAACTTGTGTGAGGTGAAGCGAGAATGTTAGATTGATTTTATTGTAAAATCAATATGATCATGCCTTATTCTAATGCAAAACTTGTCCAGTTTCCAAATTGTTTACTATTTGGAGAGTAACAAAGAACATGTTACCCGCATGCAACTGAGCCCTGATCAGGACCCCACTTTGCGGATTGGCGAAAGAAGTGGTTGGAGAATGTTAGATGTTCACCTTTTTACCAAGCACATTTTGTCAAAAAAAGTTATGATATGTTAAACTTAGCTCTTAGGTGCGGAGCCACAAAAAGCTCTTGCCACTCTAACAAGGAAAGATCTCTGCCTGAACGGCGCTGAGAGTCGACATTCAAGAACAAGGCAATAGCAGGATAAATGAAAACAATTCAAATGTGAGGTAAACTTCTTATTTATCGCCTCAATGGTGCAAAAATAAGGCACCCTTAAAGATTAAATTAATGCTATTCTAATATTCTATTTATAGTTAAACAGAGGCATTGCTGCGCTGCAGTAAAGAAAACCACAGGGTACACAAGAATATTCTCACAGCAATATTAATGTATTATAAATGGGAATGGAAGCATTGGATAAAGAGCTGCTTTGAGTGAGAGCATGAGGGCTAAAGGGTGAAGGTGCTTAACAACCCATATCTGAAAAACACCTACTCTTTGAAACCCTTTGCCGTTTAGCCTCTCATCACCATCAGACTTAATCCTGATGCTTACCACCTCAGAAGTCTTTGGATAAGTGTCCAAAGATTCTTGTCGTTGATGGGGACAAACAGGTAAAGGTTGAGTTGCCAAACTAATTCTACTGGTGTTAAGTGTTATAATTAGGAAAGCTCCATGATGTGCAACCTCAGAACAAGGATAGATATGTACCAGTCTTTTAATTGTTGTATGTTCAGTTTCATCAGGATTTCTCTTTGGAGTTCTCAAATTTATTATTTTAGGCATTTTCTGTTAATTGAATGTTGAGGTCTTTATGTGGATTATGTTGCATTGTTTACAAGCACATTGCCACTAGTTTGTTTTGGAATTTTGGACTATATAAATAAATACAAAAATTGACAGGTTGCTGTTTAGCTGAATCGCACAGCTTAATCAAGATTTGGATATTGTCTGGGAATATAAAACACAAACACTGAATTGATCTTGGAATTTTGTTGCATTTGAGACAGTTAAGAGAGAGCTGTTCTCCATCAAGTGGTAAACATATTCCCAAGAGTTTGTGATGTTAGGCAACCTGCGGCTTCCCTTTTCCGAGGTGGGGGTCACTTGCTGGTATTTTTCGATGCTCAAAAGTGAGTTCATGCAGCATATCCTTATTAGATCACTGAGGTTAGAAAATAATGGATCCTATATTGAGGGTGTGAAAAAAGGTGATTTGGGCTGCTGTTAGCTGTCAAATGGTTTGGCTTCTATTAGCACAACCATAAAAATATTATAACCAAAGGCAAATGAGAGGACAGACTGAATCCAAGGCAGCAATCGATTCTCCTACTCTTTTTTGAAAACCATCAAGAGACCTCACAGGCAAAGAAGTTTCATGGCAGCCAAGTGGTCTTTGGAAGGGGTGTGTAGAAGTCCTCTCTGCTGTTTGTGTTTGATGTAAAAAAATTGAACGGATCTCCTCTCCATCTCTGCTGAGTTATTTGTTCGTCTTTATTATGTTAATTAAATTCTCTATTTCAGGGCTGGAAACTGGACAGATATTCTCACAGCTGGACTTATGGAAATGCAAAAGGGCATTTGGGGATGTTTGTTATGTCGTCTTGGTTTCTTTCTATTTCTGAGTAAAGTACTGTTCATGGGCTCTCGTATTGTTGCAAACAGTCTTTTGGGGACTTCAGAGGAAATTGTTTTACAGAAAATGTTGAATACAAATGATTAATAGGGCCTGGGCTTGGCTGGATTAATAAAGTATGTTTTCCCTTCTACTTCCATTTGCCATTTGAATGCTCTACAATACTATTGTACAGTCTACCCAGTGTTTAGTCAGACTGCTTCATTAAATGAAACCGCTTCATTTATATTATTGTAAATTGAATGTCAGTGTTTTTTATATTGTTTTCAGGAGGAGCAACTCGGTTTTCTACCTTAATCTTTGTAGTTTCCGTTTTATCTGTGATGAAAATATTGTGCAGGTTGTATTTTATGTTAATTCTGCCTAAAGAGAATTGGGCCAGCGTTTGACTTCTTGTTGATGAGGGTTATATAGTTGACCAAGGGTGGAGTTTTTATTCTAAAACTGCTAAGTCCATATTTTGCGTAAAAGCAATGAACATCCTAGGGCACGCTGTCTTTAAAGGGCCCGTCCATGAATGGGATGGAGTAGACGGGTCTGGCCTGCATGCTTAGTGCAGTTGAATGCCTCTGTACATGGGATTCAAGCATGAAGAGTAGTTACAAAGTGAATGCATCCTACTACACGTTGAACCTTTTTTAAGAAAGCGGGAGTAACTGGGCTACCGACCGACTTTGAGTTTTCGTCCAGTATTTAGAGATTGGAGGCCCCGTCACAGCTGTGCCAGTAATCATTGGCAGTTACTCTTCTTTACTCTGCTGTGGTTTTTCCGAGGGACCTTGATCGCTTCACATCGGATGGTGGATACCTGCACCCTATTCTATCTACACTTGCTCTCTACCTGCTGAGGCTATCTGAGTAATTTTAATAGACATACCTATGCCCGAGGGTCCATATACCCCGAATCTGTCTCCTTGCTTACAGTTAGCAGAAGCATTAACTGTACTTTAGACTGATACATCAACATTTGAGGGTCCTTCTACCCCAACCCTCTGGTGTCTCCTGTCTTTACTTTAGTCCTGATGATGGCCCTGCATTAAGTCATTGTGCCAAAGGGTCAAAACGTCTGCATCAAGAGATGTGGACTGATTTAAACTATGATTGAGGTTTTGACATTCACATGAACAACACCATATTGTCCCAATCCGACATAGGTATATATATATATTTACATCAAGCACACTTATTTTATCACTTTCACTGAGCCGTGACTATTTTGGAGCTCCATGTCCTTTATGATTCATGTAAATAGTGTTTCAATATTATATTACCATGAATACACATATTGACTGCTTACTTTAGGAAAATGTAGTATAAAGTATTACTTGATGATACCATTGCTGTGGAAGTCCAAGGCTACACTTTCCCCATAGGGACCAACTTTATGATAATAACTGTCTATTATTGATGTCATAATAGATCGAAAAACCCAAGCTGACATAATCAAATTAAGGAAAACTCTAGAATGCCTGCTGCTGCTGATTGTTAGCAATGCAGGGACTGTGGAAAGGGAACTCGCATCATTTTGATGGCACAAAGGGTTACCATATTATCTAATATGTCTGTTACACATTAGTTTTTGGAAAGGTCCATATTGAGGTTCAGGTTTTCTGTTCACATTTTTTCTCCCCCACATTTCTCAGGGATGTCACATCAATGAACAAATCAAAATAGAAAGAGTGCAGGCCACATGACTGCTGAAACACAATACCTGATTGGTTAAACTACACAAAAATTAACTCCCTTAAATGAACTGCATACTGTTATCCATATCAGATTTGCAGCAGAATATTGAGTTTTTCACACTAAGCTACAAAAATATTCCCTCCTGAATGTATACTACCAGACTACTGCTATATTGTCAAGATTATTATATACAGGCCAGTTAGTTGTATTATATTTAACTCTACATCTATGTACACTGACAATATGAATGCTTTCAAAGTACGCAGATGTGTGGAGTTAAGAGTCTATATTTTTGGAAGTCGATATTTGTGACCTCAGTATTCTCACAAACAATGCCTGACTGCATGACTGAATGTAAGTTTTGCATTTGTTTCCAGTACTCTTGCTTCCACTCTTGATTTCCTTTCTTTTTTGGGATATTTTTTATTCAGGTTTGAGAATCTCCTCCAAAATAGTGACCTAATTCACTGAGTCTTCTCCATCAAATATTTTCAATGTAGGATGAAGACTCAACTTCTTCATGAGGCTGTTTAGAATATTTGCTCTAGACCTCTTCAAGTAGCTTTTACTTGTGATGGTAAATAGTTCCTGAAGATGACGACAAGTGTTCATTTTGTTGACCCTATTTGTAATCATAGTGTTTTTGTTGCCCATGTGCTGTCAAGAGCTACATTTCTACTTAATTTGTGACAGATATATATCTTTACGATGCACAAGTGATTGGGATGTCTTGAATCTCTTTTTGGGTCGAGGGGGTGCTGGTAATAAGGTATGGTACTGCATATGTCCGATTGGGTTGTATTTAGCCTTGCAAAGCTAAAATGCTGCCAATCAAGCAGTAATGTCTTGGTGACTATCCCAGCATTTGCTAAATGATCCCGTTTGGACTTAGCCATATGTAAATCAGTGTTGACACTTCTCCTCATGGGAACAGTACAGCCCGAACTGCCATGCCACCTCTTCCTTGGACTGGGAACAAGCTTCCTGGGACCGATTTTGGGATCTCATCCCTCGTCAGCCAGGCTAGCTTATCTCCCGTGGCATGGAGAGCAAGGGACCCATGTCTGGGCATACCCTTGGTATATCTTGCTGCAAGATGACCCCGCATTTACGGCGACAATGACCTTATATTATCCCAGTCCTATTTTCATGCCCATGTTCATATTTTACTTAAACCATGTTGTTTTGCATAAACTGTTCTTTGTGATCAAGGTCAGGAGGGCCAAAACGCGTTGCACATGCTGGTGTATTCCTATTAAACACTCTTTAAATCCAGTTCTGAGTGGATGCTTTATCATTTCAAACAGAACGTCCTTGCTATATATATATATATATATCCAAAGAAAACCAGGTTAAAGTTGCGCTCTCAGGTAATCAGACAAACGAATCCAGAGTGTAATATGAGCAGTTTCATATTTGTGTAATAAACTGCTCATATTACACTCTGGATTCGTTTGTCTGATTACCTGAGAGCGCAACTTTAACCTGGTTTTCTTTGGATACTGATTTACCGGATTGCTTCGCCGGCATTTGCGCCAACTCCCATGGGTAGCAGCACCCCGGAAGAAGCGTTTCTCTTTTCTTTATATATATATATATATATATATATATATATATATATATACATATATATATATATATATATATATATATATATATATATATATATATATATATATATATATATATATATAAAAAGATATATATACACAAACCTCCTCACTCCAAGTCAAAAACCGCTGCGTCGCCAAATCAAAGGGTGCGTCGTCTTTCACGGGCTTACTAGGAAAAGTCCGTAATTAATTTCCAAATCCTATAATCAAGTGTAGGGAGGCGACGCTGTGTCTTGCAAAAAACGAAATTTATTTACACAATGGCTGCTGGACGCATTTCCCCTGTCTCGCAGGCTTGTTCACCACAACATGAATAAAGTTTACCACCATTTTAAACTTTCTACATAGAGTGTCACGTGATCGGAACTACACAGTAATTAAAATAGACAACAGACTTGTAGTTTTTTCTTGCATATCCACTTAATAATGCAAAACAAAAGCACTGCATCATAGTCTGCAAATAATTTCAACTCAATTAAATTAATTACCATCATGGCTTGAGCAGCGCTGTCATCAATTTTGCACAAAATCCGCTGTTAATGTTTTACACACTCAAATATTTTAATCTCACTTCATGATTGTGCCGCCGATCTTTTAAAGCTACCTTATTTGAATTTTTAAAGGCATATGCCCATAATTCATACAAAAACCCAAGGCCGTGTTTGCTTTTGCCCAAATGTCACACATGAATCACATTGTTATAGCCCAAATTTAAACATACCAGAAAATTTACAAATACAGCCCAAGTGGGCAATTCCAGTCTATTAATTATAATTGTGTCTTCCAGTGTGTCACTGTGATCTTCTAATCCCATAAAAAACTAAGTGCAATAATTAATAGTTAAAAGAATAAGGCAAACAGGGACGGAGGATTTCTTATAAGCACTATGTACAAATGAGTATGTTAATCTTCTTCCTTGTTTAAAGCTCCCGGGGTTTTACTATTGACCTTGATTATATACATTGACTCTAATTTCCTCAATTTCTTTTCACTGTTCCCATCCCGTTCATTTGGTTTGACCGCATCAATTACATAATAAACCAAACCAGATATATATTTTTAATGTCTGTCAAAGTGACGTGCCACAGGGTACGTCTTGTCTCCCTTTTTGATTGCTCTTAAGTGCTGCAAAATACGCATGTGTAACGGAAGGGTCGTACTGCCCACGTACTTCAGGTCACAAGGACACTGAAGCACGTAGATTGCATGATCTGTTTTGCATGTAAAGTGACCTTTGATCTTAAATTCTTTATCTGTAAGATTAGAAGTATAGACTGAGGTATTTTTTTCATGAATACATGCTTTGCACTTTGTGCACCTGATAAAACCTTCCTTCTTGTTGAGCCACATAGCAACTGGTCTTCTCACCTGCAGAGCTTTCAATGTTTTGCTCACTAACATCTGTTTAAAGCATCTTCCCTTTCTAAATGTCAGTTGAGGTCTCCTGGCTACTATTTTACCCAACACTGGATCACTTCGTATTAAATGCCAGTGTTTGGTTAAAATGCTTCTAACCCGACTATGTTGAGTATTAAAAGTTGTCACCATTCTGCAATCGTTCTTGTTATCACATTCTTTTCTTTTTTTGCTGTTACTCTTACTAAAGAGAACTTCTTCTCTGGTGCGTTTCTTAGCTTTAACAATCGCCGAGTTAATACAAATATCAGTGTAGCCTCTAGCTTTGAACTGTGTTTTTAATGTTCGAAAAGCTTCCTCTTAGGTTTCATTATTGCTACAATTGCGAGTAGTCCTCAAACTTGCCCCATAAGGGATACTCATAATGAGTTTACGTGGATGGAAGCTTTTGGCGTGCAACAACGTGTTGCCAGCCGTTGGCTTCTGTTAGAGTGCAGTCTCAAGTTTACCATTTTGAATGTAAACTGTTAAATCCAGAAAATTAACTTCTGTTCTGCTGATGTTAATGGTGAATTTCAAATTCAGATTGTTAATTTGAATCATTTTAATAAAGTTCACCAAGTGTGTTTCCGGACCCTTCCATACAATGAAAAGGTCATCGATAAACCTACTCCAATGCATGATGTTATTCTGCCAAATGTCTGGGTACTGCTTCTGGATCACCTGCTCCTTCCACCAGCCCATATGCAAAATAGCAAAGCTGGGGGCGAAGCAGGTGCCCATCGCAGTACCACAGACTTGGTGAAATAGTTCACCATTGAACAAAAAGTAGTTGTTTTTTAGGCATAAAGTCGTCATTACAATTAGCATTTGTGTATGTGCCCAATATTTCACTGGTCCATTTCCTAGGAAGTGTCTGACTGCATTTAGGCCATCACTGTGGCGTATGCTGGTGTAGAGACTTGTAACATCAATAATTGCTAACAGAAAATCATCCTCCCAGGGTAGGTCGTATACCTTTTTGAGAAAGTCCCCCGTATCTTGAATATACGAGGGGAGGGACTTTGTGAGTTGGGACAAAAAAGAGTCAATAAATTTGGAGGTGTTTGAAAAAAATCAATTTGAATAGAAGATATAATGGGGTGGCCTGGTGGATTGTGCTGATCTTTATGCACTTTAGGTATTAAGTACATTACAGGTGTTACTGGTTTATCTATCTTCAAAAAGGACATTTCCTCTTTTCTGAGCAAACCTTGCAAGTACCATTCAGACAATTTGCAATTATATATAGCATGGCTAATGAACATAATTGATTCTACTACCCTTGTGCAGTTTAGATGATGATTAAACTGTTTGTAAGCTTCTAATAAATATTGTTCTTTACCCCAAAGCACAACATTGCCTCCCTTGTCTGCATTGCAGACTATACAGTCTGAATTTGTAGCTAATTTATTCACCAACGCATAGTAATCTTTTTGCTGCTGTGAAAATTTATTAGACTTAGTGAGAGTACTGGTGAAAAGTTTTTTCAAATCATTAACATCTAATTCATTGAAAATGTCGATTGAGTCTCTTTCTGACATCGGAGTAAATCTTGAAGCTGGTCTGAAAACCGTTGGATCATTGCTCATAATATTTAGCCCTTCTTCTTCTGCTACCAGAGCCGCATAGTTTGTATTCTCTGTGATTGATTCCTTAACTTGTATCCCTGATGGATTCTCTTGCATTTGATATACATCCAACATTAAGTTCATGTCATCCACTAGCAATTCATTACTTTCACTCTGTTCAGGAGGGTCCCTTCCTGAGGTTGGAATTTTGATGTTGTTCATAAAATGTTTTTTCAGTTTAAGAGTGCGAATACATTTGAAAGTGTCTATTCTCGTTTTTACATAGTCAAAATCTTCCTCCGGGCAGAATGATAAGCCTAACTTTAAGATTTTTTTCTTCTTGTTCAGACAAATTAATGTTCATTAGGTTCACAATATTTGTTTTATCTTCCTCTATTGTTTCTTCTTGTTGTTCGAGTTCTCGCCTGCGTTTGAGTAATTTTGCACCTTTCCTCCTCTTTTGTCTTTGCCTCTTCCCCTTTGAGGCTTTGCGTATTGGACAAATTGTCTTGGTCTGAGATTGAATCTCCGCTCTTGTTCTAAAAAAGCGAATTTGTCAATTACTGCCGGCGCAGGCCCACTGTGTACATCCCAGTCACTGGATTCTTCATCAGCATCTGTTTCTACCTCTGAGCTAACTGCACTTCTCAACTTAGATTCGCCTTGAAATGAATTTGTGCTTGCCATATTGATTTTTTGTCTTCTCAATGTTTCGAATTTTTTGGCAAACGTGTAAATGTGGCTTTTTTCATAGTCAAATTTGTCGCACACAAACCTCTACACTTTTATTTCTTTAATTGAGGTCTCTAATTTCCGCAGCCTTATTTGCATCTCCCCTTTGAATTTGACTATAAACTCCTGATCACTCTCTTTTACAAGAAATTCACAGATTTGATTAATCATTTCAATAATCATCAATCTGTCTATTTCAGCGTATTTGATGAGAATTAGCAGCATCCTAGCCGAAGACTCATGATTATTCCCAGCCCATTTCCGTAGCATGTTAGGATTCGGATCCTCGTAAGTCGGTGACTTTAAAATTTGTAGTCCTCTTTGAATTCGTTTGACTTCTAAATATTTAGTCAAGGACTTCGATTCCCACCATTTATATATTTCCACCCTTTTTAATTTTTCCAACCTTTTGAGATGTGATAGGGCATCTACTTTATTAACATCATCTTGAACTGTATTACTGGTTGTAGGACCTCAACTGACATTTAGAAAGGCAAGATGCTTTAAACAGATGTTAGTGAGCAACATATTGAAAGCCCTGCAGGTGAGAAGACCAGTTGCTATGCGGCTCAACAAGAAGGAAGGTTTCATAAGGTGCACAAAGTGCAAAACATGTATTCATGGAAAAAATACCTCCGTCTATACTTCTGATCTTACAGATAATGAATTTAAGATCAAAGGTCACTTTACATGCAAAACAGATCATGCAATCTTAATGCTGCAGTGTCCTTGTGACCTGAAGTACGTGGGCAGCTCGACCCTGCCGGTACACATGCGTATTTTGCAGCACTTAAGAGCAATCAAAAAGGGAGACAAGACGTACCCTGTGGCACGTCACTTTGACAGACAATATCAAAAAGATATATCTGATTTGGTTTATTATGTAATTGATGCGGTCAAACCAAATGAACAGGTATGAACCGTAAAAAGAAATTGAGGAAATTAGAGTCAATGTATGTAATCAAGCTCAATAGTAAAACCCCGGGAGGTTTAAACATGGAAGAAGATTTACATACCAATTCTGAGTCTTTTTGTAGCGAACAACTTTGCGTTGAAATTATAGGGAGATCATTGCAATTTTTACAACACTAACCACATAATGCAGTATAGCCTACGACTAAAGTACAGTTGTACAGAAAATTGTGAAGGTTTTCACTGGTATTTAAACCATTGGGTATTCTGGTATCTAATGATAGTTAAAGAAAGACTCTAGTTGACGTAACTTCCTCTCCCGATTACCACCACCAGTACATGGGGGAACCGCTCCTATCACATAATACTCAAGATCACTGACTTTGTTAGAGTGAACAGCTTTAAATTGCTGAGCAACTGGATAGTTGCGATCTGAGTTAATAATCGCACGAAGATGTTGTAGTATGCAATTAAAAACAGGTAACTTTGTGCTGCAGATGTATTTAAGATAAGAAAAACAACACAGGGTCGTGACTCTGAACCAGTAAGGCTGAGCCCAAATTATCTAAAGAACAACACAACTGCCAGTACTGGAAATCACTTGACTATTTTATGATGACCTATATGAAATAAACATAACGGCCCGTTTTTTGATTTGCGTCACTAGTTTATTCATTCATTTTTGCACTAGTGGATTAAAGATTTTTTTCATAAGCAAACAAACAATTTTTATGTGTATGTACAAATATACAATAAAACATTACAACTGGGTCATAATATACAAAACAATTTACAAAATTTACAACACATCCACACTTTCCCAAAAACAGGTCGGAGAACTCCGCACTTGGGAGTTCGAAACGCGTCGACCTGTTTTTGGGTCCTTCTGTCAAAATTTTAATCATATCATGAATAGTGTTCATTAAGTAGGATTAATAGCCCTGGAATTGTATACATTACATCAATTATCATTTCTAGGATGTGAAACTGTTTATATGTATAAAGACCCTATATTTTGACATTAGGCCCTAAGTATTTTTGCTTTGTGGTATGATTGTAGATGGATGAAAGGTTTGGCCAGAGTGAAAGTGTGGATGTGTTGTACATTTTGTAAATTGTTTTGTATATTATGATCCAGTTGTAATGTTTTATTGTATATTTGTACATACACATAAACATTGTTTGCTTGCTTATGAAAAAAATCTTTGATCCACTAGTGCAAAAATGAATGAATAAACTAGTGACGCAAATCAAAAAACGGACCGTTATGTTTATTTCATATAGGTCATCATAAAATAGTCAAGTGATTTCCAGTACTGGCAGTTGTGTTGTTCTTTAGATGTATTTAAGATGGCATGTGCACTCAAGAACGTACACAGCAAAGTCTGTGCGACATGTAAAATGGCTTTTAATAGAAATTGCAGTGTTGTTAAAAGCTGTGCAGTATTCAGAGACATTTCTCCCAAATTTGCAGGCAAGGCAAGATGAACATTTAAAAAAGCCACTTCTAGATAGCCATGTGGATTTATAGGTCAGCTCTGGGCTAGATCTTACTAAGGCGTCCCTCATGGAGGGTGCTCTCCTAAAGGTAATAGCACGGACAGTAGGTAACAAAAATTGGAAAGTTACATCAGTTATAACGATTGGCCAGTGTTTGTAAATCATTTTACAAACAATTTTGTCCTGTTTACTGTACGTAGTAATCAGTCTAATGGGTTGTACTTCTTCTGTTGGAGTCTTGCAGGTGCTATTTAAGGTACATTGTTGTTTGTTTATGAGGCAAGAATGTGTGTTAGCTTTCTTCAATGCTGTCTCTAGATCACATATTTAACAACCCCTAGCTACGAAGCGATTTAAGGCTTCTTTCTGGCAACTTTCAAGGTAAGCTGCATATGTGCCGCAAACGAAGAAATAATATATATATGTGTATGTGTGTGTGTGTGTGTAGTTATGCTGCACTGTCCATGATAAATGCTACCTGAATAAAAGTGTGGCAACAAATCCAGTAATCTTTCATCTATTGACTAAAGGTATTTAATTCTCATTTAAAACCATTTTAGTTTGGCTGTTAATAAGTTATTTTTCTTCCACTTTCTTGGATATTGTGCTGTCATGGTGCACCCTTATTTCTGATGAAGATGCTAACTCATCAATATAACGTATAACTGGGATAGTGTGACTGTCCAATCTTGAAAGAAAGAGTTGTAATGTACAATAGCTCTACCGTTGTCTAGATTTAGTTTTGCAGAAAACAAATTGATATCAACAGCAGCTAGTGTAAGTCTTTGATCCACTCACATAATAGTTTAGGAGGTTCTTAATTCTAAGATGCATTCTTATATAAAACAATCTCAAAAGACAGAAAGGCCTAGGGTACAATCTACAGTCTTAAATGCTTAGACAGTTGTATTTATTAACCAGAGCAAAAGTCAGCTTTAGATTTGAAAAAGGCATGGTACAGCTCACACTTCCTATTCATCCACAATAGTCTGGAAGAAAAAACATCTGTAAATTCTGAATCCCTAACATGAAGCCCACAATACAATCTTTTGCTCCATTGGTTTCCTCTGCTCAGCTATGTTACAATAGGCTTTCCTATAGTGTCCAGCGTCCTAATTACTATTCTAGTTCTACTCTCTATCACGCATGTTGAATCTAGATGCCTTCTTCACTGTTTTTTATGGATAATTCTTGCTTCCTCAGACACAGAGCCCTCCCAGATGAGAATAAGTGCATTTGAATCAGCTTTATGCATTAAGACGAATGTGCCACATTTTTATGTTTCATTGTCTGGGGTAGTTTAATCTAGTCTTTTGGTTTTCCCGATGATAAGGAGTTTGAACTATTTCTACTTCTGCAGTATGGTACGTATCTTAACTGGTGTACTGAAAATCCACAATTCTGAATGGATTAAATCTCAAGAATGCATTGTATTGTGTTTTGAAGAGCTAGAACCAGATTTCCATCAAAAACAAAAAGGCCTGAACTCTTGTTGAGTCCGTTAGAAACCATATGCCAAAAGCTTCTCCTGACTTCAGGTCTTGGCAAGATTATCCTCTGGCTACTTTCTTTGCAACCAGTCCGTATTACAAAAAGTGCCCCTAGGATGCAATGAGTGTGAGCATCAACCTATTGAGCCCCTGTACACTTTGGTATTACAGCAGGGCCCACAAAGTCTTGGGTAGTATATTGTAATATGAGTTGTGCTAAATGGGCACTTGTGTGATCCCAGTGGGGTGTGCCTTCATTTGGGTGGGGCTGTGGCCCCATGAAAATGAGGAAACGGAGGAGCACAACATTCTAGCTCACCCCATGTTATTCCTTCCATAAAGTGAGATGCCTGATTGTTTATATAAATCCCTACTTTGAAGGGATTCACTAAGGCGGTTCCACAGTAGTATGTAGGTGCTCACTTAAAAGGCAGAATACACCTTCCTGTGCGCTCAGTCTTTAAAAGTGCTACCCTTTCTCTGACAGGATAATCCCAATCAGATAACCTATCAGTTCATTTTGCGCCAAGTCCTTTGTTTGGTGGACTTCATTCTTGACTAACAGGCATTACAGAGGATATATATGATGTCCCGGAAGCTCATTATTCCCTGATAGGATCTGTGAACCTTTTTAATTTCACACTTTTTCCTTGTGGTAGGAGCAATAAGACTGGAAGTAAATAAGGTTTAGCCACACAAAGCCAGCCAAGAAGCTAAAGTCAACAAGCAGGTTTTAAATTGTTTGATTAAATGCCATAATGTATCAATATTTCTCAAATAAAATGTAATTCTTGTAATATGCAAACTTAGTTAACACAGTAGTAAATTACCACAGCTCAGAGCTGAAGTACGTCCAGCACCACACATGGTCAACCACTGGTACATCAACATCCTACAATAGAAACAATGGGGTTAGGGATTTAAAATAAATCTAATGGGAACGCATCCTTAAATGCATAACATTATTTACAATCGCTCAAAATATAAATATATTAAATATAAAATGTTTACTAAATAATTTGAAAATATAGTAACAACTTTTTCTGAATTTTAAAATGAATGTGCAATTACATTTTAATATATAGTTATATTACTTTTAGTTAATTATATGCATCACCATTAATAATTATAAACGCATAATAACAATCTGTAAGTTTTGTACTTTAAGTTGGAGCTTTTTTTTATTTAAGCTTCAGGATTTTTTTTTTCTTAAATGTAATTTATTTAATTTAAGTAATGTTTAATTCAAAATTAAGTTACTAGTGCTGCTGCTTTTTATGTCTTTTATTTTACTTTCAAACTGAATACATTGAAATAATCCACAATGATAAATAACATAAAAATATTAATGTTTTTCAAGTTTAATAACGTTTTGACTTTTTCCTTAACTTTACTCTAGAGAAAGGCTTCCTGCATCTTATTATAGGGAGATCTCCACTCCAGTGGTGGAGATCTCCATCTGTAAAGCAGGGAAACGTTCTCTATACTATACTGCAAGGTGGTCTCTGTCTGGTGGTGAAAATCTCCATAGTGTAAAGTGTAGGTAAATTGCAAAGAGTTTATTAAACTTTGAAAATGTTAATAAAAGTATTTTTGTTAAATATTAATTTACATTCATAAAAATATTTAAATGAAATGCAGAATACAACAAAAAATGCTACAGCACTAATATATTATTTTTTACATAATGTTTTACATAATTTTACTACACTAAATCAAAGAGAATTTCTTTCTGAAGTTCAAGGTAAAAAAACTAATGGGCACATTAGGATGGCAGGCGGACAAAGTCCGCCTGCCGTCCTGTCGTAAAAAGGGGCCGCCCACAATAAGGGCCGGGGTCCTGTGGGTGCCATTAGGATGCGCCAGCACAGTGGCGGGAGCATCCTTCATTCCTAACATTGTGGTGGGCGGTGCACTCAGCACCACCCACCACAATTCCAGGAAGGCATGTTGTGCACTTCCATGCACAACATGGCAGCCACCGTGCGGTACCTGCCATGTTGTGGCATGGAACTGCAGGGGGGTACCCCCCATGTGCAACCCCCACCCCCGAGTCCCTGGGGGCCTGCACCTGCAACGGGCCCCCCAAGCGGACTCCACATGCCTTTCCTTGGAGGCAATGCCACCACGGAAAGGCATTTCAACACACACATTCTAATATGGCTGGCGGTGTCTTTCAGACACCGCCACCATATTAAACCCTTTTTTGCCCGGTCGACATGTTGACCAGGCGGAAAAGCGGCAGATGGTCTTTCCGTCCACCGCGGACCCCCCAGCCATTGTAATTTCTGCACGGATGGCGGGATGATCGCCCCCTCTGGGCCGGCGGTGACTACTGCCGGCCCGGCGGGGCAATCCGCCCACCATCCAAATGAGGCCCTAAATGTCCACCGAAGTAAAAAAAAATATATATTATGTATTAATAATTATTAAATGTAACATGTAGAAGTATTGATGAGTAATTATAGGTTTTTAATAAAAAATGGGTCTTAAAACATTTTATAATTACATAATAAATGTGTTTTGTTTTTAAATATTTGTTATTACATTAAATATATATATTTTTTTAATTGTTTATTTAATTTAATTTTAGATACAGTAACCTGTAGAAAAATGTAAATAAAAAATATACTTTGTTGGTGATAAACAACAGGAGAGTGAGGAAAGGATTAGAAGGGGCTTTGTCCTCTTTCCCTGAGATAAGCAATAAACAACGTGGACATGTCCCCGTAGGGATAGGGTCACTGGAAGTGATGCCTGGATTGGTATAGGAGCACAGACATCCAATTGATATTTAAGAAGACCCCTCACCCACCAACCTAGTTGGTGGCATGCTTCATCATTGGGGTCTCAGCTGGGTTGCCGAATGCAACCCAGCTGTGCTTCAACGGCTGACTTCAATGGAGTGGGTATTGTTGTGTGAGGTGAGTGCTTATGTGAGATGTGACTGAGAGTTAAAAATGTCTCTAAGAAATACCCTTATAAAATAATTTAATGAAAGGGTCTTAGGACATGGTTTAAAACATAGGCGAGATATTATGATAGTAAAAATTGTACTTCAATATCCCTTACAGTGTGGTCAACTAGTTTCAGCCTTCTACAGTGTTCATGAGTCTTTCGTCAGGACCAAGGTGAAGTGGCTAAAAGTGGAGTAGCCAAAGAGGTGCAAGTTTCAGCCCACGTACTAAAGTGTGCTGTGAGTGTGGTGGGTATGTTTTACTTACAGACCCATCAAGGTAGGTATTTTGAACTCTACGTTATGCAGAGGTACTAATCCTGCCAAGGGGAAACTCCCTATAGTCACACATTCGTCACGGAATGTTTCCTTCGATGAAAACCTGCATTGCTCTTGGTCAGGATCTCGCTGGTAAATTATTTACCCCATTGTTCAAGTGTTTACAAAGTGAAAAGTGGTGTTTACTTATTCACCAGATACATTTTGCTTTGAGTTTACAAGGAGGAAGTAGAGCTTTTTAACTTTGAGACAAAAGGTCATCATGTTAACATGTCTACTGTGTTGTTGATGTTGTTATTAGTAGTAATAGAACTAGGAGGAGGAGTACTACCAGCAAATGTATTCCGAATAATAATGTAAATGTAAATGTGTGGGACTTGTAAAGCGCACTGTTTCCCGGGAGCGTCATGGCGCTGAAGACCACTGGGGAACCCGTCCTGGCTTTCCCTGTGAGATGGTCCCTTCTGGATGCCTCATTTATGAAAAGTGACGCATCGATGCGTGAAAACAGCGAAGCGTCACTTTTCACTGCGCACTCCTTACGACATTCCTGATGCGTCATATTTAATGTATGACGCATCATTTCGCAAGGAGTTACAGATACGTCAGTATTTCTGACGCATCTGTAAGCGCAAAAGTGACGCATTGCTGGAGTGTGTCACAAAAGTGACGCAACTCCAGCAATGCGTCCTTTCACATGGGGAAAGCCCCATGTGAAAGGGCTTGCGTCAGTCTTACGCCTGCTGTGAGGCAGGCGCAAGATTTTGACGCAACAGCGTCCTAAAAGTGACGCAGTGAAATCTCATGGATTTCACTGCGTCACTATTACGAGGCTTTTTGCAGGGGAACGCCCCCTCTGCATACATTATACCTGACGCATGTATAATGTGGCGCAGGGGTTTAAAAAGTGACGCATCTACCTAGATGCGTCACTTTTTAAATATGGCGCAACAAGGCGCATGTTTTACGCCACCGATGCGTCACAAAAAGTGACGCACCAGCGGCGCAAAACTGACGCAAGGCCTCATAAATGAGGCCCTGGGTATCTCCAAGGTGATGCCAAGCATCCCCGGCGTCTGTGGGGGCCGTTGTAGAGATGAGGCAAGCTTAATGCCCAGAGCTGCCGAGTGTGATCCCTGGGTAGAGTAGGCACCGAGGCGAGAATTATCGAGTCCGTTGACCCAGGTCCACGACCCTGCCGCATCAGGGATTGAACCGTGGTCCCGGGCCGTTCTCTGCTTCTGGGTCTGCCGCCTCTAACCAGTGAGCCACTCCACTCCATAAAGAACTGTAATATAAAAGTAGCAACACATATCAACACATATTATTAATAATATTATTAATTGTAGTTATTATCATTATGAATAGTATCACATTACTAATATTTCTACTAATAATAATGCACAGAGAGTGAATCATGGTTTAAAAGATTGACACTATTAATATCGAATTAAAAGGTGAGCTATTTATCGTACTCCTCAGGATGAACACTGGGTCAATTGAATCAAACTGATGATCTGCAGAAACCAGCAAAAGCTGTTCAGACTTTTAGCCTCTGCATGTCGATACAAACAGTAACTATTGTCTGCAAAAAGAGTAACAAGAACATCGAAATTTGATGGGTTAGCACCATTTAAAATATTAGGTATTAACACAAGAAGACATGTTGTCGAGGAGCCTGGTTTATGGTCACAGTCGAACCACTCGTTTATCTTTTATTGGCAGGGGAACTTCAGTCTTTGCGAGTTGAGATTGCAGAAGATTGGAAAGAAGAGACTTTCTGACACATGATTGTTTTTGTCTTCAATTTCTGAGCCGTGCACGCTGCAGCAGACTTTGATTCTTTTTTGGCAGACTGACATCACTTGGCACAAGATGCCTTCCTTTGTGAGAAGCCAGCGCTTCACTTGGCGCCCATCCTAGCACATCACTCGGTGCCAACTGAAGGAAAAGGGAGCTTCCTCCTACCCACTTGACCTTGAACACATTTGATTATTTACAGGCAGATTAAATTCATATGCTTTGGGAGGAAGAACAGAGTGCTGGGTGCCTGGGGAGAGACATGGATTTTGTGTTGCGAGAATCAGTTTTTAGGAGCACTTGCATCTAAACCATACTGTTCTTATAAGCACTCTCGTTTTGCCACTTATTTTGCCAATTTATAATGGCAAAAACTTAACAATACAAATCCTTTAGCCTGAGAATACAGTAGTTTGAACCCTAAAAACAATAAGCTTTCTCTACATGAGGAAAATGAAAACCTATAAAAATACACAAAATTACTCTGTGGCCTCTTCTATGTAGCATTCTTCAATCAGTATTCCGTACTCCCATCTTTAACAATCCCACCTGGGACAAGAAAAATAAAGGGTAAAAGAAACTGTTCAAGAACAACAACTAAAAGACTGAATTATCGGGTCAAGCGCAACATTTTAAAAAAATGACACGAGTAGTAAAAGTTTAAGATTGTTTTGCACGACAATTATTTTATATCAGCAGCACAAACATTAAAGAGAAGCGTTTCACCGTAGTACATCAGACTATATCACTGCAGTGAGAGGGAGTTATCAAAAGTGATAGTTTTCAAGAGTGGATTTGGAAACATACATGCCCCAGCTCTGACAACAACCACCCGTTTGCCATGTGCACCTATGGGTGACCTGTATTGATAGTATATATGGATCACCGTTATAGTTTGTTAAATCAAAACCAAGAGGTTTTGTACAGCACACATTCTGAGCTTGTCTATTTCAAGGCTTTCTCAAATGTGATAATAAAGAAAAATGGCGGCAAAGTGACATGTAACAAGTGCCTTGAGTCACACAATTTGGTCAAGTGGGGAAGCCGGGATTGATTTGACATTTTCTAGCTTCAACTTGTACAACCCAGCCACTGAATGAGTATCTCTTTCCCTCTCTCATTTTACATCAAAATATAATGCTTTGTCGTTAACTGTTGGCCCATGGGCAGAGTGTAGGTGGCAGACAAAAGCCACATGAAAGCTTGGCTTGTTTTGGACTCAAGGATCCAAAAGAACCTCAAGCTGACTCAGACCCATGTGTCTGGTCTGAGCTTGGTGCAAGGCTTTAGTGGATTGCCCACCTCTATCACATAATGGCAATTAAGGGGGCAACAGCACAGGAAAGATGTGATTTGACTAACCTTGAACAATTTGAAGAATGAGTACCAACATCACAGTGCAGACATCCTTGTTACAAAATTCATGCTTTTCTCACTAAGCTATATTTTATTCAATGGACTGTGTGTCTGGGCTTTATCACCCACATGGGTAAAATCGAATGATTTTTAGGCACAAGCCTTGTTTTCTTATCACTTGTTCACTGCAAGTGTTTCGTTGATTTAAGTTTTTCCTATCTCTCAATAAAGGAGCCGAGAAAATATATTCCGAACGTGATTACTCAACAGCGCACAATGTGTCACAACTGGATGCTGAGATTACTACAATACATGCCATCTGATTCTAAAGTTTCCATCTTGCTCAGTACACAACTTAGGTGTGAATAGGGCCGATGGTAAGAATTAGGAACTACTCTCACCGAAGAAATGCAGCTATGCTATTGAACCTGCCAATACTTTAAATAGAGTTCACAAATAGCCTATTTAAGAGGCACATTGGAGCTGTGCTGATGACGAGCTGAGCTCGTCATAAACAATGGCAGTGATGAAATCTCAGCACAGGAGGGGAATAGCCACAGCAGCCAAGGCGTTAAGTGGTAAAGCCAAGATTAAACATCAAGTCTCATACTGCCAAGGCTTACATTTTCACACTGTCCCATATATAACAGTGGAGGTTGGATGTCTGTGTTTGCCTTCAAGGGGTGTCTGTCATGGATGTATGATAACACTTGCTACCATAACAGAGCCTGTACTCCTGATGTTAAACAGATAACAGACTGAAGGTATAAGGAGACTTTGAGGCCTAGAATGCCAAAATTAATGATAGCAAGGAGAGAAGGTGTACCGCAGGGTACAGTAGAGGGAGTGCAACTCAGATACAGTACAAAATATTGTCAAATCTATGGTTCTTCAAAAGACTAGTTTCTTAATTTAGAGGGCAGTATTGAAAGAAACCTTCTAAATAACTCTGCAACTCATGGTCCACACCATGTATGTGATTTTCTTCTCCTATGATCATTTTACTCCCCCTTTACCCCCATCATGGCCTCTCACCCTTTTGTCATCAATGCGGCTGTAAGTCATACCACAGACCATACTTTTTTGCCCCTTGGAAGATGTTTACAAGTACCTTACAAGTACCTATTTGTTAAGGTAACTGATACAACTATTATACTTGTTTAGTAATTATGGAAGTTGATGGTCAGAATGCAGAACAATGTTATACATTCGCTCCACACCACTAGAGTCAAGCTATCCTGGCTGAAGATGGCTGATAGCCAGAAACCGATTCTGGATGCTTGATTCCGGTCCAGGAAAGACATGGCTTGGCAGTTCGGGCTGGACTGTTCCCATGAGGCACAGGGTCAAGGCTGATTTCCATATGGCCATGTCTGACCTGGGGTGGTGTGGAGTGCAAAAAAACAATGGATGTAGGCCCAGATATATGCACTGGGGTGAATGTATGACATTCTTCTGCATTCTGTCCATCAACTGTGGTTTTTGCATTTTTTACCCCGAGTTGGATGGGTATGCTCAGACGTGAGTCCCATGCTCTCCATACCACTGGAGTCAATCTATCCTGGCTGAAGACGGCTGATAGCCAGAAACCGGTCCTAGGATGCTTGATTCCGGTCCAGGAAAGACATGGCTTGGCAGTTCGGGCTGGACTGTTCCCATGAGGCACAGGGTCAAGGCTGATTTACATATGGCCATGTCTGAACTAGGGTGGTGTGGAGTGCAAAAAACGATGGATTTAGGCTCAGATCTCTGTACTGGGGTGAATGTATGACATTGTTCTGCATTCTGTCCACCAACTGTGGTTTTTGCATTTGTCAAACAAAGTGGGATGGGTATGCTCAGACGTGAGTCTCATGCTCTCCACACCACTGGAGTCAAGCTATCCTGGCTGAAGACAGCTGATAGCCAGAAACCGGTCCTAGGATGCTTGATTCCGGTCCAGGAAAGACATGGCTGGCAGTTCGGGCTGGACTGTTCCCATGAGGCACAGGGTAAAGGCTGATTTCCATATGGCCATGTCTGAACTGGGGTGGTGTGGAGTGCAAAAAAACGATGTATTTAGGCCCAGATCTCTGTACTGGGGTGAATGTATGACATTGTTCTGCATTCTGTCCATCAACTGTGGTTTTTGCATTTGTCACCCCGAGTGGGATGGGTATGCTCAGACGTGAGTCCCATGCTCTCCACACCACTGGAGTCAAGCTATCCTGGCTGAAGGCGGCTGATAGCCGGAAAGCGGTCCTAGGATGCTTGATTCCGGTCCAGGAAAGACATGGCTTGGCAGTTCGGGCTGGACTGTTCCCATGAGGCACCGGGTCAAGGCTGATGTGCATATGGCCATGTCTGAACTGGGGTGGTGTGGAATGCAAAAAACGATGGATTTAGGCCCAGATATCTGTACTGGGGTGAATGTATGACATTGTTCTGTATTCTGTCCATCAACTGTGGTTTTTGCTTTTGTCACCTCGAGTGGGATGGGTATGCTCAGATGTGAGCCCCATGCTCTCCACACCACTGGAGTCAAGCTATCCTGGCTGAAGAAGGCTGATAGCCAGAAACCGGTCCTAGGATGCTTGATTCCGGTCCAGGAACGACATGGCTTGGCAGTTCGGGCTGGACTGTTCCCATGAGGCACAGGGTCAAGGCTGATTTGCATATGGCCATGTCTGAACTGGGGTGGTGTGGAGTGCAGAAAAACGATGGATTTAGGCCCAGATCTCTGTACTGGGGTTAATGTATGACACTGTTCTGCATTCTGTCCATCAACTGTGGTTTTTGCAGTACTCACTTTTCTACAAATGGATGAAAACCGAAACATGGAGTATTACAACTTCCGTTTTTTTTAACCTCATCGATGCTCATGACAAGCTGAGCTCGTCATGAGGCACGGCACTCCGGTACTCATGACAAGCTCAGCTCGTCATGAGCCGTGGAACGCTCACACGTGGGGATAATTCCCCTGCTGTGCTGAGCGTTCCACGGGAACGGGTGCAGCTGTGACGAGCTCAGCTCGTCATGAGCACCGGAGGAGATAATTGGTACGGCGATGGGCTCCTGCTTTGCCCCCAGCTATGCGAATTTATTCGTTGGCTGGTGGGAGGAGCAGGTAGCCTGGACCCCCAGGCAAGCTACATGGAACAACAAGGTTGTAGTATGGAGCAGGTACATTGACGACCTGTTCCTTGTTTGGGATGGGTCAGTAACAGAGGCAAACGAGTACATACAAGCGCTTAACAATAATGATTGCAATGTAAGGTTCACGGGAGAGGTGAGCACTGAAAGGGTCAATTATTTGGACCTTCAAGTTAGTGTGAGGACTGAGGAATGGCAAGATCTGTACTCAACTCTACTGAAAACCTACAGCTGGTAATAGTGTCTTGCACGCCTCCAGCAGCCACCCCCGTAAACTCATAAATAGCATCCCCTATGGGAAATTTTTAAGACGCAGGCGCAACTGTACCCAAGATGAGGACTTTGAACAAGCAGCCAGTGACATTGTGGAAAGATTCTCAGAGAGCGGTTATAATCCCAACCTTTTACGAGATGCTCTGAGTAGAGTGAGAAAATTGTCCAGCAGTTCCCTCTTAGATAAAAAGACCCGTCCAATCACTGATGGTAAATTCCGCATGATAACGCCCTACTCAGCAAATTCTTTCAGGTTGAGATCCATAATGACCAAACATTGGCACATTTTAAAAACTGACCAAATTGTTGGATCTGATATACCAGCTGCTCCGCTTATAACCTTCAAAAAGGCCAGATCGCTATGCGATCATATAGTCCAAAGCCATCTGAAACCTTTAGACAAAAAGCAGGGAACGCTATAAGATGTCAAGGGTTTCTTCCCATGTGGGAAGTGCAAAGCTTGCGCAGCGAGTAAAAGAACCCAGACATACGATGTGAAAGGCTGTAAAGGGGGTAAGAGAATAAACAAATTCATGTCTTGTCAAACAGATCATGCTATTTACTGTTTAATGTGCCCTTGCCAATTAAAATATATTGGCAGTACAATCAATCCTGTAAAACTGAGAGTGTTGGAACACATGCGGGCCATCGTGAACAAAGATTTCACCTATCCAGTGGCCCGACATTTTGCAATCAAGCACGACAGCAACAGGGATCTTCTGAGATACTTTTTTCTGCACTGTGTTGTTGAAAGCCCGAGGGGTGGCAACAAATTGCAGACACTCAGGAGACTAGAGTCTCGATATATTATCGATTTGGAGACTAGGGCACCCGAAGGTCTAAATATGGGAGAGGAAATGCCATCACATCTGGGACAATCATAAGATACAGGTGTCTGGACAACTGTATATGTTAAGGTGTCTAAATGAATGCTAAAAAAGACACCTAGCACCATGAAACACAAAAGAATGTAAATTGTAATAGGGTTTATGAAATTGAACATGCACCTGTAAATCATGTGGATTCTAGAAATGTCTGAGGCATGTCAAATTTTACCTGCTCATGATGTTACCCTGAGATCTATGCGGCCATTTATTTGTATTTGTATTTATTTATTTGTAAAGCGCAAACATTCATCCTGAGAGGACATCACGGCGCTGAAGAACATTGCAAGTGATTTGGCATCGGCTCTGTTTGAAAATTATTGATCTGACCTGGGGAAGAGGAATGTTTTCAGTTGTTTCTTAAATGAGACAAAGCAGTCATTTGTTCTAATTGTAGGGGGTAGCTCGTTCCACTTTGTTGCCGCAATGTGAGAGAAGGCCCGCTCTCCCATCCTGACAGTACGAGCTCGGGTGATGACTGCTCTTCCTAACGTCATAGATCGTAGGTGTCTAGAAGGTTTATGAAATCTGACCCTGTCATGTAGGATGGTGGGGCCTGTGCCGTGGAGTACCTTATAAGAAATGCACAACAGCTTAAAGATGGCTCGTTGCCGCATTGGGAGCCAATGAAGTTCACGCATGCAACTTTTAGCTGAATCAAATTTTCTTTTGTTGCAGATGGCTTTGGCAGCGGCATTCTGAACCAGCTGTAATTTAGAAAAGAGATAATCCGCCATACCTACAAACAGAGAATTACCGTAGTCCAGCCTACTCATCAGTAGTGACTGGACTAAGGTTTTCCTGCAATCCGTTGGCACCCAGGGGAAGACACGTCTAAGCAACTTCAGAAGTCCAAAGCTCCTTCCACAAGTTGTAGAAACATGGGATTTCATGGATAAATCCCTATCCAGTATTATACCTAAGTTTTTTGCTTTAGCAGTGGGGTTGGGAGGTAAACCCAAGTCACTTGGCCACCAGCTGTTATCCCAGGCCTGTGTGCCTCTGCCGAACAGTAAGATTTCGGATTTGTCGGCGTTTAGTCTAAGACAGTGGTCCTGCATCCAAGTTGCTAATTCGGTCAAACAGTTCGTCAGTCTAGTTTTGGAGTCATCATTTCCATCAATGGTGACCATCAGCTGAGTGTCATCAGCATAGGAGCACATTTCTACGCCCCACTTTTTGCCAATGTTTGCCAGCGAGGAGACGAATACGTTAAACAAAGTTGGGCTCAATGACGCCCCCTGGGGAACTCCATATTTTATGAGTCGTGGAGGGGATGTGTAGTCACCCAAACGTACTGATTGGGTTCGATCCGCTAGGAACGATTGTAGCCATCCCAATGCTTTGCCCAGTATTCCTTTCTCTGCCAGGATGTTCAACAGTTGGTTGTGAGGTACAGTATCAAAAGCCGCTGATAGATCAAGAAGTATCAGTGCGACTGTTCTACCCTGATCTACCCTGGTTCTGATACTGTCTGTCACCGCTAAGAGTGTAGTTTCGGTGCTGTTGTTTGTCCGGAACCCTGTCTGTGAATCATCCAGCAGGCCATTTGCTTCAAGAAATGTGGACAGACTTCTGTTGACTAACTTTTCCAGAACCTTTGATAAGTAAGGTAGCTGGGATATTGGTCTGTAATTGGCCGGATTGTTTACGTCTGCTCCAGCCTTCTTTACTAAAGGGGTGACTAGGGCCTGTTTCCATGAATCTGGAAATTCAGCAGAACTAAGGGAGAGATTGAGTGCTCTGGTAACTGCTGGACATATTACAGGAGTTAATTGGGAAAAAATGTGATGTGGACAAGGGTCAAGTGGAGAACCCGACTTGACCTCAAGCATAACCTTTTCTACCTCCTCTTCTGAGAACGGGCCGAAACCATGGCAACTGGTGTGTGCAACGGTTGGTACATCCTGTTCATGGATTTCGGTCAGGTGATTTGGAAAGGAGGCGTAGATGGTATCAATTTTTTCGCAGAAAAAGTCATTGAGCTTATTACAATTTTCCTGTGAGGGGGTAAGATGTAGGGAAAGATTAGTTGGGTTGCACAATTCTTTGACGATTTTAAAAAGTTCTTTTGAGGAATTTTTATTCTCAGATATTCTACGTGTGAAGTATTCCTTTTTCGCCTTTCTGATTGCCCTGTGATAGAGTGTTTGAGCTTTCCTGAAGTTATCTTTGGTCTCATCAGTTTTGGATAATCTCCATTTATGCTCAGAGGAAGTACAATTTCTTTTTAGAAGCTTAAGTTCAGGTCCGTACCATCTCTCTGATTTTTTGTTGCCTGGTGCATGACGAGATTGAGTGGTCGAACAATGTTCAAGAGCATTTTTGATATTTTTGTGAAGGAGATCTATCTCCTCATGGATATTGGTGCTTGTGCACGAGGGGTGGGAGAAATGATTTCTAAATTTATCAATTGTGAAAGATTTCCAGTTTCTCGTGCTTACTGTAAAAACATTGTGCTTTTTGGTCTGGGGGATAGGAAGATTAATACAAAAGGTAATCAAGTAATGATCAGTCCATAACAGTGGTGTTAAAGGGTCAATGTCTATAGATTCAATATTAGAGAATATCAAATCTAATGTATGCCCTGCAATATGAGTTGGTTGATGGACTCTCTGAGATAATTGAAGGATAGCCATGTCTTCCACTAGTAGATTCGTCAGGGAACTACTACTGTTGTCCAAATGTATATTAAAATCTCCAAGAAGGAGGATATTCTTATTCTTCAAACAGACAGGCATGATTTGTGTAAGTAATTGTGTGCTAAAATTTAGAGTGCAACCTGGGGGATTATAGATTAAAAAGCCTCCGAATAGTACATTGGTGTTCATGGACACAGTAAATGCCAAGACTTCATATTTTTCAGCCGGCACGATAGTCTCTTGCCTGCATGAGAGGTGGTCTCTGAACAATAGAGCTACACCACCACCCCTTTTATCGGCAATAAAAGTCGCAATTGCCGATACACGGCAAGATATCATCTGAAACTTGGTACTTCAAACCTATGATTAACGTATAATAACGGAGACGTTATAGTCTTATAACGTCTACCTCTCAGGAAATCGTTGTTTAGGTAAAAAGTGCCTATAAGACCTCATGACCGATGTAACAATATGACAGTAATTTCTTTGTTACATTCTCTGCCGATACACGGCATGATTAGCTGTTGAAACAACTTGAAACATTCACCATGAAAACCATCTCAATGGGATGTATATTTAAAGATGGCGCGCAAACTTGAATGTTTGATGTGTCCTTTGTCTGTTTCAATGATCCTAGTGAACATACAAAATGGTGCCGCGCAGCGCGTTCAGTTGTGAACACTGACGAAGGGATTTTTTCCCGAAACGCGTTTGTTCTTTGAATAAACCATTGCCGAATGCTGAAAACCCCGTGAGTGCTGTATTTCTTCTAACCCGGCTGGGTATCTTTGAGGAATTGGAGCTATTATTTGTTACGCGGAGCACCACCGTGATAACAGCACCCACTCTTGGAGTGACTCGTGTCATTGGTGCAAACGGAGCTTGGATATATATATATATATATACACATATATATATATATCGCATACAAGTTGTCCTGTCGCAGCGGGAGCGCTCGTCAGCCGGTGCCAGCGAAGGGACCAGGGCAGTGTCCCGTTTGCATCAAATACCAATGACTCGCTGCACACGCCTTGATGTTGGTTGCAGTTTCTTTATTTCAAAACGTGACAAACACCTACGCGTTTCGAACCGTAGTTTGTGTTCACGGTAGCTTTCATGTGTGGTCCCTTCATTATTTCAATACATTTCGGCCTCTTGGCACGCCCCTATTTGTTTGAGGCATGCTGGGACATGTAGTTTTAACTAATATTTGTGCCATCGCGTTTAAATTGATGTCGTGGGTTTATGCAGCATTGGGGCGGTGTTTGGCGTTACTGCATGTAAAAGCCTGTCCCCAGTTAGCTAGGACAATAGCGCTTTGTGACGCACGTGATTACACGTGCGTGTATAATCAGCTCTCTCTTTACCTGAGAGTTGATGGTAATGCGTAACTATATGGACACAAGTCCATTTTGCAATAAAGGGCTGAGTGCCCTACGTCCCCAATGCTTGCAGCTGCTCGCGACATTTTACTTTAGCTTAAATTGGCACCATTATCTTGACAAGAAAAAAAGGGTCACAAAATACAACTCAGTTATCGTAACTGTGATTAGCAATAAGAGACTAGTTTTGCAAATTATTGGATTGGGTCATTCATGGGAGTCTGTCATGATCAAAAGAGGGATCTGAGATGCTAATATAATGCTGGGTGCAAATTGAGTCTGTGTCATAGTTCTCATAGGTGTACATAAAGTTCCTCATCGCCATTGAGGCCAGCGGGCTGTTTGGTTTTAAACCTCATGATTAATTTTGATTCAAGCCTTCTCAGTCTTTGAATGCGGTTGCCTCCTCTTTCATGTTGAGATACAATTGCGAGTCCGAAGTATCTCACATCCAGCCACGTTTTGTTCTCATGATTGGCCAGATGTTTCGCAATGGCATAGGAGTGGTCATGGTTCTGAATGGCTCGAATGTGTTGGAGTAAGCGTGTTTTTATGGAACATGTTGTACTGCCAATGTAGGATTTACCACAGTAACATTGGATCATATACACCACAAAGGACGAGTCACAGTTGATGTTACTTTTGATTGCAAAGTTTTTTCCAGCCGCATCTTTAAGATTTTTCATATTGCGTCCTATTTTGCACGCCTTGCAGACTGCGCATTTATTGAATCCTTGTTTTCTAATGTCAAGCCAAGATTCTGTTTTCTTGATTTCAAAATGACTTTGAGTTAGCTCGTCCGCTAGGTTGCGTGCCCTCCTGTAGGAGACAAGGGGATGGTCTCCTATTGTTGTTCCAATGTCTGGGTCTTTGCGTAGTACATGCCAGTACTTCATCATCGCTTTTTGTATTCTCTAGCTTTCTTTACTGAAAGTCATTATCATCCTGGGTTGATCTGCTGTTTTGTTGACTTCAACTTCTTGTGTGGCAACAGAGCTTTTCTTACTGATGAGAGTGTCTTCTCTTGATTTACATCTTGCCCTTGTTTCACATGCATTCAGATCTGTTCGTTTGTATCCTCTCTGTTTGAAGCGTTCTTTTGTTTCTTTAAACTTCAATTCCATCTCTTTGTCCTCAGAGCAGTTCCTTTTCATCCGTAGGAGTTCACCATACGGAATACTTTTTATCAGTTTCTGTGGGTGAAAACTCAGACCGTGAAGAATACTGTTGGTTGCTGTTTCTTTTCTGTGAACGGTTGTTTGAATCTTACCATCTGCTATGTACACTTTTGTGTCCAAAAATACAATTTCTTTAGGACTGATGGTGTATGTGAATTTTAGTCCCACTGAGTTCTGGTCTGAAATAATGAAGGGACCACACATGAAAGCTACCGTGAACACGAACTACGGTTCGAAACGCGTAGGTGTTTGTCACGTTTTGAAATAAAGAAACTGCAACCAACATCAAGGCGTGTGCAGCGAGTCATTGGTATTTGATATATATATATATATATATATATATATATATATATATATATATATATATATATATATATATATATATATATATTACCTACTGGCGTCTCGCCAGTAGGTATATATAGTTAGGATTTATTCCCTATGGGATTTTTGAAAATTCTATGTCTAATAACTTTGGCGTTTGTGGACGGAATCGGCTGAAATTTTCAGGAAAATGGCACATTTTGTTTCTGAGCAGCCCTTGAAAATTTGGGGGGGTTTTGTCAAGGGGGGGCCGAGAAAAAAGGGGGGTCCCAAAACGCGTTTTTCCCATGTTAATTTCCATAGGGCGGTTGGACTCACTTTTAGCTCGAACGGCTGAATGGATTTGCACGAAACTTGGCAAAATTGTAGGGACTGTTAGCCCGATGTGCCTTTGCTAGGTCTCAAGATATGTGCTCCAGTAGTTTTTGAGAAATTAACGTTCAAAACAAGATATATATCTGTGACAGCGCTCCGGGCTGCGGTCCGGTTCGCTTACTTTTCGCGAAACGGAACTTTGCGCGCAGAAAGCTGATTGGCTCTCCGGTGTCTGTCAACATTCTAAACAGTCCGGAGCGGCCGCCATCTTATCTCTCGGTAGGATCGAGAGAGAAGAAGAGGTGAAAAACGAAGGGGGAATTTATTGAAAGGGGGCAAGGTATACCACTCTTGACCCCCTAGGAATGTTGTTGGGGTTATTAAAGGGTCTCGTGGGGAAAATAAAAAAAAATGATTTTTCACGGTAGAAGCGCTTCACGGGCCGCGAACTGGGCCGCAAACTGGTAGCGAAACGGTAATTCGCCATTTTGTGCTTCGTTTTAATTAAATTACTAGGTATAAGGGGGTGCGGGAGACGTATCCTAATCCCCTATGTTTCCTGAGGGTGGCTGAGGAGGCTCATATATGTTGATACATCTCTTCCAGCGGCTGTGCGTGAGCTTTTTTTTTTTTTTTGCTGCGTGACGTTTGTTAACGTTCGATTCGATGGAAATCAGGAAGTGTTGACCACCATTTTGTCACTGCGAGTCAATATTTTGTTATAAATGAATCCTTATTGATAAACATTGTCTGCGCCATCTTGCCTTTTTGTCCAATGCCACAATTTTGTCGTGCACGGCAGCCATTTTAGATGCCTTGACCAGGCCCACTCTCTGCACGCCGCCGATCCTCAGCATGGCTCCCCACCCTCGCAAGCATCTCCCCCACGCACTGGTCACCCCCGCTCTCTCTCTCATGCATGGGCCATATACTTCCCCCCATCTGCGCTGCTCTTCTCTGAGAATCACACCCTGTGCCCGCCCGACACCTCCCTTTCACCCTATTCACTAACGCACCCTCTGACACTCCTCTTCCTCTGTGTCCGATTGTCCAGGCCGGACCTAGGCTTTCACCTAGCCCTGCGGATGTAGTTTATGGCCCCAGCTGTAGAGTATCCAGACATGCCAACCTTCCCGATTCAGGCGTGAGACTACTGATTTCAGTGCTAGTCTTTCGCCTCCCGATTCCTGCAAGGAAAAATCCGGGGGCATATTACCAACAACTAGCGATAATTTTTGTCTCTAACTTGTTTAGAGACAAAAATTATCGCCGCACATCGGCGAATTTTATCGCACATAAACCTTGCTATTAGCAAGGTTTATCGCAAATGCGATAAAAAACGGCCGCAATGCATGAATATCGTTGAAAAGTCAGCGATATTCATGCATTATCCAGCAAATGCTCTTAGCCATGTTATCCACTTCCCATTGGATAACATGGCTAAGAACTGCTCAGGGCAGGTGTTAGCTTTTGGAGATATTCGCGCTTAGCGCGAATATCTCCAAAAGTTGGTAATAGGAGATAGCGATGGTTAGGGACTGTTTCCAGTCGCTAAAATCTTGGCACGCCCACTTTGCATGTCATTAGTGATAAATATCACTGATATGCAAAGCGGGGCCCAAGATGGTCGCTATCTCCTTTTAGCTGTCACTAACTGGTGTTAGCGACAGCTTGGTAATAGGGAGATAATTTTATCTCTTTTTTTTGGCTTTTAAAGCCAAAAAAGCGGAAATAAACCCCCTTGATAATATGCCCCATGATTTCTCGGGGGTTTCAGCTGACGGGGCTTGGTATTGTGTTACGTGCTAATTCTTCCAGGAAACGTCAGAGGGTCGATGCAGGGGTTCTAGAAGGGGTGATAAACCATTTAAGCCTCATGAACAAGCGCATGGTCTTTTAAAGATTTGTGAAGTACTCGGGGCGGCGGTGTGTGTGTGCCCTCTTTCAGGAGCGGGCGGGGGGGCACTGCCAGCACCTTGCCAGGCCAGGCAGTGTTCAACACGTGCATCACCCTTTCTCTGCCTGCTATTGCGCTCCATGCTTCGGAAAGGTAAGAAAAAGAACGTGCATTTGAGTTTGAAATGTCCGATCTTGTAGCAGTACACTTGCAAAGCCCACACATGACAATAACCCGATTCAAGGCCCCATTCACCCGATTTTTTAAACATATATAGCACTCCAACAAAGTTAGATTTTAAAACTTTATTAACTTTTAAATATAACGAACGCAACAAAAACTGTAAATATATTTAACCATTTTTTGAAATTAACCAGAACTATAACGATAACAACAACAACAACAATAATATAACTTTTATGCCTAAATTACGCAAACATTTAGCTAATCTGCTAAAGGGGGAATTCGCCATTTCTTTACAATAATCAATAATGAAAAATCCACATCAATAGGGTTGTCCGTTTTCTCGATGCAGCACTATAGTGCAACATACACAGCACCTGGGGTGTCAAGAGTGAACAGGTCTTTCTTTGTTCTTTAAGATGTTATCTGTGTCAACCTCTTCCGAGAATGCTGATGCGTTAGGATTTCCTTGTGTTTCTTAATAGCATTGGTGTCTGCACACTTCTTTGTCAATTCTGTGAAGATGAAAACTGCTTCATAAACAGACGATATCTTTGTTTAGTCATTAGTGTTAAGTGTGTCTGAAACTACAGTGCCCTTCAGTTTTTTTTTCTTCAGGCTCTACAGAGTTTTGTGTGTTGTTCTTTTGAGCGACAATTATTCCAGAGGTTTCAGGTTGACTTGTTTTGTCCTGCAGTGAGTTAACAGCTTTAGAGACTTCATGTTTATTTGCTATGTCCTGCTGTTCGTCAACTGCTTCAGAGACGTCAGCCTCATATGTTATGTTTGACTAGATCCTGGACCTGCCCGGCCGCGCCCAAAATGGTGCCGGTGTAAATGGGACTCGTAACTGCTTGTTGTGTACTGGTTGCCCAACCTTGATATCACGAGATACATATGCAGTTTTGAAGCACATGGCGGAGGCTTGTCTGCTGTAGTGGGGCGCCCCTTTATCGTTTCAGTCGCCATTCCGCCCGCTTTTGCTACACTGTGCCTTTTCCGCCATTCAGCTGTTTAGCGCCCGCTCTTACGGCTACAGCGTCTCGCTCACCATGTAGTTGAGTTGCTCCCACTCTTGCGGTGCAGCGATAGGCGGCTTCCACAGGACTCTTAAAATGGCGGCCGGCTCTTCGGATTTGGGCCTGGTCCAGTAAAATGGCCCTGGGACACCTTGGAACTCGGACGCTTGTCTGCCAGGGCTTGGGTTCCATTCTCGAAAGCGTCCCCTCAGCCTTGAAGATTGTACAAAAGTCTTGGGGGCCGTCGACTCCCGCAGGCTTCCGGTGGGGAGCGGCTGCCATGATTGCTTGCGGAATGGCCACGACGGAGCTACGAGATGGTGGTGCTCTCATGGTGACGGCAGCTTCAGTCTGAAACATCCAGAAACAAGGTGGGGCTTTCATCGTTTGGAAAAAAATGTTTTAATCCAATGAAAAGTGTTATTTTTAGGTCACATGACCTAGTCTTACATCATTAGGAAAACAAAAGTAAAATGAACCAATGAAAAGTTTTATTAACAAGTCACATGACCGGTTATGCTTACGTTACGCGCTGCGCGGCGCGCTCTGGATCGTTTCCGGGAAGCTGCGCATTGCGCACTGGAGCACTTCCGGGTGCGCTAACGCGTCGCGTCATATGACGCATTATGCGATAATGCAGGTCCAGAATATAGCCAAAATGTCTCCACCAACCAGCGGTCGGAATACAACCGCTTTCAGCAGTCCAAAAAGTTCGGTTAAATCTTAAGAGCGGGAGCAACTCAACTACATGGTGAGGGAGACGTTGTAGTCGCAAGAGCGGGCGGTAAACAGCTGAATGGCGGAAGAGGCACAGAGTACCAAAAGCGGGCGGAATGGCAACTAAAACTGTAAAGGGGCGCCCCACGACAGCGTGTCTTCAGGTCAAACGGATTGTGGGACAAGGTCCAGAATGGAAGATTCATCAAAAGGGAAAAAATTCCGCCGGACCCCGGGAGCCGGCCGCCTATGCCGGGGGCGATCTCAGGCCACACCAGGGCAACACGACTTGGGGAGGGGGCAGGAGCCAAGCGCCCCCTCTCAGTCCGCGCCATCTCACCGCCCCTCGGGGGCCTCCGTCAAGCGGTTTAGGGAGGCACCGTATCACATTGTTTTCCAATGCAGTCAGGTCCACAAATGGACCCCACTTACCTTGAATAGTGAAGCTGCAGCAGGTGCAAATAAGGTTTAAACAGTGTTACAAGAGCTGCTTAGAACTCTGAAGTATGGCACTCAACAACCAGGACTTATGCCATTTGTGTAAGGCAGTGACATGGAAGCAACTCAGGGACAAAAAGCATGAACGAACATTCACGAATGAAAATCTTATTTGGGGAAGGGGTAGAATCCAAACGCCCCCTCCCAGTTCGCGCCACTACACCGTATGTGGAAAATCTGAAGCCATCGTTCTACAAACTCTCAACGCTTGCTATCAGTGCATGAGTTTCATGCTCGATCGATTGAGCTAGCCGGATCGGGCAATAAAAAGTATAAAATAGTTATGTAAATAGTTATTTAATAAAATGTTTTACCCTGTTTCTTTGCTGGTGTGTTGTCTATATTTATAATATTTGCATAGGGTTTGTCGTTATTTTGGGCGGGGTGGGTGGCGGAGTCGAGCTGTCTTGCAGCCCTCATGGTGTGGAGCTCAGTTCATTTCACTATTTTCGTATTTCTCATGAAGGGTTGTTCCTAATGTTTGTATTTTACCGAGGTCAAAAAGAGATCGAATTAGTGGTCTACTGATTTTGCTCGATTACTTTTATTTTTTTACACGATTTTTCACTATCTGCAAAGACTAAACAGAGTATTGCGACTTTGTGCTTGTTTGTAAATAGAGAATGATCCAAAGAGAACCAATTGGAAAACAGTAAATGCTTGGATAATAATCAATCAAATGGAGAGACAAGCAGGTACGACGGATTACAACAGGGGTAAAGGTCTGCGTTAACTACCGTTCACTATCTGCAAAGAGAGAGTACTACTAAGAGAAAAGAGGGGAGTGGGGGGGGGGGCAGCGTTCAAAGCACATCAGCGTGCATAAACACGAAAACGTTTTTATCTATCACGTACTTGACATTTGACAGCTTTTGATATTTTGGGAGGTCCCCCTTCCGGGAGGAGAACAATCCGATGCACAGCGTAGAGACCGTGGTCTAATTCAATGAACCAAATAATCCAGAGTCTGTGAGTGTGTGTTAACACTTTTAATCTTCAACAAGTGAATATTCAAGCATATTCAGCTATATATCAACCAATCCAAAGTCTGTCATTCAAACATGGTAATCCATTAACACAAAATCTCCGATGCATTTCGGGCATAAGCCCTTTTTCAAGGGAATGCTGTGAAATGGTTTCTCGGCGTCTCTGGCACGCCGTGAGGCACCCGAGAAACCATTTCACAGCTCCAAAGACGAGTTCCGCACTCCCAGGTAGGGTAGGTAACAGCCTTTATTAGTGAACAAGCAGCTTTCTCATCTCGTTTTTCAAGTCCTTTAGCCTGACGCGTTTCGGGGAATTCATTCCCCTTCCTCTGAGGCTTCCGTGAGCAGCTGCAGTTTCTAGATCTCTGCCATGTCCCCTGCGTGCTCTTTCTTAATTTTATTGACCTCCGGTGTGTCATCGTGCTGCATCAGCAGTAATTTTGCTCCGTTAGAACTCCTGTTGCACGCTGGGACTTGTGGTACTTTGCATCCTATTTGCTCCCCTTTGGTGGGTTCAGGTTGCTCACGCCGTTTTCAGGACAATTTTTAACAACTCTCTGGTGAGTCGAAATGAGACCCTGCTTGTAAATCAAGGTCCCTGCCAGGCCGAAGACAGAGGGAATATTTCTTTTCTTCCCCCCGTTCAGACCCCTTCTCTTCAATGGGGCGGTGCGTCGACTCCTGAAAACGGTGTGAGCAACCTGAACCCACCAAAGGGGAGCAAATAAGATGCAAAGTACCACAAGTCCCAGCGTGCAACAGGAGTTCTAACGGAGCAAAATTACTGCTGATGCAGCACGATGACACACCGGAGGTCAATAAAATTAAGAAAGAGCACGCAGGGGACATGGCAGAGATCTAGAAACTGCAGCTGCTCACGGAAGCCTCAGAGGAAGGGGAACGAATTCCCCGAAACGCGTCAGGCTAAAGGACTTGAAAAACGAGATGAGAAAGCTGCTTGTTCACTAATAAAGGATGTTACCTACCCTACCTAGGAGTGCGGAACTCGTCTTTGGAGCAAACTTTGGAATATATATATATATATATATATATATATATATATATATATATATATATATATATATATATATATATATATATATATATATATATATATATATATATATATATATATACATATATATATTCACTGAAAAAACCATAGGTTATAGACCATATTATGGGGCCGATTAGGATGGAGGATTTTCCGCCTCCTCCGGGCCGGCGGAAGCCACCTCCGGCCCGGAGGAGGCGGAAAATCCTCTGCGGACTCACCAAGACCCACCGCCGCATTACGATGGCTGGTGGGTCTTGGTTTCTGTCCGCTGCTTTTCCGCCGCGGTCGGATTACAACCGCGGCGGAAAAGCTCTCATTTAGCTGGCAGTGTCTATCAGACACCGCCAGCCAAATTAGGAAGCATTAGTAAACATGCTTTTCCGCGGCGGTTTTTCCGCCGTGGAAAAGCATGTGTACTTTTGATTTTGGGGGCCCGTTGCGGGCCCCCAGGGTGTTGGCGGGTGGGGGGTGCACATGGGGGGTACCTATGGTACCCCCCAGCATTTACATGCACAATGCGGCAGGCACCGCGCGGTGCCTGCCGCTTTGTGCATGTAAATGTAAAACATGCACTTTTAACATTGCGGCGGGTGCTGCTTGAAGCAGCACCCGCCGCAATGTTAAATATCCAGGATGTGACCGCCAGGGTGGCGGTCACATCCTAATCGCACATGAGGGAACGCCGCAGCCCCTGCGGACGTTCCCTCATACTCTGGGGTCGCGGACGGACTCAAGTCCGTCCGCGATCCTAATCGACCCCATAGTTAGGAATTAGCATTTACAAAACCATATTTTACTCACACAAAACCATTGAAATTCGCATATATAGTTAGATGCACTAACTATATATCGCGCACCCGCAATCTACTGCTGATCATGTCACTTATTACATCATTCATGACATGGTCAGTGACATCACTGATGACATCACTGATGACATCACTGATGACATCTCAAATGACATCACTGATGACATCACTGATGACAACATCCAGTGACTGCATGTTTATGAAAAGTCAAAATATGTCTTACATATATAAGAATGAGTGGATGTATAAGTCTCTGGATGAAGGATTTAGTAGGTGCATGACTGACTGTATGAGAGAATGAATAAATATGTCTCACTGAGTGCATGGGTTAATGACTAAACTGTCTTAATTTGTGCATCATTATGTCTGTTGTTCTGTAAACTGCTGCTTATGTTGATCATTTGCTTTATGATTATGTATATTGGTTAATGAAAGGTTGCCCAAGTATTTGTTTCAGAGAGTGAGTGTGTGTGTGGGTGGCTGTGAGGTGTGTGACTCTGTGCATAAATGTGTGAGCAGTGGATTCACTAGATGTATGGGTTTAAAAGTGCATGTGGAAACATCTGTATGGGCAGTTGACGGTGTGCATGAGTGTATTGGTGAGTGAATGGATATCTCAGTGCTACATGTCCAAGTAAGTACATATGTAAAACACAGTACATGTGAGAGTTGACATATATAAATAACTGTGCATAAGAGCCAGTGAATGTGTGAGTGGCTGTATGGATCATTGTAAACTTGTATCAGGGATTGTATAAGAGAGTAAATATGTGTTAGTATATGTTTGAATAAGTAAGGTGTGTATAACTGTTTAGATGAGGAAATGGAGGTGTGATTGATTCTTTGCATGAGTGACTAGGTGTGTGAGTAACTCCATGGATGAGTGACAGTCTGTGACTGTCTGGTTACACTGAGTGTATCTAAGGTTTTATTAGAGTCTGAAGAGGTTCATCGTATTATCACATGAATGATGTCATCAGTGATGTGATCAGTGATGTCATTTGAGATGTCATCAGTGATGTCATCAGTGATGTCATTTGAGATGTCATCAGTGATGTCATCAGTGATGTCATCAGTGATGTCACTGACCATGTCATTAATGATGTAATATGTGACATGATCAGCAGTAGATTGCGGGTGCGCGATATATAGTTAGTGCATCTAACTATATATGCGAATTTCAATGGTTTTGTGTGAGTAAAATATGGTTTTATAAATGCTAATTCCTAACTATATATGGTCTATAACCTATGGTTTTTTCAGTGAATTTCATTGGTTTTTTAAAAGCTAATATCTGTAGCTGTAAAATGTATTTTTCTTTAAATCCAAAAATATATGTTATATGTTTATGATTAATTTTTTTTTAATATTTTTTTTTTCGCTCCCGGTTCGCGAACCGGGAAGCTTTCCGTTAGCTCAATTTGATGCCGCGTCCCGGTCCGCTAACCGGTAAACGTTCCGTTTGCGTAACTGCCGCGTTTAGAAATCAACATCGTGACGCGTCGCGGAAGCGCGACATATCACGTTGCCGCATAATGCGTCTTATGACGCGCCGCGTTAGCGCACCCGGAAGTGCTCCGGACCGCGAACGAGGCGCGAAACGCAGCTTTCCGGAAGCGAACCGGAGCACGGCGCGCAGCGCGTAACGTAAGCGGAACAGGTCATGTGACTTGTTAATAAAACTTTTCATTGGTTCATTTCACTTTTGGTTTCCTAATGATGTAAGACTAGGTCATGTGACCTAAAAATAAGACTTTTCATTGGTTTAGAACAATTTTTTTTCCCAAATGATGAAAGCCCCCACCTTTTTTCTCACTCTGACTTTCAACTTTGAGAAAGGAAGACCTATTTTGGAAAATGGCTTCACTAGTAGCTTCAGCTGCTGGATCCCCACCACCACCACCACCACCTCCTCAAAAGAAGAGAGGACCACCTCCACAGTTCCTGGCAAACCCAGAGGAGGAAGAGGATGAAGAAGAAGAAGAAGAGGAAGAACAGGCACCACAATTTTTAAAAGAGTTGCCCCGGGTATCTCATTATAAAAATTGTTTTATTTGGCAGTTTTTTTCAATTCCAGCAGGAAAGAAAAAAGTTAATGCACGCTATGTGACGTGCCTAATATGCAAGGATGAGTTATCTAGAGGCACTGAAAAGAAGTATAGTTATGGGAACCATACTATGCACCGTCACATGCAGAGGTGGCATCCTCTGAATTATAGCCAGGCAGAGATGCGTGACCTGCAAGACAACCCTCCAACTTCTGTGGCCAGGACATCAGCAGAAATATCTCTGTCGGTTGCAGAGGAACGAGAAACAGTGCCAAACATCCAGAAACATTTTGTGCATATGAAGATTGTTTGTTTATATTGTGGCGCCTTATTTTCATGTGCGAATATGAGTGTTAAGTTAGTTAGTTTAGCATTTGAAAAACACCAATGCCCTAAATGCCACAAGAAATAATTTTTTTTTGTTGCTCTTGTTGAGACCTTTTCAATGCCTGTTTTTTGTTCTTTCCCTTTCAAAAAAAACAAAAAAAACATAAAATTGTTCCAAAAATACAAAAAAAACAAATAATGTTCAAAAAAGAAAAAAAATATATAAAACAACAAAAACATAAAAAAAAGTTCTTTTCAGAACTACCTCCCATTTATACAAAAATTGCTAGAAAGTGTAACACTCTGGCAAGCTGTTTTTTTTTTTTAGTTCGCTTTCCGGTTCGCTCGCCGGTACGCGAACCGGGAGCTAACCCCAAAATTTTGTTTAAAAAAATAAAGGAGTAAGTACAAGGGAAGTAAACAGAGAGTAATGTTAAAAGAAAGACAGCTATAGGGACTAAACCAGAGATGCTGTTTAATAGATTTATTTACCGAAGAAAAGATGGAAGAGGATATAATTGTGGAAAACAAAATAGATAAGGAAGTGAAAGAATCAAGCATTGAAAATGCAATAGGTCACCCAATAGAAGAGTTTGTCCTTTTGGTTTTGCAAATGGATGAGTGGCGTTGCGTGGATGAGTGGCATTGCGTGGATGATTGGCATTGCGTGGATGATTGGCGTTGCGTGGATGAGTGGCGTTGCGTGGATTAGTGGCGTTGCGTGAATGAGTTGTGTGTGTGAGTGGCGTTGTGTGTGTGAGTGGCTTTGCGTGTGTGAGTGGCGTTGCGTGTGTGAGTGGCGTTGCATGTGTGAGTGGCGTTGCGTGTGTGAGTGGCGTTACTGTGGGGAGGGGGGGGACGAGAAATGCACACGGCGGACAGGGGAGGGGACGGAGCGGGGAGAGCAGAATGAGGGTGTAAAGCAGCCGGGGCCTTTGAAGTGAAGCTAATCTTCACTTCAAAGGTGTGGGAGGAGTGCGGCTGAGGGAACAGACGGCGATTTGGTAATGTGCACACGCATTTTAGGTCAATGCACTTGCGCATTGACCTAAAAGCCACGGGCACAGCTCCAAATTTCCACATTTAGTTAAACTTTGTTTAAAGCTCTATAGTCTGAAGCCCTATAGTAGGTGAATGTGATAGAAATGTAACGAAAAGAGTAGAAAACATTTACCTTATAATTGTTGTTAACTTATTCACTTTTTTTTCATACTTTCAATCTGTGAAAGAGAGAACAAACATTTGAAAAATATTAAAACATGAATTTAAAAATTAGAAAAGACAAGGGAAAAGGTTGAAGGACAAACAGTTTTTCAACAACTTTGACATTTACAGAAGCCTCTGCTTCTCTAGGCCCCCTACACAGTCCTAAAGATATATATTTTAAACTAACAGTATCTTGATGCTGATGAAGTGAGGCCTATTTTGGAACATGATTCAGAAAAGGGGGTGGTGATGAACAGAGTGTCTGAATTAAGCAGACCAATCTTACCCAGTCCAAAGATCAGGGCTTGATCCATCACCGTTATTTATCTCACTGCCCCATCCCAGCTCAGAACCTGGCTATATGCAAATCAGTCTGTCCCTGGCCCAGTGCATCATGGGAACAGGGCAGACTAAACTACCAAGCCAATTGAGGAAATATAAATTTTATGGTCAAGTTGTGTTCCCTATCGTGTACCCCACCGTCTCCATGTACCAGCTTAAAGTGCATGTAACTTCCCTCCTGTGCCAGCTATGAAGACGCAAATACATTTGCGTCCAACGTTAACATGTCCTCTTTCAGACCCACCCTGAATGGGTTGAATAGTCCGTTCCTAAGTATGCTATGCCAACGTCTTTTTGTAGTGTACTTTACACGTTTTCCGGCTCTGGCAAAGTAGGCCCTGAATTTCTGCCATCGAGCCTTTTTCTGGCTTCTGACTCTGAAAGCCTCAGCCCAGGCTGTCTCTGTACCCGTGAACTCTGACTTACTTCCAGCGCGTCCCACCGCGCTTAGCTCAGCCTGCTGCCTGCCAAGACTGACTACAACCTTCGAATTATCTGTTCCGCTCCTCGAAAATACATTCCTGCCTCCTAGTTTAAGTAAACATCCCCCCAGCTGCAGAGTCGAAGGGCCGGCCTCACTGTTTCCGTGCAAGTAATTCATAGCCTCTGTTACCATGCTCCCATGGAAGGCCCATGCCCCCACGCTTCTCATGCAGACACTTAGGCGCTTATACACGCACTCACAGTCAGTATAGAATAGCTTCTGCCCCAGAGACCCTTTCCGTTCAGATAATATGGTTCCCAAACATCAGATATCAGATATGATAGAAGTACGAGTTGATCTGACATGCCAGACTTCTGTCTCTTTCCGCTAGTGTAAATGTCAAGTCCCCTGCACCCTCCAGTTTCACGTCAATCACACGTCATGCAGCTGCGCGTGCATCCAAGCCTCCGATTTCTGCTGACATTGCAACATTTCTGTTTTGTGCCACCCACTTATGACACCTACCTGTGACGTTTCTAGCACACACCTCTAGTTCACGCCTAGTTCACGCCTTCTGATTACGTACTCCTAACACGTGGATGCTGTTATCTTGTCTTCTCTCAGCTGTTACGCCTACTATATTGGTTTCTATGATGTGAATTAAGTATATAAGTTATGTATTGTCAATAAAATATTGCTCTATCCCTTCCTGAACCCCTTGTGGTTGCAGGAACATGATATCCAGTTCCGGAACGATTCCTTTTTAAGGAATAAAACCCCTAAGAACTCTAACACCACGGACTCTGTTTTTTTCTTTCCGATTGAGTTATTATTGATTAAGTACTTACCTGCATAGAAATTAAGACGGTAAATTAAATATTTACGACATTTTGGCGCCCGAATAGGGACCCCTTCCCCTACCCCACGCGCCAGTTGGTGCGTTGCAAGCTCTGTTCCCTGCCATCAGTTAGACGGAAACTACGCGTACCGGCAGGATTTCCTGTATCTCCCTCTGGCCCACGGAGGTGACGAAGACTGCGATCAGCACCCAGACGAGGCGGTGAGGAGTGCGGAGGATCCCGACCAGAGCCTAGCCGAAAGAAGCAAGGTCCGAGGTGTCAAGAGGACCACCAGTTTCCGAAGGATCCACGTGTCGAGTCGAGTCGAGTCCGGTCTAGTCCAGTCGAGTTTTCCGAGGCCTTCTGTTTCCGTGCTTCCCGGTGAGTACCATTGCTGGGACGTATCTAGACGGGTTTGGGTACACAAGTCCGGTCTGCACTGTTTTAGACAGTGTATCTGTACTGTTTAGCAGTACATCAGTTACTCAAGTTTTTGCATTGTCTCTGACAGTGTATCTGTGCTGTTTAGCAGTACATCCGGTAAAGGGGGTAGTCATATATGTCTCAAATGTTTTTCATGTGATTAATGTCGTGGTATGAGTGTGACTGTTTTTAATGTGCATTATTGTGTTCTTGTGTAACTAGCTGTATTCAGAATTAAGTAGCAAGGATTGAGCATTCAGTATTAAGAAAACAAGATGCCGTTTTTCAACAAGTTAAAGCAGATAGGAACTAGGAAAGGGATACTAGAGGAAGAAATTCCTATCCCCCCTAGGAACACTCCTGGAAATTTTATGTACCACAAGCATGGCTTAGATGCCATATTGTATCTAGATTTATGGGCCGACTATACTAAGCATCTAGACGAGAGACACAGATGGCCTGTTACCGGAACATGGGATGCCGAGTGCATCATGAAGGTAGAGGAAGCACTATGGAAAAAGAAAGCCAGACAATCTCAGAAAGACGCCATAGAGTTTTGGCGTAAGGAATCACATAAGCGTGCTGAAAAAGCACTACGTAGAGAAGACAGACTTAAAGAATCAGATAAAGCCCAAGAAAACGAATTAGTTACTGAAGGGATCCGAGTAAAATCAGAGCAAATAGACCGCGCACGAAACAATCTCGTAAATGGCATGTATCTCGCGGCGGAGGGTTCGCCTGAGGCCACTTCAGAAATACCGAAAAATCTGCCGCCACCATTGGTTCCAACTAAAGTAACCCACAAGACCACTAAAGACATATTCCTGAATTCCTATCTAGAGGATGTAGCACCCGCTTACACCAATCTGCCTGTCCGCGTCCCGCCTACTGACGGTGACGGAGGTGGCAACCCGCCACAACTGCAACCAGGTTTCCCCGTTCGATCGCCCACCATTCCTCCACCTCCACCACTTCCCGCACCTAAAATTGATCTACCGAAACCGTTTCTACCTGACCCTACTAAAAGACAAATTCAAGTACAGATACAGACTCCACAGAGAGATAATGTCCAAGCTTCCGCCTCAGGAGGTGCGATGGGGGGTCTTCGGATGCCGCCATTAACACACAGATTACACCTTAGGGATATGCAGAGTCCTTTCACGTTCAAATCACCCCGTCTCGACCTACTCAAAGAACCACTTGCAGTTTGCAGATATGATCCAGTACCCGGCAAAGACGATAGAATGATGATGGCATCACTACGGTTACGATATGCTACCGATTACCTGCTGTTATTTGCAGGAATGAAAGAGCGCCTAGATAGAATATATCACTTTGTTCAGACTGGGAAAGACCCTGAAAGTATTAAGGATGCCATGGAGCATCGGAAAGTTGACACTCAAGCATATATACTACGCTTTTTTATAAATTGCCTAATAAGAGAACGAGACAGGCCTGAAACAGAACAGGATGAATTAGATGCACTCAACAAGTGGGGCCAAAATATATCTGAAGGAAAACATGATAAGGGGACTTGCATAGCCAGTATGTACAAGAAAATAAGAAAAGCAGTGATAGAAATACACGAAAAAGAGAAAGAAAAGGCCTCTTCCAAGGAGGAAGAAGAATTTGAAGAACCAGAAAAGACTACAGATACGATAGCGTATGTAGGTAAGGAAACTTACCTTAGGAAAGGCATTCGTCCAGAAAGCAAGAGAGTTTTTCTCTCTGGCTTAACAAACCCGAATTCTCCTGAACATCGGTTCCAGGAGACTGATAAAAGGCTTCGAGACCGAATAGGGTACCATGTACTCAATTCTATGGATGAACAAGAACTAGCCCGGTCAGCAATATTATGGGCTGACAATCCAGACATATACAATGATGACACCGTAGAGCAGACATTCCTGAACCTTTCCCCAGACGAGCAGAAATTAGCAGGTGTATACATGATGCAGCACCTCCTCACGTTATACAGAAACCAACATTCTGATCCAGGTCCCTTACACGACACACTAGAAGCACTACTCATGGATAGATGGAGAGGTCTAAGTACCAAGTTAATACAAATAATTCTAGAACAACGACATAGATATAACACTTTCGTAAGCTCCGAATATGTTCCCGCTCCGCCACCAGAAAGGAAAATGTATCATATGGAACGTCTGCATGGCATTGAAAGTCAGAACCCCTTACGAGAAGTACATCCAGTCATGGGTGACGATCATACCTTGAAACGTGTGTATGTACACACGCCTCTGACTAAGTTAGAACTGTTAGAAATGAAGAAACTAGTACCCTGTCATGATAAAGACCCTGCAGGTTTTCACAGAGAACTTAAAGACATGTTACTGATGGGGGATTACACATATGAAGATATCATGAAAATGTTAAAGGTACTGCTGCCTACGGGCATCTATGAGAAACTGAAGGAAAAGGAATGGGAGGTGGGAGAGAAAAAGATTGTAAGGCAGAAATAGAAGACAAAGAGAACAAACGTGTCCCAGGGGTAGGCCTTGGGGAGAAAACTAAAGCATTACCAGGTTTGATAGTACAGGTTCTGCCAAGATTATTGACAACTAGAAAGGAAGACTGGGACGCAATCTCAGCATGTAAACAGAAGCCAGATGAAGATACTAGTGACTTCTATTCAAGATTCGAGAAATGTTTTATTATTAATAGTGGTCTTAAACCAAGTAGCGAGTCGTACCCACATCTTTTTGTATCAAAGTTAGTAGAGAATTCCGTGTTAGCAGTTAAAAACCGTGTATACAAGGTTGAGAGTACATGGCAAGCAAATACGCCATCACAGATGTTACAAATGTTACAATATCATCAGAACAGAATTAGAGAAAAACAAGATCATGAACAGAAACGTATGAAAGACACGAAAATGAAAATGTTAGTAGCCCAGTCAGTTCCAGCCGACGGCCAAAGAAAGGGTACGACCCAGACAGGTCACACCGCAGCTCCAGTAAAAGGGACATGCAACTATTGCAAGCAGCCAGGTCACTAGGTACACGAATGTCCCGTTCTGAAACATAACATAGCAACAGGTAAAACTAAAGAGAGACCGCATCCACCGAGACAAGATCAGGCCCAGCAACAGACCTCACAGAACGTACAGCCCATGCAGAATACGCAGCCTATGCATGCTTCATCTCATACAGCACAGACAGTAGCGGTATCACAGCCACAGCCCATTGCCGCGACTCAACAAGTTTCCCAACAGATGTACCAGTATGCCCAATCTGCTTACCCCGATTACCAACGATACGCATGAAACAGCCTAGAGAGGGAGTTGGGCTTGCCTCTTATTGAAATTCCTGTAGATCAAGAAGGTCCTTATGTACACAGTCAAGTAATGGGAAAAGACAGAAAGTTTTTAATTGACACAGGGGCAAGCCGCACCACAATAAGCCATGACGAAGTCCCAGGGGCACCCCTCTCAGGCTCACAGAATGTTTCCCTTGGTTTTTCAGGACAGCCCATTGTAAATGAGGTATCAGAACCCGTCCCCCTGGCTGTGGGTCCGTTATCACGTGTTACAGACTTGTTACTTACGAAATCATGTCCAGAAAATCTGTTAGGAATAAAGACATTGAAGGCTCTAGGAGCCATAATATGCTGTTCCCCGGAGGGAGTTAGACTCTTTCTGCGGGATTTCAAGGGTCATTATGTATTACGAGAGTTTGATGTCAGATCGAAAAATGTACCAGATCACTTGTGGGCAAAAGGCCCAACTGATGTAGGTTGTATGCATATCACACTGTACCGTGTTACACTCAAGACAGGGGTTGTTTTACCCCGAATCAGACAATACAAGTTACCACCTGATGCTGTAGTGGCTTTACTGGAAATCATTGAAGAGCTCATTGCCCAGGGAGTGGTCGTAGAGACCGACTCCAATATCTGTAACTCACCCATCATTCCGATTCTTAAACGTACTGATCCCAATGCACCGCCAGTATATCGGCTGGTGATTGATCTGCGAGAACTGAATAAATGCATTGTACCACAGTACCCTGTGGTCCCCGATATCTCTTCCCTATTGACTGCTATTGATTGTGAAGCAACGTTCTTTACTGTAATTGATCTCAAGAACGCTTTCTTTAGTGTACCCATTGATCCAGAGAGCCAATACCTCTTCGGATTCAGTTTAAATGGACGAAGTTTTAAATTTTCCCGCGCACCTCAAGGATTCACAGAAAGCCCCAGCATCTATAGTCAAGCACTGAAAAGACAACTAGATTGTATTCAAATGCCAGTTAACACCGCTTTACTGCAATACGTCGATGATCTGCTGATCACCGCACGAAGTGAGCCCGAATGTGAACAAGCATCACTGACAGTATTACATTTTCTGGCCGACAAGGGACACAAGGTGTCTCCTTCGAAGCTACAATTCTGTGTTCAGCAAGTTGTGTACTTGGGTCACTTGCTGTCCAAAGTGGGGAGACAGCTCACTCCCGATCGCATTCAGTTAATTGTAAATATGCCACAACCCCAGACACAAAAGGAAGTGAGGGCCTTCATAGGCCTCACCTCGTACTGCAGACAATGGATTCCTCAATATGCATTTCTAGCTAAACCACTCATTCAGTTAACAACACAAGAGGCAGCGACTTCGACTGTCCTCCCTTGGACTCAGGAACACACACAAGCCTTTGAGGAATTAAAGAAAGCATTATGCCAAGCACCAGTTTTAGCGACACCATGTTACAGCAAACCTTTTACACTTTTTGTTACAGAACGTGAGGGTACAGCGTTGTCTGTCCTCACCCAAGATCAAGCAGGTTCACATAAGCCTTGCGCTTATTTTTCAAGTACATTGGATTCAGTAGCTCAGGCACTCCCTGCGTGCTTAAAGTCAGTAGCAGCAACAGCATTAGCAATCAGACAGAGCGATTCAATTGTTTTAGGCCATCAGTTAACAGTACAAGTTCCACATTCTGTAGAGGTTCTTTTAAACAGAACCCAGACTCAGCACTTGACTATAGCACGACTGACAGGTTACGAATTAACGCTATTCCAGCCACACATAGAAATCAGACGCTGCAGCATTCTGAACCCCGCAACATTGTTACCTACAATTATGACAGATCCAGCCCCGCATGATTGTATAGAGATCATTAATGCAGTAACAAAGCCTCGACGAGACTTAACAGATGTTCCATTGACAAACCCAGACCTGACACTTTACGTGAATGGTTCATGTATGAGAACAAGTACAGGAGAATTAGTGGCCGCGTATGCAGTGACCACTGAAACCGAAGTTAAAGAAACACATCGTATTGACACACTGTCCGCTCAAGCGGCAGAGCTCATCGCTCTGACCCGAGCCTGTATACTAGCCAAGAACAGAAATTTTAACATATACACTGATTCCCGTTATGCGTTCGGAGTTGTACACGACTTCGGAATGTTATGGCAAGAACGAGGTTTCTTGACCTCTCACGGTGCCAAGATCCAACATGGTCCCCTCATTCAAGCACTGTTAGAAGCAATACATCTGCCTTCAGGCATATCCGTCATGAAGTGTAAAGCACATACTAAAGTTACAGATTCTGTTTCCCAGGGTAACGACCTGGCAGACCAGACAGCAAAACATACAGCATTGACTCACACTCAGACAACTGACGTGACAAAGACAATAGTACCGACAAATTGTATGACAGTCAGGGATCCCACACTAGATGTAATCGATATTCAGACACATGCTACCCCAGATGAAATAAAGAAGTGGACTGAACTAGGAGGGATCCAGACAGATCAAGGTTGGATGACGAAGGGAAAATCTACATGGTTTCTCCCTGACTCTATGGTTCAAGTCATAATCAATACAGCACATAGTCCAGCACATCTAGGAGAAAAAGCGATGTTAGACAGTTTACAAAATCTTTGGAGCAATAAACACTTACGAGCAGCAGCAAAACAGAAAGTGCGTACTTGCATGATCTGTTGTCAGTTCAATCCAGGTAAAAGCGTCCCTGTAGAGCAAGGTGGATTTCATCCTCCCGATCACCCTTTTGAAGTCCTCCAGATGGATTATATCCAGATGGACCGTTGTCGAGGATTCAAATATGTCCTCGTAATTGTTTGTGCACTTTCCCGTTGGACAGAAGCATATCCAGTCCCAGATTACACTGCTCCGACCACTGCCAAGCAGCTGGTTCGGGAATTCTTCCCACGGTACGGCTTGCCTCGTGTCGTATACTCAGATAACGGACAGCCATTCTCATCCGAATTAATGAAACAAGTTTCCTTGCTGCTAGGATATCAGTGGAAATTCCATTGTGTCCAACATCCCGAAGCCGCAGGCCTTGTAGAGAGGCATAACCAGACACTAAAGACCCGCCTTGCTAAAATATGTCAAGAGAAAGGGGTCGACTGGATAGTCGCCCTGCCAGTTGCACTGTTCTACATGAGAATGGTTGCCCACTCGAGGTCAGGACTATCCCCGTACGAAGTGGTCTTTGGTAGACCACCGAATATGTGGGGGACGCCCATTCCTAAGAAAATTACTGATGTTGATTGTAACATGTTGACAGATTACCTTGCCTCCTTGATGTCTGCACTCCAATCATGTCGTTCACAGGTTGCCGCAGCCTTCCCTGACAACACTGATGTAAAGCAGCATGATGTCCGTCCTGGGGACCTGGTCTTGATTAGGAACTTCGACAGGAAAAGTCCGCTGGAGCCCCGCTGGAAAACGCCGAAGACCGTCCTTCTTACTACGAGGACCGCAGTAAAAGTGGAGGGCAGAAAGGGGTGGATCCACACGAGCCATATTAAACAATGCAACGAACTGAAACCAGACCCAGACTCGTCCACCCCTTCCAAAGACTGTAGTGAGCCTAGTGACTTTAAAGTTTCCAAACGAGAGAAAACTCCCCAAGAGGAGTATAAATTATAACTCCGATCTAGCAAGTCAGACAGTTTAATTGTTTAAGTCCTCCCCTAGGTGAATCTGTTAAATAGTTTCTGACATGTATCCCCTAGATCGAGATAGAGAGAGAGAGAGACAACTCAAGAAACGTACATATTGCAAATCACTGCGTAGTCACTGTATAGTGACATTATTAATTATGTTTTTTCTAAGTCTTCTGATTATTGTTGCAAATATACTGCTTCCTATCTATTACCCTATTTTCAAGCGTGAACAATCTGCTTACAATGTTTCTGCTGAACATTCTTTTAGCGAGTTACCTCCACATGAACTTTCTTACAGACTTGCGCTGCGCAACAACACATTCATTAGTATGTTACATCATTCCCATCAGACTAATAATGCTACAAACTGCTGGATATGTGGCCGACTCCCTCCCTACCAGAAATACAAGGGAGCTCTGCCCCTCTTTCCGTACCCGTTCACTCACAATGGCTCCTGTGGTGCATGGTTTAAAATAATTAATTCCTTAGATCCTGATATTGCTGTTTTCAAAGGGAGCTGGGTTTGGGGAAACTTGAACTTAGTTCTGCTCGATGTCTGTTACCCTGATAAGGAGGGACTCCCAACTAGAATAGGAACTGATCTAGAAAATGAAGTATATGGATTAGGTAATTACACAATTAACCTTATGATTCTTACTGTTGAATCCGAAGCTGCACCAGTTCTGCCCGCTATGTCAGTATTACCAGTCACTGGTGAATTATGTGTCAGTAAGAAAGGTTCAGTACACTTAGGTCATAGTAAATGTACTACTGTGGTCGAATTCAGTGATCATGGTAAATCGTCTTTTAAAGCTATCCGTCATTCGTATTTTGTTTGTGGTCATACCGCATACATATGTTTACCTCCAGATTGGGATGGTACCTGTTATATTGCATTCCTTCTGCCACCTGTTTTTCTAGCCCCTCCTGATTATCACAGAAATACAAATCTAGTAAAGAATAGACTCCGAAGAGATCTCCCGCTTGTCGACTACACAGAAACGGCATGGGAACAATACACCGATTTTAATAAAGGATTCTTTTTCTTCTTAGGCCCCGTTCAGAATAGTAAACTAATACGCAGATTAACTAGAACACTTGAAGCAGTAGTGAATGAAACTGCCTCCGCCCTAGGTAACCTAACCGAAGAGCAGTCCGCCATGCGGGTTGTTGTCCTTCAGAATCGTCTTGTTATTGACGTCATCTTGGCAGATAGAGGTGGAGCCTGTAAGGTCATCGGGTCAAGTTGCTGTGTTTTCATTCCAGAAAACGCGCCATCCGTATACAAAGCTATTACCCGTCTTCATAAAATTGCCAATCTGATACATCAGAATCCAGGCACCTGGACTTGGTCCGGTTGGTTCTGGACAACGTTAACTGCTTGGGGATGGAAGATCCTATCCTTCCTAGGTGTTGGCCTAGTCATAGTATTCAGTTGTTGCCTGTGCCTACAGTGTGGGCCAGCGATTTGTGGACTGTGCGCCACATCATGCATTGAACATTCCAGTTTTCTCTCACAACGTCAAGGAAAGAAAGAAGAGCAAATGATGTTACAAGAACAAACTGATCGATTCATGAGGATCGATATATCATGAAGGGTCCGTAGAGAACAAGGAGGGAATGAGGAAATATAAATGTTATGGTCAAGTTGTGTTCCCTATCGTGTACCCCACCGTCTCCATGTACCAGTTTAAAGTGCATGTAACTTCCCTCCTGTGCCAGCTATGAAGACGCAAATACATTTGCGTCCAACGTTAACATGTCCTCTTTCAGACCCACCCTGAATGGGTTGAATAGTCCGTTCCTAAGTATGCTATGCCAACGTCTTTTTGTAGTGTACTTTACACGTTTTCCGGCTCTGGCAAAGTAGGCCCTGAATTTCTGCCATCGAGCCTTTTTCTGGCTTCTGACTCTGAAAGCCTCAGCCCAGGCTGTCTCTGTACCCGTGAACTCTGACTTACTTCCAGCGCGGCCCACCGCGCTTAGCTCAGCCTGCTGCCTGCCAAGACTGACTACAACCTTCGAATTATCTGTTTCGCTCCTCGAAAATACATTCCTGCCTCCTAGTTTAAGTAAACATCCCCCCAGCTGCAGAGCCGAAGGGCCGGCCTCACTGTTTCCGTGCAAGTAATTCATAGCCTCTGTTACCATGCTCCCATGGAAGGCCCATGCCCCCACGCTTCTCATGCAGACACTTAGGCGCTTATACACGCACTCACAGTCAGTATAGAATAGCTTCTGCCCCAGAGACCCTTTCCGTTCAGATAATATGGTTCCCAAACATCAGATATCAGATATGATAGAAGTACGAGTTGATCTGACATGCCAGACTTCTGTCTCTTTCCGCTAGTGTAAATGTCAAGTCCCCTGCACCCTCCAGTTTCACGTCAATCACACGTCATGCAGCTGCGCGCGCATCCAAGCCTCCGATTTCTGCTGACATTGCAACATTTCTGTTTTGTGCCACCCACTTATGACACCTACCTGTGACGTTTCTAGCACACACCTCTAGTTCACGCCTAGTTCACGCCTTCTGATTACGTACTCCTAACACGTGGATGCTGTTATCTTGTCTTCTCTCAGCTGTTACGCCTACTATATTGGTTTCTATGATGTGAATTAAGTATATAAGTTATGTATTGTTAATAAAATATTGCTCTATTCCTTCCTGAACCCCTTGCGGTTGCAGGAACATGATATCCAGTTCCGGAACGATTCCTTTTTAAGGAATAAAACCCCTAAGAACTCTAACACCACGGACTCTGTTTTTTTCTTTCCGATTGAGTTATTATTGATTAAGTACTTACCTGCATAGAAATTAAGACGGTAAATTAAATATTTACGACACAATTCTTCACCAGAAAGGAGACAAGCTACCGGGGACCGGTTTCTGGCATTTCAGCCGTGTTCGGCCCGGCTTGCTTGAATCCTGATGGAGCAGTGAGAAAGGGACTCATGTCTGAGTATAACCTGCCACACCTATAGTGGCCAAAAATGATTCAGAAAAGGGGGTGGTGATGAACAGAGTGTCTGAATTAAGCAGACCACTCTTACCCAGTCCAAAGATCAGGGCTTGATCCATCACCGTTATTTATCTCACTGCCCCATCCCAGCTCAGAACCTGGCTATATGCAAATCAGTCTGTCCCTGGCCCAGTGCATCATGGGAACAGGGCAGACTGAACTACCAAGCCAATTCTTCACCAGAAAGGAGACAAGCTACCGGGGACCGGTTTCTGGCATTTCAGCCGTCTTCGGCCCGGCTTGCTTGAATCCTGATGGAGCAGTGAGAAAGGGACTCATGTCTGAGTATAACCTGCCACACCTATAGTGGCCAAAAATGATTCAGAAAAGGGGGTGGTGATGAACTAATTTGCATACAGCCAGGTTCTGAAACTGGGATGGTACAGTGAGCTAAAAAACGGTGTTGGATCTAGCCCTGATCTCTTGACTGGGTGAGAGCTTTCTGCTTAATTCAGAGACTCTGTCCCTCACCACCCCTTGTTGTAAATATTTTTGTCCACCCTAAGCGTGGAAGGGTATTCTCAGATGTGAGACCCTTGCTCATTGCACCATCAGGATTCAAGCAAACCAGGCCGAAGACGCCTGTAATGCCAGAAACCGGTCCCCGGGAGCTTGTTTCCTTCCCAGTGTAAGAATTGGCTTTTGTAGTTTGGTTTGCCCTGTTCCCATCATGCACTGGGACAGGAACAGACTAATTTGCATGCAGCCAGGTTCTGAAACTGGGATGGTGCAGTGAGCTAAAAAACGGTGTTGGATCTAGCCCTGATCTCTTGACTGGGTGAGAGCTTTCTGCTTAATTCAGAGACTCTGTCCCTCACCACCCCTTGTTGTAAATATTTTTGTCCACCCTAAGCGTGGAAGGGTATTCTCAGATGTGAGACCCTTGCTCATTGCACCATCAGGATTCAAGCAAACCGGGCCGAAGACGGCTGTAATGCCAGAAACCGGTCCCAGGGAGCTTGTTTCCTTCCCAGTGTAAGAATTGGCTTTTGTAGTTTGGTTTGCCCTGTTCCCATCATGCACTGGGACAGGAACAGACTAATTTGCATACAGCCAGGTTCTGAAACTGGGATGGTGCAGTGAGCTAAAAAACGGTGTTGGATCTAGCCCTGATCTCTTGACTGGGTGAGAGCTTTCTGCTTAATTCAGAGACTCTGTCCCTCACCACCCCTTGTTGTAAATATTTTTGTCCACCCTAAGCGTGGAAGGGTATTCTCAGATGTGAGACCCTTGCTCATTGCACCATCAGGATTCAAGCAAACCGGGCCGAAGACGGCTGTAATGCCAGAAACCGGTCCCCGGGAGCTTGTTTCCTTCCCAGTGTAAGAATTGGCTTTTGTAGTTTGGTTTGCCCTGTTCCCATCATGCACTGGGACAGGAACAGACTAATTTGCATACAGCCAGGTTCTGAAACTGGGATGGTGCAGTGAGCTAAAAAACGGTGTTGGATCTAGCCCTGATCTCTTGACTGGGTGAGAGCTTTCTGCTTAATTCAGAGACTCTGTCCCTCACCACCCCTTGTTGTAAATATTTTTGTCCACCCTAAGCGTGGAAGGGTATTCTCAGATGTGAGACCCTTGCTCATTGCACCATCAGGATTCAAGCAAACCGGGCCGAAGACGGCTGTAATGCCAGAAACCGGTCCCCGGGAGCTTGTTTCCTTCCCAGTGTAAGAATTGGCTTATGTAGTTTGGTTTGCCCTGTTCCCATCATGCACTGGGACAGGAACAGACTAATTTGCATACAGCCAGGTTCTGAAACTGGGATGGTGCAGTGAGCTAAAAAACGGTGTTGGATCTAGCCCTGATCTCTTGACTGGGTGAGAGCTTTCTGCTTAATTCAGAGACTCTGTCCCTCACCTCCCCTTGTTGTAAATATTTTTGTCCACCCTAAGCGTGGAAGGGTATTCTCAGATGTGAGACCCTTGCTCATTGCACCATCAGGATTCAAGCAAACCGGGCCGAAGACGGCTGTAATGCCAGAAACCGGTCCCCGGGAGCTTGTTTCCTTCCCAGTGTAAGAATTGGCTTTTGTAGTTTGGTTTGCCCTGTTCCCATCATGCACTGGGACAGGAACAGACTAATTTGCATACAGCCAGGTTCTGAAACTGGGATGGTGCAGTGAGCTAAAAAACGGTGTTGGATCTAGCCCTGATCTCTTGACTGGGTGAGAGCTTTCTGCTTAATTCAGAGACTCTGTCCCTCACCACCCCTTGTTGTAAATATTTTTGTCCACCCTAAGCGTGGAAGGGTATTCTCAGATGTGAGACCCTTGCTCATTGCACCATCAGGATTCAAGCAAACCGGGCCGAAGACGGCTGTAATGCCAGAAACCGGTCCCCGGGAGCTTGTTTCCTTCCCAGTGTAAGAATTGGCTTTTGTAGTTTGGTTTGCCCTGTTCCCATCATGCACTGGGACAGGAACAGACTAATTTGCATACAGCCAGGTTCTGAAACTGGGATGGTGCAGTGAGCTAAAAAACGGTGTTGGATCTAGCCCTGATCTCTTGACTGGGTGAGAGCTTTCTGCTTAATTCAGAGACTCTGTCCCTCACCACCCCTTGTTGTAAATATTTTTGTCCACCCTAAGCGTGGAAGGGTATTCTCAGATGTGAGACCGTTGCTCATTGCACCATCAGGATTCAAGCAAACCGGGCCAAAGACGGCTGTAATGCCAGAAACCGGTCCCCGGGAGCTTGTTTCCTTCCCAGTGTAAGAATTGGCTTTTGTAGTTTGGTTTGCCCTGTTCCCATCATGCACTGGGACAGGAACAGACTAATTTGCATACAGCCAGGTTCTGAAACTGGGATGGTGTAGTGAGCTAAAAAACGGTGTTGGATCTAGCCCTGATCTCTTGACTGGGTGAGAGCTTTCTGCTTAATTCAGAGACTCTGTCCCTCACCACCCCTTGTTGTAAATATTTTTGTCCACCCTAAGCGTGGAAGGGTATTCTCAGATGTGAGACCCTTGCTCATTGCACCATCAGGATTCAAGCAAACCGGGCCGAAGACGGCTGTAATGCCAGAAACCGGTCCCCGGGAGCTTGTTTCCTTCCCAGTGTAAGAATTGGCTTTTGTAGTTTGGTTTGCCCTGTTCCTATCATGCACTGGGACAGGAACAGACTAATTTGCATACAGCCAGGTTCTGAAACTGGGATGGTGCAGTGAGCTAAAAAACGGTGTTGGATCTAGCCCTGATCTCTTGACTGGGTGAGAGCTTTCTGCTTAATTCAGAGACTCTGTCCCTCACCACCCCTTGTTGTAAATATTTTTGTCCACCCTAAGCGTGGAAGGGTATTCTCAGATGTGAGACCCTTGCTCATTGCACCATCAGGATTCAAGCAAACCGGGCCGAAGACGGTTGTAATGCCAGAAACCAATCCCCGGGAGCTTGTTTCCTTCCCAGTGTAAGAATTGGCTTTTGTAGTTTGGTTTGCCCTGTTCCCATCATGCACTGGGACAGGAACAGACTAATTTGCATACAGCCAGGTTCTGAAACTGGGATGGTGCAGTGAGCTAAAAAACGGTGTTGGATCTAGCCCTGATCTCTTGACTGGGTGAGAGCTTTCTGCTTAATTCAGAGACTCTGTCCCTCACCACCCCTTGTTGTAAATATTTTCGAACATGGCGCATCTTTTGCACTGCTGATGTCTCACAACAGTGATGCAATGGCAGCGCAAAAGAGATGTAAAGGCATCATAAAATTGTCCCTAACATTTTAAATGATTGTTTCAGGATTCAAATAAGATGTGTCCTTTCCAGAGGTTTGTTTGAGGTGAGGCCTACTCAGGTTTCAAAATAAAACAGTACCCAGAAGTGCAGCACTGTATGCATTAACTTTGACACTTACAGAAGCCTCAGTACAAAAAGTAGAGAATTTATTATACATGTTAAATGGTTTATTTTTGCTGTTCTCAGAATGTATCAAATTTCACTAAAATCAGTGACTTGAAGGTATTCATCATGTAACAGCGGGGAAAAAAAAACACAATCAAAATGATTGTGTTTAAAAAACCCATACAACATAAGAAATCAGAATTCAAAACTCCTTAAAATTAACTTACTTTCCATGATGTCGAAGGATGTCCTATGAACAGCTTACACTCTGTTGTGCTGTTAATATTTTCAGCCCGCCACTTTCTGAAAGAAAACCTCTATCGTTTTGAAAAATATGTTACATACGATAAAAGACTTCTCACATTCTACCACATGTTTCCACAAGGCCAAATCATGTTAGAGCGATTTACAACTCTTGGAATTCCGTCATTTTTTATTTTCGCAAGTTTCAGAAAGAAAACGTTTAAGATTACTTTCACAATCCTGGACTACTAATATCTTACCCTTGTTGCTCACTCATGTTCTACATTTCCTATGACACTGATACTGCTTACTATGAATCAGAGTTACTTGCATCAGGTTTATTATATTTTTGAATTTTTAAAATGACATTATGATCAAAAGTTTGGATAAATAATCTAGACAGCATTGCAGACTTACATTCCCTCTACTCCATGAACCTCTTGAAATTCCTCAGAACAAATCCCGAGATTCTGTCCCTAAAATTTTGGTTTTAAAAACACCAGGTAAGAATTTTTAAGGTCATACGGCAATTTCTTTTTGAAAGTTAAAACAGAATCGTTGCAGAATGACCAGCCGTTTCTGGACTTTAAATAAGTTGTGTAATGTCCTGATGTTGTTGTAGGACCGTCATGATATATAATTGCTGCAGTTACAAAAGTCCTTCCTGATATTGACAACTGTGAAGCAACAACATTTTTTATTAAAGTTGTCAATATTGTTCCATCAGGCCTACATCGTTGGAACATTAAAATGACATACAGGCCATATCTTCGTAAAAATAATGTTGACATCATTTCAGATTTACATTGGCTACACTCCATGTTGTGATCAGCAGCTTTTACTAGCTTATGAAAGGACACTGATTTACTGTCTGGCAAAGTTAAATATATAAATCTTTCAGAATCTACACTAGTAGTACTTGATACCCTACAATTCTCGCAGTCATGCTGCCATTGATAAGAAAGCCCAAACAGGTGATCTACATCTACACCTTCATCTTGCAATACATGAAGCATATACATTAAAAACTCCTGACAATCCTGCTGAATATTTTCAGAGAATTCTGTTTGACCTGAACATTCGTCTAACAGATAACGAATTTCAGACACACTTTCTACTCTCGTTCTATCAGCACTACATTTCTCTAACACAGAATTCAACAAACAGCATAAACTTTGTTCCGAATTGTTCACAATTTGTTCTTTTAAAGTCTCTAGTGAAAAGAGAACATTAAGCACTACATTAGCATAGCAGTTGACGCCAGAACTATTTTCAAATTTAAAACCAACAACATCTTCAACAGAATCCATTTTCTTTCTGCTTATAATTTCAGGTTCATTGACTTTTCGTCTTTTTGCTATAACCTCCATACTATTACTGATATTTCTTCGTTTCCGGCCTGCCACACGTTTCTCAAACAAAGGATATTGAGGCAAATGTGGCGCATACTCTCTTCTTAACCTATTGTATTCCTTAACACAATCTAGAGCCGCACAAATGTTTTGTGACATCACAGTCAATCAAGTACAATCCCGATAAAGTTCTAACTCATGACAATGCCACATATGCCATACCCTCCTTGAACACAGAACTGCCAATATTCACCAAAGCACTATCTACACTTAAACCTTGTGATTTATGAATTGTCACCGCATATGCCAAGCAAACAGGAAACTGCTTACGGCGCACATATAAGTCTTTTACAAGCAAAAATCTGGCAGAAGAACAACCAATTAGCTGTACTTCCTCAATGCCATCAAATTTAATTTTTAAAAATTCAATTCCATCTCTATTTCTGTATTTCTCCAAATCAACAACATTACCCATTGATCCATTTACCAGACCTCTTTCAACATGTAAATTCCTTCTCAAAATGATTCGGCAATTTAAGCACACATTCAAAGTCTTTTCAAAACCCGTTGTTTTAGAAATAGTCTTTTCTAATGAATCCAATTTAGATTTCGAATTCTCAGACAAAATAATTGTTGCTCCCATATGCTCTATTTTGTCAATAGCTTCAAGTTTCACAATCTCTTGTTTTTCTAAATTCAACATTTTGTTGTTGAAGATGGCACATTCTGCAAGAGTTGGCATCAAACATATTCCAGATTTCTTCTCAGTAATTTTCTTAAAAATATATTCTCAGGCACAATGTCTTGTTCTGGATATAAATTTGACAGTAATCGTGCATGTAAAGCTTCTTTCGCATGCTCGGTCACTTTTCCAATTCTAACATCTTGTAAAATATTCTTGTAATCTTCATCCTTCGCCTGACGCATATTTTCATGCAGTTCAGCATAATTGAAGTTTAACCATATATTGACGTTGCCAATGCTCCCTAGACACTTCCTGGTATCTTCATGCGTGAGTATTTTGAACACAGGTTGTCCTTTCACTGGTGTTAGCTGCAGAAGATCTCCGAAAACAATGATGTGTTTGCCACCAAATAACACATCATACTCTGTTTTAAGAACTTCTTGCATTCTCAAATGCACAAAGGCAAGCATGAGATTTGAAACCATGCTTACTTCGTCAATGATAAGAAGTTTCATCTTCTTCAAGACTCTTGAAACTTCACAACAAGCATCTCCAGATAACTTGTGGTATTGTAATTTGTTGTCATGCTCCACTGGCAACATCAGTAGACGATGCAAAGTAATACCTTTAATGTTATGTGCTGCCAGTCCAGTTGGAGCGGTGACAACACAAGACAGCGATGACTCAGTCCTTTCCTGCAAATAACAAGAAATTGCTTTAATGAGGAAACTTTTTCCAGTTCCCGCTTCTCCACTCACGTACAATCCGACAGGCTTCAACGACGTACATGAGCACTCCTTCTTCTCATGATTTAATCCATGCTCAATTTGCTTGGTAACTTCGTCATATATTTTCCTCTGCTCAACGTTGAGTTGTCTTTCCAAGTCTTCTAAGTTAACCGCATCCTCCCGAGCATGTGCCATGGCTCTTTCTACTTCATTCATGGCAGTGGCGGCTTCATTTTCGATAACAGGTCCTCCTAGTGGATCCTGACTCAATGAAACAGTACTCTGACTGTCCTGAGAACTGTCTCTAGCAATCTCGGCTGCAATCGTTGCTTCCTGCTCGATTTCCAAAGTCAACATTTCTAGATATTTGGGAAAAGCAGAACATTCTATGGTTTCCTTGGCGGCATTGAAAGAGTCTTCGTAACAAAGAAAATCTCCAAGCAGTTCTTCTTCTGCACGCCAAGGCTTGAAAAGTTGCAAGAGTGATAAATAGAAAAACTCTTTTTTTTCAGGAGATTCGCCACTCAATTTTCGATGGTTTACCAAGTGGCATTTTCTTTGCTTGACCAGACATCCCTCACTTCCAATTACAGCATACACTCCTTTCTCAATATCTTCTTTGATGTTCCTCTTGAATATGTAATTTTGTAGAACCTCATATAGACAAACGTTCTCGAGGTGATTGCTTCGATTTGGATAATATGTATCCAACATGTTGGTCTTCAAAATGTCGGTACTGTTTGGTTCCTTTTCCGCCAAATACTCAATTTCCCGAACAACCGGTCAGAACATTCGTAAGCTCCGATTTCTCGATGCGACAACATCTTCAAACTGAAACTGTACAACTTCTTGCTGAGGCTCTTTTCATGGGAAATATCCTCCCACATATCCTTCAATTCTGTCTTTTCTTTTTTGGTGATGTAAGATGTCACATACCGAGCCACAGCCATACAGTTGTCAGCCACAAACTGTATATCCAGTTTAGCATTCCACATGGACAAAATCACTGGGTTGTAGTCATTGATGTACTTGGACTCTTCGTTTCTTTTCAAATTGAATGTGTTTTTGGGTGATTTCCTCGTCACATTATGTCGCAGCGAAGACATCAAACTGTTTACTCTTCCTTTAAAAATCACCGGTCGTGGAAAGTTGAAACGACATTTGGTATAGAACTTGTCCTTGTTTCTGAATTTACGACGACAGTACTTTCCACAACGATGGCTTTGGAAATGTAGAACTTGTTCTCTTAGGCTTTTCTTCTCCTTTGCGTTTGGAACAGTACACGTAGAATACTGTTCTATGAAACTCATCACTAATTCATCCGGATCTGTTCCAAATTTAGGTGCATCCTTGATCCACAGCAGCATATGTATATGAAGAGCACCTCTTGCTTGGTACTCCTTTCTCCAGAAGAAATCCAACACCTCTCCAAGAGGTGGATTCTTCTTATTCATGATGAAAGACATCATAGCTTCAAATCTATGATTGAAGTACCTGCATACATTCACTGGATCCAAAGAGCACAGTTCTCCGGGTGTCTTGAATTCAATATTTTCAAAGTGTCCATTTGCCTCTCATAGAAATTCAAGTAAGTCTTCCCAGCTATACTCGGCACAGCTGAGAGTGAAGAACCATGTCGGAGTTCCTAAGTTCCTCAGCATACATTTTAAATCACCATGACGACGGTACCAGTACTCATTAGTACCACGCTGACACGCCATGAGATTAATTAGGTGAGAATCCAAAATACTGTCTTGGACATTGACTTTATCCATAAAGTCCCTTGCCGAGATGTTTCGCATCTGTATACCACTTTTCAAGATGTGGTTCACTGCATATGACAGTCCTGACAGATCGCTTTTAAACAGGAGATGAAACAAATAGGGAATGCATTGTCGAAACCTAGCATCTTCTGCATAAAATCGTAAAGTCCGATATTCAGAAGCAGGAATTTGATGATGTCGCTCATCATATCTTCCTCCTTGACCTGTTGGAAATAGCTGTGGGAAACACCGAGCTTCCAAACTTTCCTCCCAAACACAAATGGGACTCCCTTTGGCTTGTTTCATTTGAAACAACTCAATAGCATTCCCCATAACTTCTTTGGAATGCAAAGGATGAACACTATAATGTTCATAAATTTCTTCCTTTTTAGAGGCTTCTACTTTTTCAATTTGACCAGGACACAAATCGCTATCCTCTTCCTCACTTACTTCCTCTTCTGCAACATATACATTCTTATAGTACTTATTATTATTTTTTAAATACAATGTTGCCTTTTTGACTTTCCTAACATCCACTAAATCTTGCCATATTTTCTTACTCTTTGTCGGAACACCATTAACTATGATAACTAGAGGTTCCTCTTCCACTTTCTCTACTCCAATTGTGTTAATGTTTTTGTTCAAATCTAGAGGCAAATAAACAACTCTTCCGTTTAATCCTCTCTGTAAATCTGATGGAGGCAACTTCCCTGTCTTTGGCTCCATTCTTACAATAGCCTGAAAGGGATGGATACTTTGAATCAAAATAGATTTGTAAGTATTTAAATCCTTCAATTCAGAAGGAATCTCAACCAATTCCAGATTATTATGAACCGCCCTAGCAGGCATCTGGTTTTGGTTTAATTTGTTACAACAATAAGTACACACACGTTGATCCGATCCCAAATCAAAACAATTTTCTACCATCAAGTATGTTGCAAAATCCTTCCATTCACTATTATTTTCCCTTTCACTTTTTGCATATAAATCCACTAACTTAGTCTGTTTCTTATAATAAGTGCGTCGACAACACACACAAGTGAAATTAGGCCTCTCACTTGATTTCACCTGAAACGTGGCAATTTCCTTCTGAAAATTATCTGTACTGGAAACCTGTACATTATCTTCAACATTACCCTCTTCTTCTGGGTCAATTTGAACATTCTCCTCTTTACTTCCAAAGTAACAAAACTCAATTTCTTCACAAATATTCTTCACATCTATTTCAGAACCATGGAAAAGAGCAGCACATAATTGTTTAAGCATAATTGCTGGACTCTTAGCATAATACAACATTCTAACTAATTTCCTCACTTTATTATGATGCACTGCTAGCATCCTAAAATGATGAAAAACACTCTGGCATACTCTCCTGGAAAGACAAGCCAGTGAATGACCATGCAAACCTGTCACTTCTCTCACTCTGCAAGGATCTAATTCTTGCAACAACTTCATTTTCTGCTTCAAACTTTTCTTATTAAATGTCCGTACAAAATCACAAAGCAAATTGATTGAATCCTGTCGCACACTGCAAATACTACTACAGTTCCAGGTGTACACAGGACCCTTAGGACGTCTTCCTAAAACCTCATTACCTAACACCTCTTCTGTCTCTGTTGTCACAAGTTTTTCTTTCTCAACTGGACATCCATCTTTCACTTCATAAGCTCGACCACTGGTGTCAACTGCATGCACCAAATCATTATCCTGGAAATAACTCTCCTCATTAAAAAATGCCTCAGAACTTGAACTATGCATCCAGTCTCCTGAGAAAACATCACAAAAATTACTTTGTTTACCTTCCTAATTCTGTTGATTATCAAAATAAATAACTTTCGTTTAATTTCAAATGCCTGATCAATAACTTTCTCAACTTTTTTTTTTCTCTTATAAAAAACCACTTTCTGTTGACCTTTGTTAATATTTTTTAACAAAATGCCAATTATCCTGTTGCGGAACATTCGTTTACGAATGTCCCTAAACTGTTCTTTCCTTCTGCTATCATGCACAGAGTTATCTCTTGCTCTAGCAGTAACATTTTTGATTGGCCCTTCCTTTCCGTTTAAATTGCTTCTCTTTTTCTGGACTGAAACATTTTCTGTAGAAATACTTTTTTACTACAAATTTTTCTTATGAATGATTTTGTGGTCTTACCCGGTGCTTTCTTGGTGACTTGACAAGTTTTTTTTTGTAGAGGACTGCTGCAGTAATTGATGGACCTGCTGTCTTTGACGTCTTGTAGCCTTTCTAATTCGATTCTTAGTTGGCATTTTCAAATTTTGAAATAATCTGCAGTTGAATCTGTGCTAAAATATAATAAAAAATGTTATTAATCACTATTACCAAACAGTAAATCAATAACAGTCATCAAAAACTTAACACCCTGCTTGTTATTTTAACATAGAATAATTTTTAGTGCATTGGCAAATTTAGAAATCACAAATAGTAGCAAAGAAATTAAATGCTTTTACATTATACCTATGTTGTTTTATATGTGAATCTGAACTAATTTTACGAGCATATTTGATTATTTTATTAAAGACACTACACACAAACTATTTTTGAACTTTTGTTTAATTTTAAATGAAATGGTTTACATTTTTACTACATAGGCTCAAGCAGATCAGCTTCCCACCCTATATCATACAATTCTGACAAATCAGCATTCTCATCATATTCTTCATCATCCTCAGGATTTAAATGATCTAAGGGATCTACTTCCACTGACGTTTCAATGACAAGTTCAACGATAAGATCGAGATCAACTGATTGCTCATTATCACTCATGCTTGATGTTGTCGTTATCTTTAAAAAAAGAGAACAACAATGAGATGTTGGAGACTAAGACACAAATCTCAGAGACTAGAATAGTAAAATTGTTTAACAAGAGTATCATTTTGCAGCTATTATTTAGCCATGTCCAGCGATGCTGAAGAGGTGAGGCCTATGTCTAAGTCTTCAGTAAACAGGACTCATCTCTTCTTAACCTAGGATAAGCCTCACCGACTCTGTGTCCCCTGCACAAACTTAAATGTATAGGGACAGATTTATGTTAACTGGCACATCCCCAGGGATGCACCAGTTAACGTGCACCACTGCTCTGCTACTCATGGTGTGGCACATTTACATTGTGGAACACCATTGAATAAAAACAGCACAGATGCGTCACGCATCAGGCCTGCAAAAGCAACACATTGCACAAGTCACGTCGTAAACACGACATGTCTACTGCAATGCACAGGAGGAAGCCACACATTGCATGGTGCTTCACTCCTTATGCCTGTTTCAAACAGCCATAAGGATTTGATTCAGGAATGCTATAAAGCTGACTCAGTGAAATCTTCTAAATTTTACTGTGTTACTTTTACAGGGCTTTCATGCAAATGAATGCCCACCCTGCATCAAAACACCTATATGAAACATGACGCAGGTTTCATGTGGCACAGGACTTTACAGCATGACACATCTGTCTAGATGCATCAAGTTGAAAATATGTCGCCACATAGCAAATCTTTTGCACCGCCGCTCCAGAGTACAAAGGAGATAATACATGTGAAGGCCTACCAATGAAGTAAGTCATGTCCACTTCACTCTTGAACAAAGGCCAGACCTCTTTTGTGTCCGTGGACAGACCTACACTTCATCTGCACAATGTTATTCATAAACTTAGGAAACACAGGTGATGTAATTGAAAAATGTGGAGTTTCTTTTCCTCATTGCAGAATCACATCACCTGTGTTTCCTCAGTGACTTAAAATGCCCTAAGACACATGAAAGTGTTTTTTTAAAGCCTTTGCACCATTTTTGGATCACTTTTAACATGGCTATGTAAGTCAAATAATCAAAATCTACATTTGCCAAGCACAGATGGAAGCATATTTACAAGGAACGTGCACCACGGGGAAAGGTCTTAAATTAAAATGGGAAAAATAACATCAGAGACACTTAAATGCCTTATAAATATGCCCCAAACAACCTATGAAGCTCTAGCAGTACATATCCAGAAATGTAATTGATTTGAAAAAAACGTTTTTAAACACAACATATAAATCAATTGTATACCTACATTCAAGAGGAAATGACTTAAAATGTCCTTAAGACACATGACAGGGGTTTTTGATTGCCCTTGCACCATTTTTTGGGACACTTTTAACATGGCTATGTAACTCAGAGAATCAAAATCTAAATTTGCCAAGCACAGGTGGGAGCATATTTACAAGGAAGAAGCCCCACGGCGAAAGCTCTTAAATTAAAATGGGAAAAATAACATCAGAGATACTCAAATGCCTTATAAAGAAACAGACACCATTTTTTCCTTGTGATAAATTTTAAAAGCATTCCTTTTCCTTAAAAACGACAGCATGACACATCTGTCTAGATGCATCAAGTTGTAAATATGTCGCCAGTCGCCACATAGCAAATCTTTTGCACCGCCGCTCCAGAGTACAGAGGAGATAATACATGTGAAGGCCTACCAATGAAGTAAATCATGTCCACTTGACTCTTGAACAAAGGCCAGACCTCTTTTGTGTCCGTGGACAGACCTAAACTTCATCTGCACAATGTTATTCATAAACTTAGGAAACACATGTGATGTAATTGAAAAATGTGCAGTTTCTTTTCCTCATTGCACAATCACATCACCTTTGTTTCCTCAGTGACTTAAAATGTCCCAAGACACATGAAAGTGTTTTTTAAAGCCTTTGCACCATTTTTGGATCACTTTTAACATGGCTATGTAAGTCAAATAATCAAAATCTAAATTTACCAAGCACAGGTGGGAGCATATTTACAAGGAACGTGCACCACAGGGAAAGGTCTTAAATTAAAATGGGAAAAATAACATCAGAGACACTTAAATGCCTTATAAATATGCCCCAAACAACATATGAAGCTCTAGAAGTACATATCCAGAAATGTAATTGATTTAAAAAAAAACGTTTTTAAACACAACATATAAATCAATTGTATACCTACATTCAAGAGGAAATGACTTAAAATGTCCTTAAGACACATGAAAGGGGTTTTTGATTGCCCTTGCACCATTTTTTGGGACACTTTTAACATGGCTATGTAACTCAGAGAATCAAAATCTAAATTTGCCAAGCACAGGTGGGAGCATATTTACAAGGAACTTGCCCCACGGAGAAAGCTCTTCAATTAAAATGGGAAAAATAACATCAGAGACACTCAAATGCCTTATAAAGAAGCAGACACCATTTTTTCCTTTTGATAAATTTTAAAAGCATTCCTTTTCCTCAAAAACGATTTTCAAGTAATAATTTGAAAACACTGCACAGCTCCTATGTACAAAAACACCCTGACAGTGCTAATACTTCACATTATTTTCAATTACAATTTCTGAAAGAAACAAAATCTATTTGTAAAACACTTTAGACAAAGCAACATTTTAAAAACACAGCTTTCTTCATAATTTTGTCCTTAAAGCATACTATAGTCTATCTAAATTAAATAAATCTTTTCTCACCTTAGCAAATTCTTTATGAGTTTCAAAACAGTCTCAGAAATACACCAAATTGTCTTCAGCAGAACAAAGAGTATGCACTCCAGAGGCTGCAGCTATAGAAAGCACAGAAATGCAGATATTCATTACACATATCTCTCATGTTAGCCAATCAAAACGCTTCCCTCACTTTTTTCAAATCAAAATCCTTCCCCCCTCTGCCCTCTCTGCCTTTTTTGCATAGCAACCACCTCCTGAAAGACCTCTGATGTTTGCAAGTTCACACAACAATGTTTCAATTGAACTCTGAACTCTCAGTGCACCTGCGTATCCAGTGCAATCTTTCATTAAATGTTTTTTCCTTGACCATTCAAATTACATCTTTCAAAGAACACATCCATGCACCCTAACTTTCTGTTTTCAGAAATGGAAATCCACCAATCACTGCTAGTGAATCATTAGCACTGAAACTCCACAGTTTTTTTTCTTTACAAACTCCTACTGTTTCATCTGCCATTTCATTACCACACTTCATCTGACTGCAGCAGAAACTTCTCTCACCATGTTTACTGTCTGGATTGTTGGACATAGTTACATCTACTGGGCTCAAAGGTATGCTGAGAACAGAAATTTACCTAACCTCAATTTACAAGATGTGGAAATTAAGTGGTTTGGCCACAGAGGATTAAAATGTCACCAATTGATACAATTAGTGAAAACCTTTATGCATTTGCCAAAACCTGACCTGTTAATTGTGCACTGTGGAGGTAATGATTTGGGCACTTTGACTGGGGTAGGTCTGGAAATGCTTTTAAAGGACACCTTTGAGCAATTAATGGCACTTTTTCCTCAAACTGCCTTCGTATATTCAAATATATGCCAAAGACAGAAATGGAGGTGATCGAACCAATTTTGTCCACAAATTGAAAAGTCGAGGAAGCATGTAAACAAATCTGTTTCAGCTTACATGAGAGACCATGGAATGGGCTCCATGTACAACAATAACTTGCGTTACTGCATGCAAGATATCTACAGAGGAGATGGAGTTCACTTCTCAGATGAGGGCAACAGAATTTTCATTTTGAATTTAAGACTGTGCATTGGTACCTACTTATAAGTACCTAAATGTACCATAAACCCAAAAGCTCTTCTCAGAGCTACCCTACATCTGATCACTCACAATTGTTATTTTACTCTAACTTTTCACTAATTTTCAACAAAGTACGCTCCCCGGAGCGCTACCCGGTACGCGAACCAGAAGCTAACCGCGCGAAATTTGTAAAAAAAATGTTTTTTTTCCCGCACATATGGGCCTCCTCAGCCACCCTCAGAAAACCTAGGGGGTCAAGATACGTCTACTGTGCCCCCTCTCTACCCATTCTGAACATTATTTGCCCTCCATCTTGTATCTTAATTCGACTGAAACACAAAATGGTGGACTCCCGTAACGCTGCTGGTTCGCGAACCGGGACGCTCCCCGGGAAGCGCTCCATTAAAAAAGGTGGGAAAGTAATTTACAGAAAAACGACTGGAAACACTTTTACCAAATATAGATTAGCTCATACTACATACCAATCCCTACCATTTTCATAAATTTGTTTGGAATTACATTTGGCCATTTAGCCTGTAGACCTCTCTAAATACCCTGAGGTAAATTACTTCACAAAACACATCTGAAGTGTTGGAATTGACAAGCATGAAAATGTTACTTTCATTTTCAATTTTTTTTTTACCTGACATTTGATTGGTTATGTACCTGAATATATATAAAGGAAGAGAAGGAAACACAGCCATTTTGACTACTACTTCCTGGTGTACATTTCAATAGGATTTTCACTAAAAACTTCAACTTCTTTTTAAAGGTAAGATGTTATTTTATAAATTTGAAAGGAGAACTATGTTATGCACTTTAAATTAATTTGGGAAAACATTTTCAGATAGTTATATACTGTCCCTCTGTAACAGTTACACATTGAGAAAGGCTTGTTTATTATAATTATGGATTGATTTAGGTTTCTATGATATAATTATGAATTTACTTAGGCTTCTTCACAGGCACTTTTTAATAGTACTACTTCACGCCTGAAACTATACAGTGCCCAAAGATAACTTCTCTGTTATAAACTCACAAGTACCTCTCTGAACTTAAACACAACAGTGCCCTATCTCTACTGATATATTTATTTTTTATGCAATTTACAGCAAGAAAATGGAAGCCCAACCAAAGGAAAATAATATTTCATTTGAAATAAATATGGATAACAATCCTAAGGAAGAAAAAGATGAAATAGACTTTTTGGATGACACTGTAGACCAAGAATTAATTAAATGTGTTGATGAAATTGAAGAATGGAATGAAAAGGACGACATACCAGATGAAAAAATGTTGCAAATACTTTTAGATTTTGAAAAATCGGAGCAATAAATTTAAATTTTATAAGTTAAAATTGTTTCTGACATTATTCTTTTTTATTTGAAAATGCTGAAAAAGTACCCAAAAGATATTATATAAAATGAGACTTAAAATATACTGTGCAACTTTTTTGTGTTACATAATAAATAAAAAAAAATCAACAAAACAAACAAACAATTAACATACAATATTTTGAAAGTCTATCATTCTTTTTTCCTCATAGTATGCTCCCCGGACCGCTTCCCGGTTCGCGAACCGGGAGCTTCCCACGCAAAAAAAAAAAAATATATATATTTTTTGCCCCGCGGGGCCCTTTTAAAACCTCCACATCAAACCTAGGGGGTCAGGGAGGATCCACTATGCCCCCTTATGGTCATTTCCCCCTTTGTTTTGGCCTCCTCTTGTCTCTCGATCCTACCGAGAAACAAGATGGCGGCCGCTCCGGACTGTTTAGAATGTTGACAGACACCGGAGAGCCAATCAGCTTCGCTTCGCGAAGTTCCGTTACGCGAAAAATACGCGAACCGGAGCGCTGCCCGGAGCGCTGTCACAGATATATATCTTTTTTTGAACGTTAATTTCTCAAAATCCACTGGAGCACATATATTGAGACCTAGCAAAGGCACATCGGGCTAACAGTCCCTACAATTTTGCCAAATTTCGTGCAAATCCATTCAGCCGTTCGGGCTAAAAGTGAGGCCAACCGCCCTATGGAAATTAACATGGGAAAAACGCGTTTTGGGACCCCCCTTTTTTCTCGGCCCCCCCTTGACGAACCACCCCCAAATTTTCAGGGGCTGCTCAGAAACAAAATGTTCCATTTTCCTGTAAATTTCAGCCAATTCCGTCCACAAACGCCAAAGTTATTAGACATAGAATTTTCAAAAATCCCATAGGGAAAAAATCCTAACTATATATACCTACTGGCGACCGCCAGTAGGTAATATATATATATATATATATCTATATATATATAATCGTTTGAATCTGCTAACTAGTCTTACGCTGTTGTGGATATATATTTGTAGCATTTTCAGACTATGCGAATTAAAATCCAAACTTTAGGAATAAACTTGATTTGTCTGGGTTTGAGTGATTTGTAAATGATCATTACAAAATCCATCACGGTCCAGAGAATAGATAATTTTCAAGACAAAAATAAATTCTAAAAAGATCCATTTTGATCACTCGGACTTTCATGGTCAAGTATAGGTGAAGAGTATATGGGAGATTAATACCATATACAGGCCTATCTCTTCCATAGATGGAGAAATAACTGTCATTATTGTGGATTTCACATTATACTGATTATTTGAAATGAGCGTGCATATGTCTTCCAAACCACTTATTCCAAAACTGCTTCTTACATAACTGCAACACTGTTGGACCTGGCCCTCTCTGCAGGGTCACACTCAAATGTTTTTATTTTCACTCCTGTTTTCTGAATATGGTTTTTGTTGGACTTAGGACTCTGCATTTTACCACTGCTAACCATTTCTAAACTGCTTTTTCCCCCTCCCCGTGGTAAAATTAGCTTACACATGATTGGTATATTTAATTACTAATAAGTCTCTACTAAAGTGGTATACCATATAACCATGGCAGTAAATGTAAATGCTACTTATTGTGCCATTGAATAAAAACATGACTCAGGCCTGCCATTGCAGACTGTGTGCAGTTTTAAACAATCAATTTGACTTACAACTTGCTTTTTAACATGTAGTTCACCTCTAAGGTAGGTCCTAAATAGCCAATAGAGCAGGGTGCAGTATATTGAAAACGTTGGACATGTACTTTTAAGTTATGTCATGTTAGTGAAAATCTCACAAATTTATTTTTCATTACAGTGAGTCTACCACTCTCATAGGATAGATCCAGTTAATAAGAATTTTGTTTGGGAGCAGGTAGATAAGGCATGTTTGGAGTATAAGCAATTTTAATTGTAACTTCAAATACTCTTTAATGGTAAAGTTGGATTTTAAAACTATGAAAATGCCACTTTTAGGAAGTTTACATTTTCTTGTCCTAACCCGTTGGTGCCTGCAACCTGTTTCGTGGAGCACATGACTAGGTGTAGTTGGTACACAATAGGGGGACTTAGTGTTGGCAGTATGGGTCAGTCCTTGCAGGATGGGGGCTGAGCTGTGCAGAACCCCACTTACAATTCAAAGACCCTGCCTCGGCGCACACCCAAAGAACTTCATGCTAGCATTTTGTGACTGGACATCCTGGGACCAGGCCACAGAGGCAGGACATTCTAGACACTTCTGTCGGAAGAAAACTCCAGAAGTTACTTTTGCTTTAAAGATGGCACCAGGTACAAAATTAGGGCACTTAAACCCATTCTTCAGTTCTCTTTTGGACCTGCGGAGGACTCTCAGAGGACTGCCCTGCTGCATGTGACCTGCTGTGTACATTAGAGAACCGACCTGCTGCACATAGAGGACTGCCCTGCTGCCTGAAGTAAGCCTTGTCCTCTAACAGGACTTCCCTGCTTCTTGAGGCCTGCTTTTCTGCTTGAACCCACAGTTACTCCAAGTTGGCTAAACTCCTGATCAGAGTCTCTAGGATAAAAAAGGCTCCAACCATTACGTACCCTACCTGAGTGAGTCCTGACCTTCCAAGTAGAGCCCCTCCAGTCCTGGACCCTTGGAAGTGGGGCTAAATGTGCCCAGATAACCCAAATCTAAGTCTTAGGACTTAAAAAGTTTTCAACTAAAAGTACTCTTAAAATTAGGAGATGACTGGGATCTTCTTGCTCACCCATCTGCCCAAATAACATCGCTGACTTTGCAGTAGTTCCTGCTATGTTTTTCTCCACAGCAGAAAATCCTGTTCAGTGGCTCCTCGCAAAAAAGGTATCCATACAGGTGGAACCCTTGTCTGCTACTGCCAATAGCTTTGCTCCGATGGAGAGTTTTAATTTTCAAAAAAGAGATTAAGGGTCTTATTACAAGTTGGACTGCTGAACCCATGGTGGCGGCCCAACCACTGGTATACTGCGGGACCGCCTGCAGTATTAGGATTGCGGCTGGTGAACCACCAAGAGACCTCTGGCACCACTGGGACCAAGGATCCCGATGGGCCGGCGGTCTGCAACCAGCTGTAAGATGCTGCCAGTGCCCCAGCAGCACCTATGAGCATATTATGAGTTGCATTTTTGCTCCCTTTCATGGTGGTGATCCCACCAAGAAAAATGTGGCAGAGAGGCAACAAAGGGAGATTTGGGCCAGAGGGTGCATGTGGGGTAGCACATGTAGTGTCTCTCTGTATTTGCACTCCCAACTCCTACACTGTGTGGCATGTATGCCACACTGTGCAGGAAGGTGCAGTTGAAGGTCTGACAGGCAGTCTGCATTATATGCTCTTCTCTGACCCTTGCATACTGCCATAACACTACCCACCAGACCAGGATTTAACTCCTGATCTGGCGGGTAATTACACCATGGGGTTGGCAGGGATACAGCAGACGGTGGAGGACCGTCGCTGCTGTAGGACCACCAAACACTTAATCAGACCCAAAGTCCTAATGTAGAAATATTCACTGTAACTTCATCCAGTGACACCTCGGCAATTACGCCTCCTATTCGGACACTGTTGTGCCCCGTTGAACTCTACCTTCTTAGTAATTTTTCTTCCCAAAAAATGTTAAGTCCAAAGGTAAGCGGGTACCAGGCCCAATCCACTTTGTGTATCTGAACTTCTGTCCATAAGGGTCGACAATAACTTACATCTTTGCACTGGTCTCCTGCTACTAGATGTCCATGGTTAGCACTTTGATCTTTTAAGCGCTATTTTTCACTTTATTCTTAGATTACAAATTCATAACTCTGATTATAATGACTGGATTTTTGTTGTTTTGGTATCAAATCATTTATTAGAATTTACTGTAATATTCTAAATTGGTGTGGGATTTTTTTCAGTTGTGTTTTCACTTTATTGTTGGTTAAGTGCTGCATAAATACTTTACTTGTTGCCTCTAAGTTAAGCCTGACTCCTTTTCAGCAAAGCTACCAAAGGGTTAAGCACGTTATTTTAGTTACATTTTATGGTTCACCTTGACAAGGATCTTGGCTGTTGCTTGAGAAGGCCTCACACCACCCACAACCAACAGCCCAATGTTTCAAAAAAACAAATTCATGTCTGACACTCTCTCATCTTTCATGTACTTTATTGTGTCTTCTTTATTCCAATCTACTTTAAAATTCTCTTTCAATTTTCTCTTTTCTGTATCAAACAGAAGGCTTAGGATGCAGAGTTTTTCATTTCATCAAAAGTCATGTATAGTAAAAGAGACACAATTTCCTTGTTAGCATGATGACATCAGAGGAAGTCATAGGGCATTCCCCTATGACATCACACCAAAGTTACAACATGGAAATGGTAAGACAAGTCCCACATCCAATTTAAAATGCACATCAACCTTTTAATTTTCATTCATGATAACAGACCCAACAGTTAAAACTACGAAAATATTTACTAGAAATAGTAGAAAGCATGTTTACTTTTAACAGCTCTGTAGTTTGGTTAGATCACTGTGGTTGTAACATAGTGAAGTAAGTAAGTAAGTAATGTTTATTTTGTACATGATTAATTAAAATCTTTACAAAAATATAAAACACCAATAGAAAGATTAAAAACAATTTATAATTAAGCTTAAAAGGTACAAGATTTACTGGGATCAGTTCAAGGTTGTCCTCTGGTCCTAATAAAGTTCTTCAAACGCTATTAAGTCTTTTTCTTATTAAGTCAAAGAACTTCACAACCTGGCAATTCAGTTTGGTGTTACTGGTGGTAAAGCATAGTTTAACTGCCTGCCTGCAGGTCCGAACAGCATGTGATTTAAAGGATGGTAGCAAAAGGTTATACCTCAAATCCCTTAGTCTAGGGCATATACAAATCACATGAACAATGTCCTCCTTACCGGACTTACACAGGCGACACTGTTGCGAAGCATGTGTTCTCTCCCAGGGGGGCAGGTGTTACAGTATCCGGATTACACCAAGGCGTAATTTTAGAAACTTTTCTTTGACTTTTATTTTTATCCCGGTATTTAGGTATGCTTCTGGTTGTATTTTACCATGATCACACTGGGTTGTCCATCCATGCGCTGTTTGCTAAGTCCTTCTTGTCTTCAATCGCTGAGATAATACGTGCTGATTTTTTAGCTAATTTTTTTAAGGACTGGAGATTTATAGACGTTTCCCAGATGTCAGACAAATTTAAAACTTCAATTGATTCAAATAAGTAGTCTCTAGGCAACGAAATACGATGCCGGAGTAACTCTTCCCATGCGTTGGCATTTAGGGAATCGGCTTCTGCATTGCGTATCTTGCGCCAGCTGGCTACATACGCACTCCGCTTTTCTAATGTTTGTTTTAGGATGCCGAATTCTAAGCAAATCTGAGCAGGAGAGACATATTTAGAAATATTAAAAATAGCCCTATAGGAGTTGGCTATGACTGTGTCCAGCAGAGCGGCATCCTTTCCATGAAGAGATTCACTCCCGTATGTGAGCGTTGGTTGTAGTTTCGCACGCAGGACTTCAAGAAAGGGTTTGAGTGTGAGATCGGGGAGTTTGGCCTTTAATGATTTTAATGCCAGATAAGTCAATATGGCCTTTCCTCGGATGGAATGAAGTTGAGCCCTAGACGTATTATTTGAGTCCAGGAGAACACCCTGATACTTGCATGTGGCTACCCGGTCAAGTTTTTCTCCATTAAAGTTGTAGCTTGTAGTTGTGGTTGTAACATATTGGGTATGTTCTATAAGGAGCAACATAGGGTAGCAATTGCCTTCTTGAGTTTTTACAATATTGTAGATAATAGCTACATAGCTAAATCTGATTTTTTTTAAATTACTGCTAGTAAAAAGTTGTGTCTATGATATAGAGATTTCTGTATGTTTGATTTCTGTATGTTTGCAGTATTATCTGCACAGAGTAACCTTATGTGGCCTGCATGTTCCATAAAAGCAGCAGCATGTCTTTAAGTAAGTTTAATAGGATTCTATTCATGACTAAAAGCTTAAAACAACTGAGCAGCAAAGGTACATCAGATCCATTTGCTTGTGTTGCCAGGGAAGCAAATTAGCTCCAGAAAAGCAACATTTCAGTTTAGCAACCCTTTGAACCTGCCATTAATTACGGTGGCTTTTTTGCACAAAACAATACTCAGCATATCTGGAAAGAAAATATAGTGTGTGAATAGTGTTTAGTACCATCCTGTATTTTATCCAGTGTATCAACATTCTTTAGCAATATAAAACACTTACTATGCCGTATCACATAAAGTAGGCACTGGGAACATCAAGTTAAGATACAATCTCTACCACAGACTTTGGCTGTCTAGGGTCTTCAGGTTGTTGAAGAATTGTGGCAACACAATTTTACAGCCTTAGACAATCATAAATGGTTGTTGTTACAAAAAGGTTTTAGGGCATGTGCTGCTTTTGACTGGAAATGTAGTAGCATATGTTAGCATAGCTAATGAAAACAACAAACCATAACACAATAACATACATAAAGCAACACATGACAAAACAGGGCACATCACGACAAACCAATCAAAACAGAACACAACACAATTACCACAGTACAGCACAACAATGGCAAATTGCAGTAATGCAGAACAAAAACAGTTCACCTGGTTGCGCTCTGTCACTATTTTCTTTTTATTACACATACTGATGCATAATAAATATATTCATATATACAGTGTGATGTTATGATAATTTTGATCATAGTCAGTGATTCTCACACTATAAACCATAGTTCAAATGTGTTAATTTTGGATTGGTCATAGTTAATGTAGGCCTTGATTTAAATAGCTAATGGTAATAGTCCTGGCCCAATGATATACCTCCATAAAAATTGTTGTCCAGAGATCTTCACTTTTGATTTGTGTGTTGTATCATTAGAGAAGTAATTTAGCTTTGGCAGACATTGGTAATCCGGGCCGAATTGTTCTGCATGACAAAAATGGGGTATATATTGCAGTGATGATATAATATTTCAGGAACCATGAGACCTATATACTTCTGTTTGGTGTCAAAACTTAGGTTTTGGGATTCAAGTAGTCTTATAGAGATATAACTCCTCAGAGCAACCCTTCTTGCATTTTCTAAAATGGCATCTATATAATGATGTGTTTTAGCGATCATATTGGTAATTTATTTTAATATTGTTTTTGTTTCAGGTTTTCCGTTGATGCAAATTTGTAAACATGAGCAAAGCAGGTGGTAGTAAAGGATGTTTACTTTTTGAAAAAGTGTTGCTAACTGCAAAATCAGACAGAACAGAGTTTGAGATGCTGCAGAAATACGGCAAGACAAAGTTCACAAAAGATTAAATGATGGGTGAAGCGGAGCAAATATTTTATCATTGTAGCAAGTGCTACAAGTAAAAAATAAAGGAAAAAAGCTTGGATAAAATCGTTAAAGAATAGCAGAAACCAGTGAATCACAACAAGAATCCGAGAGTTCTGAGAAAGCGATGACAACCAAACCCAATTCCATCCACTTAGAAGATCGATGACTACCCCTCATCCACTTCCAACAACTGATCAGAAAGCAGAGGATCTTCAAAGTGTTATCTGTGATTTTGCCAGAAGAGGGGCCAAAGGGACTGATGAAAGAACAAAGTACAGAGTAAGTGAGTCACAGAGGGCAAACATGTTTATATCTGCAAATAGTTTCTTCAAAGATGAAGTTTTCAGCCGAGAAGCTGATCTAAACAATAAGGTGAATGTATTTGCAGAGGACTTGTATGCCCAGTTGAAATGCATGTGAGCATTCATTCGAAAACATGAATGTACAATCTGCTCCCAGCAGCAACATAACCACCAGCCTTCAGATAAGTTTGACCTCTTTGAAAAAACAAATTAAGTTTTAAAGTCAACTTTTGAAGGCTGGCTACGGGTTCACACTCAGTAAGGTCAGAGAAATAATGGTTAACATTGATGAAACTGTATTGATCCATAATAATGAAATTAAAGACTTTTCAGGTGACAATGTACAATGGCAGAATTCTTTTTTGTCAGGTTGACAAAAAAAATGAAGCACTTATGGTGTTCTCATTTAGTTTGACTCCTGAAGGGCTTTCTGACAAAATATGGTCACATGATGCAGTAAAATCAACTGGAACCATTTTAAGAAATGTCCTCAAATTATGGGAATGCCTGATGTCTTTTTTTACATCATTGTTTAATATAAGCAAAGCAAAACTGTTACAAACTAAAGTTCCTGAGTTCTGACCAAAAGCTGACAAAATTGATGATATCTTGGCAAATACAAGAGAAGAAGATGAAGACAATGCCATGAACTGACAGGCTTATGCTGTGCAAATGTACTGTATTTTACAAATCATGTTTTTTTAATTACATCACCGCAAAAAAAAAAAATGTTGCTACACATGACTCCCAAAGCAATCTATGACAAGTTTTAAGGTAGAGATCTAATCATTTCGATGATTAGGATAGGTGTATCAACAAGTCATAATGACTTAGGGCCAGATGTAGGTGGCCATTTACCGGCCGGTAGTGGCCGATTTCCGCCGTTACTGACCGGAAAATGGGTTTTTGGGATGTAGGGGGCCAATTTTACTGAATCGGTAAATTTACTGAATCGGTAAAATACCGAATCGGTATTTTTACTAGATGTAGGTGGGACTCTTCTGAGTCCCAAAGGCCTTTCAGATTCGGTATTTTACCACCCAATCCAATTGGGTGGTAAAATACAGAATCCAGGTGTGCATGCACATGTGTGCATGTACACCTATGGCATGTGACAGACAGACATGCCCTTAGGGCATGTCTGTGTGCCACATGGCACACATGCCTGTATTTGGGGTGCTAGAGGGTGTCAAAGTGACACCCCCTGCACCCTTGCTGGAATCGGTATTTACCGAATCTGTAAATATCGATTCGGTAATGCCCATTGATTCCTATGGGCTTCAATGCCCATAGGAATCAATGGGCATTACAGAATCGGTAAATACCGAATCTTAACGATTCGGTATTTACCGATTCTGTAATACCTACATCCCCCCCCTCTATTTTACCCCTTCTTAAATACGAATTGGTAAAATTCGGTATTTAAGAAGTGGTAAAATAAAATTACCTACATCTAGGCCATAGTACAGAGCAGGAGCTTGTTAGCAGCTCATGCTGTAAAATGTTGTGAATCCTACAGCACACCACTTCCAAGTCACAATTGCTGGTCTTGATCATTTTGATTTTGAAGACAGCTCTTCTTTGTCTGGAACATCCAGTACACATGAAACTGCCATGATGCTTTTTCATGACTGTACGAATGAAGTAGCTGCTGGAAAAAAAGCTGTGTCAGCTATAGGTATAAATAAACAAAGCTGCAAACTTATAACCCAACTGCAAGCCATCAACTTAACACATCTATCAGAACTTTTCAAAGTGTCTGATAACATGGATCTTCTTCTACCTGATGTTGGGGCCTGAAAAGCTGATTTAACTGAATTTATCATCTCTCTTATTTGGTTTGGACTGAAGGTTGAAGTAAAGCCAGTTCCTCCGTGGGCTGGGATTCATGCTCTG